>NC_081407.1:550728206-551368206 GCF_030272615.1 Cryptomeria japonica | reverse complement strand
GAATATCTCTATCCTTAGGGGGAAGAATAGACTTATCCTTAAGAAGAGGCATATGATCATCAGTTGGAGGAAGAATAAGTGTTGGATTTCTAGGTTTGATCAAAGATAAGATCAGCTCATTCTTCCATTTTTGATAAGATTGAAAAAGAGAATCAATTCTTGGTTTAAGAGGTTGGAATTGTTCGGACCAAAAATAATCAAGACAAACATCTCTTTGCATAATCGTGTTTTGGTACGTGCTATGATTAAAAATTATGATCTTATCATTAAGAGCAAAATTTAAGCATTTATGAATAGTAGAAGGGATAACTTTCATGGAAGAGAGCCAAGGATGTCCCAACTTCACATGAAATTGTTTTGATGTAGGAATTATAGAAAAGTTAACATCTAAAGGTTTAGTACCAACCTCAACAAGAAGAGAAATAGAACCAATGGCGGGACAAGAGAAACCATCAAAGATTTTAATAACCGCATCAAATTTCTCATATGTCACTTGATGCAATTTTAAGGCATAAAGAAATTCTTCAGTTATCACATTAATCATACAAGCTGGATCAATGAACACCCCTCGAGAGGGCATGCCTTTGATTCTCATAGTGATATATAATGGTCCATCAGATGCTTCAATAGTCTCACTAGGATCAAATGTAATGCATAAGTATTTAGGAGGTTCATTTTTACCAATAAAGTTCAACACATTATTAGACTCAAGGGCAATATCATTGGGAGAGAAGGCAAGACGATCAGTCTCAATCACATTAGTGGAATGGGAAGGTAAAAGATCGGTGAAAATTTGGAGATTTTAATTAGGAGGAGCTATAGATTTATTTCTTTTATCATTCACACCAGCCACATATATGACATTACTATCAATCAAGTCTTGAATCTTACTTCTCAAGGAATAACACTTTTCGGTGTCATGATCAGATTGATGATGGTATTGGCAAAAGGCTTTGGAATCATAAGAAGGTGGCAAGGCTTAGTTGTATTGATTCGTTTAATAAGGGGAAGTTTCAACACATTCATTTGTAAAAATTGCTGCATAATACCATGCAAAGATTCATTAAAAGGAGTGAAATCTTTTTAAAAGTATTTGGACAAAGGAGGCACACCTGTTGTTGTGGTTTCTATTAGATACTTGGTTAGTCCCAAAGATACTAAGAGGGGGGGGGGGGGGGGGGTTGAATCGGTGTCTAACCGGTGGATGAAATATTTAAACTTATTTGCAACTTTATAAATGAAATTAATATACCGGTAAGCAAATAATAATGTAGTAAAGAGAAACAAAAGAATGAGCATCAATGCACACCATAACACATATATTTTTGGCGAGAAAACCCGGTAAGGGAAAAACCTCGGTGGGATTTGTGACCCACAATATTTACTCACTGGCCAATATGAATAAATATTACTTAGTACAATAGGGGTCTGCACATGCAGGAAGGCCAACTGCTTAGAGCTCATTGCTCAACACAAAATGGAGTCCCACTAACTACAATTGGATGGTTAAATCCAATTACAATGTACTGCTTCAAAATAGCATATGCAATGTTAGATTCAGTACTGGTTTAAGCTTTGTCTGATACCTTTGCCAAAACCTAGCTTCACTCAGCTCTGCTTCTTATTCGCTCTTAAGATAAATACATCAAAGTGCATGTACAATTATTCGCTAACATAACATATCACATATTACCGCTTCCTTACACTACATATTATATTCCTATCATATATTCAAATGACCTACAAGATCTCATACATATATGAGTCTTTACAATACATCATGTTGGCCATACAAATATAATATTACATTACAATACATTTCACATAAACAATATTATTTCCAAGTCGGCTTGGACTGCCGGTGCTCGCAAGTGAATTATTTTGCCGGTAGAACCTTTGAACCCTATTACCAGTTGGTTTCCATCAATGATAACATCAACCATTCTCATCTGAGTGTATAATGCCAACAATCTCCCCCTTTGGCATTGATGGCAACACTCATGAGAAAAATAAAAAAATTGATATCCAAAATTTGAAGTCCAAAAACTGAGAGTGCTCCCCCTAAGCAAATGATCTCCTTCTATATATTTTTCTCATTTCACCACTCCCCCTTTGACATCAATGACAAAGGATGTCAAAAGTATCAAAAATTCAAAATTTACCTAGAAACTTGTAGCCGGTTATGTACAATCTGAAAAATGTCTGCCAAAACCAAGTTAAGACCTTGCAAAAATTTTGTGCTATCAGAAATTACTGTCTCTGTTTGTTAGATCATCCCAGTGAGATAATGCATCTGTTGCTTCGGTGATCTGTCTCCTTGAATAGTTGCCTTGGTTAGCTCATTCCAGTGTGTTAACAAATTGTCCAATCTAGGACCAAGTTTGTTCTTTAACTCCCGGGTTTTCATCTTCAACCTTGCTTTCTCTCTTTCCAATTTCTCAATCTTCTCTTCATAAATAGCCATCTCTTGATCCAAAAATGATGCGAGTTCCAAAGAGCCAATCATATTGTCAGCAATGTCATCAATCTCTTTCTGTGTTTTCCTTATTTGCTCATCAATATCTTCTGTTAGATGGTGAGGTTTGCATGCTTCCCTGTACAATTCTTTGTATTCCAAAATAGTTGAATTCAATGCCGATAGCAATGAATCAATCTGCTGTGTACAATCCTTTATTTTTTTGCCAAAGAATTCATCCTTATCCTTATTAACTCTTTCTTGAATGGTCTCCTCATTTATCTTATCTACAACTTGAATGTTAGAAGAAATGAATTTGGACAATGTGTCCAATTTACCTATAGACCCAACAATGTGATCAACCTTGCACATCGGTGCAATCATCTACAAAATTGGTAAAGAATCATCAATAGCCTTAAAATCTAAGACATTGCATTCAATTATCTTCTTTATGGAATCTAATAATACATCAGTAACATTTGTCGGTCTGTAATCCACAGTAGAAGTACTGGGAGGAGTGCTAGGTTCTGCAATAATTTTCTTTTCTTCTCCAGATACCTATTCAGTTACCTTAACCTCTTCTTTATCCACTTTCTCTTCCTTATTTTCACTCTTATTCTCATTCTTATTCTCTGTCGGTTCTGATTGTGTCTATTCTTGTTCTTTTTCTGTTTCTGCTGGTATCTCAATATTTTGCCGAGTGTCAACAATTTTGACCGGTGATTCAGGTTTCTCAACATTTGTAGCTTCAGATTTCTTTTCCTCTGCAGTTTCCTTATCCATTACAATATTGATGTCCTGAGTGCCAACATTCATTATGAATAATTTTTTTGACTCAGGATCAATATCATCTTCTTTCACTTCCTCTGATATCTTTTCAGGCTCATTTTGCATTTCTGTCAGTGCCTCTGCTACTATTGGTGGGGTGTCCTATGTCAGTGGAGGTAAGTTGTCCTTAACTGTGATGTCAGGTACATTTCCAACCTTACTCTTACCCTTGTTTGTTTTTTGATATACTTTAGTAAATGATTTATCAACTTTCTGTCTATCTTTCTCTTTTCTCTTCTTTTTCTCAATAAAGAATATATCCCACTTATCAGTTGTTTCATCTACAATCTCTTTTACTCTCCCAACCATAAGACTAACTTGCCATTGACCATTCACAAAAATAGTCCTGTTAGCTTCAGATATTAAATCATCCATTTCTTGCTTAGACTTAACAGGATGAACCACTAATAGTGCCTCAACCTTCAGTTTCTTATCTAACTCCATAATGGACATTCTCTTTGCTTCAAGTCTCAAGTATAAATCATTAGGAAGAACATCTATAACCTCAACAAGAACCTTCTTATATATATATCTGGATACAAAATAATACTTTCCTCAATAGTATCCTTATCTGAATCCTTAAAAGAATGATAAAACTTATTAACATTACTAAGATTTCCTTCCTGAGTTATTTCATTTATCAGCTCTTCCGATGAAAGAGTGTTAGGTTCCTTTTGTTCCGGTTGCTTCTTTGGTGTGACTTTATTCTTCTGACCACTGGGCTCTCTCATAGTCTATTGTTTCTTTCTAAGTGTTCTTGATTTCTTTGGTGATGGAGCAGGTACCGGTGAGGGTTTTGTTTTCTTTCTGTCCACCCTTTTGAATTCAACAGCCTTATCACTGCCAGAATCGAATGAGGTAGCCATAGGAGAAAAATGTGCTACCGGTTGTTGTTTTGATTTTCTTTCTTGTTCAGCAACACCTCTTAAAGACTGGTCTAGGACACTTGATATTTTCCATGCTTGGTCTAGGACGCTTGATATCTTAAATACCTTTGATTTTCAAATGCAAGTGAAAACCTTGGATGCCCTGAAAAACCTTTGCTACTTCACCTCTAGAATGATAGTGCTCAACTTCTGTGCTCTTCGAATGCTTGAATTCTTTGGTAAGTTGAAATGAGAAATTCAAGTGCTTCATAACCAAAAAGTTAACTTACAACCGCAATAAATGCTTCGCTGGTGAAGTGAATTCTCAACATATGTGCCGATAAAGAAGAAATATGACTTCTTATCACCAACTGAGGGTAAATGCATGATCTTCAATTAGTTGCCTTACCCCTACAGATTATTCCTTAGTTACATGAAGAATCTTCTGCCGGTGCAAGATTGCTTTGTTCTGCCGGTGCAAAGATAGATTCATCATTCCTCTGTTCTCTCTTCTTGACCCATTGTTTAGTGAATTCTTGCTTGATTTCATTCACCTTTTCCTTGCCTTTGTCATTAGATCCTTTGTTGTTAGTCGGTATAATCTTACTTATGCAGAATCTTGCAATATGCCCAATCTTGTTACATGCATAACAAGTTACATTTTTTCTTTGAATAGATTTTCCATAACCTTGACTGGTTTGAGTTTTGCATTGATTAGATAGATGTCCAAATCTACCACAAACATAGCATTTCACATTCATTCTATAATTGTCTGAGTTATGACCATTTTTATTGCATTTGGAATATTGACCGGTGGGTAAGTTTGTTTTTTGATTATTCCTAAATTACTGGTTTGCTGTGATCATGATTGTTTGCAGTTCCAGAACTTTCTCCATGTTCAAATGCAAGTCCAACTGTTTCTCCATCAGGTTTTTGACTTTTCAACATATCATCAAGCTTGTCTGAACTCTTCTTGAATTTGTCTTTGTATTCATTTGCAGCGACCAACTCACTTTCCAAAGTACTAACTTGTCTCATAAGTTCCTCTTTGTCATGTTGCATGTGAATCAAATTTGTTTTAAGCATATCATTTCATAACTAAGCCTTAGAGATTCATATGATCTTTCATTAAGTCTTCTAGCCAAATCTTCCTCATTCCTCTTTCTATCTTCAATATCCTTACATAGTCTCATGGTTAAATCTTGCATCTCATTCCTCATGTTATTGTTCTCTTGTCTCAGTTTCTCTACAATATCTCTGAGAGTTTCTTTTTCTTCATCATCTTAGTTTTGCAGTTGCACATGCAATTCTTTTCTCTTATTATTTTCTATAACCAGGTTATTTTGAAGTGCTTTGATGAATTCCCGAGCAAATCTGAGTTCATCTTCCAGTTTGATATTCTTCAATTTTTCTGCATCAAAATCTTCAAGATCTCCTTCAAAATGTTGTCTCAAACTTTCCATTGGTACCGGTTTCAAAATCTTCCTCAAGCTGTTAGACTTCTGTAAATAGAGGATGAGGCTTTGATACCAATTGTTAGATACTTGGTTAGTCCCAAAGACACTGAGAGGGGGGGGGGGGGGGTGAATCAGTGTCTAACCAGTGGATGGAAGATTTAAACTTATTCACAACTTTATAACTAAAATTAATATACAGGTAAGAAAATAATAATGTAGTAAAGAGAAACAAAAGAATGAGCATCAATGCACACCATAACACAAATATTTTTGGCAAGGAAACCCATTAAGGGAAAAGCCTCAACGGGATTTGTGACCCACAATATTTACTCACTGGCCAATATGAATAAATATTACTTAGTACAATAGGGGCCTGCACATGTAGGAAGGCCAACTGACTACAATTGGATGGTTAAATCCAATAACAATGTACTACTTCAAAATAACATCTGCAATGCTGGATTCAATACCGGTTTAAGCTCTATTTGATATCTCTGCCAAAACTTTGCTTCGCTCTGCTCTACTTCTTATTCGCTCTTAAGATAAATAAATCAAAGTGCATATACAATTATTTGCTAACATAACATATCACATATTACCACTTCCTTACATTACATATCATATTCCTATCATATATTCAAATGACTTTCAAGATCTCATACATATATGAGTCTTTATAATACATCATGTCGGCCATACAAATATAATATTACATTACAATACATTTCACATAAACAATATTATTTCCAAGTCGGCTTGGATGGCCAGTATAATCTACTGCCGGTGTAACTAGATGCCAGTGTGAATAAACCTTGTAGTGACTGCCGGTACTGGTAGGTGAAGTCTTTTGCCGGTAGAACCTTTGAACCATGTTACCGGTTGGTTGCCATCAATGACAACATCAACCATTCTCATCTAAGTGTATAATGCCAACAATTGCTACTTGAGTGTTGTTGTCATTGAACTTGATGAATCCCTTATTTGGTTTTAACTTTGCAAATTGTTGTTGAGCACTTCCACTTTTATCAGTCGGAGTCATTGAAGATGATTGTTCCAATTGAATCACGGTAAGGTGATACTTGTGAAGTACTGCGCACAACTGTGTAAAGGAAGTAAACTCAAAAAAGATAAGTTTATCCCTAATATCTTTTTGCAAATTAGAAATGAAAATTCTTTGAATAACTTGATCAGGCACATGAAAATAAATTTGAGAATACAAATGCTTATATCTACTAATAAAGTAATAGAATAAAAGCATTAGCCAATTTTTTAAATGAAGCAATAGAATAAGCAAGTAAAGAACAATACCATTGAAAATCTTTGTCCCTTAATGTTCTAGTAAACAATTTAGCCAACAATCTTTGGTCATGAGAAAAGTCACTACACAAAGTTTGAAATGTTTTCACATGAGTCAATGGATCACCTTTTCCATTATAAAGCTCCAATTTAGGGACTTCCACGTGTTTAGGAGGGATAGCTCAGACGATGTCATTGGATAATGGGCTCGCTACATCAAATATGGGCACATTATACTTAGATTGATTCATAGAAGCAATTTTTTGTTGCAAGGAAGACATTGCTTGGTCTAGACTATTGATGGTAGCTCCGATGGATGGATTGAAATTGGACCTGTTGGATTGAGGAGGGGTAACATTGTTGAATGAAGGAAGGGGTTGATAATAAGAAGGGATGTTTTTATATGAAGGTGGGGGTTGAGAATAAGGATGTGGGACATTATGATAGGTAGGTATTGGAGATGATTGGGTAAAAAATGGAAGGCTCATAGGAGGAGGTATGAAGGAATTATGATTAGAGGAATTGCCCCATTGACTAACATTTGTAGGTATGACATTTTGTGTAGAGGTAGCAATGATGTTTGATGTAAAGGTGGGAACTCTAGCCATAGGGGTAGTCAAAGGAATGTAATGATTAACTTGACTAGGAGGTTGTGTATAACCAAGGACTTTGGCATGAATCTTCATAGGCATAATATTAGTATCAACAATATGAGCAATGCCATGCAACACATCAACACCAAGTTTATCACTTTGAACCATTCTTTTCAATCCTTCAATTAGTGGTAGAGCCTCACTTTTCGGGTATTTTTGACTCATCCATTGTTGGAGATTTTCAAATTGGTTGTCAATCTTCTCCAATTGGTCAATAAAACCATAGTTAGTGATTCATAGACATCATGAGATTTATGGAGAGAATGAGGATAAATGGGGACATCATTTGTAGGATTTCTAGAGCCACCAATATCCTCATGGAGCAAGTTATCCAAATCAGGATCCATCTCCTAGGTAATTAAACCTTGGAAGCCTTAATTCTACAACTTCTTCTCACGCAGATATTATAGGTTGGACTAATAGTAGTAAAACTCATGCACTAAGGGAGGGAAATTGGAAATTTGCAATTTGAATTTTGAATTTTGAACTTGCAAAATAAATGAATAATGCAAAATTCTAGAAAAAAAAAGATTATTCAATTAAATAAGCAAGATAGAGGACAATTATGAAAAATTATACAACCTACTAGGAAACTTAATTTTAAACAGTAGGGCTTTGTGAAATAACCTCTTAATTTTAAAATTTAAAATTAGATCCAAGATTGCAATTTAAAATAATTAATCCAAAATTGGGCAATCCAGAACCTGTTAATTTAAATTTAAAAATTAGCGTACTTTTAATCAACCATTTAATTCTAAAATTTAAATTTGATCTAATTTAATTTTTAATTAAAATGTGATCTAAGAATTAAAACAACCCACAAGCTTAATTTTAAAAATTTTAAAATTAGGGTTTTAAAAATTAACCACTTTTAAAATTTAAATTTGAAATTAAACTTGCAAGTAAAAATTTGAATCTTGAAATTGAAAAACACTCCTAGATATGAAATAATTAATCAAAATTAAGGAATTCACAAGCTCAGTTTTAAATTTAAAAATTAGGGTTTTATTGAATTTTCTAAAAATTTGCAAGAAAATCAAACTTGCAAATGAAAACTTGAATTTTAAATTGCAGACACACTCAGATATGAAATATAAATCAGAAGTAAAGATGTAAGGAGTTGGGTTCACCAAAATGTAATGGTGAAAAATTAGGGTTTCCACCATTAGAGGGATGAAAACTGCTAATTTGCCATTACATTCAAAAGAGGGGGGAATCTAATAGATTCAGTCACAAATCAGTAATGATAAGGACTAGAAAATGATTGGATTTAAGGGTTTGTGAGTTTTTTTGCCCTCTTTTGTGAGTTAAAACGTTGAATTAAGATAAAGTGAAATGAAGGTAAATATGTGGAAATAGTGAGCTACAGTCATCAAATTTTTGCATGCACCTGGAATATCTAAGCAATATATGCATATTTGGATCTGATCCTTGAAAAAGATCCAAAAATGTTGGGATCGGTGTGCCCATCGCCCTGGTCCTCGTAATTTTTTGCATGCTGAAGAGGGTTGATTTGTCTTTGCAAATAGTGCCTATTCTGAAGAGCACAGGTCCGCACCTGTTTCCTGCACACAAAAACAAAGGGAAATGTGCTGGGAATAGGGGCTTGCCTTAGGTCAAACCCCCATTTTGGAATTAACCATGAAATTGAGATAAAGATAATTGAAATTGTTGCGATGGAAGGTTCTCCTTTTGAGGGAGATGCTGAATAATGAGTGAAAATCAAATGATATACCTCCTTGTGGATTTTTGTTTGTCTTCACATGAAATTAGGGCTTGATGAAGTCTTCAACAAAATAGGATGAAAAATGTCTACTTTAAAGATTAAATCTTAACTTTATTGTTGTTCCAAGGCTCAATTTCTCTTGAATGCTTGAATGCCTGATCTCATGTGTGTGTAATGTATGCCAGATTGATGTGATAGATGATTCATAGATGTCAAATGAGAGGGGAAAACCTCCTTTTATACTTTCCCATCGGATAAATTGCCAATTTCCTGACATGAGTTGACACAGAGAGGGGAATCCTGCCCAAATTTGAAATAGGGCAAAGGGTTTGAAGGGGGCCCAAATTTGGTGGACCAGAGGGTGGCACCCTGGTCCTACCCCTTTTTAGGCCTAGGATAAGGTGCTATGTGGATAGGAAAAGTCAAGAATGATGCAATTCATGAGGGGTATGAGCATAATCAAGTCTTAGTCAGGCCAAGGAGCGCAACCGCTAAGGTAGGGACCCAAAGCAGTCAAAATTGTACAAGGGTGCAATTTTAGGATGCTACACTTACATTTCTTCTCCTTCTTTGTTGTAGAAATAATTTCCTTTTTTTCACTCAATTTTATGGTAAAAGAGACAAGGGTTTCTCCTTTTTCCTCTAAAATATGAGAATAAATATACTCTTTTTCTTTCCTTGATTGAGATTTATATTTTTCTATGGCAAGGGAATATGTTGACTTCTTCTTCCTTTTAGAATCAAGGGGTGACTCTAGTTTCCTTTTCTTCTCTATGGTGGAAGAAGATTCCATTGCCTTTTTCTTCTCAGATACAAGTTTGTCACTTATCTTATTTTCTATATTAGGGGAAGAGACCTTTCCTTCTTCTTCTTGGATAAAACAAGGGAAAGTTTTTCTTTCTTCTCTTTCTCCTTTTAGGGTAGAACTTAACCTTTCCTTTCTTATCCATTACAAGGGGAGATTTTTTAGTCTTTTTTAGGGTAGACCTTAGCCTTTCCTTTCTTATCCATTACAAGGGAAAGTTTTTCTTTCTTCCCTTTCTCCTTTTCAGGATAGACCTCAGCCTTTTCTTTCTTATCCATTACAAGGGGAGATTTTTTAGTCTTTTTCTTATCCATTACAAGGGGAGATTTTTTAGTCTTTTTCTTATCCATTACAAGGGGAGATGTTTTAGTCTTTTTAAGGGTAGACCTTAGCCTTTTCTTTCTTATGCATTACAAGGGGAGATTTTTTAGTCTTTTTCAAGATAGACCTTAGCCTTTCCTTTCCTATCCATTACAAGGGAAAGTTTTTCTTTCTTCCCTTTCTCCTTTTCAGGGTAGACCTTAGACTTTCCTTTCTTATCCATTAAAAAGGGAGATTTTTTAGTCTTTTTCTTCTATTTGATATGATACTTTCCTTTCTTTTTCCTTTTTGTACCAAGTGATTGTTTCTCATCCCTCTTTTTCTTAGGTGGCATTTTAGAAGTTTGGGCCAATTTTTAACTCCTCATTTTGGCTACAGGAGTAGATGTTTTAGATAACACTTCCTCACCTAAAGAGATTGAATATTCATGCTCAAAGTATTCCATATGTCTACTACATTCTCGTTTTCTCTTACTCCTTCACTTAGACATTAAAGGCTAACCTCTAGGTCCTTCATTGACATGTTTAACCATTATAATTTGTAAGAATTCATCCCATGTCATATTAGGGTACTGAACACTTGGACTTCTCTTTACCAACAAATTATTAAGTATTGATGCAATAGTGAGGTACCTTTACCTTTTTGTAACTTTACGATCATGCGAGAAAGGAAATGACAAAGGTAATCAAGTATATTGACAAGTATGTGATGTTGTAGGTGGGTTGGAATCTTGAAATGGGTGGAATAGAGTTGGGACAACCTTCACTCATAGTTCATGTAACTAATGATATGTATTTTTGAGCAAGTGCACTTCCAAGGAAGGAATGTTTGTTGGGTGCCTTGAGAAGAGGTTTCCAAAGAAGGATATCTAGGTATAATGAAATTTTCCCTGACTAACAATGAGTCATGATGTTTAGGGAATTCCTCTTCCTACATATGAAGCTCATATACTTTTAGTATTTCCATTATTATAGCATCTAGTCTCATTCCTTTCATTGTGGTAATATTATCCTCTAGTGTTTGTGTGAATTGCCTTGCAATTTCTTTATCATAACCGATCAACCTTTGAAAGTAATTTAACCATCCAACTTCTTCAAATTCTGCTCTGCATCTTCATCACTCTCCACAATAGAGTGTTCAGGTGGCTCTTTTTGATTAGGATCATGCCACTCATTGCTAATATTTTTTCTCTCTTATTGTACCTAATTTCCTTCTAACTTTCTTTCCCCACAATCTCAATTGTGTTGCTTACTAAATACTTTGCTATCTTCAAGACCTTGTAGTGATTTTATTTTATTGCTCTACCCATGCTATGTGCCAAAAAAAAGTTTTTTAAGGGTTTAGATGCTATAAGTAAGCTTTTAGACAATAGGTAGAAATGATTGATACAACTATAACATCACAATATCATTAATTAGGAATGGTGGTGGAGAAATTAAAAAAGGAATAGCTAATTATTGCTCAACTGTTGAACTAAAATCACAAAAAAAATGACTACAATTAACCCTCTCCCCAGCTGTAAGTGGAACATGTGCCTACACATGTGATGTGATGAGGGTAGGAAGATGATTATTTTAAACAAGACTATAATACTATTAGTATATTTTAATTGCACGTAATTATGAAGGAAAATAAAATAAAATTTATTATGAGTATCGCGTGTGAAATTATGTGTACCTATTATAATGATGAAAGTCAAACTTTACAATAGTGAGTGATGTGACAATTGATGAATATATGATATGGTATACATGGAGTGTGAATCATGGAGCTAATGGGTTGGTAGCTGATGACGATCTAGAAAAAAAGTGAAAGTTGAATTTCATGAGTTGACATGGTGAAGAGTGTTGATGTAAACTAAAGGTCCTAGTTGCTATTGCTATGTGAACAATTCCCAATTGAAGTGATTGATTGCAATGCAATGCTGGTAGATGAAATGAAAAATGAGTGGCCCTTATAATGGGAACTTTATTATGGATAAAAAATTAAAAAATGTTCATGAGAATCATTTGTCCCTAAAGTAGTGTTTATCAAGTCTAGCTTTTCAAGGTTAGTGTTGTTAATAATGGTATTGCAAGCTGATTCATGAAATCTTCCTTATTGATTGGTTTCTTGTATAATCTGAGACAATTACCATTAACCAAAATTAAAAATATCATTGGGTCAATGGTAATAACATTGAATGCACCATTGGAATATAATTTTTCAATCTCATAAGTCCCTAACCAATGGGTCTATAGCTTCCCTTTATGATCTTTGTACCTTGAATCATATAGTAAAACCTGATCACCTTTCTGGAATTGCTTTGTGTTTATAAATATATCATCCCATTTCATTATTTGATTTTGAATCAGTTTATTAAGATGCAGGGTCTCTTTCCTTAGCCCATTCAAAGCATTCAATTGATTACCCATTTCTTGTTGTGCTTGTGACAAACCCATGCCCAACTCTAGTGTTGTTCTCAATGTTTTGTGTTCAAATTCAATTGAAATAAAAAATTTCCCATACACCAATTCAAATGGTGTAATAATAGTTGTTTTCTTCCATGTTTATAAGCCCAGACATTTTCTGGGAATCTAGAGATCCAATCCTTTATATGAAGAGAAACTATTCTGGTTAGAATTGTCTCTACCTCTTTGTTTATTATTTGTACTTTACCATTGGATTGTAGATGGTAAGGTGTGTATTTCTCGTGCCTTAAATTGTATTTATTCACTAAGGCCTAGATCAATGTTGAGGTGAATTGTGGTCCCTAATTTGTGACGATTTCTTTTGGCACCCGATATCTAGTTAATATATCCTCATAGATAAAATTTACAACCTTGTCATCCCTTGCATGCTTCATGGTTCTCACTTCCACCCATTTTGTCAAATAATCTATACATACTAATATGTATTATTTATTTTATTAGGGTGGATCAATAGGGCTTATTAAATCAATCCTCCATTTGTCAAAGGGTGTCTATAGTAGTTGTGGCTATAGGGGCATCTCATCACCTTTCGTGGGTCAGCCCATTCTTTAATATCTATCACAATGCCTTATGTTTGGCCAGTAATAACCTATATTGATGATCTTCCTAACAATTTTGTTGGCAACAAAGTGTCCACCATAGTGTTCATCATGGTAAGCATGGAGGATGTCATAAATTTCAACTTCTTAGATGCATCTTCTCATCATATTATCAGGTCCTATATAGAACATGTAATAAGATATCCAAGAGTAGGAGAAGCATTTTTGACAGGCTAATGCCTTTCTGTAGGTGATATAAGTGGAGGTGTCCTTCCTGACATAAGATAGTTGGTAATATCAACAAACCATGGAGATTATACTTGTAAAGTAAAGAGATGCTCATCTAGAAAGGAGGTATCTATAACCAGTTCAAATTTTTTTTTTCTGAGCCTAGAGAGAAAATATGCAATAATATTGGATCTACCATGTTTATCTACCATATTTATATCAATTTTTGTGTGGAAAAAGTAACTAATTGACCAATTCATCACTAATAATAGGTTTGTTCATTAAGTACCCAATGGTTGCATGATATGTACAAACAAAAACTTGGTACCTAGTTATATATTTCTAGACTTATTGTTGGCATAGATGACTGCCAACATCTCTTTCTAAGTAATTGTATAATTGAGCTCTATTTCCGATGGGTTTTTTTTTTGATATAGTAGATGGCATATTCAAATACCCCCCTTTTTTCCAAGGACAACCCCAACAACATGATCCAATGCATCAATACGAATGTGAAATGAAAGTTTCTATGAAAGTTTCTAGTTTGGTCATTTAAGGAATCTATGTTGGTTTGTAAAGGCTATCACAAATGGAAGAAATTGATTTTGAAGAGACATTTGACTTGGTGGTGAGGATGAAATCTGAATGTTCCTTGCATAATTTACAACTCATAAGAGCTTCAAGGTGTATCAAATGGATTCCAAGTCAGCTTTCTTGAATGCTAACTTAGAGGAAGAATTCTACATAGAGCATCCTAATGGGTTTTAATTATCAAAGAATTCAAACATGTTTTTTAGACTCAAAAAGGCTTTGTAGGGTCTAAAACAAGCTCCTAGGGCTTGGTATAGAAGGTTGGATAATTACCTACTTTAGCAATATTTCAAGAAAGGTACTGTAGATAACAATCTTTACATTAAGGTCAAGGAAGAAGTTTTTTTGATATTTGTTGTATATGTTAATGGCATTATCTTTGGTGGAGGTGATGGTAAGTGTAAGAAATTTGTAGATGAGATACAGAAAGAATTTGGGTTTTATATGATTAGTGAGTTGCATTTCTTTCTTGGACTTTAAGTTGTTCACTTGGATGATGGTATCTTTATTTATCAAGCTAAGTATGTTAAGAAGGTGTTGAAGAAGTTTGGCATGGAGGATTCTAAACCAGAGAGTACTCCCATGGCTACTGGTTGTCATTCAAACAAGTATGACAAGTCACCTTAAGTTGATTAGACTCTTTATAGATCTATTATTAGAGGACTATTGTATTTGACTACTTCCAAACTTGATATCTTGCATGCAATGTTGGTGGCAATAAATCAAGCAAACCCTAAACAATCTCATGAGAAGATTTTTAAAAGGATATTCAAATATTTAAAGGGAACTTCAGACTATGATTTGTGGTATAAAAAGTATGATGACTTCTCTTCCAAGGGTTATATTGATGCTAATTGGTCAAATTATTCTTGTAGTTTTTATTTATGCTGTGTAGTCACATAAATCTGCCCATTTAATTAAATGAATATTTACTATTTATTTGATTAATAAACCTTCAATAATTAATATTTAATTAATTCATCCTCAACCTCTTCTCCTATTAATTAAATTTATTATTCAGTTTATTTAAATTAATTTATTAAACCACACCTCTAAATCAATTAAATGAATAAATCATATTTATTTAATTTAACCCCCTTTCCTCTTTTAAATAAATAATAAAATATTTATTTAAATCACTAAACAAATCCCCCCACTTGCATTCTCCTACAAATGCAAGTTGAAACCACAATTGAAATAAATTAATTTTATTTTAATTAAAATTCTAGACCCTTCTAACCACTTTCTAATCATTCTCAATTAGCCTAATCCATCCCCTAATTATTGTCATATTCCTAAGCAACTTGAAGTCACTTCTCAAAGCCTCAAAGTCTTTGAAAAACATTTAATGCTTTATGTGTTCAACAAGCTAACCCCTAAAGTCTTCCAAACCACTAATGGCTCTTACATGACCATTAATGGCTCTTACATAACCATTTATGGTTAACTCAACTCACCCACATGGTTAGAGACTTTCCCTCTAGCTCATCCTCCATTTGACTCATGGGTCTCTTCAAGCATTTATTGCTTTGACCATGGTTATCCTCACCAACTCTTGCACAAGAGTTTATCCATTGGATAAGGCATTATTTATTGGATAATGACTTTATTCATTCAACTCAACATTAACCTTACCTCCCAAGTTAACCTTCAAGTCATGTCAAGCATTTAATGCTTCTTTCCATTCCCCTCAACCCATCTCTTGTTGACATTTGTCACCCTGGGATTGGGTTGAAATCCCTCACATGGATCATTGACCGTTGTTGAGATTACTCAATCTCAACCATCCATTTCTCCATTTTACCTATAAATAGAGCTCACATTCCTCATTTTCAAATCCTCAAGCATTCTCAAGTACATCTATAATCCTGAAATCTTGTATGCATCTAAGTTATAGTGAATTTTAGAGAGCATTTAGCATAATAATCTACATTTATCTTTTTGGCTAAAATTAACATTAGATAATTAAATAACATCTCATTTTAGCTTGTTCACATTTGCATTCTCATAAGTTTTCATTCTAAAATCTTGAATCTCCATCAGACATCCAGAATAGTGCAAAAAGCTATTGAGAGCTACACTCATTTGGGAACTTGGAGAGGAGAGAAACAAGGGAGGAGTAGCTAAAAACATGGTGGAGGGAATTTGGAGATGTCTTATTGCATTTCTTAGTTTTGTTAAGCTTTATATCTTGTGTTTTGTGTCTCTCTTGATATGCTTGCTTAGGATAGTATTTGATTTGTGATTTCTAACACTAACACTTGGTTTGTTTATTGTGTGTTTGTGTTTGTCTTCTTAACAATATCCTAATATCCTTTTTGTAGAGCATCATTTGGTGAACCCGACGTGAATCAAACATGCAACCTTCTGATATCAATTTTTGTAACTACTAACTTTTGTTGTTTTAATTGACACGTAGGTCGTGCTTTAGCGCCATTGTTCACGCTCTAGTGCCTTTGAAAGTTGGTGATTTAGGGCTATTGTTCACAATAATAGCGCTATTGTCTCCCAACTAGCGCTATCGTCCTTCTTATAGCACTATTGACCATTAAATAGTGCTATTGTGTCTATTTTTAGCACTTTTGCGCTCTCTGTTTGACATAATTTATTATGTTTAAACAAAGTATTTTAGCGCGATCATCATTCTTATAGTGCCTCTGTAATTCATTTAGCGCTTTCGTGTTAAATAACGCTTCTATTTTTACACAGAGTAGCGCTATTGTAACAAAGAGTTGTAAAAAAAAAAAATTGTAACCAAAAAATCAGAATCTAGGCTTGTAGAAGTCCACCAAAACTTCATTTTTCATTTTTTTTACTAACTGTTTGTCTTTTGTGGAGGTTTTTAAATTAGATTAGGAAGTAAATTGATCTTTTTACTAACTTTTCAAAGTTGGCTCAAAATGAATTCACTTTCTATTTTAGCTTAAATAAACTTCACATTTCCTTTTGGGGTATAAAATGAATCACACATTTTGTTTGGGCTTATAAAAAGAACCTCACTTGTCAAGTTAAAAAGAACCACAAACTCCAAACCCAACAAAATTTCTTTTTGCAAGTTAGGGATCATTGTATTTTGGGCTTAAAACAAGACAACACAAAGTTTTATTTCTTGCATTAAAAATTCACAATCAACATTTCGTTTGGGCAAGTTTAAAAAGAACAAACCATTTGTCCCTTCAAGTTTCAAATTGATTTACTTCAAGCAAAACGTGTTTTTCAATTCAGTTGACTAGGATTTCAAGTTCCTTGATTACATAACATTTTGCCATTGAAGTTAAAAAGAACACCATTTTTTGTTGGAGCAACATCTCCAAATAGTTAGATCACATTTCTATAAACTTGGTAAAGAAGAACAAGTGTTTTTAGTGATTGGCACAATTGTGCAAAGTTTGTCGAGTGGTCCTACTTCTAACATACACTATCCTCTCCCTTGAATTTCGTGGTCCTAGGTGCAAGAGAAAAGTGTTAGTAACACTCAAAATTTTATCTTTTTAAGAGAGGCCTGCCAAGAGACACATCACTCTTGGGAACGACCTCGCTTGGTAAATCCTTCGAGCCGCTATAGAAATCAAGTGTTAGCAAAAGTTGTAGCCTTGGGTATAGCTGTTCCTATAGTGTAACTTGCCGAAAGGACATATGGGCCCCACCATAAGTTACAAGGCTCTTAAGTGAGTCACTGCAGAATGAACTTATGTCCAAAAACATCAAATATTACTAGACACCTTTTTATATAGAAACCCACCCATTCTATTGATTGAGAATATTTGTGAGAAGTTCAGTGCAAGAGCATAGATGGTTTTTCTCCCAAGATACTCACCATACATATTTCCTTGAGTAGAAACAGGGTTTTTTGAAAGGCTACTTGTAGCTTGATAAAAGTGGTGACTCCCCCATCATAGGTATCATCTATCTGTTATGCTCACACAAGACTTAGTATATCACATCCTTACCTGCTACGACGAGATTCAAAGGTATGTAGTACCAAAGTTGACGAAATATCAAGATGTGGGCTGAAATTATCGTTATTGGCCATTTGACCTTAGGGATAAATTGTGTTTGAAGTGTCTTCGTTTTGTGTTAGACCAGTGATAAATTGAGCCGACTTTAGGCTTTTGGAAAATCATACAAAAACATTTGAAAAGGGGTCAAAAAGTTCAAAGATTGGGTTGGTTTAGACCCACACTTGTTTGTGCCTTTTGAGGCAACATTATTGTGTTTGTGTGCTTTCTCTGTTTTCTTGTCAAAGAAAGTCAAAATCAATTAAAAAAAAGTATTCATCGAACACAAAATTCCATCCAATATTTGACCAACAAACCAAAACATCAAAACAAAGTGCAAACAAGATATCAAATTATATGACCATCCTTCAAATCTTGAGAAAGAGGAATCTTCATCAACATGTCAATTTGAAGAGAAGGCCATTGAGTTCAAAGGCTTTCATCAAAAGAAGGAAATTTTTCTATCTCAATAGACAAATTTTTATCTCACACAGAGCCTTCTTGTGTCATATGCATCTATATCTTCAAGGAAAACCCAACGAGTTTGATAACGAGCCTTTAAACAACAGAGCCTTTACTCAGTATAGAGCTTTGAGTTATCATACTAACAAAGGAGGCAAAATCAACCTTTCTTTATTTCCAAACATCTGCATTACATATAACATAGCTCAAGAAGAACCACCAACCCCTGAGCAAGAAGAGGAAGAATTTGTCCCATTTGTGACACAAAGTTTTTATTGAAGTTTCCATTCTATCCACTCTCACATTCATACATCATCAATACATTTTAACTCTCAAAACATAAAAAGACCTTGTCCTAAGTTCATTTTAGATATTGCTTAAATCAAAACAACACATCATTTTTTAGAGTGTTTCTACATCTAGGATAAATCATCCTAAGAAACATCTCTACGCAGGTAGCTTGGTTTGTAACACATCTCAAACCTTGCTATACCTTATCATATCAACGTTGTTGACAACATAAAAAGCAATTCATAAAATAACTGTGGTAACATCAAACCTTTAGTGTTAGAGATCCGTATTCTAAACACTTCACAAAACATTTATCTCTCATTCCATCACCAACTCATAATCACTTTCACAAAAACTTCAAAAACAACTTTCAAACAAAATGGCTCACACCAGATCGAGAACTAGACAACTAGAGATAGAAGAGGAGGAAGAAAACCTCAACGATTACCATGAGGCATTGGAGGAGGTACAAATGATGAATATCTTAGTACCCCAACTCGTGAAGCAATATAAAGAGTGCAACACAACCCTAGATTCAATCAACTTTTCGATGAAATCCTCAAAAACAACACAGATGCTCATTTTCCAAAACTTGCTCAAGAGGTAGCTAAACTACCCTCTGATTTTGATACCACACAAATACGGAAAGCATCAGAGAACCATATCCATAACGAGGGTGAAAGAGGTAGAGATCACTTCAGATATGACCTTTATCAAGAAAATCCCCCACCTCCTCCTCCTAACGACATAGACATGTTGAGGCAACAAGTCGAGAATCTAGCCCAACAAATCCACAGTGGTGTGAAAACTACTCGGTTTTCACTTAATGATATTTGTCCCTATCCCTTTGATAGGAATCTACATATGCCACCTTTTCCGCAAGGGTTTGAAACACCTAAGTTTGAAAAGTATCAGGGAAAAGGAGACCCTAGAGATCATGTCAGGGAATTCCACTCAACTTGCCTAGAAGTGGCATATGAAGACACATATCTAATGCGCCTCTTTTCTCAGAGTTTGGGAGGGACAACCACACAATGGTTTTCTTGATTACCAGGCGGCATTAGGACATTTGAGGAACTAGTCCAAAAGTTCATTGTGCACTATTCACACAACATAGAATGTGATGTTACCATGGCAGATCTGTGCAATACCAAACAAAATCCAGGGGAGCTATTTTTAGCTTTCCTGCAATGGTGGAGGCAACTATCTAGTAGACGTTCTCTTCATCTACCTGAAAGAGAGCTAGTGGAAATATTTATTTCCAACTTGAACGATGAAATGGAATTCCACCTAGACATGAAGGGCATAGAGTCCTTTGACAACATGATCACCCAGGGATTAAAATGTGAACATGCCCTTATCAAAAAGGGACTTATCAAGATATACAATGAACCAAAAGATGGCCCTCGCTTGCTTTTTAACAGTGATAAACCCAACTTCTGGAATAAAAACAAAAACATCGTCAATGATGGGGTTGTAGATGCAAGGACCATAAAGAGTGCACAACCTGTGGTCATATTTGTGGGGCCAAATCCCCCTCCTAAAAATAACACCATTGCTCCTCCACAGAATCAAGGTCGCAATGCACTGCAAGAAGAATTGAGACAATGACAACACAATTATAAACCAAAACATACATATACACCCTTAGGGAAACCCATCAAAACGGTGTTGCATCAATTGGTCTCTTCAAATTTGGTGACCTTACCAAAGACATCTAACTATGAACCTCAGGTAAAACCTCCATGCTGGAGAGATAACGAACATTGCGAATTCCACCAAGGGAAAGGGCATAAAACAAGTAACTGTCATAGACTGAAAGATCTTGTTCAAGATCTTATTGACCTAGGCGAAATTGAAATCAAAGGACACGACCCAAAAACCTCAAATAATGATCATCTCATGTTTAAGAATCCGCTTCCATCACAAGATCAAAGGGGTCCTTCCACCTTAGGGTGCAACACAGATACAAATAATTATACGCGAGATGCCTATAATTACATTGTGAACCACCTCTATGATGCTGATGAACAAATTGCAACCATCACCATCAAAGATCCAAGCCCTACCCACAATATTGTTACGCGTCATAGCAAGATCACTTTTAAAGTAGCTCCACACAACTCACCATCCATCTCAAACAATATAATCTTATGGAGCAGTTAGATAAGATACCCGCACTTATATCCATCTTAGAGCTTTTGCACCTATCCCCGTCTCATAAAACAATCTTGGATCAAGCTCTCCAAGAAGCGTCCGTCCCCGCCAACTTTAACACGGATCAATTTCAAGCCATGGTTGGCAGTCTCAGGTCATCACCCTGTCTCACTTTCTCTGAAAGTGGCAATGCTTCATTCCAACAACCGCATAACACATCTCTTCACATTGAAGGGTTCGTCAACCAACACAGAATCAAGTGAGTCTTAATTGATAATGGAGCAGGCCTAAATATATGTACATTATAGTTGGTCACAACATTGGGATATGCAGTTGAATCAGTAGACCCCCACAAAAAGATAACCATAAAAGCTTATGATGATGCAGAGCGTTCTTCCAAAGGAGCAGTTGTGTTACCAATTCGAGTGGGCCCATTTGTGAAGCACATCATATGTCAAGTTCTGGACCTTCCTCTGCTGTATAATTTGTTGTTAGGAAGACCTTGGATACATGCCATGCAAACCACTCCATCCGTCTATCATCAATGTATCAAGTTTCCCCATAATTGTGTAGAAAGCACAATTCTTGGTGATGCAAATCCATTTGCATATTGTAACAACATCAACCATCAGCTAGAGATTACCATTCCTAACAATAGAGAAGCTATCCCATCCACATCATATGTTAGTCTAGCCTCTCTTTCCAACTCAAACACCCCTATACCAAAGCAAGAGAAGTTGAAAATGAAAATGGCAGAGGAAGGTCCTAGGGAATATAATCTAAGGCAACTCTTTTGTGTTGGGAAATTACCCACTTCCCCTAGAACTCATGGTAAGCCTCAAAAGTTGCTTCAAATGCCATCGACTAAGCAAGTATGCACTTTGGCACCTTTTATCCTTGGTAAAAGTTAGGAAGAGGAAACTAGGGATGAGGACCTAGCAGAATGGATCTATAAAGACCCTATCACCATAGAAATTCCATAGGCCAAGCTTCCTATGGATAAATATGGCAAAATTCTTATCATTATGCAAAGAATGGGATATGATGGTCAGAGTGCTTTGGGACCTTGCAAACAAAGATGACACGAGACGTTGCAGTCTGAGTTGAAACCCAAAGATACCACTAGATTAGGATTTCAAAAAGAAGCTCTTCCCAAGCTCAAATTCAAAGGTAAACCCAACAAACCCATGTATCAAATAGTTACTCCAAGGAAGACCTCCTTGATTATCTCTGTGACACAAACAACACCCACTGCACCAACAAGACTAATAATCAAATCAACAAAATCACTCACACTCACGACACCAATAAAACTAATAATTCCATCAGTATCAGCAGAAGTCGCACCCACAACATCAACAAACCCCATCACTCCATCAAAAGCATCACTGACAATTCCATCAGAAACAATAGTGGCACCAACAATACTGCTACTCACAGTAGCGGCATCCTCAACACCAATAATCCTACTAGAAGCACCATCAATCCCACCCATAAAAGTGCATAAACTTGTGACCAATGCACTATTCAATACAAAGGACATCCCAACATGGTACAGTAATCGGATGTTAGAAAGTGATTCAGAGACTGACTCCCATGAGTGGGAATTCGATTCAGTGAATCTGAATACTTCAAATGAGGAAGACACATCGCCTCCCCCACCCCGTAAGGATATCCTAGTTTACGGGGAGGCATGGATTAAAACCTTTTGGGCTCATGAGCTAGAAGCACCTTCCACAGGTCCTACATCAAATCCGACACCAGAATCCGACAAGGAGAGTACCATCGATGAACTTCATTCATCTGCCTTAACCCTCACTGACACCTCCTCTGAACTTAACTTAATTGATGAAGTCATGCCCATTATCCACCCCGACCTCATTGACTAGAACAAGCCTAATCCCCCATGCCTTGACCAATTCCAAAATGATGAGGTGATCATTGACTTTTTGGAACTATGGGATAACATACCAAGCGGGGATCACAAAGTTGGATTCACCATTGAACTTAATAGCACAACATACTTTGGGGCGGATGCCAAACTTCAACTGCAAAAATATCACAATAAAACATGGATCTTCCAGTGAAAACCACACTGTGGCACTGTTTGGTCCCAAAAAAGTAAAAAGAAAGAGCATATCCAATGGTGAAAACCTCTCTGATGTGCTTGAGGATGAAAGGTTTGACATCCTCCCCTCCAGTGCAAATCAGGAACGATCAATGATCCTCATCGAGGAAACAAAAGAATTCAATGTGGGAACCCTGAAGAATCCTCACCAAATACATCTGGCATCTCTTTTAACTCTAGAAGAACAACCTAAGTTTGTAGAATTCTTCCAGAAGTGTTAGGTCAACTTCCCATGGTCATATGCAGACATGCCTGGTCTAGATCCTGATTTGGTCATGCATCACCTCACCATAGAAAAAGGAGCTAAACTGGTAAAATAGAAGCTTCGCAAGATGCACCCCCAGATTGTTGTACTAGTCAAAGCAGGACTTAAGAAACTCTTGGATGTTGGTTTTATTAGACCAATTGATTATGCAGAGTGGATCTCCAATATAGTACCTATCAAGAAACCAAATGGGGGCATCCGTATCTATACATATTTCAGAGATATAAACAAGGCATGTCCTAAGGATGACTTCCCCCTACCAAACATTGACATGATCATGGACCTAACAGCAGGACATGCCATGCTTTCTCTTATGGATGGCTTTTCAGGGTACAACCAGATAAAGATCGCTCTAGAGGATCAACATAAAACTTCCTTCACATGTCCATGGGGAACATACTATTGGAATGTGATGCCTTTTGGTCTTAAGGATGCAGGGGCGACCTATCAAAGAGAAATGACCACCATGTTTCATGATATGATGCATACTGTAATGGAGGATTATGTTGATGATTTACTAGCTAAGTCATTAACAAGAGAAGGTCATCTGAAAATCTTAGATAAAATCTTTGACAGACTAGAACAATATCATGTTCAACTCAATCCAAAGAAATGTGTCGTTGGAGTAACCTCAGGGAAACTTATAGGATACATTGTCTCAAGCAAAGGCATTGAGGTCAATCCAACAAAAGTCAAAGCAATCATGGACATGCCACCTCCAAAGAACATCAGTCAATTAAGGATACTACAAGGGCGGCTACAATACATCCAAAGATTCATTGCACAACTAGCAAATAAGTGCCATCCCTTCACACATCTATTACACAAAAACATCTACTTTCAATGGGATGCTAGATGCTAGCAAGCATTCCAGATGCTTAAGGACTATCTCATGAATACACCGTTGCTGATCCCACTAGATCCAAGTAGACCTCTATTTCTCTATATTTCAGCTACCAATACGACATTGGGAGTAGTGATAGAACAACACAATGCATAAGGGAAAGAGTGTACTGTATACTATATGTCTCGCACACTAGTTAGCTATGAACTCAATTACACAACTATTGAGCGAGCTTGCCTAGCAGTTATCTTGGCAGCCACTAAACTGAGCCACTACCTATTAACACATAAAGTACAACTTATTGCCAAGATTGATCCACTAAAGTACTTACTCAACAAAGCAACATTGACAGGCCGCTTGGTCAAATGGGTGATGATTCTGAGTGAATTTGACATTGAGTATGTGGACTGCAAGGCTATCAAGGGGCAAGTTATTGCAGATCAGTTGGTCGATGCACCCCTCACAGGTGACCATCCTCTTGTTTCTAATTTTCCAAATGAAGAGATCTTCATGATCACAACAACACAACCATGGAAGCTCTACTTTGATGGTTCATATACTAGACATGGCTCGGGGGAAGGCATTCTGTTTATCACACCTCAAGGTGACAACATCCCTAAGTCTTACAGGCTAACTTTTCCATGTACAAACAACATAGAAGAATATGAGGCCTTGATCACAGGACTCAGACTAGCCATACAATGGAAACTGAAAGAGCTACAGATAAATGGTGACTCCCAACTAGTCATCCGACAAGTCACAGACGAATATCAGACCAAGGATGATAAACTCATGTCGTACAAGCAAATGGTGGATAGTTTAAAAGCATCATTTACAACTATCACCTTTGAACATATACCCAAAGATCATAATCAAGCTGCTGACGCAATGGTTATAATTCCATCTCTCCTAGATCTTCCATAGAATTCAACACGCTACGAGTTCTTGGTAGAACAACTTTGGATTCCCGCTTATGATATCCCCGAATCCAAGATGATATGTCGCCTTACCGGTTCCGAATCCCCAATGTACGGTGAGTTCTACACCTACGTTCATGATCAGACACTCCCTCCTAACCAATCCAATAACCAACGCAAAACCTTCATTCACCATACCACTCGATACACCATCATCGTCGAAACCTTATACCGATGAAGTCTTGATGGTACTCTCCTTTGATGTTTGGAACATGATGAGATAACAAAGGCCTTGGAAGAGGTACATAAAGGAATTTGTGGGGATCACTCAAGTGGTTTGTCACTAGCAAAGAAGATCATGCACGCTGGATACTATTGGCCATCCATAGAAAAAGACTCCTACTATTTTGTCCGAAAATGCAAGAAGTGTCAAGTTCATGGAGACCTAATACATGAACCAACATAGGAATTACAACCAATCACAACACCATGGCCCTTTTGTCAATGGGGACTTGACCTTGTGGGTAAAATTCATCCATCTTCATCCAATGACCATAAATTTATCATTACCGCCACCGAATACTTCACAAAGTGGATCAAAGTTGTTCCACTTACCCAAGTTACCAACAAATTGATCGCCTCATTCATCCTTAATTACATCGTCTGTCGGTATGGTGTACCCATATCCATCATCACAGATAACAAGCTTCCATTCAAAAATCAGGATGTCCGTGAGCTCTATGAGAAGTTTCACATCCAACACCACTTTTCCACTCCTTGTTACCCACAAGGCAATGGTCAGGCTGAAGCATTGAACAAGAACATATTGAGAATCCTCAAGAAGATAGTCAATGATGCTGGTCGTGATTGGCACGTTCAATTAAATCCAACACTATGGGTGTATCGAACTATCATTCAAACCCCTATAGGAACAACTCCCTACTCACTGGTCTATGGCACAGAAGCTATCCTTCCTATTGAGGTTGAGATACCATCTCTATGGGTTTCTTTGCATAATTTATTAGATGGTGAAGCATACCAAGTCTCCCATCTTCAAGATTTGGAACTACTTGATGAAAGGTGAAAGACTGCATACAACCACCTCAAGGCCTATTAGTAGCGCATGAGAAGAAGCTATAATCATCGGGTTAAACCTTGTATATTTGAGGTAGGTGATCTTTTTCTCAGAGATAATCCTCATAACCAACCAAATAGAGAACATCAAGGAAAGTTTGAATCAAACTGGTTGGGTCCATATGTTATCACTGTTGTATTTGGGTCCGGGGCATATCAATTGGCTACTTCAGAAGGAGAACCGCTAGCAGGTCCAATCAACAGCATGCACCTCAAACGATTTCATACATAAGCTGTACAAAGCATTAGGCTCCAATACATATCAGAAAAATGCCAAAAACATTTAGAAAAATGCCTTGAAGAAAATACAATTTTTTTTCTTTCAAAAAGTAAAGAAAAATCATGCATCCAAACGGTGAACAACCACTCTAGTGGCACCTTGGGTAAGTACAATGGTGAAAACCTGACAAACAGGCACCACTCATAAAGGCTATGGCTCCACTGTTTTTCAGACTTGTTGCGATCACATTCATTACATCCATTCATCTATCATTCAAACCAAGGCTTATTATTGATATGCAATCAGGGATAGTACTTCATGCGTCTTGCATCCTGCTTTTTCATAGTGTTGGTAGTTTGATGACGTTTAGTTGTAATTGTCATTGATGGACACACACTTATTTTATGTATGAGTTATTCTCAATTGCTAATATGTGTTGTGTTGTTCACACCAGTACTATATGCCATTAAATGTATAGTCTTTGTTTGTAGACGACTATCGGTGTTTTGCAAAAGATGCTTACCAGTCAAAGGATGACCAAAGACCTCAAGCGGCATGAAGACATCGAGCGATATGAAGACCTCAAGCGAAATGAGGACCCCTAGTGGCAATTAATCGTTTTGATCGGAACACTATGTTCTAGTTTTCCAGTCTTCGTTAACCGGTAATCGCTATACTATGTTAAATTGGTAAAATTGTAAAGTGTGACGAGTTATCATCCACTGACACTTTGGTGATGTTTTTGAGTTGTGTTACCAAATGTGTCTAGATGCATTGTACCTAGGAAATTGTCATCTAATCTTATTGGACCAACATGAAATCAGATTCCTATATGAGGACATCATGTCTAGGGTTTTAAGAGAGTTGGTGTGTGCGAGTTTTGCAGAAAAGATTAGGTCTATGTGAAAAGAGTATCTCACTAAAGAGATTGTGAGTGCAAAGGTTAGAAGACTAAAGTAATGCTGCAATGCATTAACAGAGAACTGTCAAGGATCTAATCAAGCATTCTGTGCTACTTTCTAGATCATTCACTCGTTGATTACTAATCTCTTCAACAAGTCTAAAACCCTTAACCGGGTAGGCCCAACCAAGCCTATTGTAAATCCTCTAACAAGGTGGTTCACAGTTGTGGATCTGAAATCCTTTAATAGGGTAGTCTTTAACATGACTTATCTCCTAACAGAGATCTGGATTCCTAATAGGATCTGTTCTGGTGAAGAACATTGTAAGACCTTAACCAGTCTGGTTACTATTATGTAGATAGTTGACTTGTGAGTTTTACTCACCGTGGTTTTTCCCATTTGGGTTTCCACGTAAAAATATCTTGTGTTATGGTGATTGTGCTACTATGGGTGAATGCTCTATTTTCTATTTGGCTTGTTTATGTTTTAACCGGTTTGTTGTTTAAACTACTACAACAGTCTGCAGTAAAATTGTTTAAGAGTCTGGTTAAATCGTTAGGCATACTAATTCACCCTCCCCTCTTAGTATTCATCAATTGGTATTAGAGCTAACCTCTCTATAAGTCTAACCACTTGGAAGGAGATATGGGGGAATACAGCATGAGGTAACTCACTCACCATCTGACAGAGTCTAAGAGAGCCTATGATGAACTCAAGATCAAGTATAAAGCCTCTCTAGCCAAGCGAATAGAACTTGTTGAGCAATTGATGGAATTTACTAAAAACAACTCTTCTGATGAAGCAAACATGGAGGCCCTAGTCAGAGACGTGGAGAAATTAAATGAATCCAAAACTAACCTAAGGAGGGAGTTGGAAGGATTGACTATCAGGATGAGTCAAGAGCTAGAAAATAGAAGAAAAGCTGAAGATTTAGAGAAGGACAAGGAGCATGAAATCTCTAAGTTGAAACAAGAGATTGGTACCATCACCGCTCATCTGCAAGAGGGTAATGAAGAGAAAGAAGAAATGCAAGTAGACCTAAATGCTTCTACCTCTCAGAATGAAACCTTTATGAAAACCAATGATGCTCTTTCCAGGAACTTGCAGAGTCAAAGGAGATACTTGCAAAGTTCAACCATAGTGCCGCCAAATTAGAACAGAAGATGGAAACAATGAAGCCATCAAAGGATACCTCTGGACTTGATTTCTCTGCATATGAGGAAGGTGAAACATTTGGAACCAAGACTGGTGCACCAATGGAGCAATCAACACCTAAGATCAACAACAAGAGAAAAGGTAAGCCAAAGTTTAAACCTGTATGCTTCAATTGTCATAAGGAAGGACATACTGCCAATGTATGTACGAGCAAGGCTTACAATAATTTTCCTTACATGCAAAACAATGTGGCTAGAACTGGTAGATTTAATGGTCACTGTTATGCATGCAACAAGTTTGGGCATAGAGCTTTTGAGTGCAGGTCGATTATGAACAACTCTGGAAGTTATGCACCAAGATCTAAAGGAGTTGTCCCGAACCTCCTATGAGCCGGAACCCAAACCGGTATAGAACCTATGGCCACTGGTCAAATGGTTATGGAGCGGCAAACTGTTGGAGAGCAACCTGCTTGATCTGTCGTGGTAGCGGTCACACTGCTACAACATGCAGAAGGAAGAATGGAAATATGAACACCAGATCATGGAGAACACCTAGAATAGTATGCTATCATTGCAACAAACTGGGACACATTGCCAGAGCATGCAGACTGAGAAATAATCCATTGGGAGACAAACTGGTCAACCTAGAAGGGAAGATTGATGTCGAAATCATTCAAGCGGATATGGATAAAACTTGGAAAAAGAAATCTAAAGAAAAGCCACAAGATGTACCAGTTTCCGCACCTAGTGTGGAGATCCCTGAACCGACAAACTGAGCTTCAAAAAGCTTAGGGGGAACATATCGGTAACAATGTTTTGAACCCCAGAGTATATCGGTAAAGTGCCTTTATCGGTATTGGTTACCTGTCGATCGACAGAAGAATCAAAGTGGTAAAAGGTAAAGTTAGGGTTTGTGCCCTAACGGTGATGCATTTATTATGGTAGGTAGGAGCTTATTTAAAATTGACTTTCGTCATCATTTTTACTTACCTATTTTCAAAAGAGAATTTTTCTAGCTTGAGCAGAGCAACAAGATCAATTTATCTTGCATTCAAAAGAATTCAAAAAGAAATCTTGCACAGGATTTTGCATACATCTCAAGCTATCAGTGTGGAAGTCAGATCGGTAAAGTAAGCTCTTGGAGAAGTGTGTTGTGCTTGACATCAACAAACCCTAGTTCGGAGTGTGAAGGTATTTCTCGTTGAAACATTCTTGTCATTTGGAATCATCTAGATATGGCTTCTACATCTAAAATTCCTTCTAGTTCTACCGAACCTGAGGAATCATCTGAGTTTCTTAGGAAGAAGGTGAAATATAATGCCCTATCTCAAATTCCCGATGGAGTCATTGTCGAAGGGGATGTCTCAGGATATATTGATTGCAAACTAGAAGACTTAGGGTCTCTAGTGATTCACTCCCAGCTGAGTCTGTTCTTTGGAATTGATAAGAAGATTAAACCTGAATAAAACATAATCGAGAAGAAGAAACTACACAATGCAGTATATTTTCTCGAGAAATTTACAAAAGAACACATTAGGATTATCCTAAGTAGGGTTTGTGGTGATAAGATGTACCTTGAGTGAACCCATGATATTACACTGGAGGCAATTCATGCTATGACTGATTTCTGCAATGTTGGGGAAGTCCCTGTTCTTCGAAAGATCACCAAAACCAAAATGACAGAGCTCACCGGTTCTGTGAGCGACCAACGGGCAATGATTGTAAACAACATAAATGATGACTTGGTGAAATAAGCGTGCATGGTAATTAGGTATAGAGTGTTCTATGCTAGCAGAATGAATTATATTCCTATCGCTACGGTGCATGCCGCTTATAGGATGATCAAGGAGAATGCAAAATGTGACTTATATACCTGCATGCAAAAGCAACTAATGGAAAACCTGAAGTTCATCAAAGTGGACAAAACACTAAGGTTTAAGTTCAGACATCTGCTTGTCAGTTTATTTTTCTATTTTCAAGGATATTTTCTTGGAGTTGGTGATGTTCAATGGTCAAGTGACCTACCAGTTTCCAGACAAATAAAGGAGAGTCTACAAGTAGTGGGAACTACGTATCCGGAGACTCTGAAAAAATATTTTGATGAGTTCAGATTAAAAATGAACTAGAGAATGAGAATATTAGGTGATCTAGTTAAAAAATATGAAGATGACATTTGTTTCACAATCAAAACTGATCATTGCATAATGCAAGCGGTTGAGCCTAGAGAAGATGAAGTTGAACCTATGGGATATGAAGAAGTAAATTATATACTGTCAGGGTATACCTATACCCTACCTGCTTCACCACTGGATCCCAAGAAGAAGAGGACCGATACTTACTTCGAGAGGATCGAACCTATTGAGGTACCGAAGCAGAAAAAGACTAAAGCAGTGCCATCAATATTGGCACCAGTTACATCTACTGCCAGTCCTAAAGTGATCAAGAGGTCACTAGCCAAAAAGAAACTGGAGGCTATTCTACCAAAGGTATTAGAAAGGAAGAGAAAAACCAGGCATAACTCACCAGATTTAGAAGGTACTGAACCAGAGGTAGAAATGAAGAAGACAAGGCAATCAAGGAAGAAGATGAAGTCAACCGGTAATGTACCAGCAACCTCTGCACCGATAAATATAGATATTTCCTCTTACAAGCCTATGACACATTGTCAAAGGACCATAAAGAATATTAGAAGAAAAGTTCTTGATGATTTAAAAGAATATTTTGATGATAACAATGATAGTGAAAAGGAGGATGTATTAAATATTTATGTAATAATGATCGGTCACCTACCGATATTAAATCAGTTACTTCTAAATCTTTGTATGATTCTTTGGACAATAAATGGCGCATTGCCATTGAAAAGGAACAAGAAATCAGGGAGAAAATTTTTGCTTAATATTTTCCAGTTGCCTCAAATTCAGAATTGTTTGAGATTATTGATAAGTACAAAGACATCTTCTTCATGCGAAGAAGAAGACTTCAGCTACTTGGAGGCAAAACCTCTGAAGTGGAAAAAGACACTCATCTACAGGTTAAGGCAACTGTCAAAATGCAAAAAGTATCCGAAGCTAATCGGCAGGCCGAGCAAGAGCCTGACCTATCCACATCCAAATTGGATGAAATCTTTGACAGTCTAGGTGAAAGAACAACAAAACAAAATGATCCCATTGATGTTGATGCACTAGATGTTGAGGATACCACTCCAGAGAAGGAGAAAGTTGAAAAGGAGAGAGTGGAGAAAGAAAAAGATGAGAAAGCGGAGAAAGAAAAATAAGAGAAAGAGAAAGCAGATAAAGCAAGATAAGAGAAAGAGGAGAAGAAGAAGGAAGAGGAGAAGAAGAGGAAGGAGGAAGAAGAGAGGAAAAAGGAAGAAGAGAAAATGAGGGAAGAAGAGTAGAAGAAAGAAGAAGAGAAGAAGAGAGTGGAAGAGGAGAAAGAGAAGGCCGCCAAGGTAGCCTAGGAAAAAGAAGAAGAGGAGAAGAAAAGACAAGAGGAGATCAAGACAAAGGAAGGAGGACAGACTCCTAAGGCAACTGAAGATCAAGCCAAGTAGGTTGATCCCACTGGTCCCACCGATTTGATTCTTGCCTATCTGACTCAATCGGTTGATGAAAGTGAGCTACTGAGGAGCATTCAACTAGCGCAGGTCAGATTGGAAGAACTGAGGAAAAAGAAAGAACAGGATGTCATTCAGTTTGCTGTTGACACTCTTTCCAATCTAATCCCTGTTACTAACCTTCCCAGTACCTATTCCTTGTTGGCCAAGCTCAAACTTCTTTGCACAGTAGTAGATCATCAAGTGCAATCTTTAGAAGATGCTGCCCATATTTTTGTAGAGAAGAAGCATGAAAAAGCTCTGAAAGTTTCATCAGTCAAGCAAATGGATGCAGACAGAGAAAAACTGCTTAAGCAAAATGATGATATAAGTTCAGCTATGGGTGAAGGTAACCTACTCTTGAGCAAAATCTGCCAACCTCACCTATTTTGTGAAGATGCTTTGAAACAAAAGGGTCACCTCCAATCGGAGTTACAAAAGTATATCAACAACTTCAAATCGCCATATGATCTATTCATAGTGTATCGACATACTATTCATACTCACCAACATCATATTACAAATCTTGACTCAGAGATCTAAAATCGGACTCGAGATCTACAGGAGCTCCAGTTGCTTCTATTACCAAAATTGTAGGTTCTTCAGAAGTGCTTCCTGAACTTGGAGGCTATTACTGTAACACATGAGATGAGCACTATTGATGCAATGGAAGAATTAGCCTTCCAGATGAAGACCGAGAGTGAAATTTCTGCATCACTTCTTGATTCATGGTCTTCAAACATGAAGAATTTTATGTAAAACTTTAAAATCTCTTTTTGAGAAGTTTTACTCTTTATTGTCATGAACATATACTCTATTTTTATGTTATGCAAAAAGGGAATATTTTGCATTACTTTGTCATTGTTGGCAAAGGGGGAGTAGTATATGAAAATTTTATGGGGAGTAGTATATGAATATTTTATGGGGAGTAGTATATGAAAATTTTATGGGAAGTAGTATTGAAAATTTCATGCACATACTTGTAATTTTTGCAAAGGGAGTAGTGTATATGCTTAGGGGGAGTAATTTTGATTATGGCATCTATTTTTGTTTTGTAAGCACTTAGATGTCAAAATTTTCCTAAGTGTTGCCATCAATGCCAAAGGGGGAGATTGTTGGTAGTTTGATGATGTTTAGTTGTGATTGTCATTGATGGACACACTTATTTTATGTATGAGTTATTCTCAACCGGTAATATGTGTTGTGTTGTTCACACCGGTACTATATGCCATTAAATGTATAGTCTTTGTTTGTAGAAGACTTAGTGTTTTGCAGAAGATGCTTACCGGTCAAAGCATGACCGAAGACCTCAAGTGGCATGACAAAATCAAGCGGTATGAAGACCTCAAGTGGAATGAGGATCCCTAGCGGTAGTTAATCTTTTTGATCGGAACACTATGTTCCAGTTTGCCAGTCTTCGTTAACCAGTAATCAGTATACTATGTTAAACTGGTATAATTGTAAAGTGTGATGAGTTATCATCCACCGACACTTTGGCGGTGTTTCTGTGTCGTGTTACCAAATGTGTCTAGATGCACTGTACCTAGGAAATTGTAGTCTAATCTTATTGGACTGACATGAAATCATATTCCTATATGAGGACATCATGTTTAGGGTTTTAAGAGAGTTGGTGTGTGTGAGTTTTGCAAAAAAAATTAGGTCTATGCGAAAAGAGTATCTCACTACAAAGATTGTGAGTGCAAAGGTTAGAAGACTGAAGTAATGCTGCAATGCATTAACAGAGAACTGTCAAGGATCTAATCAAGCATTATGTGCTACTTTCTAGATCATTCAGTTGTTAATTACTAATCTCTTCGACAAGTCTGAAACCCTTAACCATGTAGGCCCAACCAAGCCTATTGTAAATCCTCTAACAAGGTGGTTCACAGTTGTGGACCTGAAATCCTTTAACAAGGTAGTCTTTAACAAGACTTATCTCCTAACAGAGTTCTGGATTCCTAACAATATCTATTCTGGTGAAGAACATTGTAAGACCTTAACCGGTCTGGTTACTATTCTGCAGATAGTTGACTTGCGATTTTTACTCACTATTGTTTTTCCCATTTGGGTTTCCACGTCAAAATATCTTGTGTTACGGTGATTGTGCTACTGTGGGTGAATGCTCTATTTTCTATTTGGCTTGTTTATGTTTTAACCAGTTTGTTGTTTAAACTACTACACCGGTCTGTAATAAACTTGTTTAAGAGTCTGGTTAAATCGTTGGGCATACTAATTCACCCCCCCCAGTATTCATCACATAGTAATATCTAAATGGGGGGAAATGCTCTTAACTTATTGATGGAAGTGGATTCTACCTTACTTGTGATTCATTGAGTTCTTCATTAAAAAATGTCTTAGAAAATACCAAAAACATTCAAAAACACTCACAAAATACCAAAAACATTAAAAAACACTCAGAAAATAGCAAAAACATTAAAAAACACTCACAAAATACCAAAAAAATTCAAAAACACTCACAAAATCCAAAAACATCAAAAATCAATAAAAAACATAAGCAACGCATAATATCCTTTGTACATACACATCACAAACAGACATCAAACAAACATTTTTGAACTACTCAAACAATGACCACTTATCAAATCAACCAAACAATCAACACAGGAGCGCACAACTGTCTTAACAAGGATGCATCCTTCCTTACCAAAAAAAAGACAAGATAACATTTTATTTGACAAGAAAATTATGTTTACACTATCAAGTACTTGGTCGGTTTTTTAAGTTATTTATTCATTTATATCAGGTTCCTACGCTACTCCGGGATATCCACAAGTGATTAGAGTAGTCGGGATGGTTCCTAAGTATCATTTGTTTATTGTCTACGAATTGTTCCAATGAAGCTCTGGGGCATGTACTAATGGTGTCTACATGGGAAGTTCACTAGGCTACGTGATCATATGCAAAAATCTAGTCATGGATCACTATGGCTTACTGACTACAGCGCATACCTTGACCATCTACACATGAACCATAATGGAGGGTCCATATTCTTTTATCTATGCTGCTTGCTTATAGGTACAATGCTCCAAACTTGGTTCCTACTACCTCGTCCAAGATTGATACTACCATGCTCAATGATGAAAAATAAAGCACTATGGATCGTCATTTCATCTCATCTGTTTATATTGCATTCTGTTGCATATCGCCCATCCATTTGATCATTCATTATTCATATTTATGGTTTGTATGCACATGTGAACAAAGTTAAAATACAAGAGGTTCTTTAATGGGAATTGGTCTTGGATACAATCATGATAGAGTTCTCTGATACATCATCAACACATCATGCAATTTATCACCAACTTGCATTCATATCTCATGAACACATGGCATTATCATTCCATTACATTTAGTTGCATGCAAATGCATCTAGTTCATTATCATTTAATTGCATTTTTAGATTCATTTAGATATTCATTTAAGTACATTAATTTGTTCATCCCATTAGGGAATTTAACATCTCAGTTGCATTTATTATCATTTACTTGCATTTTACTTAAGTGCATTTTTCTAGTCAAGAACATTCATTCATTTATATAGTGCACAACATTCCTTAATTATTCATCATCATTTTAATTACATTAAGGTGCAGTTATTCATTATCCCTTAGTTGCATTTATTTACATTATCATTTCACTTTCTTTTATCACTTACTCATATTTTAAGTCATTTAAAATCATAACATAAACATTTGTCTCAACATTTGTTTATACATTTTAATGAGTGCATTCATTTAAGATCATCACATAAACATTTGAATCTACATTTGTTTATCCATTTTGCATCTCATTTTTAACCATCTATAAACATTTACATAAACCATTCGATTCATTACATTTCATCATACAAACACAAAATGCATATCATCATATCATCAACATAAACACAAGTACTATCTATCCCATAGTCAGCATCATTCATTCATCATTATGCATACATAGTCATCATGGCATTACATACATAACACAGTACAATAATGCATCATACATGTATTAACCCTGCATCCACATGTTAGAATCACATTCATAAAATCATCGTCATACACATATAAAAATCAAAATCATCCATAGCATCCATCTAAGCACAAATCATAATTATCATCCTGCATAAACCCATACATATCATCAATATGCATATCATATATCATTTCACAAAAGCATACATGTATCAAAGCACAATGATGTCAAAAATATATCGGCTACCAAGAGCCATCCAAGTCACAGTCCAAAATAATGACAATGTAACAAATACAAAAATCTCTCTCAAATGGCACTCTGGCCAGATGCTGCACCACCATCACCCCCTGCTCCACCACTACCCCTTGCACCACCCGCACTATCTCATCGTGGAGGACCCATAACACCACCATTGCTCTGCATCCTCTGAGACCGCTCTGATCTCACACGACGCATCTATGAAAAACTTAGTGCCTGCTGACTGGATGGCACCACCTGCTCATATAAACCCCATCAATAGTCAACCTCTCCACCTACCTGCCGTAACTCCCTCACCAATGAATCAGTCGTCAGACCCTGTCCCTGTACTCCCTCCAAGGCCTGAACTCTCTCCTACAACTGCATCACCCTATCCATATCATCATCTCACTCTCGCCTCACTATTGTCAACTGTGACTCCCATGCAAACAACTGAACATCTCTAGCTGCAATCTCTGCCTCTATCCTTCACCCGTGCCTCGACTATTATAAGTCGAGTCTACAAATATACTATCATATGCTCTTGCAAATCTCCTCCTCCCATCCCCATAGGATCCTCTCCTCCACTTGTAGCTCCCTCTCCTCCACTTGTATCTCCCTCTCACATCTGCATAGGCGCCTCTCCCTCCCCAATATCCCTGGCGCCTACTTTGACTGCTCCCTAAATCAAAGGACCCTGTGACAGTCGCAATGGCTGCCCGCCTCTCCCTCTCCTCTGTATTCGTCCTCCTCCACCACCTCCACCACCTCCACCTCCACCTCGAAATCCACCCCCACCCCCAAAACCACCACCCCCACCCCCTCCACCTCCTCCTGCTCCCCCAAAACCCCCACCTCCATCTCCTCCTCCTCCATAACCTCTACCTTCTACTCCATCACCTCTACCTCCTCCTCCTACTCCTCTACCTCCTCTCCTCCTTTGTCGCTGTCTCCTATCATCCTCAAAAGATGGTACCAGCTCAACTGGATCTGAAATGCGTGGAATAGGATGTGTGGTAGGATACAACGTGTACTCCTCTGTCACCCCTGCATCCACAATCCCCAACCTCATATGCCATGGTCTCGCCTATAAGGTCTGGAACTCAGGTAAGGGATAATCATATGGTAACATTGGCCCCCACTAGAATCTCTCCTGCACCACCCGTGCATACTCCCATGATCCCCTCGGCAATCCCTGCCTCCGACCGAACTGTCTCATCACTCTACCTGGTACCTGTCTCTCTACATTGTAGGATGTCCTACCAATAAAAAATCGTGTCATAAATACATACAACAAAGCCTCTGCATCATTCTCCCAAGGCTTGCACTCAATATATGGCCTCCATATCACTGCATCCAAATCATCCAATGCCTACTGCCACCACTCCAACTTCCCCAAGTGGGGTTGACTCATCATACCTCTGTACATGTACGCGCAGGTCTAATCTGCTGCCCTAAATCTTAGACACACTGGCTGTGTAATTGGTAGGTGCTCCCATGCCTAGATATGTAGCAACGTAATGCTGAACCGCATAGAACTTGTATCCTGGTATACCACCTCATGAAGCTCCTTGTATAAGTGTGACAAAACACATGGTCCCTATACATAGCAGGTCCCATTCGTCACCATGCGCTCAATCACCTGGCCCCAACCCACGACTAGTCCATGCAATGATTGATCGGGGCAAAACAAACCCCCGATAATGCCTGATAATACCGCTGGTAATGGCTCATATAATGCCACTATCTCCTCCCACATGATTGAGCCATCATGAATGTAGACATCCTTTGCAAACATTCGCTGTACAAGTGTTGTCCCCAACCCTCGGTCATACATCACCACATCCCCTTGGATAGGGATGTGCAATATCCGCCACACATCCTCCAGTGTAATGGTCATCTCTCCCATCGCCAGATGGAATGTGTAGGTCTCACTATGCCACCGCTCAGCTAATGCCATCACTAGTCCGCGATTCATTTGAATCACGGGTTGTACATCATGTCATAAACTAGTCGTTGCGACACAATCAATCTCCACCTCAGTCAACTGATCTCGCAGCTACTGCGTGGCCAGATGCCGCTCCCACATCTGTAAAATCAGAAGATCCTCCTACACACACATCAACCTCATCATCAGTTGTTTTGTTTCAAACTTTCTTAAGTTTAAACCTAGATTATCCACATATACTTTGATCAAGTATCTTCGGGTCTCAACAGGTAAGCGATCATGGCAAACCTAGACTACAATAGACATTTATCATAATGGCCTAGTCTCAACGGGGCTGCTATGATTCAAAACAACTTATCCATCCAGCCAGACAACACAGGCAACATGAGATCATTTTCCTAACACTGGGGCATCTATTTTTCGGACAATAGCATTATTCTGCTGACAGTTGCGCTAAAACAATAAAATCACTACATGACCTACACAAACGTGCCATTACATGATGATAGCACTACAACATTGATTCAATAGCTCTAACAAAACATTAGCGCTAATACTACTACACGACTGTGCTACTATAGCTGATAGCACTAAAACCACTTGACAATAGTGCTATAGCGACACAAAAACGCTATTCTAGGTGACAAAAGCGTTAACACATAGTTTTAGCACTATTGTCTTCATTCGACTTGGACACTTGCAAAAACATATAAAAAATGCATGAAAAACAAAAATTCAAATTTGCGTACCACTAGTCCGTAGTCATCTGGCCGCTGGAATTGACGGATCCGCTCTAGCCGATGATCTGCCATAGGTACCGACATGCTGACTGCTACTCACTCTTTCACCAAAGTCACTATTAGAGCTCTGAATTGCTATGGAGATGGATGCAAATGACCCTATTTTTACCCCTTCACCCCCATATATACCCTCAACCCTAACCCTAATTTTACCCCGTTCACCACCATGGTCCCTATGAACTTCCATCGCCTCTCATTTCTCCGTTTTAATTCTGATTTCTTCCATTCTTTCACCATTATTTCTATTTTCTTCTCTTCTACCTCCCTGCCAATTCTCGTTCTTTTTCGAGAGATCGCTCGATTTTTTGAAAAAATTTCAGCCCATCTGTCGAGGGGCATACCACCCATTAAATTAACATTTATGGGGCATATTTCTTCGCACCTATTTTTTTTCTTTCTTTGAAATGACGTGATAAACCGCACCGTCTCAAAGAGGGGCAAATGTAGTCACATAATCTGTCCATTTAATTAAATAAATATTTATTGTTTATTTGATTAATAAACCTTCAATAATGAATTAATTAAATCAATATTTAATTAATTCATCCTCAACCCCTTCTCCTATTAATTAAATAAATTATTCATTTTATTTAAATTAATTCATTAAACCACACCTCTAAATCAATTAAATGAATAAATCATATTTATTTAATTTAACCCCCTTTCCTCTTTTAAATAAATAATAAAACATTTATTTAAATCACTAAACAAATCCCCCCACTTGCATTCTCCTACAAATGCAAGTTGCAACTACAATTGAAATAAAGTAATTTTATTTTAGTTAAAATCCTATTTTCCCTCACCCACCAAACCCACTTGCAATCCTAAATCCCCTTCTAGGCCCTTCTAACCACTTTCTAATAATTCTCAATTAGCCTAATCCATCCCCTAATTATTGTCACATTCCTAAGCAACTTGAAGTCACTTTTCAAAGCCTCAAAGTCTTTTCAAATCATTTAATGTTTTATGTGTTCAACAAGCTAACCCCTAAAGTCTTCCAAACCACTAATGGCTCTTACATGACCATTAATTGCTCTTACATAACCATTTATGGTTAACTCAACTCACCCACATGGTTAGAGACTTTCCCTCTAGCTCATCCTCCATTTGACTCATGGGTCTCTTCAAGCATTTATTGCTTTGACCATGGTTATCCTCACTAACTCTTGCACAAGAGTTTATCCATTGGATAAAGACATTATTTATTGGATAATGGCTTTATTCATTCAACTCAACATTAACCTTACATCCCAAGTTAACCTTCAAGTCATGTCAAACATTTAATGCTTATTTCCTCTCCCATCAACTCATCTCTTGTTGACATTTATCATCCTGGGATTGGGTTGAAAGCCCTCACATGGATCATAAACCCATTAATCTTGACCCTTTTTGAGATTACTCAATCTCAACAATCCATTGCTCCATTTACCTATAAATAGAGCACATTCCTCATTTTCAAATCCTCAAGCATTCTCAAGTACATCTATAATCCTGAAATCTTGTATGCATCTAAGTTATAGTAAATTTTAGAGAGCATTTAGCATAATAATCTACATTTATCTTTTTGGCTAAAATTAACATTATATAATTAAATAACATCTCATTTTAGCTTGTTCACATTTTCATTCTCATAAGTTTTCATTCTACAATCTTGAATCTCCATAAGACATCCAGAATAGTGCAAAAAGCTACTGAGAGCTACACTCATTTGGGAACTTGGAGAGGAGAGGAACAAGGGAGGAGTAGCTACAAACATGGTGGAGGGCATTTGGAGATGTCTTATTGCATTTCTTAGTTTTGTTAAGATTTATATCTTGTTTTTTGTGTCTCTCTTGATATGCTTGCTTAGGATAGTATTGATTTGTGATTTCTAACACTAAAACTTGGTTTGTTTATTATGTGTTTGTGTTTGTCTTCTTAACAATATCCTAACATCCTTTTTGCGGAGCATCACTATGTTTTTATTTTTGTTGTAAAGGAATTGTAGACAATTAAAAATAATTATTTTAATTATTTTAAAGGTCCTGACATAATAAATTTATTAATTGTGCCAAATTTTAATTCTCCTCAATATTAATTAATTATAATTAATATTGTCACTATAGTCTGTTGATTGAATTATTTAATAAATCAATCCCCTTTTATTCTTCTAAAAATCCTCCATATTAAATCTCCTCAAATTCCCCCTCTTAACTAATTAATTTCAATTAATTAGTTGATCTAAGTGATTCCTACAAATCACCTTTTTCCTAATCCATCACTAACCTAATAAATTCTTCTAGAAACACCCTAAGCTCACTTAGCATTATTCTTCTAATTTTTAATTCCCTCCACTCATTCTCTCTCCTAGTCAAATCCTCCTACAAATCTTATCTATCCTAATCCCACCTAATCTTTTCTCTAATCTCCCTCCTAATTAGTTGCTAGTGGCTAATCACCATGATTAGCCACAAAGTCAACTCCTTGTCCCTTCCATCCAACCACTCTCCTTAAATGATCTTTGCCTAGGTGAATGTGAGATTTTGAAAATCTCACATTCCTCTAGGCATCTCATCTTCCAAGGAATTTTTAATTCCTCCTTATTCCTCCAATCCCCATGAGCATCCCTTTTGAAGAATTTTTAATTCTTCCTTTCCATCCCTAAAAAAAATTCCAATACCTTTCTCTTCTCAAGGCACATTGGGAAGTCTTCCCAATGAACCTTGAGGAGTGTGGAGACAAGAAATGCCTTAAAGGCATACCTCTTGGTCTCCACACCTCTTCTTTGGCCTTGTGTGGGATCACAAGGAATCTCGACCCTCCATCTTGGGTCAATCCTAGCCCTTCGTTTCTCCTCGTCTCTCCCTATAAATTGAGGACTCCATCCCCTCACAATTCATCTCCAATTTTAGCAAGTTCATGCTACTAGTTTGTGCCTAGAAAACCATCTTTGCACCCTTATCATGCCAAAGTTACTCCTCATCCACACTTAGCCATATTATCCATCTCATCCTTCAAATCCATCACATCCATTTGTGCACAATGTTAGAGAGCCAACCACATCAAGCAATCTAGGAGAAAATCGACATCACGTTGGAGGCATTTGGGCACACTTCGACTTCATCCAAGCTCCATCTGAGGGAGAAGGTAAAGGTTGCACGGTATAAACATTTGTCTTCATGTTTTTATATGATTTGATTTATGTTTCATGTTTTAATATGTTTTAGTGTTTTGTTTGTATGCTAACCATCCAAATCCACCTTGCTTCTTTTTCCCATCCTCAAGAATGTCTAAACAACCTTCCTACAACATATCCTGAAGAGATCAATCATTACATGTTAGTGTAAAGGAACATCATCACTATTTTAGTAAACAATATGCAGATTGAACCGTCTGCATTGATGAGCCTTAGTTTTATGCTTTTATTTACATACATTTTGCTATCTTTTAGGAATTTATATTTGTTGATGGACTTTATACCATGCTTTAACCGACCTTATAGACCTATTTTGATAATCATGTCACCTATAGTGTAAGTCCTTTATTTTGACAAAACCATGAACATTATGAATGCAAGTATAAGCATTTACTATTTTTGTGTGATTAATGAATGTGTGCAATGGATGATCACGAAATATGGATGGAATACTTTCTCTAATCCTTGTGTTGCAGCTGTGTGGAAACATTCTTGAGATGAAACAAGACTTCATTTATAGCAGCATGGTAACATGGGAAAAGACAAAAATAACAAGGCGAGAGGAGGTCAAGGATTGTTGCAACTTGGCCACTGGATGTCCAAGCTCATTAAGAAATCCACAAAACAGTCATGACTCATTAAATATTTTTGCTAATGGTTATGGTGGCTGTTAGAGATTATATAGGAAATATCTACGAATGTTCAAGAACAAGATAAAGTCCTAATTGCCTTAGTTTTCCTAGATTTTGTAGTTTAAATAAAAGCTTCCACCTAGATATTAGGAAGTGGGGTGACTCTTATGGGAATTGTTGTAAGGATGGATGCTATAAATCCTCACTGTATTCCTTAGATAGTTAGTTACTATTTTTTTCTTATCAAGTAATGTTATGTTGTTCACTTGATTTATGAATAAAGATCATATCTTCTTTCTGAACAAGTTTATGATGTTCTAATATGGTTGTGCGAGTTCAATAAGTTAGTTTCTACTGTCACTTTCATTCTAGAAGACTCACCTAATGGGGCCCACTTGATGAGGATTTTGTTTGGTTATCTTTTATGCATTTTGTCTTTCAAGTTATTTAATTCTATTCTATTGAATTGCTCATTGTCTTCTCCTATAGACTGTTACTCTGTGTCTATTCTTGCAGGCACCACAGAACAAAATAGTTGTTTCCGTATAAGTTAGAAGAATTTATATTTTGATAGTATAAGTTAGTATGATTTTCTTGAGTTATGATTTTAAAAGTAATTTCCTTTCCTATGAAGATTTATTTAGCATTTCCATTCACTTAGAATATGATAGACTTGTTCTTAGATACTCTTGGTGCATATATCTTGCAGTCCCATTTCAAGTTGTATGTCCTCAAATTGATAGATAAATGAGTTAGGGTAATGGGGTTTGGGTAGCTTCTTAGTTAGGAACTTGTGTCTCTAAGATGATTACTAAGTTGTGTATAACATCCATTGTTTTGTACCAACATTTTTGGCATCGTTGCTAGGGATGATGACAAACTGAGAGTTTATGAGAATATAGGATTTCATTTGTCAAGTCATTATAGTAGTACTTTACTTCCAAGAGTAGAATAAGTATTCATCTCATTTATGCAGGTCTGATGTTAGTTTTCCAATATTTGTATGCATAGAAGAAGAGATTCCCTTGGGAGATTCCTTCCTAACCTAGACTACTTTGAAGAAGATCCACCTGGAAAATATAAACACTGAGCTAGAGCTTGATCATTTTGTACAACTCTCTGCAGACCTATATAATCTCATTCCTCCACTTGAGCCACCACTTGTAGAAGATCCATTTGCTGCATTAGTGATTTACAGAGGCAATATGTTAGGCATGGGTGGTGGTGGTGGGGGTGGTGGTAACAATCCACCCCACCTTCTGAATTGACCTTCAAATTTCCTATTCCACTATAGGGAGCCAATGCCAATTTGAAAAATATCCCTTTTGCTGCTCTCCCTCACTTTTATGGCCTTGTTACAGAAGATCTAGATACCTTCCTTTTTGAATTTGATGTCATGTGCAAAAGTTATGACTATACCACAGATGGACATAGAATTATGTTGTTTCCATCCACCTTGAAGGATTCTTCTCTCCATTGGTTTATGTCTTTAGGAGAAGATTATATAGCAGATTGGGACACTATGAAAGAAAAATTCCTTAACAAATACAAGGACTACTGTAGGGGAAGTGGTATGAGGATAGATGCTATATTCAGGATGCAACAAAATGATGAAGAATCTCTAGAGGACCATGTAGGAAGGTTTATCTTTAGCTTGAAAAAGTCTAAACATAATCACTTGAGTGAAGAGTCCCAAAAATTGGTCTTCTTAAGAGGAGTTAATGAGGAATGTATTAATGCTCTGAACCTCATGGGAGGTGGTGATATTTCTCAAACTACTTGGAGTGACATACAACAACTCTATCAAAATTATTCAAGAGCTACATTGAGAAAGCCCAGAGGATACACGTATACATCATCTTGGGAAATAAAATAAATTCTAGGGTCTCAAGAACGGAGTTGACTAATATGCTCAAAGATTTTTAGCAATATATTATCAACAATATGGCCACACAAATTGACACTCTACTGACAAAAAATTAGAAAGATGTTGTAGAAACAATATTGTTTGAATTCTATCCTCATTGCAGACAAACAAAAAAGGAGTGTAGATGCAAAAAGTTGGGCATCATTGACAACAAAATCCATCAACCAAACTTCCATCCAATAGAGAATGATGAAGGCCAAATTTTGTTTGTGGCCCAAACGAAACCATTGGTTCCAAGACAAGGTATGCCACCCGATCCCTTATCTTTCAATGGTCCATGTTCATATGCACCTAGTAATTAATGGCAAAATCAACATTATCCTAACTTTGGTAATTATGGGAACCCAAAATGGAACTATCAGCCAAATTCCTAGTCTGGACCTCAAGCTCAACGACAACCACCTCAAGAAAATAGGCAGCTACAACAAACCAATTGGCCTCAACAACAACCTTGGAGAGGACAATGATGGCCTAATCAACCAGCTAGATATCTTCAACCAAATCAACCCGCTAACCAACAAGCCATTATGCCACCTGCATTTGCCAATGTTACACCAAGATCTACTCAATTACCAACCCAACCTACTTCTAATCCCAACAATAAAACTCATCAACAATAACAACCAGTGTATTCCACATAATTCAATCAATACCCTACATATTCTGTTAGCATTAGTGATGTACATTTTAGGTTAGGCAAAACTTTGCAATCACCTGTTACTCTTGTCATCATAGAGTTAAATAATGAAGAGGAGGAAATGGTAGAACCATTTTGCCAATTGAAGAACCTAAGAATCTAGATCCTCCATTCCCTCAAAGATTAGCTCAACCAAAGTCTGTCTTTGAGCCAACATTTGATTTTCTGGACTAGCTTAAGAAAGTTTCCATTAAGATATCTCTGTTTCAAGCAATTAAGGATGTACCTATTGTAAAGCGGAAAATCGCGATTGAACCCTAGTTGTTCTCCCCTCTTCCAACTCCGAGGAGAGAGAAGGGAGGTTCGCTAGGATTCGATGGTTTTCACTTAGGGGAGAGACTTTACATTCAAAAGAGGGGTTGAAACCCACAAGATCCAATCCCACGCAATGCAAGATTGGATGCTAAATGTGTTTCAAGGGTTAAGACAGCAAGGCTACCCTCTTTTGTAAAGAATGTTGATAGAAGAATTAAGCTAAGCATGCATAGAAAGTGATAAAGATTCGCTTATAAACTGAGATAGGAATACAGTATGAAGCTGCGGACCTGGAATTAGTAGTAAAATGTCGATACGGCGCTGTCCTGCAAATTTGAGCAAAAGTTGTCGGGACGATGGCGCCCGGCGCCACGGTCCTCCGAAAAATCCGCGAAACGAAGGGGGATCTGTTTGTCTCTGCACAAGGATTCCAGATCTTCAATTTCAGCCGCGTACCTGCAACCTACACACAGAAAAGCGAAGACGATTGGGGGGTTAGGGATTAGGGGTTTGCCTTTAGGTCAAACCCCGGTTTTGGAATTAACCAAGAAATGAGCAAGAGCTGTAAATGTAAATGTATGTAAAACAAGTACTAATACCTTGTTCTAAGGATGTTTGTATCCTTATGTGCGAAGGTATAGATGTTGTATGTTGTATGTTGTAGCATGTAGTATGTGATCTCCTCTTCAATGGTTGAATCCTTGACTTGAATGCAACACTTAGCCTTGAATGGAGACTTGAAATGATCAATTGCTTGAAGGAATGCTTGAATGCTTGAATGCTTGAGTATAATTTCCATGCTTTTTCCTATCATGTCTGTCTCTTCTCCAAATGAGAGAGGAAAATGTAGTTTATATACTTGTCATTTAGGGCTGATAGACTGATTTTCCCGACCTTAGGCCGACCAGGAAAGTTAATTTCCAAATTGCAAACAAAAAGACCCGAGACCCCTTAGGAGACCGGGCCCAAAATAGGACCCAGGGACCAGGGCGCTGGGCGCTCTGGTCCCACCTCCCGGGACAGCAGGGTGCAAGGAGGTTCAGGCCAGGGTGCTTGAAAAATGCAGTTTTCAGTGTCGTGAGCAAGTTTCGGGGTCTCCATTCAGGTTGCGTGTTGCGTCGCCATCGTGAAGACTGAAATGCAGTCGAAATTGCAAGTGTCACAATTTTAGGACGCTACATTTAGCCCCCACTTTAGCGGGAGTATGTATGCCCATACTTCCGGTAAAGTACAAGGAAACAACATTGAAAAACTTTCACCACGTCAAGGAGGCAAGATACACCAAGCCCCCAGTGGACTAAGGATCTTACGACTTCGATTGAAAAAGTATAAGGGAAGATCACGAGGGAGAACCATGACTGTCAGTAGTAAGGTTCCCTCACTATGAGTCATGCAAAAGAAATACCAAAAATTTTCAAGGCAAAGCTAAGTTCGCCAAGAAATTTTCATGTATCTTGAAAAGATATGAACGGGATGTATGCCCCCCTACGTTAAAGCGATCGCACATGCCTCACCGGGGGTGATTGTTTTAACGTAGTGATACACATAAGAAATGAGAAAGGAAAGGAGCACGTTATTGCAAGGATTTAGCCCCCAAGTGTGAGATAAACCCAAGGATAATAGACACAAAACACAAAGCACAAGGTGACTTCGCTTTCCTCGGGGTCAGTATGCTGTATGATAATTCATGCATATCATATGTATGTATGCATAATTGTTCTTCATTCCCCAATCAAGGAAGGTCACCTAGAAGAAGGGAACACATGTGTCTTTTGAGTCAACATGAGAGAGATCGAGAGATCTCAATGCTTTGCATCGTCCTCAAGTAGACAACACTAAGGACAACAAATAGAAGAATGATAATAACATATAGAAGAAGTAACGAAAGAGAGGGGGAAAGAATCTGCTATGCTAATGAAACTAGTCTAGCACGTCATCTACCCCCCGATCTTGCTGATCAATGTTTCGGGAAGGCAGGGAACACGCTAGAGGAGGAACATCCAACACAGCAGATGGAGCTATCACAAGATCCAAACACGGGCTATGTTCATGTTCCGAGCCACGTTGTTCTTGTCTAGGAGCTAGGATAAGTGCTTTAGAAAATTCATTAGATAAATGGTTATCAACATCAACAAGTTCATATTCACTATCAGAAGCAAGAGGAGTAACATTTTCATCATGAATAACATTTTCATCCATATCATCATCAAGATTCATAAAAATAGGATCTTTAACTCGCACCGGATCAAGACCATCATGCATCTTATGTTTAGGAGATTTAGGCTCAATGTCCGGTTGAGGAGAAAATGGAATAATGCTTGTTGAAGGTGTTTTTGGAGATTGCAAAGTTTGAGCTCTAAGACGACGCTTTCGCCGGCGTTCACGTGCAGAACGATTTCGTCTAGTCTTAGTAGGAAGTGGAGAAGATTGAGGAGGAGGAATGTTCTCATCCTTAGCACTTGGGTGTTTAGGTTGTGGTCTCTTAGGCTGGATAATAGGAGAAGAAGAAGGTCTCTTCTCTCTATAAAAAGAAGGAGGAGGAACTGCTCCATATAAAGGAGGAATTTTTGGTTTAGGGAGAAGCCCAAGTCCATCATGACGAGGAGGTATAGGTCTACTCTTAGGAAGTTTATTAGGCATAGACATAGTCACATCCATAGGGATGGGTTGGGAATCTTCTTGAGGAAAGACATTAGTTTTATCTTTCAAAGGAAGAGCTTCCTTCTCAAGAATGATAGGAATATCAAGTTTAGGTGTTCTAGGTTCACTTAGAGATAGGATCATATCTGTTTTCCACTTTTGATAAGATTAGAAAAGATGATCACTTCACGGAGGAAGAGATTGGAATTGTTTAGACCAAAAGTAATCAATAGGAACGCTAGAAGTTCTTTCAGCTGGTTTAAAGAGACTATGATTGACAGTAACAACTTCACCATTATGGGGAAATTTCAAACACTTATGAATAGGAGAAGCAATAGCTTTCATGGAAGACAGCCAAGGATAGCCAAGCTTCACACGAAATTGTTTGGAAGATGGAATAATAGCAAAGTTCACATCAAGAGATTTGTTATGGACCTCAATAGGCAATGTAATAGAACCAATTGCAGGAGAAGAAAATGCATCAAATAATTTCACAATCACATCTGTTTTGTCATATATCACTTGATTCAATTGCAAAGTAAAAAGGAATTCTTCGATAATAACATTAATCATGCATGAAGGATCAATAAGCACTCCACGGCAAGGTGTATTCTGAACTTTTGCAACTATGTATAAAGGACCATCAGGTGCCCTAATGGTTTCACTAGAATCAAATGTGATGGAAGGTTCTTTAGGGATTTCTTGCTGCTCTACAAAGTTAATCACATTCGGAGTCATAGACACAAGACCATCAGATGAGAGAGAGGAATCATTAGCCTCAATTGCATTAGAGGTATGAGAAGGCAATGGAGCAGTGAAAATCTGAAGATTTTGGTTAGGAGGAGCTACAGATGTGTTGCCTTTATCATTCACTCCAGAAACAGAGATAGTATTATTATCAATCAAATCTTGAATTTTACCCTTTAAAGAAAAACATTTTTCAGTATCATGCCCAGGCTGACGATGAAATTGACAAAAAGATTTGTTATCAAAATAAGGTGAAGTAATCTTTGCAGGATCAATTTGTCTTATAGGAGGAAGAGTAAGCACATTTTGTTCCAATAACTTATTCATAATACTATGCAATGATTCATTCAAAGGAGTATACTTTCTTTCTTTCTTGAAAAATTTAGAAATAGGAGGCACACCTGATGCTGCATTCACATTGTTGTTGATGATGTTTTCATTGAATTTGATGGAATCTCTGTTCGGTTTAAACTTCCCAAATGGTTGTTGACTGCTATCACCCTTATCACTCGGAGCCATAGGATGTGATTGTTCCATTTGACTCACAGTCAGTTGATAATTGTGAAGAGTGGCACACAATTGTTGGAAAGAAGTAAACTCAGAAAACAAAAGTTTGTCTCGAATATCTTTTTGTAAATTAGAAATAAAGATTCTTTGAATATCATTGTCAGGCACTGGAAAAGAAATTTGAGCATACAAATGCTTATATCTACCAATGAAATCAGTCACTTTTTCTTTAACACCTTGTTTACAATGCATTAAATCAATCAAAGTAACTTTAGGACTTATATTGTTTTGAAATTGTTGAATGAAAGCATTTGCAAGTTGTTCGAAAGAAGTAATAGAATAGGAAGGCAACGAGCAATACCATTGTAGGGCTTTGTCTCTTAATGTTCTAGTAAACAGTTTTGCAAGCAACCTTTGGTCATAAGCAAAATCGGTACATATTGTTTGAAAAGTCTTAACATGTGTTAGAGGATCTCCTTTACCATTATAAAGTTCCAAATGCAGGATTTCAACATGTTTAGGAGGGATAGCTCGAACAATGTCAAGAGAGAGTGGGCTCGCAACGTCAAATGTGGGCACACTAAACTTAGATTGATTCATAGAGGCAATTTGTTGCTGTAAAGAAGAGACAGTTTGTGCAAGATTGTTAATGGTCGCTTCAGTCGAAGAATTCATATTAGATGTGTTAGATTGAGATGGAGGTGTTATGTTATTGAAAGAAGGTAGAGAGTAAGGTGGTGGGACCCTATGATAATTAGTCATAGGAGATGATTGGACAAGAGGAATACTACAAGGAGGGATGGAATGGTTAAATGAATTGCCCCCTTGCGTCATGTTCATTTGTGGTGATATAATAGGCACACTCATTGAAGGAATGAATGAAGAAGTCGGATTGAATGAAGGAAGAGGGTTAATTGAAGAAGAAGGGTTGCCCCCATGACTGGTGATCATAGGAGGAATGTCTTGTGTAGAAGTAGCCATTATGTTTGATGTAAAAGTAGGTATGCTAGCAATAGAAGTTGTCAAAGGAATAGAATGATTGACTTGAGTAGGAGGTTGTGTATAACCTAAGGTTTTGACACAACTTTTCATAGGCATCACATTCGAACCCACAATGTGTGCAATACCACACAAAATATCAATTCCATTCTTATCACTTTGAAGCATACGTTTTAGACCCTCAATTAAAGGAAGAGCTTGACTATCAGGGTATTCTTGAGACATCCATTGTCGAAAATCGTCAAATTGGTTATCCAATTTCGAAAGTTGTTCTACGGAAACCTCATGGAGAGCTTCTTCATCATTAGGAGGATTAGAGGAATTACCCATGTCCTCGTTAAAAAGGCTATTCAAATTAGGTTCCATCTCCTCAGTAGTTAAACCTCGGAAAGACTTAATTCTACGGCTTCGTCTAACGGGAATAGTGTAAGTAGGGCTTATTGTTGTAAAACTCATGCACTAGAAAGAGAGAAGATTTTGAATTTAGAGGTAGCAATTTTCAGTAAAATCAGCCAATCTTCTGGATTCAAGCTGTTAAATGCAATCACAACAGTCTCCCGAAATTTCGGAAAAAATGTCCGGGACCGTGGCGCTCGGAGTGCAACACGGTCCTTGCAACTTTTTTCGAAATTTGCAAGGATGAAAGGTATGATGATTTTAGAGCTAATCTGAAAAAATTGAGTGATTTTACGATTTGTAGATAGGCCAAATTAAAGTTGGAATCTCGAAATTGAACCCTACCAAGATTGTCGAAAAATGCAAAATTTGAATTTTGAAAAAGAGAGGGAAACTAAAATTTTGAATTTTATGATTTTAGAGGGAATGTCAAGAGCAATGCAAATTTTGAAATTTGAAAATTGACTCAATTTCACGCAAAATTCAATTTTGAAAGCGGAAATCAAAGTTGTTGTAATTAAGCACTTAATTTCAAAAGTCACGAAATGCAAGAATTTGAATAAAGCACTGAAATTTTTAATGAATGTTAACACACTTTTCAGATTTAGGACAGTAAGAACACAATTTTGACACAAAATTTCAATTTCAATGATTTTTAAATGTTTAGAAGCCTTAATCCAAGCAATCACAAGACCAACTTTGACTGTAATTTTGAAGGTGTTATAATTGATAAAATCAGCCAAAATTCTGAATTTTAGCAGAAAAACACAGTAAGATCTCGCTCCTAAAAATTCGGAAAAAATGTCGGGGACGATGGCGCTCGGCGCCACGGTCCTCGCAACTTTTTTCCAAATTTTTAGGGATGAAAGATATTGTGATTTTATTGCGGAATCCAAAGTTACAGCTGATTTGGAGATGTTTTGATCAGTGAAATTGTCGGACAAAGGTTGAATCAAGAGGGTTTCAAAAATTAGGGTTTTGACACTTAACCACTTAATTTTCAGAATTAAAGCACAAGTATGAATTGAAAATTTGTAATAGAAGGGCAGATCTGAAATAGGCATTAACATTTAGACATTTCGCAAGTTCAATTACTAAAAAGAAAATTTAGGGTTTTTATGCAATCACCTCTAAAATTTTGCAAAAGATCAAACATGGAAATGTAATCAATTTTTTCAGATCTAAGCATGAAAAATCAGAAAGGATGTTCACGTCGGGTTCACCAAAATGTAAAGCGGAAAATCGCGATCGAACCCTAGTTGTTCTCCCCTCTTCCAACTCTGAGGAGAGAGAAGGGAGGTTCGCTAGGATTCGATGGTTTTCACTTAGGGGAGAGACTTTACATTCAAAAGAGGGGTTGAAACCCACAAGATCCAATCCCACACAATGCAAGATTGGATGCTAAATGTGTTTCAAGGGGTTAAGACAGCAAGGCTACCCTCTTTTGTAAAGAATGTTGATAGAAGAATTAAGCTAAGCATGCATAGAAAGTGATAAAGATTCGCTTCTAAACTGAGATAGGAATACAGTATGAAGCTGCGGACCTGGAATTAGTAGTAAAATGTCGATACGACGCTGTCCTGCAAATTTGAGCAAAAGTTGTCAGGACGATGGCGCCCGGCGCCACGGTCCTCCGAAAAATCCGCGAAACGAAGGGGGATCTGTTCGTCTCTGCACAAGGATTCCAAATCTTCAATTTCAGCCGTGTACCTGCAACCTACACACAGAAAAGCGAAGACGATTGGGGGGTTAGGGATTAGGGGTTTGCCTTTAGGTCAAACCCTGGTTTTGGAATTAACCAAGAAATGAGCAAGAGCTGGAAATGTAAATGACTGTAAAACAAGTACTAATACCTTGTTCTAAGGATGTTTGTATCCTTATGTGCGAAGGTATAGATGTTGTATATTGTATGTTGTAGCATGTAGTATGTGATCTCCTCTTCAATGGTTGAATCCTTGTCTTGAATGCAACACTTAGCCTTGAATGGAGACTTGAAATGATCAATTGCTTGAAGGAATGCTTGAATGCTTGAGTATACTTTCCACGCTTTTTTCATCCTCTGACCTTCTTCCCCAAATGGGAGAGGCAAATGTAGTTTATATACTTGTCATTTAGGGCTGATAGACTGATTTTCCCGACCTTAGGCCGACCAGGAAAGTTAATTTCCAAATTGCAAACAAAAAGACCCGAGACCCCTTAGGAGACCGGGCCCAAAATAGGACCCAGGGACCAGGGCGCTGGGCGCCCTGGTCCTGAAGGACCAGGGCGCTGGGCGCTCTGGTCCCACCTCCCGGGACAACAGGGTGCAAGGAGGTTCAGGCCAGGGTGCTTGAAAAATGCAGTTTTCAGTGTCGTGAGCAAGTTTCGGGGTCTCCATTCAGGTTGCGTCTTGCGTCGCCATCGTGAAGACCGAAATGCAGTCGAAATTGCGAGTGTCACAATTTTAGGATGCTACACTTCACAACTTAACAAAGCTACGAAATAATTTAGTGTTTTATCTCCCTCTTTGAGCCACGTTTCCCGAGATTTTTTGTCTCCAGAATATTTCTTCTCTTGGAAACACTTCCCTATATTCTTGATTTAACTTTTTTTCTTCTAGAAATTTTGAGTTAGTCATGCCATCTTCGATCACTTTGTTATGCAAACACTCTAATTTCTTTTCAATTTCTAGCTTCTCGGCAAAGACATTTTTAAAACTTTCCCTATTGCACTTCTTTAAAGACTCCTTTAAGAATTGTATTTTTGTATAAAAAACAAAAGCATGATTACCATTCTAGATTGGAGCATTGAGCCAGATGTCCTTTACCAGGTCCTGAAAACCTTCAGCTTTGAACCACATCATTTCAAATTTGAATGGACATCGCACTGGAGAAAAATCATGTTGGATGAGTAAGCAAATTGGATAGTGATCCGAGCCATGAATGGGCAAGATTGAGGCTTTCGTATGTGAGAAAACTTGCAACCATCTTTATGATAATTGTAAGAATTTGAATAAAGCACTGAAATTTTTAATGAATGATAACACACTTTTCAGATTTAGGACAGTAAGAACACAATTTTGACACAAAATTTCAATTTCAATGATTTTTAAATGTTTAGAAGCCTTAATCCAAGCAATCACAAGACCAACTTTGACTGTAATTTTGAAGGTGTTATAATTGATAAAATCAGCCAAAATTCTGAATTTTAGCAGAAAAACACAGTAAGATCTCGCTCCCGAAATTTTAGAAAAAATGTCGGGGACGATGGCGCTCGGCGCCACGATCCTCGCAACTTTTTTCCAAATTTTCAGGGATGAAAGATATTGTGATTTTATTGTGGAATCCAAAGTTACAGCTGATTTGGAGATGTTTTGATCAGTGAAATTGTCGGACAAAGGTTGAATCAAGAGGGTTTCAAAAATTAGGGTTTTGACACTTAACCACTTAATTTTCAGAATTAAAGCACAAATATGAATTGAAAATTTGTAATAGAAGGGCAGATCTGAAACAGGCATTAACATTTAGACATTTCGCAAGTTCAATTACTAAAAAGAAAATTTAGGGTTTTTATGCAATCACCTCTAAAATTTTGCAAAAGATCAAACATGGAAATGTAATCAATTTTTTCAGATCTAAGCATGAAAAATCAGAAAGGATGTTCACGTTGGGTTCACCAAAATGTAAAGCGGAAAATCGCGATCGAACCCTAGTTGTTCTCCCCTCTTCCAACTCCGAGGAGAGAGAAGGGAGGTTCGCTAGGATTCGATGGTTTTCACTTAGGGGAGAGACTTTACATTCAAAAGAGGGGTTGAAACCCACAAGATCCAATCCCATGCAATGCAAGATTGGATGCTAAACGTGTTTCAAGGGTTAAGACAGCAAGGCTACCCTCTTTTGTAAAGAATGTTGATAGAAGAATTAAGCTAAGCATGCATAGAAAGTGATAAAGATTCGCTTATAAACTGAGATAGGAATACAGTATGAAGCTGTGGACCTGGAATTAGCAGTAAAATGTTGATACGGCACTGTCCTGCAAATTTGAGCAAAAGTTGTTGGGACGATGGCGCCCGGCGCCACGGTCCTCCAAAAAATCTGCAAAACGAAGGGGGATCTGTTCGTCTCTGCACAAGGATTCCAGATCTTCAATTTCAGCCGCGTACCTGCAACCTACACATAGAAAAGCGAAGACGATTGGGGGGTTAGGGATTAGGGGTTTGCCTTTAGGTCAAACCCCGGTTTTGGAATTAACCAAGAAATGAGCAAGAGCTGTAAATGTAAATGTATGTAAAACAAGTACTAATACCTTGTTCTAAGGATGTTTGTATCCTTATGTGCGAAGATATAGATGTTGTATGTTGTATGTTGTAGCATGTAGTATGTGATCTCCTCTTCAATGGTTGAATCCTTGACTTGAATGCAACACTTAGCCTTGAATGGAGACTTGAAATGATCAATTGCTTGAAGGAATGCTTGAATGCTTGAATGCTTGAATGCTTGAGTATAATTTCCACGCTTTTTCCTATCATGTCTGTCTCTTCTCCAAATGAGAGAGGAAAATGTAGTTTATATACTTGTCATTTAGGGCTGATAGACTGATTTTCCCGACCTTAGGCCGACCAGGAAAGTTAATTTCCAAATTGCAAACAAAAAGACTCGAGACCCCTTAGGAGACCGGGCCCAAAATAGGACCCAGGGACTAGGGCGTTGGGCGCCATGGTCCTGGGGACCAGGGCGCTGGGCGCTCTGGTCCCACCTCCCGGGACAGCAGGGTGCAAGGAGGTTCAGGCCAGGGTGCTTGAAAAATGCAGTTTTCAGTGTCGTGAGCAAGTTTTGGGGTCTCCATTCAGGTTGTGTGTTGTGTCACCATCATGAAGACCGAAATGCAGTCGAAATTGCAAGTGTCGCAATTTTAGGACGCTACACCTATATATAGTAAAGCTATTAGAGAGGCATACTTAAAGAAACATAGGAGGAAGAAGAAGGACCTTGCAACAGTTCATGTAATAGGTAAGTTAGTTGATATTATGCTAGGGAAATTAATCATGCCTAAGTATTCAGACACTGGTAGCCTAGTAGTAGCAATAATGATAAATGGATTTATGGTTCAAAATTCTCTCATAGATTTAGGAGATGCTATCAATGTCACGACCAAAGAAATCATGTAGAATCTGAATTTGGTCAACATAAGACCTACTCATATAGTTCTTAAACTAGCTGATAGTTCTATGGTCAAGCCAGATGGTATGATAGAAGACATTGTGGTCACTCTTGATTCTTGGGAGTATCCAACTGATTTTATGATTTTATCTCCCAAGGCTACCTTGGCAGGATATCTAGTAATATTGGGTAGACCATGGTTGGCTACTGCAGATGCTTACATTGGATGCAGGTCAGGAGACATGACTGTTTCCAATGGAGATAGTACAAGGAAATTGACACTTTATCCACCTGCTCAACCTCATGAAGAATTGGAACAATTCACCTGGCTTGACTTAGATGATGAGCCTGAGAAAGATGCCAAGTCTATGGTAAAATTGATGATGCTTGATAGAAGTCCTCTCCTCCAACTTTATGATGAAGATCAAGTCTTAACACAGGTGTTAAATAATACATGTGTAGAGGAAGCTACAGGAGAAGGTACTTCAGACAATTTTGGATGTCCATCACAAAGACTATTGCCTAGTTCAAATTTAATTACTTCAACACTCCTACATACTTTAGTGCCCCATGAAATAAACCTACCAAGTGTGAATGAAGCTTCCATGGAAGAAATGACTAAGCAGATTGAAGCAGCTCCTAGGAAGAAACTCATTATCAACTGTAATCTATCTCTACAACAAGAGCAATCATTGAAATATTTGTTACAACAAGAAGTTCGTATTTGCTTGGGACTACACTGATATGGTAGGATTGGATCCTAAACTATGTACACATAGAATCTACATCCAAGAGCATACTAAATGAATTAGATAGCCTCAGAGAAGAGTTAACCCAACTCTTAGAGAAATTGTCAAGACTAAATTACAAAAGCTACTGGATGCAAGTTTTTTTTACCCCAATCTCAGACAATCAATGGGTTTCACCTTTGGTGATTGTTCCAAAGAAGAATGGAAAATGGAGAGTATGTGTGGATTACATGGAATTGAACAAAACAACCAAAAAGGATCATTTTCCACTTCCCTTCATTGATCAAGTTTTGGACTCTTTAGTGGGGAAAAAGTACTTCTCATTCCTTGATGGGTTTAGTGGATATAATCAGATTCAAATAGCACCAGAAGATCAGGATAAGACTACCTCCACTTGTCCCTAGGGAACCTATGCCTACTCTATTCTTCCATTTGGATTGTATAATTCTCGAGCAGCCTTTCAAAGATAAGTTCTAAGCATCTTTGCTGATATCTCCCACAATTGCATGGAAATCTATATGGATGATTTCACTACATATGGAGATGACTTTCAAGAGGCACTTGATAACCTATCTAAAGTGCTCCAAAGATGTCAGGATCATAATCTCTCACTCAACAGTGAGAAATGCTTTCTAATGATGTAGGAAGGAGTGGTCTTAGGCCATTATATCTCAGCTAGGGGAATTCAAATAGATCTTGCCAAAATTGAGGTAATCCAAACCCTTTCAATTCCCATCAAGCAAAAGGATGTGTGTAGTTTTCTGGGACATGCTGGTTACTATAGGAGGTTTGTAAAAAAATTCAGCACTATTGCAAGTCCCTTTTATGGTTTATTATTAAAAGATGTATATTTCAGTGGATGCTACAATGTGATAAGGCCTTCCAAGATCTCAAAGCTATACTCACTCAAGCACCAATCCTTCAAGGACCCAAATGGAACCTGCCTTCTATATTCACATTGATGCATCTGACCATGTTGTTAGAGCAGTTCTTGCTCAAAAAGATGGAGCCATTGAAAATGCAGTCTACTACATAAGCAAGAATCTGCAAGGAGCTAAACTAAATTACACTATCATAGAAAAAGAGATGTTAGCAATAATATATGTTCTCAAAAAATTTAGGCATAATATAACAGGGTACCAATTATATGTTTATAGTGATCATACACCAATAAGGTACCTCATGAACAAACCAATTGTTTCTGGCAGACTGGCAAGATGGTTACTTTTGATGTAGGATTTTGATATTACTATCATAGATAAGCCAGGTAAAACAAATGTAGTGGCTGACTTCTTTTCCAGGCTAACACATCAACCTTGAGAACCTATCATTGATGATTCTTTCTCAGATGAACATCTTTTTGCTACCACTATCCACATTTGTTGGTATGCTGATATAGAAAATTACTTGGTTACTGGTCAAGTACTCTCACATTTCTCCCCAAAGGATAGAAGAATCCTTATTGAGAAAAGTTTTCCATATACCTGGGTCAATGAATGTTTATTTTACAGAGGACTATATAATGTAACGAGGAGGTGCATCAGGGAATATTAAACATATGACATTCTGCATGCTTGCCATGATGAACCTTGTGGAGGTCATTTTGCAGCCAAAAGAACAACAATGAAGATACTCAATACAGGGTATTATTGGCCTTCCCTCCATAAGGATTATTCAATTACACAAGGAAATGTGATAGATGTTAGAGAATGGGTCATCCCACAAGGTAAGATGAAATGCCTTTGCATCCACATGTAGTTGTCACACCTTTTGACAAATGGGGAATGGAATTCATCGGTCTAATTGATCCCCCATCTAATGGAAAATCCTATATCCTAACGTGTACATAATACCTTACAAAATGGGTAGAGGTAAGGGAAATGAAACACGCAAGAGACAATTTTTTTTTTCGAGTTTCTATATGAAGAGATCTTTACAAGGTATGGAGTCCCTAGAGAACTTGTTACAGATTAGAGTGATTAGTTCACATCTAACCCAATTGCTGCCATGATAGAAGAACATAACATCAGGCATAAAAAGTCTACACCTTATCACCCACAGGCCAATGGCCAAGTTGAAATGACCAAAAGGAAAATAGAGGCAATATTAAGAAAAAAGGTTGCCATACATAAGAAGGACTGGGCAAATCGCCTTCCAAAGGTAGTATGGGCATATAGGACATCCTAGAAAACTACTGCAGGTTTTACACCCTTTGAACTGGTGTATGGCAAAAAAGTAATAGAGTTTGATCATAAAACTCTACATACTGCAATAGAGTTGGGTATGGACCTCTCAAAAGCACAAAAGGAAAGAATATTACAATTTAATCAATTGGATGAGTTGAGGAAATATGCCCTATAAAATACAATTCTAATTCAACTACACTGTATGAAATGACATGATAAATATATCAAAACCAAATCATTTCATGCTGGTGATTGGGCTTTGTTATATGATTCTAGGTATAAAGAAAACCTTGGTAAATTACATACACGGTGGATAGGTCCATATGAAATTGAAAAAGTGTTTGCTAATGGAGTGATCAAACTTGCAACTGTTGATAGTGAAAAATTCAAACTGCTAGTCAATGGCCATTGTCTTTGTCTCTATCACAAGCCCAATAATAAGGAGGAGTTTATGCAACAATTTGAAGGACTTTCCAATCCTCCTGCAACCACTAACTGTGACCCTCTAGGTTCACCATCTAATTGACCATAGTTTGCACTAATCATAATAAACAACTCCATGTCTATGTGTAGTTCATTTCTCCTTTCCATTCCATGTCATCTCCGCTTCACTCATACTTCTTTTCTTCCATTTTTAGTTCCTTCACCACACTCATTCTTTAAACATTTGAAAATACACTTCATTTATATCACACGTGTGAACAATCTTATGAGCATGAAGAATAATATTTTTGTTCCACATTTTCTATCATATCATTAATTGTGAATATTTATAAGTGCATTCCTCTATCCTACCTATCTGTATGTGTGGACAATTGCGTCTAACTTCAGTTGGGGGGGATAGATTATGTTAAAAGATATTGTCATTATTAGCCAGACATGATAACTCGGGTCGGTTTTTGAGTCAATTTTACTTCACCTCAATGTTTAAATTCCAGTCTATTCAAATTTTAGCAAAGTTTAAAATTTTCTTTTAACTAAGTCTGTGCGAAGCCCTCTTAACTATTCTTACTATACAAGGTTCCCTATTACATTTGAGAATCTTTGTCATGGTGAATTCCTCTTTTAGAGAACTTCATATTTTGAATTATAGTAGAAGGATTTTCTTGAAGGCGGTGATAGTTATAGTAAATGGGGGGTCCTCCAATCAGACAAGAACTTACAGATCATAGTCTGATATTAAATGATCAAGATTGTGAACCTATGTTCAGAGGTTGTTGATGGTTAGACTATTTTCTGAAGTTGCATGCTTATGACAAAGATGTTTCTTTGGAATTTACACAATCGTTAAAGGATGATATGGTAGTAGTAAGGGGATTGAGGGTTCTTATCACAAAGGAACGCATTGCACAAGTTTCAGGCCTACCTATTGATGGAGAGCCTTTCCCTGAAACTAAGGATGCTAGGCCAGCTCGAGATCAATTTACAAAGCATGGTGATCCTCCGCTAAATGTCACTAAGAAAGGAATGAGTAGGTTGTCTCTTCCACCTCTCTGGCTCACAGAATAACTTATGTTATTATTTATATTACTTGTGAGGGAAGTCAGTCTCAATTGAACTGTGTACATTTTAAGTTGCTAAGTCATTTGAGGCATGGTATACGTATGAATGTTCCCAATTTTCTTTATAACATGCTGAAATAGATGGCGGCTCATGTACAAAAAGGTAACCATCAATCTGTTTCCCATCACCATTTAATTTAGTTATTGATTGAACAAACCCTAGTGGAAACCAACCTTGGAATGCACTGTGTGGAATTTCTAGATATAAGTAGGGCTCGACCATTAAGGCATATTCCTAGCATTGGAGAAGCTGCAGGCACTTCATCTTCCAGACCTACTGAAATTATTAGTGAAAATTATTCTAGTGGGGATGAGGATGCCACTCCAAAGGTTGCAGAGAAAACCCATTTAGCACGAGGGCTTGCATCTAAAGGTAAAAAGAAGGACAAGATAGCACAAGAAACAATGGCTAAGGGAAAGAAGAAGGGTAAGCTCCCTAGAGTTACCTTAAAAGAGCCAGCATCACAAATATCCATCTCTGAAAATCAAAAGGGAAGAAATCTAAAACTCCTAAGCAATACAGTAAATGAAGAAACCAACTGCAGAAGCAAGCCAATCTAGCCAGAAAAGGAAGAAATAAGAAAAAACTTCTGCAAGAAAACAACCTACAAGGACCACTCATAGGTTGAAAAATAAATTTAAGGGCAAAATAGTTGCAAGAGAGGAAATTTATATTCAGAGCTCTGATACTGAAGAGGAAGAACCTCTTTAAATGAATTATCCTATAATTCCATCTCCATCTTCCTCTTTAGTGAGAAAGAAAAACAAGAGGACTAAATGTCTCATTCGGATGAATTATCAGAAAAGTTGAGAAAGGATTCAAGAGAGGAAGAGTTAGGAGATGTGGCATTTTATGAAGTAGGAAATGTAGCTCAGATCATGACAGAAACAAAGACACAAGGTGAAGAAGAAGAAGCCGCAAAAGAAGAAGAAGGTGCAGAAGAAGAAGCGTTAGTTCACTCTAGAGAGATTCAGATTAACCTGAATATTGGAGATTCTTATAACCCTCATCAAAACCATGAAAAGATTACTATTGAGAAGGGGACTACTGCATCTTGGCTAGTGAACTTGGTCGAAGCTGCTGAGAAGGTGAAACAAGAAGAGCAAAAGACAAAGGTTATGATACATAAGCACAATCCACCCTCATTTTCCTGGGCCTCAATTGCTATTGAATTTTGGAAACTATTAGAAAAGAGGGAGGAGGAATGGATAAGGGAGAGAGAAGTGTTAGAAGAAAAACTAAGAAAGAAAGATGTAGAGATAAATAAGTTGGAGGATAGAATAGAACATAGTGCTACTATATTGCCTCAATAAATTTAGTGTAAGCCACCTCCTAGGGTATATTCCCTTTATTTGAAGGAATTGCATATTTCTTACAAAATAGGCATGGAGTTGTCTAGATTAAGTCCATCATTAATGACCCATGAAGAATTCAACAATGCTTATAACACCTCCTCTCCCTAGTAGAAAAATTTACTTTGTGAATTTTATCTTGACAATTATGCCATTCCATATAATCCACATTGGAATCCACTACTCTCAATTGGAGATATTCACCTAAGGGAATTTATGTCCTACATTCAGAATGAAAACACTAGAGGTGAGAAAGCCAAGGAATATATGTACATGGAACAAATTGTTCCTTTTCCATTGAGGGCTGAGGTAGGAGATCCAGATGAAATATATTACAGATGGAATCAACTTACTGTCGAACCAGAGGTTATGAGAAGGATCCTATCATTAGGGGAAGAAGTTTACAATGAATATAAACATATGGCATGGACACCAACTAGAATGGTATATGGACATCTAGGTTGGAGATAGAATTGGCTACATGAGGATCTGAAAAGAATGGAGCCTCAGTCCCTTTAAAATTATCATGCAACACTCAGAAGAGAAACTACTTACATTCACTTGGGACGAGCTCAACAAGAAAAATGGATACCCTTGATCTTCCAGCCACCTATGCTATGGTGGCCTATTCCACACTAGGAAGAATTGTAGTATTATGATGTGGAACAAGAAAATGATAGATGGGAGACTTTAAAAGAGGATCGGGGGTTCTATTGGAGCCCTATTGCCAAGATCAAAGAGGAAACTTTGGTTTCTAATTTCAAATTACTTATTTGAAAGGATAATTATAAAACTTATGCTGGTGGACCAACAAAACCTTCAGTTGGGGGGTGTGATGAGCCTTAGTTTTATGCTTTTATTTGCATACATTTTGCTATCTTTTAGGACTTTTATATTTGCTGATGGAATTTAGACCATGCTTTAACGAACCTTATGGACGTATTTTGATAATCATGTCACCTATAGTGTAAGACCTTTATTTTGATAAAATCATGAACTTTATGAATGCAAGTATACATATTTACTATTTTTGTGTGATTAATTGAATGTGTGCAATGGATGATCATGAAATGTGGATGGCATGCTTTCTCTAATCCTTATGTTGCAGCTGCATGGAAACATTCTTGAGATGAAACAGGTCTTCATTTATAGCAACATGGTAACGTGGGAAAAGACTAGACAACAAGGCGAGAAGAGGTCAAGGATTGTTGCAACTTGGGCACTAGTTGGCCAAGATCATTAAGGAATCTGTAGAACAGTCATGATTCATTAAATAGTTTTGCTAATGGTTATGGTGGATGTTAGAGATTATATAGGAAAGATCTATAGATGTTCAAGAACATGATAGAGTCCTAATTGTCTTAGTTTTCCTAGATTTCATAGTTTAAATAAAAACTTCCACCTAGATATTAGGAAGTGGAGAGACTCTTATGAGAATTGTTGTAAGGATGGATGCTATAAATCCTTCCTGTATTCCTTAAATAGTTAGTTACTATTTTTTTCTTATCAAACAATGCTATGTTGTTCACTTGATTTTTGAATAAAGAGCATATCTACTTTCTGAACAAGTTTACGATGTTCTAATATGGTTGTGCGAGTTCAATAAGTTAGTTTTTAGTATCACTTTCATTCCAGAAGACTCACCCAAGGGGGCCCACTTGGTGAGGATTCTGTCTGGTTATCTTTTATGCATTTTGTCTTTCAAGTTATTTAATTTTGTTCTATTGAAATGCTCATTTTCTACCCCTGCATCCATAGACTATTACTTTGTGTCTATTCTTGTAGCCATGATAAAACAGAATAGTTGTTTCTGTATAAGTTAGAAGAATTTATATTTTGATAGTAGAAGTTAGTATAATTTTCTTGAGTAAAGATTTTTAAAGTAATTTTCTTTTCTATGAAGATTTATTTAGCATTTCCATTTGTTTAGAATAGGATAGACTTGTTCTTAGATACTCTTGGTGCACATATCTTGCAGTCCCATTTCAAGTTGTACATCCTTGGATTGATAGATAAATCAATCAGGGTAATGGGCTTGGATAGTTGCTTGGTTAGTAACTTGAGTCTCTAAGTTGAGTAATAAATTGTGTATAACATCCATTATTTTGTACCAACATGCATGAATCATATCTTCAAATATAGAGAAATGCGGTACAATCTCTTGAGCCAAAGACACAAAAAATTAACACTACATACTTAAGTTGTTTCATTACAACAATATATCAATCAGATAATATTTGACATCCAACCATGAACTTTAGATCAATATATTTTGACATCCAATCATGAACACTCAAGCATACAAACATAGGTTGAACACATTGTCACTACACCAGTAACAATCTTTCCTTTTTGGACATTCAAACAAGAATATTCAGTATCATAGGTTGACATCAACACACTACTCCATATTTGTAACATAACACATTGTTATAGCTAATCAATATCCAAATACCTTTCCTTATTACATCAATAGGACTGGGTTGAGGGTAGAAGGTGACAACACTAAAAATTCAGTTTGCATCCCTCAGATTTCTTGCTAACATTGGTTTTGATCTTAGGACCTTGGTTAGGTTTCTTTGAGGTTTAACAAGAAAATTTTCAAACAATTAATCTCATACCAAATCAAGAAATAAAAATCATATGATGAACTAGATAAGATAAATTATAATTCTATTCTATTGACATCTAGCTTGTGACAAGGGGGTTAGGTGCCAAGGGGATGGGAAATGGAAAGGAAGAAAGCTTGTGAGAAACCTATGAAAATATATGACTCCAACAAAAATTACCAAACAAACACCATGAGACACAATATAGGAGTAATGCAATCCCAAATAAGAAACATCCATGGCCAAAGGAGACGAGATAAATTCAAGAGAAATCAAGGAGAAAATCGAGGCAGAAAGGAAATGAAGAATGGATATCCCTAACAAACAAGAGAGAAGATAAAGATAAATGATGGAATGAGCAGAGAGATGCTGGAAAATAATGGAGATGACAACAAAATCAAGGTTAGAGTGTGCCATTGGGGGTGTTTTTGAGCACATTGGTGTGGGTTCTACCATAAAAAGAGGAAAAGAAACTGGAAAGAAGAAGGAAAATACTCAAAAGAAAATGATTTTTTTTAACCAAAAGTAACCAAATGGCTATTAAGTAGTTTCAAAAATATTATGCATAATAAAGAACCTAAAATCTTTTCGATAAAGGAAAGTTGTAGCATAGATGCTCCTACTTTGTTAGAACCTTTGAAAAACCCTAAGAAAAAATCAAATTTAGTTAACATAACAATTAATTTAGATGACACATTTAAAGAGTTCCTACAAACTCCAAATAAGTTCCTATCGATGAACGTTGATTATTTAGAAAGGGTGATTGATATAAGTATAAGTAAATTAAAAGAAGAAAATAAAAAAGAAGAACTTAATTTGAAATTGGGAAAAGAAGTTAGGCCATTAACCAATCAAATATTTACAAACCAAAGGTTGAAGCATTGTTGGAAAAAGTCACAACCACTAGACCAAGACCCATCCCCCCCAAGGTCTAAAAGTAGTAGAGTTCTAGCAAAATAATTACCATTGCAATGTGTAGAGAAGGAAGAGGAGAAAAAAAGAGTGAAAAGAAGAGAGAAAAGATCAAGATACCCCTTGGAGTCAAATATTAGGAGAAGAGTACTTTGATCTCAAAATTGAGAGAGATAAAGGCAAAGAGACCAAGCCTAAGATTAATCTAAAGAAGGAGACTAAACAAACTACACTTAATCCAGAAAATAGACTGAAACAAAATCTAAAGACAACATAAAACATCAAAATGGGACACAAATCAAACACCATGGAGACAATAATCAAGATTCCAGTTTTTAGAAAAAATACCACATAAGCTTTGGAGCATGGATTCATTTTCGAGTCAATATGGGAAAAATTGGGAAAAGATGTAGATAAGGACAAATTACAAGATTTTGTTGGGATATCGAAAAAAGAAGTACTTGAATGGTATATGGGAAATTTTTCCTCATCATGTAGCCACCTAGGATGAAGTGAAGGAAGAATTTTTGGCTAATTTTACAACTCCAGAAATTCCAATAGAAAGTGTAAACTAGATGAGAAAATTAGTACAAGGAAAAACTAAATCAATGAAAAGTTATTGCAGAAGATTCAAAGAAGGTTTTAGAAAACTAGAAGAGCCCCTAGCAAATAAGAAAAATATAAAATGGTTCATTTTAAGATTACATAAAGATATTAGAGTGAGATTAGATGGTAGATTCTTTGATAAATACACTGACCTAACAACCATGGCATACCAAATTGAAGTGCAACCATGGAGAAGATCAAATAAATATAGAACTAAAGAAGCACTTGAAGGTCTACAATTGAAGGTACAAAAACAAGCGGTGCAATAAGAGATTAGGGTCATTGAGCCTAAAAATCCCAAGGAGATTTGGTGCACAAATTGTAACAGGGAAGGGTAAATCTGAAATGAATTCCCTAACACCAAGCAAAGAAAACACTAGCTACAGTCAAATTAGTGAAACATAATTCAATGTATTGTGCCATCTATGAAGAATGGGACATCCACTTGATAGAAGATTGTTTGAATAACAAACATCGAGTCTAGAATGGACAAAATCAAGTAAATCAATGTTGCCACAGTCATAATTTTGTGGTGTAGACTAGGAGAATGATGTTGGATACCATATACTATGTTGGAAAGATAACCAAAATGCATGCGTTATGCACAATAATAAACAATAGGGATATCAAGATGACAAAAGGCAATCATATTATAGAGGAGGTAGAGGAAGAGGTAGGAATAGAAAGAGAAGAAATGATGAAAATAGTTTTAATTGTGGGATAATAAGAAATTAAGCCTCATGATGTTGGGGTAAAAAGAAGAAAAAGTGTGCATTTTGTGACCAAGATACTCATGATATTTTCAAGTGTGAGAATGGAAGAATATTTCATCCAAATACTAGTCAACCATCTTGGAGTGATGAGTTAAAAAGAGGTGAAAGAGTAATTTTGAAGGTACCACAATATGGAATAAGGGGTTGTCACAAATGGATGTGTGGTCCTTCGATGCTTCAATAGAAGAAAATTTTGGAGAAGAGCTAGTAGTTGAAAATAGGAAGAAGAAAGAAAATGTGGTAACTATGGAAGGCAATAATACTAAGAAAAATAAAAAGAAATAGTTGATAGAAGATGGAATGAGGAAGAATATATCCCAAAGGAAGGAGAGAAAGAATTGAACTAAATTTGACCTAACAAAAATCGACATGAGAAAGTTGTGGAGGAGGCAAAGCAAACAATCATATAACAACAACAACAAGTGGGGATGTTTCACCGAGGAGGAAATCAAAATGTTGAAAGATCTAGCATCCCTTGATAGACAAAATGATTTAGTGTTGAAGCTAAAGTAATGGGGAAAATATTGGAACTAACAAAAACAAGCTAACCAGTAACTTGAGGACCAAAACTAGAAGAATGATACTTTGTTGATAAATGTACATTTAATGACCTAAAAGAAAAATATGTTATTGTGGACCTAGAAGTAGATCTGTTAATTATTCCATCAACTACTTTGGGGAAATTGAGAAAGCCTAAACCAATTAAACATCGATGAACATAAGCCTTGCTGATGGTTTCAGAATGGAAACTTTAGGAAGATGGAAGAATGTGGAAATAAATGTGAAAGGAATAGAACAATGCATTTATTTTTAAGTGTTTGAGATGAAAGAACCCTTTAATACATTTAGAACCCTATTAGGCCTAAGGTGGTTTGTTAATTCAAATAGCATTGGAGACTCTCAAGAAAAGGAAATTTCATTTGTAGATGATAATAGAGTTGTTCATATCCCATTAGGAGAACTAGATGACAAATCATATGTCAAAGAAGTGCCACATAACAATGAAGGAGAAGATGTGAAAAACCACTACTCAATATCTAAAATTTTGGATACAGAGGAAGAAGAAAATATAAATAATGCAAGAGAGAACTCGATAGTGATATTTGTAGAACTGACAATGATGAGGTTGTTGAAGCTTGGATGCAAAGTGAATTGAAACTAACATCCCAAAGAGTTTATGGATTCCAAAGAACTTTCTTAATACACAATAAAACTAGAATCACAAGGCATATTAAAACACCAACAAAAAACTGGATCTCTAAAATCTTTAAGTTATAGTTCAAACACAAATTCAAAATTACAAAGCAAAAACAGAGCAGACCTTGGCAATTCTGGATAAGGTATAAAATGACTATAAAGACACTAATAATAAGAAAAGGGACATTTTATCAACACAAAAGTATAAGGAAACTATTCTAGAAGAAAATTGGTAACATAAGTAATAAAATCCTAACACCAATAACAAACCCTAGACAAATTTGAAATGGCATGAGGAGAAAATATGGAATATGCCTACAATTTTCTAGCCCCTAATGCCTATGTACAAGTATTTTTTAGGTAATTCAAGGGTTTTCAAAAGAGAAAGCAAAACCGGTGGAGGATATCAAATGCCATAGTTAAGAAACACTTGGACACCATCATATTTCAGATAGATAAATATTTCATATGAATGGATACATTGAATGCCAGGACCTCGTGGATACCTCCATTGGCCTATGAGGTATTGAATGCAAAAGTTGAGTCCTATGCATAATGATTGTTAAGGTTATTGGAAGATTTGAAAGTCGAAAACAACCCAACTGTTGGAGAATTCATGGAGTCAGTTGCAAAAGTAAAAGAATTAGAACATGTAGAGAAGAAGAAAGGAAAAGTACAAGATCAAGACAAACAAAAACCTAAGAAGGAAGAAGAGAAAAAATAGCAAAAAGAAGCAATCTGGCCTACCGCTAGAAGGAGGTTCAAAATATTACATATTCCCCCTACAACATTACAAAAAAATAGGAGCAATTAGTATGTTAAAAGAAAGTTACCTACCACACTAGAGTGAGAGGGTTCATCAAAACAAGAGGTTATAGAATCCCTCCTTTGAATGAGTACAAAAAAGAAGAAACCAAGGAAGAAGCAACAAGCACAAAAAAAGGTAGAACCAAAGAACAAAACTAGAAGAAATTGAGAACACAAAGGAGGAGGCTATCAGACTGGAGAGCACATCAAAAGAAATCCCTCTTTCAGATGAAGATAAATTATATAGTGCCATGTATGAGCAAAGACTTTTTGTAAAGGTACTAGAGAAGTACCTTGCCATGCCTCTATCTAACAAGTAAAATTTATAAAGAGCACTAATCCGGTATATGCTAGCCAACAATTATATAGTCTAGAGGACTTCATTAGCTAATTATTAGACTACTTAGCTACAACACAAAAACTTCAAAGAGAAAAGGCAGTACAGGAGGAGGAAAAGATAAAATACTTGGCAATTCAAGCAGTAGCACTAACCATTACACCTACACAAAAGAATAAGGTATTAGAGTTACAAACTAAAGAGTTGCATACAAAACAAAGGGTAAATAAGACAATGTTGGAGAAATCAAAAGTTACACATCAAGTGCAAAAGAAGATAATAGAGGCAACTATGACAACATCCAATCAATTACATGAGGAAGAAGGAAAAAATAAAGAAATTACTAGAGAAAAATGCTCCTCCACCTCATCGAACTAACACAACATCTACTTTTACTACATCCACATTGATGCATATCAAAGACTTCTTGGTGAAACAACAATAGATTTAATCAATGGCATCATCATAGTTTCTCCAACTACCAATCTCTAGGAACCAAGTGAATATAGGGAGCATATCTTCCTTACAAAAGTTTCAATTGGGGGATACCTCCCTTACACATAGGTAGGAATCAATTAGTTGTACCAATATTATATGTAGTGGCAAACCCTTGCGTTAATACTCAAATGGAAAATTTGGAACTCGGGATCCTCCACACCTCACAAAACTATGATGCCCTAAAATATATGGATGGACAAGAGAGGGTAGCAATTGAAGACCTTCATGATCAATACCAATAGGTCCAAGAGAAAAGAGATAAATCCCCCAAAATATTATAAAAACTGTGAAAATTTGTCATCTTGTAGTTAGCTCACATTACCAAAATACTTTAGGCCCAAAATTTTCTCAAGACCATTTAGATACCTAATACACTTTTATAGGTAGAGAAGCAGATAATACACTTGCAAATTCACATCAATCAACTTCAAACGATGAAAAAGAAGTATGATTATTTCAAGTCTCTATATAGGAAATCTACAAGGATACACTTTTGAAGATAGGTTGATTTGAGGAAAATTCAATTTTTTGAAGGAAGGATCATGTTGGCTAAAAGACAAAGTATAGATACTACCATATTTTACCGAAAAGAAGACTCTAGAATGTGAGTTTGGAGTGTATAATGTTGTCTAGGGATGCTATATAAGGGCCATGTCCACTATTGTAAATCTAAATATATAGCAAGATCTATTCACCAATAGGAGGGGATAGTAAGATAAATATAATGATGAATAAGATAAGCATATATAAGGTCATGTAATCCATTATTGAATATAATTAATATAGAATACTAATGAATTACGGTCTATTATATTATGCACAGTGTAAGCAAGAAAATACACAACTATGTAAAGTCAGGCTCATTCACAACAAAGTCATCAAAAAACATAAATGAAATGAATTGATTGAACAATCAAACCATCCAATCTCCTTAGACGAAGGCCTCACTGCTCCTTCTTGCTTGTCTAATTATGGTGGTATGTTGGCTCAATCCATTATGCAACTCATATGAAGCAAGGGAAAAAGTGTGATAGGCGAGAATATTGGAAGATTTAAAAGTATATGTACTCAAAAGAACGATAGTGTAAATGTAAACTCCTCAGATCTCCAAAATGAGGAGACAAGAGCCCAATTTATAGACTTTGAAATCACATTGAACAAACAAGATCAACTCAATCCAACGGTTGAGATTTCATGCAAGGATGAGTTAAAAGAGAAATTGCCATTAGAAGTGAAGAGAAAAAGGAGTTAAATAAAAAATAAAATGGAAACTTCCATTTGCAATCCAAATATTCCATTTAAAATCAAATGAGGTGGAATTAATAATTTAAAATTGTTAATTCTACTCATAACTCAAATTAGCCAATTAATAAGTAAAAATATAAATTGTACGAAAAAGTGAAAGAATAAATAAATATTTATTTATTTATTCAAAAGGGAGGACATGTTAGTAAGAAAGGGGATTGATTAATTATTTAATTAATCAACCTAGGTGAAATGATCAAACGATTAAGGAATCCCAACCTGATTGTTGAATTAGGTCCTAATAGTGATGATTGATAGACTAATAATTGATAAAAATTAATGACAGTTGACTGGGGTTTGACAAAAAAATAGGACAAAAGATCGAAAAAGACTCAAGATTGAAAATGATTTTGATAAGAGACTGATAAGATTGATAAGATCAATTGACAATGACTTGATAAAGAATTTATAAGTTTCACATTCAACATCGCTTCTCAACCCCATATTATCCACAGAGTAATGGCCAAGCTGAGGCATCCAATAAAACCATTATCAAGATACTCAAAAAAGTTGTCAATGATGTTGGTCGAGATTGGCATGTGCAGCTAAATCCAACTTTATGGGCCTATCACAAATGAACAAGGCCATCTTTATTTTTAAATGGACGACCATTGTCAGTGACTATAGCAAGAAGGACTCCATAGTGGCATATGTTATAGTTTAAGATGAACTTGGAAATTTGTGTCCTGGTGATATAAGTCATAGGTATAGCCTCTATCCACTTTGTGAAGTATTTAGTTGTAGTTATGATAAACTTATGTCCATTTGCTGATGTCAGGTGGATCTTTCCAATGCGATCAAGACCCCATTGAGAAAAGGGCCATGGAGATATGATAGTCTGAAGTTCTTGTGCTGGTGCGTGAATGTAATCTCCATGCATCTGGCATTTGTAACACTTCTTAGCATAGTCATGGGCTTCTTTTTTCATTGTCGGCCAATAATATCTAGCTTGGACCAAATTTTTAGCCAAGCTAAGACCATTGAAATGGCCCCCGCATATACCATCATGAACTTCATGTAAATTCATTTGTACTTCATCAAAATCCAGACACCTGAGGAGGGTTTGGTCAAAGGATCAACGGTAGAGGGTATCATCGATGATGACATATTTGGTAGCTTGTCTAATAAAGGCTCGATGTTGGTTGGTAGAAAGGTTTGGAGGTATGGTTTAGGATTTTAGGTATTCATAGATTTCTTTGTACCAAGGGGAGTTAGGACCAATGAGGACACACACCAGATTTGATGGAATTTCAAAAGATGGGACCAACAACTACTCTACCAAAAATTCACATTTGTCCATATTCTTAGGCATATCCAACATAGAGGCAATAGTCGCGATAGCATCTGTTGATTTATTTTGATGGTAGGGGACTTGATTAAATTGGATAACAGTGGATTTTGTCTTGAAATGGTCTACCATGTGCTTATAAGGGGGAATCTTTTCATCTTTTGTTTCATAGTTATCATTTACTTGGCGGATGACTAACTGAGAATATCCATAGACCTGCAAAAGTGTAATATGCCACTGAATTGCTATTTTGAGTCCAATAACCAAAACCTCATATTATGCGATATTATTGGTGCAATCAAAAGCTATTCTATAGGATTTTGGAATAGCATCACCTTGAGGGGTTACAAATAAGATACCTGCCCCTGAGCCAAATCTGGTGTGGGATCCATCAAAATATAATTTCCATTCATTAGAAGATGTGAAAGCAAAGACTGATTCATCTGGAAAATTAGTCAACATTGGATGATCATCTTGGACAGGTGCATCTGCGAGTTGATCAACTATGACTTGTCCTTTTATTGCTTTACATTCAATGTACTCAATATAGAATTCGCTAAGAATCATGACCCATTTTGCTAGGCGACCTGTGAGAGCTTCTTTGCTAAGCAAATATTTCAGTGGATCAATCTTGGCTACCAACAAGGTCTTATGATTTAGCATATAATGTTGGAGCTTTTGAACTGCAAATATGACTGCCAAGCATGCCCGCTCAATGGTAGAATAGTTTAACTTGTAGCCCACTAATGTCTGACTAATATAATAAATAGACCGCTCTTTGCCTTATTCATCTTGTTGGGCCAAAAGAGCTCCTAATGTTGTATTTATTGTAGAGATATACAAAATCAGGGTCTTTCCATCTATGGGAGGCATTAAGACAGGTGGCGATAGAAGATAATCTTTGAGAGCTTAGAATGCCTATTGACATTGATCGGTCCGTTTAAAAACTACCCCTTTGTGCAACAGATGTTGGAAGGGGTCACACTTGTCTGCCAATTGAGCTATGAACCACCAGATTGATTATAACTTTCCTTAAAGGCTTCTCAGTTGATGAAGATTGGTAGGAGGAGGCATATCTAGGATTGCTTTGAACTTTGTAGATTCGACTTTAATACCTCTTCGAAAAATAATGTATTCTAATAATTTGCTAGATGTAACACCAAACACACATTTTTTTGGATTTAGTTTGAGCTTATATTGTTCCATTCGGTCAAAGATTGGGCCTAAAATAGCCAGATGAATATCTCTTGTTATTAATTTGCATAGGAGGTCATCAATATAATGTTAATCTTAGAGGATCTGGTTAATACTGAGAGGGGGGGTGAATCAATATTAACAATAATTTGAAATCAGAAACTCAGACTCATAAAAATCTCACTAAATCAAATATAGATCAACACTAGAGTCATTTACCAGTACCGGTATCTACTGATAAACATCTTCTAAACTGATATATCAATGTTGCACATTAAGTGCTCATTAACCATGCATAAACTGAAAGTAAAGCAAACCATCACATAGAAAACATTCACCATATGAACACCATGATTTTCATGTGGAAACCCAAATAGGGAAAAAAACCATTGTGGGAATTGGTACCCACAAATATTTTGCACTCTTTTAGAATGCGCCTTGTTAGGAGCCAAGCCCGGTTAGAAGCTTACAATGATGCCTTGTTAGGAGAAAACCTTGTTAGGAGTCACCCGGTTAAGAGATTTACCTCAACCCTGCTAGGAGTTTTGATATGTTAGGATCAACCTTGCAAGAGGATTTAGAACTTAGATATTAAGTCACCGTGTTGGGGGATTTTACAATGTGAGGCCTGTTAGGACCTACCCGGTTAAGGGATTTTAGCTTCTATAATTGTTAGAGAACAACACTGAATGAACTGTATATATCACTCAACTGCTTGCTTGATCAAATCCAATTAAGTTCTAAGTCTACATCACTCTGGCAGATCTTCTCACACACCCTGGTTTGGTTTCACATACTTCTCAAAATCACCGACACTTCAAAACATTAACCTTATCGACATAAATAACCTTTACAACTAGGTCGGCATCAAAACTCTAAGACTTACTACATAGATCACCACAAATCTTTACAACTCATTACAAATCATCATATGGATCATTACAATCAATTATAAATTAATATCAGCCGTTGAATGATCATAAATTGTCACAACAAGTCGATCTGGTACAAATTCAAACCCTTAGCTCATTCCGCTAAGCACTTTGCACATTCCCAAGAAATTAGCTCTCCAAATACGCCAAAACATCTTTCAAACACATCATGCAGTTTGTGCCATGTTATCATCAACATGTGAACTTGATGTAGATCATCGCCAAGCAAAAAATTATTACCGGTCAAGACAATTCTTTACTGGCCCTTAAACCCTTCTTAAACCTTGGCAAAAACTCAACATAAATTATAAACATAACTTCTGGTTGTCACAACATGATGCGGTTCCATTTAGATACGTTACAATAAAAGAAACTTACATTCAAAACCACAAAGCCTCAATCATAACCAATCACCAGATAGATTCAAAATATTTCCTCGTTTACCGGTTAAGGTCCTAATACTTAGTAAGCCCTCTCCGATAGACCAAAAGATTTAGATGACACAATACAACATAAGTAAACATCAGTAGACATGAATAAAAATTAGTTGCCATCCATGACAACATAAATAACTAATCAAAGTCATCCATCATGCAATCTCAATCTCTTCATCACAATGTCATCTCAAATAGTCTTGTACTGGTTCAGTCATCATACTCCATTTGTATTGGTTATGCCAAACATGCCAACACATAATCTTCCATCAAAATGTGCATGTAGTCGTGAAAAATTATTGTCATGGCTCTTTGGTATGTTGCTCTAGCATTTTTGAGGCCAAATGGCATCACAGTCCAACAATAGGTTCCCCAATCACATGTAAAGGTAGTTTTGTGCTAGTCTTCGGGAGCTATTCGGATCTGATTATACTCGAAAAAGCCATTCATCAATGACAACATCTCATATCTAACTGTCATGTCTACTATAATGTCAGTATTTTGTAGAGGAAAATCATCTTTAGGGTATGCTTTATTTAAATCCCTAAAATCAGTGTAGATTAATATGCCCCTATTTGCTTTGCTGACTGGCACTAAGTTTGAAATCCATTCTACGTAGTCATTTGGTCTTATAAAGCCCACATCTAGTGATTTCTTGAGTTGTGCTTTGACTAGTAGGGCCACTTGCGGATGCATTTTTCTTGTTTTTGTTTGACGGGTTTGGCACCTGGTTTCAACAGAAAATGATGAAGGACTAGTTCTAGATCGAGGCCAGGCATGTCTGCATAAGACCATGCAATTAATATGCTTCTCAAAGAAAAAGTTGACAAAAATTGATTCTTTCTTATTCTAACAACGAAGCAACAAAATGAATGACCTTTGGGTTGTCAATTGTACACAACTTTATCTCTTTGGTTATTTCCACATGCTATGTTGATTTGTCCTTACCTGACAGGGTGGGTTATGTCCAATCTTCCACCTTTGGGCGCCTTAGAGAGGTTTTCACCCATAGGTACATGCTTTGTTTTTGCTTTTTTGTGGTCAGAGGGCGCCTTGCGGTTTTCACCCAAAGACCTATTCTTTTGATTTTTTGATTTTCTTTTACAATTTTGCGACTGTAAGATGGAGTTGACTCCCCAAAATATGTTGTGGAATCTAAATCAATAGAAAATCTGGCCTTGTGATCACCTTGTGGTATTCCTTCTCTAAGCTCAAGGAATTCTGCTATTGCCTCATCATTTTTAAAGCAATCTAATAGAAGTGGTCCTTGTTGGTTGCATTGGATAAGCTATGGACATACAAGGGGCATGTCATCATCAGTTTCAGTAAAGGTTTGCATTGAGATAGTAAAGAGATGAATGTCAGTGATATCACTATCTAAGTTACTTGTGTAAGATTTAGTGCTAGGATTCCAAAATGTTTCTATCCAAGCTTTAGGGCATGTTTTGGGGGGAGGAGGTATTTCATGTTTGTCTTCCATAGACAAATCTTCAGGGTTAATGAAGACATTATCATGGGGATAGGATCTGGACGAATAAGAGTCCCACTCCCATTCATTAGAGTCATTTTCAAGATGGGTGTCCTCAAGCGTCATTTCATCATCAGAATCCTGACCTTTTTCACACGTAGTCACTTTGGTAGATGAGGTTCCGATTTGCAATGGCATAAAACCTAAACCCAAATTTTTATGTCGCATCTCGGGGATGATAGGCTCTAATATTCCTTTTTTGTCTGGTCCCAAACCACTACATCCATCATATCTCTTCTTTTGCATTATGGTAAATCCTTTGCCATATTTTTCTACTAGAAATTTGATAGGTGGAGTGTTTGTTGTATCCACTTCAACTTTATAGAGCCAATCTATTACATCATCATCCAAAATTTCTTTGTTTAGTTCACCCCACTTTGTAAATGTGGTGGGGGGTTGATATTGGATTATTGTTTTAGATTCCTTTTGTAACAAATGTGGCTTTCCATGTGATTTTGGGGACATAGGCAGCTTGCCAATAAGAAATGTTTGGGACATTGAATACTCTCCACAACCTTGATCTTGTATTTTCATCTTACCCTTGACAGATTGTAACAATGTATTGGGATCCACATAATTAGGTGAGGATGCCTCTCTATTTCCTGGTACTTGCTATTGTAGAGTATCCTTCAGGTTAGCACAAAATTAAAATAGATTAGGATCTCTAGGAATTGTTATCTCGGTTCCATTATATGATTATTTCAGACACTGGTGATAGGTTGAAGGAACCACTTTCATTGCATGAATCCATGGACAACCTAAAATCATATCGTAGGGGAGATCTAGATCTAGCACTTGTAGAAAATGTTCTCTGTTGCTTGACCTACTCTGATAGGAAAAACAATCACTCCTTTAGAGGGCCGTTCAACATCATCATAGGCAAGTTTATTGTTATCTTCCTTGAAGGATCTATGCCATTTTCAGAGTAACCAAGGTCGATTATGACTTTCATAGTGCATATATTCAGGCCTGCTCCACCGTCTATCAAAACTCATTTGATTTTGCAATTATGGATGAACACTTCGAGATGGAGAGGGTAGTTATGATGGGTTTTACCGCAAGGTATTCCTTGTCTGAAAAGGAAACATGTTGGGCAGTCACAAGGTGTCCTATCCTAGCTTGAAATTGGTCAAAATCAATACCAGTAGGTACTGTTGACTCGGTCAAGGCTTTGTCTAGGACATCGCGATGCATGGGAGATATTTTTAATAACTCAAGGATCAAAATTTGTGCAAGTGTTTATCCCAAATGGTCAAGGAGATTGTATTGGCTTGTTAGGGTTGATTTAGGAGGATTGGAAGGTGTTCCTTTCTGGTGAGTGGTCACTACACATGAGGAATCTTGTTCTTTTATCCTTATGGTTGATACATACTCATCTAACGCACGAAAGCAATTAATGACATTATTGTAACTTGCACTGGTATAATTCAGATTGCCTTTTTGGTTTGAATTTCAAGAGGAGGCTTTTCCCTTGTCATGCTCAAGTAAGGGAGTCTTGAAAGTTGTATCATTAGCATTAGAAGTTCCAGTGGATGAATCTACCTCAATCACACCCTGATCGAGAAAATATTGAATAAGGTGTTTCAGTTGAAAACATGATGCAGTTTTATGTCCCTTAGACCGATGATATTCACAATATGCATTATTATTCCACCAATGTGGTTTTACTGGTGGCTCCTCTTTGATATCCAACAACTTAATGAAATTAGCTTGAATCAACTATTTCATTATCGATTCAATAGGCTCTGCCAATGGTGTAAATTGACGGGGAGGCCTGTCTCTTGATTTGTAAGGTCTACGTTGTCGACCTTGTTGTTGACCTTGTTGTTGTTGATTATGCTATTAATTTTGTGGTTGTTGGATAACGTTACTTGTTTGATTCTATTGGAAAGTCGGAGCATTCAAAGCACTTGGTCCTCTTATAACAAACTTAGGTTGACTAGTGCTTACGGTTCTTACATCAACTATACCATCATTAGTGACATTAATGTTTTTAGACCAAAAATTATTCCTATCACCCGAGTTGGTCGGATTGTTGTTGTCTTTGTTTACTTTAATAACCCCCTTAGCAATAAGAGCATCCTCAATGTCCATTCCTTTTTTAATGAGCTTTGCAAAGTATTAGGACCATTCAATTTAAGCTCATACATAATTTCTGGTATCAAATTTTGAATAAATAAATTGACTTGTTGTTCCTCCGGGATGTCAAGGGAACATCAACTAACCAGGCCGTGCCATCTTTGTAAGAAAGTCATTAATGGTTCTCCTATCTTTTTCTTTGTGTTCCATAAATCTGACATGGTTATCTCATTGTTGTTGTTGAATGCAAAATGACAAATGAATTTCTTGTCCAATTTATTCCAAGATTTTATATTCTCAGGCAAATGTGCATACCAATCCATAGCTTATCTCATGAGACTGTGTGAGAAAAGATGCATCAAATATGTCTCATCATAAGTCACCTCAACACACGCTGCGTAAAAAGATCGGATATGATCTTTTGGATTACCCTTTCCCTTGCATTTCTCAAAATTTGGTGCTTCAAAGTGCTTAGGAAAGGGAGGAATGTACAAACTTTTATCAAATGGATTAGGACATAAGTCTTGCTCTTTGTATAACTTATTTGTACTTTTGGTTTGTAATGCCTCTATTTGTCATTGCATATTTTCAATTTGTTGCACCAACACATCTGATTATGAAGGCTTTTGAGGTTTGTCATTCATCCATGGATGTCCTTGTTTTTGATATATAGTACCTCCAAATGGTTGTTGACGTTCAAAAATCACTGTCTTTGGCGTCTCTGGCATATATTCATTTTGATATTGCTCGTGTTGTTGAGGCACTGCCATGCTTTGGTACTGAGTATTTTGTTGCACCCATTGAGATGAAATTTCCATCTACATCTGTGGTTGATATTGTATTTTGGGTTGTTGAAATTGCATTTGTGGTTGGTAATGCGCATTTTCCCGTTGTTGTTGTTGTTGTTGTTGTTGGGGCATATAATAGCTCATTTGCCCTTGTTGCGCATATTGAGGCACATATTGTTATTGATACTGATATTGTTGAATTTGGATTGGAATTTGTTGATTTTGTGCCATTTGTTTTTGTCTTGATCTAAACCCCATTAATTTCAAAAAGCTTTGCTTATGTGCTTTAGGTTGTTTCACTTTTACATGCGGAATGGCACTTGCATTTACTTGTTGTGAAGTTTGTCCAAATGATTGTCGTTGTTGTAAGTTTGTATTTATTTGTAGTGGCGTAGAAGACACTATTGTTTGTTGTTGAGTATAATATTGTCGTTGTGCATTACGCATTTGCATGTTTGATGATGCATGTTGTGCATTTTTCAATTGTTGCAATACTTGTTGCGGTTGTGTGCCACTATTTTCTCTTTTTGTTGCCATGATTGAAGGTCCCGTCGATAAACTTTGTGTCATTTATGAATGTGTATTTGTCACATGTACCAAACTTGAGTGCACATAAGAACTTTGTTGTATCATTGGATTGGTTTGGACATTAGTGATATTTGGCATTCCAGTCGTGAATTGTTCTTGTGTTTGTGATTGTGATCCATTTTGAGGAACTTGTGATGTCTTTGGATACGTTGCATTTGCCAATGTTTTCACCATTTCTATTTGGTCTTGCGGAAATGTTGTAGTGTTGTACAATGGATTATTAATTGTGTCAAAGATTGATTTCAGTGGAACACTCACACCCAAGGATTTAGAGACACTCTTCTCAAGTAGTGTGGTTGGTACTTCCTGTTGTGCATTCATTTCATCTGGATGACGTTCAAATCTCAAAAGATTATCCACCTCATGTTGCATTTGTAAATTAGTTTGATCATTCGAGGTTGTAGCAGCACCGATCATATTTATATACTTGTTGGGAAACATTTTAAACACTTTGTTCATTTTCTTTTCCATTTTAGGATTGCTAACAAACATTTTGACATCATCCGAATCATCAGAATCTAACGAGGATTCTAATGGGTTATTTGGATGCATTTCTTGTTGAAGGTCTTGGTTTGACCTAAATCCTTGTATAAGGTTTTGTTCCTCATATCACATTGGATGTTAAATTGAATGGTGCACTCCTTGATGGTGTTGGTGGAACACTTCCAAATCCTAGTTTCATTGGAAAAAGTATGGGTTCATAATATGGAGGTGGTCCCAATTGTACTATCTCATATTGTGGTGGTGCGTTGCTTGACGAACCCACATTTGGATCGAGTGACTAAGTCTTATATTGTTGCATTTGCGAGTTTTGTGTGTTATCCATTGGAAAGGACATGGCTTGATACGTTGATTCGTGTGATTTATTGGACTTAGACTTTGTTTCAACCGACATGTCATTATGCAAGATTTTTTTGGATTTTTGAATTTTGGATGCAACTAATGCGACTCAAGGATGATGATAATGCAATTTATGTTTTAGACCTTTTGGATTTTTGGGAATGACAATGAAATGCAACTAAGTGCAACCTAGAAGATTGACAATGCAACCTGTGTTTTTTTGGACTTTTGATATTTTGAAAATGACAATGATATGCAACTAAATGTGACTTTGGGATATGAAAATGCAACTTAAGGAAAGTATGCAACCTATGTCTTTGTTGTTTTTTAAGGATTTGGACAAACTTTAAAATGCAACCCTAAAGATGCCACCCTTGGGAAATTGAAATGAAGTCAAGACCTTAAAATGATGAAGGACAAAATGACAATACGACAAAAGACAATGTCTCACCATACGCTTGGATACTAAGCTAGGTTTGTCAGAATGATGTTGACAAAAGACAAATGTTGGACAAGGTCAAGACTTCCTAACAACAACTTAGGGTTTAATATAAAGTTTTGAATTCTTCAAGCTTGACAAAACCTAATTGTGAGATTTTATGAAAAAGGACAATGATAATGACAATGACCTAGGGTATGAACCTAATAAATGATATGAAAAATGACCTCAAGATGAGATGACCTAAAGATATAAAATGACCTAAAGTATGAGATGACCTTATGTTATGATATGCACCAAAGCTATGATTATGACATAATGATATGACCTAAGGTATGAAAGGACTCAAAGTTACTATGCAATGATATGAGCTAAGGGTGTAAATGCAACCTTATGTTATGATATGGACCAAAATTGATTATAATGCAAAGATATGAAATAGGGTTATGACATGACCTTATGCTATGATATGAAAATGACCTATACCAATGATATGATATGACCTAACGTTATGAGATAAGGGGTGTAAATGCAAATATAGGACAATGTGAACCTAAGACAAAACCTAGGGTTTGGACTATGCAATGATATTGACCTAATGGAAGAAGGACATATGCAAGGAAATGATTTATGAGATAAAATTAATATGACCTAAGTGAAGACCTAATTTTGGGATGACAATTATAATAAAAGATGCAACCTAAGCCAAGACCTAGTTTGGGTATGATAATGATAAAGCAAAATGTCACCTAAGTGAAAACCTAGCTTAGGTATGACAATGAAATGAAGACTTAGGGAAATGATTTTAAACCTAAGTGCAAAATGAGGACACTAAAATGAAAGGTAATGTCTATGTGACCTAAAACCTATGGTTTGAACTATGCAAAACCTAACCTAAGTGACATGAATTTTGAAACAAGGATTTCCAATGTTTTGACAAGCCATGTTCAAATGTTGGATGAATACTTGGACAAAAGTGTGAACTCTCTGTTTGAAATTTGAAAAACCAAGGTTGTTTATGACCACTTGTAAGAATTGTTTTTTAATTCAACTTTTAATAAGCATGGAAGACAAAATGTTTGCTGGACCTTGACACAAGACAATAATGCACCTTCAACAACGAATCCTAAGGCTAGCAAGGACAATAATTGTTGGATCTCACTTGAGTTTCCCCAACTACGCTTGCTCAAAGTGGATACTTAGATGCTTGACCCCATTGGCTCCATTCCATGACACTCACTTCTTTGGGGCAACCAAGCACCAGTCCCCATGAAAACTCCCCATGACAAACTTTGTATCTCTACTAAGATCCGTAAGGATGTGAGATGTCATCAGAGGTCCAACCTCTTGTACCAACAACTAGAAGGTTTTTGGCTTCTAAAACAAAGAGTTTTTAGTCACGACATTCGTTCGAGTGGTCATACATGTGGTGTTTTGCTCCATTAAGGAGGTCTCCCAGCTTGTAGAGGTTACACTCTACAACTTTTCACGCGCCACACAGACATTGAGGGAGACTTACATCAGTATGACACATCGACACCCGTCGCTTGCAACTTTTGTCACAAACACATTTATTTACAGTGGTTAGAAAGAGCTTGGCCTTAGCCCGTTACCACTTGGGTCATTCCCTCTCACTTGACCTTATATGATACTTAGGAGGCAGGCCCTCTAAAGGTTAAGACATACAAAAAAATCTAAATGAAAACATGACAAGCACTTGTTCATTAACATTTGGAAATCGAAATGTGCACTAATCTAAAAAAACACACACTCTGTTTTTGATAAGATTCTTTGGCCGCGTCTTGCATCAAACAATGTCAGTAGCTTTTTTGTTTTCAAGCCTTTGATGCATGAGAGGGGAAGAGACCTGCACAAATCGAAAGTCCAACAATCAATCTCCAAAATCAAAATAAACACACCAAACAATCACACCACATGACTAACTAACCAATTAACCTAAGTAGAAAAACAAATTAGTCTATCCTAAAAATAAACTTTCTAAACTAAGAACCAATTTAATCTAAATGAAAAACACATTAATCTAAAATTAATCTAAATGAAAACAAATTAACTAAATTGAAAACGAGCTAATCTAATCAACAAAATTAAAAAACTAAATTTATAAAAAAAGACTAAATTAAAATCCATTAAAAAAAACTAATCTAAAATCTAATTTGAAAAACTAAATTAAAATCTATTAAAAATAATAATCTAAAATCTAAATTAAAAAAAAAACTAAATCAAAACTAAATAAAAAAAAAAACTAATCAAAAACTAACTTTAAAAAAGAACAAATCAAAACCTTAACTTTACGAACTAAAATCAAAGCTAAATAAAAAAGGAAGACTAATCTTTAAAATTTTAAATTTTTAACTAAAAACTAATCCATTCCTATGTTAACGTGGGCTTATAAAACCCTTTATAAAACAAATGCAAGCCCAACAAGCACAAAAGCAACCTCACCTACACAGGTCAAAAACAAATACGTGGGGCCAAATTTAAAAACGTATGTTTTTAAACCTGCAACATGCATGCAAAATGCAAGGCAAAGAGAAGAGAAATTTTAGCAAAAATCTGCAACATATTGATAAGGATTTGCAACGTGTTTTTGGTTCTTTTGAAGTAGATTTAAAATGTATTAATGCAGTTTCTAAAAGATATCAATGCTCAAACAAACATGTATACAAAAATGTGACACATAAACAAGATGTAATCTTTTGGAAATGTTTTGGCAGACCCACATGCAAAATGTGAAGCATAGAGAAGAAAATGTTGCACATAACATCAAATCTGTCAAACACGAAACATGTTAGAAATTTCGTAAATTACCAAGAAGACGCATGATTTGCAATCATTTAAAAACACATATCAGTAAGAGCCTATTTCATGTCGGATTCACCAAAAAATGTAAGCAAGAAAATACATATAACTATATGAAGTCAGGCACATTCACAACAAAGTCATCAAAAAACATAAATGAAATGAATTGATTGAACAATCAAACCATCCAAGCTCCTTTGACGAAGGCCTCACGGCTCCTCCTTTCTCCTCTAATTATGGTGGTATGTTGGCTCAATCCATTATGCAACTCAAATGAAGCAAGGGAAAAAGCGTGATAGGTGAGAATATTGGAAGATTTAAAAGTATATGAACTCAAAAGAACGATAGCGTAAATGTAAACTCCTCAGATCTCCAAAATGAGGAGACAAGAGCCCAATTTATAGACTTTGAAATCACATTGAACGGACAAGATCAACTCAATCCGACAATTGAGATTTCGTGCAAGGATGAGCTAAAAGAGAAATTGCCATTAGAAGTGAAGAGAAAAAAGATTTAAATCAAAAATAAAATGAAAACTTCTATTTGCGCTCCAAATATTCCATTTAAACTCGAATGAGGTGGAATTAATAATTTAAAATTGTTAATTCCACTCATAACTCAAATTAGCCAATTAATATATAAAAAAATTAATTGTATGAAAAAAAGTGAAAGAATAAATAAATAATTATTTATTTATTCAAAAGGGAGGACTTGTTAGTAAGAAAGGGGATTGATCAATTATTTAATTAATCAACCTAGGTGAAATGATCAAACCATTAAGGTATCCCAACCCGATTGTTGAATTAGGTCCTAGTAGTGATGATTGATTGGCTAATAATTGATAAAAAATAATGACAATTGACTAAGGTTTGACAACAAATAGGACAAAAGATCGAAAAAGACTCAAGATTGAAAATGATTTTGATAAGAGACTGATAAGATTAATAAGATCAATTGACAATGACTTGATAAGATCAATTGATAAAGTGCCATGAAATGATGATAGAGTGTCACAAAGGACTAATTGAAATTGATTGATAAAGAGGTTGATAATTAATGACCGACTAATTATCAACAAAGAGGGAATTAAGTCTAATTGTCAAGATGAGACCAATTCAAATTATTTGAAAATGATAGAACACCAATCATAATGATTTAGGACCAAATGCAAATGAACAAGGCCGATTAGGGTTGGATTTGAAATGAACCAAAACCAGAAGAACGACACAATGTCAACATATGATGAAGATCAAATGCGACATAGAAGACATGCTAAAAATTAGGTTAGTGACGCAGAAGTGATGACCAATTTTGAGTGTCTACATATGGTATTATTATTATGGTTTACAACTAATCTAAGATCTAGATACCTTTCCTTGTTACCTCAATAGGATTGAGTTTGGGGTAGAAGACTACAACATTGAAAATCCTTAGGGTACAAAACCTTGATCTGCATCCCTCAAGTTACTTACTATCAAACTTCATAATTAAATTGATAAAGTGCCATGAAATGATGATAGAGTGTCACAAAGGACTAATTGAAATTGATTGATAAAGAGGTTGATAATTAATGACCGACTAATTATCAACAAAGAGGGAATGACTTGATAAGATCAATTGATAAAGTGCCATGAAATGATGATAGAGTGTCACAAAGGACTAATTGAAATTGATTGATAAAGAGGTTGATAATTAATGACCGACTAATTATCAACAAAGAGGGAATTAAGTCTAATTGTCAAGATGAGACCAATTCAAATTATTTGAAAATGATAGAACACCAATCATAATGATTTAGGACCAAATGCAAATGAACAAGGCCGATTAGGGTTGGATTTGAAATGAACCAAAACCAGAAGAACGACACAATGTCAACATATGATGAAGATCAAATGCGACATAGAAGACATGCTAAAAATTAGGTTAGTGACGCAGAAGTGATGACCAATTTTGAGTGTCTACATATGGTATTATTATTATGGTTTACAACTAATCTAAGATCTAGATACCTTTCCTTGTTATCTCAATAGGATTGAGTTTGGGGTAGAAGACTACAACACTGAAAATCCTTAGGGTACAAAACCTTGATCTGCATCCCTCAAGTTACTTACTATCAAACTTCATAATTAAATTTCTATTGATGGGATGGATGGTCAAAGGTTATGAGAGAGAAAAATGTAGAATTTAATGCATTCTACCATATTTGTTATGCTCTCCCAATCTTGGTGTAGGATTGGTGAGGCCAAATTTGTAATTGATTTGCATAAAGATTGTCAGTTTGCAAGCAAAGAAAGGTTGGGGTTTAATGGTGCGAGATTCTAAGAGGGGTTCAAACCCTTGGTTTAGTGAACATATAGGTTAGTGGTGACATCAAATAGATTCAAATCCTCTATTGTTGATAGTAACAATGGTCTTTTTTTAATTTTAAAAGCCCTAGATTGAGAATCAAGTTTGCATTTAAGAAGTCCAATTTCAAGGAGATATTTTATGATAGATCTTATTTGTTATTGTTTTCTATTTTAAATTAGTTTTATATCAATTTTGAAATAGCCCATATGGCTGCAAAAACAATGTAATCCTAGATATGCTTTGTTATTGTGTAATTTCAAGAGATTTTGAATGAGAAACTAGAGATATTTCTTGTAGTTTTTTTTGTGTTATTTCAAACATTTTTTGAACTATATTGTATGTTGTTGTGAGTTTGTGAATGATGGTTTACATATTATTGCATCAAAACACCACACTCCAAAAGCTACCCAATATATTGTTTTTGATTAAAGGGTCAAGCAGGTTTTGAAGGGACTTGAAACCCTATATACAAAAAGCTGCCATCGACAAAGCATCAAGAAAACAACACAAACACAACAACTAAACAAAAGGAAGAGGAAAGAGATTAGACAGCAACAAGGCACCAAGCCAAGACAAAAAAAACACAAGAAAGAGGTTACTTAAGGTTCTTAAGACTTCAACAGCCATAGCCTCACACTCAAAAGTCTCCTAAGCAAGCTTTTTAATATCTTGCAAGTCCTTCAATGATTGATTAGCAACCTTATTGAGATGGCCTCTGGTACGGGTGTAAGGCCCTTTCCCCTCTTTAGCACCAACCTGATTGCCTTTATCCTCCAGGTTGATAAATCAAGGATTACCTTGTTAAGAAATCAGTAATAGATTATAATATTTGTAGAGCAAGCTCCTCATAAGAATACCACCAGCTAGAGATATGGAGGCAACTCAACAACTATCAGACTCTCACAATACATATCCATACATAGTTGTAATGCTCTTAGAAAATAACATTGCCTTCTAGGGAAAACAAAGCACATATAATATCAATTGTTAGATTTGTGACCTAATGATAAATGGTTAAGATTTACAATGATAAGTTATTATAAAACATGGCTTTCAAGGGCATTACCCCTGAACCCCTATCGAGGGGTGGCTCAAACCCCATAAGGGGATACCCCCACCTCCCTTGGAACCCCCTTACATTCATTTATAAATAGTAAACTTCTATTATTGCAATGCTCTTAAGACACCATTTTCCTAACATGTGTGTTGAATATTGAATGACGAATGATGAGTAATGAAGTATGAATGACGAATGATGAGTAATGAAGTATGAATTACTAAAGATGAATTTGGAGTTGGGTGTGATGAATGGTGAATAAAAAATTATTGAAATTGGTGAAGATGAACATGGAGGTGGACATGTTGAATAATGTAAGATAAACTTATTGGTAAGAGAAGCCATCATCTCAATTGAATTTTTTCTTTTTATAAATAATTCATCTGATGATAAATGACTAGGATGAACATTCTCTTTCTAAAATTTTCTATATAACTTAAAACCCTAAACCCAAAATCATAAAATTAGGGTATATCCTGAACCCATGTCACCCCATGGAAACCTCAAACCCTAGAAACCCCTATATTCTAGAAACCTTAAAAACTTTTTTAAGTTCTATTAATTTAAACTATCCTTGTCTCCTAAAAGACCTTTATTACTTTAACTTATCACCCCCACATTTCAATATACCTATATTTTGGTCCTATGACAAATCAGCTAATAAAGTAGAGCCGAACCAAGAGAAATGGTATTTAAAAAGGTATCAAGTATGTATAAGGCTTAAATATTAGAATTTCATATAATAATACCACCCTAAAACACAACAAAAGAATTTGATAATCTTGCATTTTGATTTTGATGAGGTATAAACGTTGGACTCATAATAAAAAAATAAACATTTTCATTACCACCCATAACCCTTATCATGATGGTATTAATTTAATTATGTGATGAATTACATGCTATCCTATTTAATAATTATTTAATAATAATGTATGTATGATATTTTTTGGTTCTATATAACAAAAAGATTTTAGTGCTAATAATCATGGTAAAACAGATTTATTTTTGTGAAACAAGGTAATGATGAATGCTCCAATAGATAGACTCCAAGAAAAATAGAAATACATGTCCACACCATAAGAAACTCAAGAATAATCACAACTCTAGAATAATCGTAATCTAAAATCATCACAAAAGAGTCATGGAGGAGTCATGTTAACAAGAAAAAAGGTACTCTACTAGATATACCCATTCCATGTCTTACAAATTGTTGAAAGGAATCACAACATGATTTATTGGTCATCTTGAAAGATGTGAAGATGGAGAGTCCTACTTTTTCAAAGAATTCCTTAATCTCTGTTCAATAAATTATTTTATTAAATATAATTCCACTTATATTTATCAATTTCTATTAACACACTCAACAAATTTTGTGCATGATGAATGATCCTATGAGTTTTATATTTTATCTTTTGAAGAGCTGGCTACTCATTGAGGAACCAAAACAACAATTAACCAAAACAACAATTAGAGATACCCAATTTGGTTTTTTTATTGTTGTTATGAATTTCTATGTCTATGTTTAAGTAACTGTGTTCTATAATGAGGTGAATAATTAAGTTTGTACCTACAAGTTACAAGTTAGTTATTTGTGTTATTTGTACTGTTTTGTTTGTAATTTTGATAGTATGGTTAAGCATTATGTTTTACAAAAGCATAAAACAAAACATAGTTTTTAACTTAAGAAATTTGATTATTTTAAAATATTTGGAAGAATTCGGTAGTATAGACTATTTGTAGAAGATTAGTTTAGTAGTTTTAAATTTTCATTTTGAAAGGTCAAGTAGCTAGAGACTTTGTTTCTTTTTTGTAGTAATTTTTGAGTATTTTATATAGATTATATTTCAAAATATTTCAATAGATTAAAATTCCAAATGCTTTCTTTAAATAAGATTTTCATTTTAGCATACACACTTATTTGTTTCCTAGCTTAAACTACTCATTAGAATGTGGTATTGACTTCCTATTGCACATAAACTTTGCATATCACTTGGTTTGACAAAAATAATAATTGATCAAAGTACGAGGTTTGTTGATGCCTCATCAAATTGCACTATAAAATTATAACGTCATAAATTGTATCCTTATACAATTTCATCCTCACCTAGGCCTCAATTTTGCGTTTCAAACTTATGTGCCCTGACTCCACTTTGATTCTACTCACACCAATCCAAAATTTGCATCTTTTGTACCTTTTGCGAGGCTTTGTCCAAATTTGAGTCCTGGTTGGAAGGACAAGGACACCCTAGGTGCCATGGTCCTCCCAAAAGGGGCCCAAATTTGGACCCCGCAATGATCACATTTTGGAGGTGGTAAAACATTCTCCGTGTTGGTCTACACTGAAATTTGAAACACATTTGGTGCAATTAGGTATAAAAGAAAAACTAACCCTTTCATTTTAAAAAAAACATAAGAGAATCTCTCTACAAATTTCTAATTGCACCTTTACAAATTCAAGTTAGCAAGCAATCAAGCATCATCAAGACAGTGAAAGAGAGGTCAAGTTCAAATTTCAAGTATTCATGATGGCAATTACGATCGAGACATATGAAAACATTGTACATGACATTATCAACCTTTGCATGAAGACTTCAAAGCAAGATTCATCAAGGTATGGAGTTCCAATTCAAGCATTTTAATTTGGATTTAGCCTTGCCCTCAAAAGGCAAGCTTTCTAATTTAGTCATTTCAAGTTCAATTTCGATTCAAGGGTTAATTCTAAACCCCAGGTTTGACCTAGGGAAACCCCTATCAACAACACCATTTCCCTTCTTTCTATGTGTAGGTGATAGATTCAAGAGCTACAAACAAAAATTCCACTAGAGAATTCGATAATGATCAGATCCAGCTTTTGCAGGAGCAAAAAGCAGAGGACTAAGTTGCCCAGATCCTTCTGGTCTTGCGAATTTTCGATGAGCTTCTAGGAATAGATTTTGAGCGACATTTTGATTCCAAAAGTTTCATGTTTGTTCACATTTGATAGCTGGAGGACTAGGTCACCTAGAGCCTCTCGATCCTATACTTTTGGGCCGAATTTGCTGTCACAGGTGCTTCTTTATTCCTTCTACTCATTATTAGCTTCGTGTCTGCATACTGTGTCTCTAGCTTGTTGTTCATGTTATTTTATGTCGAATTTCCATCATCTACCCTAGATCTAACCTTCAAATTACATCATTTCAATTTCATCCTCAACTCAATCAAAAGGGGAACATAATCCAATCAGTATTCAACCCTTCTCCTAATAGAATTGAGGTTGAATCTATTGGGTTCACTCTCCTTTTAATGTTTTGTATGGAAATAAGTGAATTCATATCTAGATTTGTGGATCCCTAATTTCCATACCTTTACGAGAATCACATTTGTAGGTATGGAAGTTTTTGAATTCATTTCATTTTGTATATAAATATATTTGTATTTTTATTTTTTATGTAATTTTAGTTAAACATATATACTAACTATATAATCATTGATTTTGCTTCTTAACTTCCCCCCATTTTCTTAAGGATATTTTACAATGCAACGAACATAACATTTAGCAAGATTATTTCAGTACTTCAGCCTTTTACATACTTATAACTTTCAATACTTAGTTTCCCTCCATTTTCTCAAAATTCTTTTCCAATGCAACATATTTTATATTATCTTTTTCTTCATAACAAATCTTGAAGTTTCACTCCTAGTATATAAATTAGTTCTAATGTGAGACATAATGAACTTTGAGTGTGAAATGTAATGAGATTTATTTTATTTTAGATTCATTCTATTCTTTATGAAAGAGGTGCGTTGAAAGTTATATTATATTTTAATTAGACAAAAAAATTATATTTATAATCACATTTTCACTTGTTTTAGATTTAATATAAAGTATTCTAAAGACTATTATTCAAAATATTTGCTAATATAAAAACCAACTTTATGTATTAAACATTTTGCAAAGAACTTGCAAAACACGGAAAACAGACTAAATGCTGTACGACACAGTGTAGATGCCCTTCGAGATCTATGAAATGCAGTTCGAGCTCCATGGATTGAATCTACACCTTACACGTTTGGGAATTCGCGCAAAATTGAGGAGTGGGAACCAGGCTTGGAATTTGACAGGCTATATGGCCGTTTTTGCACTTTTAGACTGTATATTACAACTAATAAAATTAGTGGACCGTATGTATTGATAGTCTATTTTTTCCAAAAACTGTATATATGACACTTAAAATTAGTAATAAGCCGTAAAAAAATATAATAGGTAATATGTATTGATATATATTATTTTATAATGTTTATTATAAATATATGAATTTATTTAGAATATTTTAAAATGGTAGGATTAAGATATAATTGTTTCTAATTTTATATTATTTTTATATGAATTTTTAATATGTTTTTTCTTATATAAATTTAGAAACATTGTCCATTTATTTTTTAATATTTTTTATAAGATTGTTTTAAATATCAATATTGAAACTTCGAACAATTGAAATGATAAGATATAATCATTTCTAAGTTTTTAAAATATTGTAATAAAAAATTCTAAAATAGTTTCAGTTTTTATAAGTAACAAGATTTTTGGGTGTGAATTTAGAAACTTATAGGTTAATTTAAGATTTTTAAACTATTCATAAATTAAAAAAAATTGACACTTAACATTTTTTTGAAAAACGTAAAACGAAAGGCATTAGAATGACTAAACCGTCATAAAAAATTCATATGACAGACAAGGATGACCGTCAAATTCCAAGCCATTCTAATGCCTTTCGTTTTACGTTTTTAAAAAAATGTTAGGTGTCAATTTTTTATAATTTATGAATAGTTTAAAAATCTTAAATTTACCTATAAGTTTCTAAATTCACACCCAAAAATCTTGTTACTTATAAAAACTGAAACTATTTTAGAATTTTTTATTACAATATTTTAAAAACTTAGAAATGATTATATCTTATCATTTCAATTGTTAGAAGTTTCTATATTGATATTTAAGACAATCTTATAAAAAATATTAAAAAATAAATAGACGATGTTTCTAAATTTATATAAGAAAAAACATACTAAAAATTCATATAAAAATAATATAAAATTAGAAACAATTATATCTTAATCCTACCATTTTAAAATATTCTAAATAAATTCATATATTTATAATAAACATTATAAAATAGTATATATCAATACATATTACCTATTATATTTTTTTACGGCTGATTACTAATTTTAAGTGTCATATATACGATTTTTGGAAAAAATAGACTATCGATACATACGGTCCACTAATTTTATTAGTTGTAATATACAGTCTAAAAGTACAAAAACGGCTATATAGCCTGTCAAATTCCAGGCCTGGGCCTGGGCGACAGGGCGAGTGTTGCGTTTTTGGAACTGTAAGTGCTAAGTTTGTGTTAAGTGGTAGAGCAAATAAGAATGCATGGAAGTCAAAAAGCTGTGATTTTGGGAAGATGGAAGATGGATGAATGGAGCTGCTTCGACAGGAGAGCTCCATGTTTGGAGCATCAGCAACAACTAAGAATTTATCTTCATCCTCATCTGCATTTGTTTCTGCTTCTCAGTCTCCCTTTTTCTCCCCGAGATCTCCAAGAGAAGATTCCCAATTATCTGAATCCAACAAATCTGATAACATTCACGATAGTTCAAGTGGATCTCAGTCTCAATCTCAGCATATCATTATCAGAAATGCCTATGAACATAGACCGCCTATACCCATCTCATATTCTTTATCAAATCACAACAACGACATTCCCAGTTCATCGTATGGCTCTTCATTCATTAGTGCAAGCCAGTTGAAGCATACCGAAAGCTCAGCATTGTGCAATGAGTCTTCTTTTAGCAATTCAGAATCGACAAGTACATTAGCACACAGACACAAATTGAATCATAGAACTGTTTTAACATCAAGACCAATCAATGCAGGACAGAGTAATATTAATAAAATCTCCTTTGCAAGGACGTCTGCATCTCTGTCATCCTCTGCTAGATTCAGAAGCTGTGATGTGTACATTGGAACCCATGGGCAGAAGCCATCTTTGCTTAGGTTCACCAAGTGGCTCCGGGCAGAGCTGGAGCTGCAGGGGATCGCTTGCTTTGCTGCAGACAGGGCAAGGTATACAGACTCCAGAAGTCATGACATTGCCGACAAGGTAATTAGTTCTACCACTTTTGGTGTTGTTATTATTACCAAGAAGTCTTTTGCAAATCCATATAGTATCGAGGAGTTGAGAATTTTTTTGAGCAGGAAGAATTTGGTGCCATTGTTTTTTGATCTGGGTCCTGGGGATTGTTTGGCGAGAGATATTATTAAGAAGAGGGGCGATTTGTGGGAGAAGCAAGGGGTGATCTGTGGATGTTGTATGATGGGGATGCGAATGAATGGAAGGAGGCAATTGATGGGCTTAGTAGGGTGACTGATGAATGGAGATTAGAGGCACACGCAGGGAACCGGAGGAGTTGTGTTTTGAGGGCAGTTAGTCTTTTATGCAGTAGGCTTGGAAGGAGGAGCGTGGCAGAGAGGGAGAGGGTAAGGAATGCCAGAATTGAAGGTCAGGAGTATCCATTTCCAAGAAATGGAGGATTTGTGGGCAGGAAGAAAGAGCTTCTGGAATTGGAGGAAATCCTTTTTGGAAAGGCAGATGGTGGTGATGGTGTGGATGATGGGATTCTTGACATTAAAATCAGACCTAAGAGGAAAGATAAGGTTATTGTTCGTAGGAGGAGTGATGGCAATCGCTCTAAAAAGCAGGCAAGTGAAAAAGGGGAAGGGAAAATAGAGAGTAGGAGGCTGAGTGAAAGTGATAGGTTGAAAGATGTAGAAGGAGGAGAACAAAATGAGAGGCGAAAGAGTGAGGCAGACAAGTGGGAATTAAAAAGGAAGGGTAAAAATGCAACTTCAGTAAACTCAGCAGGAAGCACTAAAGGGAAAGAGCTGGCTACACGGAAGGAATCAGACCATGAAATTGAGATACAGAGAGGTACGACTACACAGAGGACAAGTGATCGTCGTCAGCGTGTCAGGATACTGCACAAAGCAAGGTATGCAAAAAGAAATAAGGAACTGAATTTGTCATATGGTAGAGGCATTGCATGTGTATCGGGAGAATCAGGGATTGGAAAGACTGAGTTGGTGTTGGAATTTGCATATAGATTTGCAGAGAAATATAGGCTGGTGTTATGGGTGGGTGGAGAAACCAGGTATCTTAGGCAGAATTATTTAAATCTGTCTTTTTTGCTGGGATTGGATGCGAGTACTGAAACACACATTTCACCTGAGAAAGGTAGGAATAAGACCTTTGAGGAGTAGGAAATGGAAGCCCTTCGGAGAGTGCGAAAGGAACTTGTTAGAGACATTCCTTATTTGCTTGTGATAGATAATTTGGAGAGTGAGAGGGATTGGTGGGATGGTAGAAATATTTTAGAACTTCTTCCACGTTTTGGTGGCTCAACCCATGTGATAATTTCTACTCGTCTCCCACGTGTAATGAATCTAGATCCACTGAGGCTATCGTATCTGTCCAGTGTGGAAGCTATGTCTTTGATGAAGGGAAACAGGAGGGATCTTTCAGTTATGGAGCTGGATGCACTGAGGACAATTGAAGAAAGATTAGGTCGGTTAACACTGGGCCTTGGGCTTGTTGGAACTATCTTATCTGAGCTTCCAATTACACCTTCCAGACTGCTTGATACAATAAACAGGGTACCATTAGGAGATCTGTTGTGGGGTGTCCGAGATGATTCAAATCTGAGGAATCATCCCTTTCTTATGCAACTTCTGGATGTATGCTTCTCCATTCTCGATCATTCTGATGAACCGAAGAATCTGGCTAGCAGGATGGCATTGGTCGGTGCCTGGTTTGCTCCTTATCCTATCCCTATCTCTCTTCTGGCAGTTGCTGCCAGTAAGCTTCCTGAAATAACAAGTGGTTTGCGTCTATGGAAGAGATACCTGTATCAAGTGGGTTCCTGTTTTCTGGGGTCACAGACAAAAAGATCAGAAGTTGAAGCATCGTCTATGCTGGTCAAATTCAGGATCCAAGAAGTAGTGCTAGGCATGGATGGATTCATGTGCACGAGATGATTCAGTTATACGCAAGGCAAAAGGGTGGCAGTTTGGGTGCCAAAGCTATGTTCCAAGGAGTTGGTAGCAGGGGAAACGTCACACTCCATCCAGAGCACTTCTGGGCAGCTTGTTTCCATGTATTCGAATTTGGGAACAACCCGGTGATTATTGAACCAAAAGTGTCTGAATTACTCTCCTTCATCAAAAGAGGAGTAGTTCCCTTAGCACTATATTCTTTTACTAGTTTCTCAAGATGCCTTGCATCTTTAGAACTTCTACGTCTCTGTGCTAGTGCCATAGAGGCTGCTGAGGATTCATTTGTTTCTCAAGTGCCTAACTGGACGGACAAATCCTTCTGTTGGAGAATTCCTAGGCGCTCAGATAGACATTTGGACGAGTATCTGTGGCAGGATTTAACACTCCTCAAGGCTTCAGTTTTGGAATTAAGGGGGAAATTGATGCTCAAGGGTGGATTATATGATTCCGGGGAGGAGCTCTGCAGGAATTGTATTAATATAAGAACAGTGTTGTTGGGTACAGAACATCCTGACACCATAGCTGCCCAGGAGACTCTGGCCAAACTTGTTACCTATCAAACTAACTCTAGATCTGGATAACTTGTAAGCTTATTTGATGTAGCCGTCTAATTATGACATCTCACTAGGATATATAATGTTACTTCCCAGATAAGCACCAGAGCAGATGTTTTCTAGTTAACTGAATCTTTCCAAAGATTTTGTGTATGCATGTTTGTTCTGTTGTAAATCATTCGTTTTTACCACTGCCTTCCAGAGTGGGCTATTTTACAAGCAGAGACCTCTCGGCTTGCCAGGAACAAGAGGTTATTGGATCCTTCATCTTTTTAATTAATGCAGAAAATTCTTTTCAGTTTGGTATGTCAAAGAAAAGTACATTAGTAACTTGTATAAATGTAAAATGCCATTTTAAAAATAAATATCCTCGGCTTCTTGCATTTTGATTTGGCATACCAGTAAGTTCTGCTGAAGCCAATAAAAGAATAGAAGATGCTAACAGTTAAAAACAGGATGGTCATATTTTCTGGGGATTTGTTCGTTACTCTTCGATAGAATTTTTCAACATTAGTTCTAACAACTTCATCCTTTGAATAGGAGATAATTTTGTTGCTTCCAAGTTTGTCGATTCTGGCTTTGCTGTATATAATATGAATAGCCGGTGGATTACTTTTCTCAGATAAGGCAAAATATTGAACAAATTAGTCATTTTAAGGATTTGAGATAGGATTAAGACATTGATTTTTAAAGGTATACTTATTAAAGGTCAATCCAATTGATTAAATCCTTGATTACACTAAAGAGGTCATATGATTATACCTTGCATTTCTGCGGTCAAGTGACTTATATCCTTTTTTGCCCTGTCATTATTACTTGTTTTTCAATGGCTCCATATTAAACCATTGGCCAGGGTATTTGTGAGTACAACATGGGTGTGACTCTCATGAAAAGTTACAGTTCAAGTTATGATTGGTCTGCATTAAAAACCCACGCATGGGAGCTGAAGTATTTTCCATTTTTTATGGTTTTTGAGACCGTCCACTGATTTAGGCACATTCTTGTTGGCATCAATGGATGGGGCTCACTGGTATGTCTCCTCATGTAATGATAAAAGGGTGCCAAGGTATAATGTAGGTGTGTAAGAGCAAGGAGTATCATAAAAATGCAAGGAAACAGACTTTCTACAGTAGGAACTTTGGTTTCCTTTACTAGGATTACCATCAAGGGGAACATTCACTTGAACAACAGCTTTGAGATTATCTCACAACTTGTGTTTTAGGGCATTCTTTTCAAGTTACTGTGGTTAAATTTTGAACAATTCTTTCTCTCGAGTTAGAGAAGAATATAATGGTGGTTGTTTACAATTTTGGCTTGGATCAGGTGTATACAATTGGTCTCCAAGATCCTAGATATACAAACATGCACCATTGGTTCCACACCTAGACTCCATTCAATCTCCATGCGTGTAAAGCAAAACTAATAATAACTGGTGTGTCCCCTACTTTATATTGTGCATCTTTTTGGCAGCATAGTCTTTGGAAGGCTCATCAACGTAATCATTTAATCTATCAAGTGATGCTTTTTAGTCACTCCCAACGGAATTGCAGAGTAGCTGGCAGCTGCCTTGCATTATGTCCCTATGCATTAAATTTTTGAGCCATACAACCTCTCCAAACTTGAGGCTGTGACATTCATTTTGAGAGATACTCATTGTGGTGCAATTTTCTACCAGAAGAAAAGGCCAACAGGGAAGAGCAATGTGCATCGCATTACCATTCACTGAACTGATGATCTTGTAGAAAATGTTTTTACCTTGAGCATTCCGACAATTTGCAAAAATAGTCCGACAGTTGAGTTATTGTATTGTGAAGAGTCTGAGAATTTCATTTGACACCTCCGATTTCAGCAGGATTTACACAATGCATTCACAATCTCTAAATAGGATGGTAGGTTGAATTGAATTAATTTTACCATGATTCCCCTGACTTAAATGTATTCATTGTATTTGATGTGTCTATATGTTTGCGTGCGTGTGTGTGTTGCTATATGGTAGCAGGAATTTCAACTTGTGATCCTTCCAGAGTCTGACTCGGATGAAACTCATGACAGAGAAGATGTCAAGCAATTCACTGCCCCTTAACCTTCAAAATATTTTTGAGCAAGGGGATGCAGGTAGTGTTGAAAAAATAAATTTTTTGAAGTTGCTTAAGTTTTTCATTTTGCTGGGGTTGGGGGAGGGCAAGTAGCTGGAATGGATTTTCTGGAACTCTCAACTCTTATCTGAGACCTCTTTTATATGTCAGGCTTAAAAACACCTCAGTGAAATACTGAATAAAATAATTGTGGGAAAAAGATTGAATAATATGGTGAAAAAGGATTCATTGAATCATTGGGCTCTGTGATGCAGTCCAATGATGGAAGGTATCAGGCCTTGGCAGACAATCAGATTACAGAGAATATCATGTTGAGCACTATTTTTGAAAATAAAAATAAAAAAATAACATATGTTTCCATAAGTATGAAGGCTAATGGATATTTCGGCCAGTAAACTGTATCGAGCACTGCAGGAGAAGTTTCATCGAAAGAGCGTTTTCATCGACACAGGGCATATAAAGCATTAAGCAAAGGTATTTCGGCAAAAAGTTACCTTCGATGAACGCAAGAAACCGCTCATCGATACTCCAAGTTTCATCGAAAAGGTAAAAGCAAAAAGCGAAAAAGGCAAAAGGTGATTTCGAAGGAATGTCGTTACCGAAGAAACTCAAGAGACATTCATCGAAATGCAAGTTTCATCGATGAACGTGGTGTCGAACAAAAGAAAAACTGTTTCATCGATAAAAAAGGATATCGATGAAAAGGGGATATCGATGAACATTCATAAGCCTTCACCGAAGAAAGAAACTCATCGAAAGTATGGCATCGATGAAACTCACGAGCAACTTGTCGAAAAAGGGGTCTATCGATGAAAAGGTGATTTCGATGAGTCTTAAAAGTGGCCTCTCGACATGAGCCATTCACCGAAACAGTTGTATCGAAGAAAATGAGCTTTCGATGGAAAGTTTGAACACTCGGCCGAAGACAAGGGTTTCATCGATAACTTGAAACGCGCACACTTTGAGCGAACTGTACTTCCCGCGAAAGAATTAAAGGCCCAACTGAAAAGTGTCACATCTGCAATTAAGTTTAAACACTTGAGTAGCCGTTATGGGTGCAGAACATTAACTGTGCACAAGTTGCCCATACAATCACAGTTGAACTGAGTGAATTCTCGCAAGAATCAGATCGATGCTGAGAGATTGGAAGCTGTGAAGAACTTGCAGAGATTTGCAAACGATAACCAGAAGAGTTGAGCATTCTACCAAGTAAGTGTTGTCTCTCTTATTTACTGTAACTATGGAACCTTCGTCTTCTTCTTCTAAAAAGAGTAGGAAAGGAAAAGAGTTAAACCCTGAAGAGAAGCCCAAGAGACAGAAGAAAGAAGGGAGAGCTCTGACTCAGGACTTATTAGACCAGTGTCCATCGTCTAGTGTAAGGTCCAAAAAGATTAAAAGTGAAGAAGAAGGATTAGAGGACAGATTTGAAAATCTAGGAGACATTTGGACTGAGATAAGAGGGCATGAGTTATTTTTGTTTGGTTACAAAAGAAGGGATGCACCTGAACCCATAAGCAATCTATGGAAGAAAAACTTAGGCAAATTAGTAGTTCCAAATGTGTTTGTAGACGTAGAATTAATGAAAGCTCTGGTAGATTGCTACAACCTGAGAACTAAAACCATATGTGATTACAAAGGGAATACATTAGTAGTAATCAACAAGCAGACTATTGATATGGTTTTTGATCTAGACTGGGAGGTCGAGGAGAGCATCGATATGAAGAAACTTTCACAGGAATTCTTTAGTTTGGAAAATATCTACAGGACTTGGAGGCTACCTGTTCACAGGCCAAAAGTGGGTGGGTCATTTGTTCAGTTTGGCAAAGATGACAAGGTGCCATTTGATGTCAACCACTTCCATCCATATTTCAAATATACGTATTATGCTGCAGCCCAAGTACTAGGCCTAGAGGCTCATCCACTCATGGATATTGGGGTTATGGTTCTGTGTGCTGATATTCAATCAAAAGACCCTAGGTCATTTGATTTTGCTACTTATGTTGTGGATGCCTTGAATCATGGGCTGGAAAAATTGAAAGGAGACCTTGTGAATGTTCACTTTTCATTATACTCCATGCTAATGCATATTCTTCTTTATTGTGGACAAGAAATTAACTTCTGGCCAGATGAGTTCAGCATTAGGTCTTATGATAAGAATGGTCTGAAGAAGCCGGTTCAGTTGTGGGTATCAGCATGGGACCAGAGGTTTATGAACAACCAATATTGGCATTTTCAAGAATACTTTGCGAAACCTCTCAGTGCAGCTTTTGGACAACACAGGGATTATACTTTGTCCCCTGAAATCAAGAGGTTCCTCAGGCCAAAGGATTTCTCTCCAGAGTCACAGATTGAACATAATTGGGGTGATTGGTATTGCCATGATAATCACACAGAGATAAGGGTAATTGGATATGAAGGGCAACCCCACATGCTTCCAATTACGGTGCCAAACAGAGTGGCTAGCTTGGAGATTATAAGGCAATTGTCTATTGCCAGTGCTAAACATTTAACTGATTTTGGTAAACAATCTATTGTTCCAGGTTTATTAGTTTTCTCTGATTTCATTGTCAAAAGTTCAAAGAGTTATCATTTATTACAGAATAAATTAAATTACTATGGCATGACTCTGGGTGAGCCTAGGGAGAATTTTGATCCCAAAGGATATATAAGAGCTGCCAGAGCCTCACAGAAACTCAAAGCTGGGATACATATGGCCAAAATGCCAGACGACCTAATTAAGAACCTTGAGCGAGAAGAGGCCAAAGCTTTAAAAGGAAAGAGTGAGTTAGTCTGGGAGGCCTACAAATGGAAAAGGGCAAGGGGAATGATAGATGGAGACCTAATTGGAAATCTCCAAGATCCTCTGGAAGTGGCTAAAAGGCTGCTTCAACATGAAGCTGAAATTATGCACAGAGTTCCTTCACAATTCCTTCACTTCATTAATACTGAGAAGGACAGTCAGCCCCTAGCTCACATGTCACCGAAATCAACCGCCAGTAGTATCCCACCTGATTCTCCTAGAGAGGATTATCCTCCTGGTTTCGAAACAGAAATGAACATGGACACAGGAGAAATCAACATCAAGGATGTTGTTGACATAAGAATGACTGAGCATGAGGACTTCGTTGCTGATGATGGATTCGCCTCTTCTAGGGAATTCCTTTCATTTTTATATCAATACAAAGGGGCTCATGTCAAACGAAGCATGGCTGGAAAACTAGAGGAGGAACAGATGAAAAGATTACAAGATGAAATTGATATCCTCATGAAAGACATGACTCCTGAAAAGGGGAGGAAATTATTAAAAGAGGCAGGTGTGATCATCTTCTCTGGTTGGGACATTAACTCAGCACTCTTATTTGATGGCTTTTTGAAAAAACAAGATTTGAATCAACAGGTGTTGCCCCAAGAGGTAGATAAACTGTTCCTAGGCTCTGGATATGATCCAGACAAAAAAGCTCTCCTACAGTGGGCACTATATCCAAAGGGGAAGAGGCCAATCATTGTGGATATAGAAGAAACCTTTGGGCATCTCATGGTTCATCAGGTTGGAAAGACTGATCCTAGGGTCACTGCAAAGCTCAACCTGAACTTGGACCAGACAGAGTTTTTGGTCAGAGAGAACGTTACATACAAGGGATTATATGAAAAATCCAAGGAGGAAAATCAGAAGCTGCAAGCAAAGGTATTGCAATTAGAGACGGGGACTCCTATCAGCGAATACACCTCATACCCCGCAGGACGCAGCTTGGATGATGTCTCTGATGCTCTGTACTGGAAATATCAGGCAGAAAAAGCCAATAAACGCACAGACAATGTCCAACAAAAGATGGACAAATTGGTCAACGACATTGTAGGACATCGGTTTAACACCATGCTCTTACAGGTCAAACCGTATTGGACAGTTTACAATGGAACGATAAAAGCGCTAACAGAGCATGAACGGTTAAGAGCACGATTGCAGGGAGTGCTAAGCAATGTCGATACCATGACACCAGAAGAAAAGACTGAGGGCAATGCGTATATGGACAATCATGTCAAACTCCAAGATATGCTGAGAAGAGATTTAAAAGAATTAGATGATGAAAAACCCGTTGGAATGCCCTCCGTCTACAAGGAAGGAGAGGTAATAACCTTGGAGGATTTGCGAAAAGAACTTATCAGCGTCAAGGATTGGGCCTTGTCAGAAATTGATCGGAGTAAGGATATGGCCCCTACCGTCAACCGGATAATATTCAAGTATCTGACGTTGGGGGATGAATTGAAAAAGCAAACGCCTCGAATCAAAACATTTAAAGACGATGATTACATTCATCATTTGGGGCTTTTGAATCTCTTTTTACTTAAGTTTAGAAATGTTCAAGTTAATGATTAATTTTGTAAAGGGTCGTGTCTCTTCGTGAAGAGCTTTCATCCTCATATCTATATGAGAATGATTTTTGTAATGTAGGTGATAGATATTAGATAGGATTAAGAGCGAAAGAACGACAGCCTGTAAGTCTTCTGTGTACGAACTTCAATGGAATACAAATCTTGATCAATTGTTTCCCTGCATATGTGTTGTGGATTATTTCATTTTCTTTTGGCAATCGTCTGTGATATTGTCTGATAAAGATAAGGTTATTCATATTCTTAAGATCAAATCTATGCTTTATGTTATAATGTTGCAACAAAAGTTTTGCTTGCGGATTGTAATTGTTCCTTGCAAAGCTTAATTGACTGGTCCCTTAAGGGTAGGGTTAAATTCACTCAATCAGCACATAATATAAGCATTCATTTGGTTTTAAAAGAAATAGTAACTGACAGGTTCATAAGGGATGAATTAAAAAACTGTCTCACAGATTCGCACTATAAGTCCTGAAGAAAATCGTAATGACTTTGTAACCCAAACAGTGAAGAAGGCACTGGCTAAAATCTCAAGTTATACTCATCATTTCTTTCATAATTAGTTATTTTGACAGCTATAGAAGTAATTAAGAAACACAAAGCAAACAATTATCATAACAACAATCTTGAACTCGTCTGCTATATCTCCATTCAAGGAACTCATGCCATTTCAAGATCAGGAGATATCAGAATAGGATAACATATCTGCTATAAAGAGCATTGTTTATTGGAGACATTCAGTGAATAGGTATACCCGCCTAGGTCCTGCAGAGCCTAAAGTGAGAGAGTAAGCAACCAAACAGGTTCACTCTACATGTTGGCCAAGTCAATTGGAGGGTTTGACCATAGGGACTGGCATTTCCTTAGAACCTATCCAATCTGTTGATTTGAGACCCAACATATCATTTGAGTGATTTTTGCTGGTAAGGTAACTATCTGTTTTGTGACATTGATTGTCAGATATGTCCAAGACCATTTGTCATTCCTTGAGTCTGTCATGGTAGAGATGTGCGCTGTCATATATCAGTAGATAGGATGTGGGGCGTTGGACAGGGTCAACCCATTTATGCAAGTTTGATCACCTTTGGATGGCTAAACAATAACTCTAACAAGCTGAAGGTAAGAAAGATGGCAAACCTAACATGAAAGAACACTAAAAACATGCCCTTAAAATACACGGTAAGTATCTGTTATTATGTAGAATAATGGTTTATGGGAATGGGTCATGGATGTTGATTTGATAGCAGTTGGATGGCTATTTGTTGCAGGCTGAATGAGAATTCCTTCAACGAGCAAATGGTGGCACAAATTCAATAGGAAAGATATTGGATATCCGTAGGATATGCTTGTACTAGTGAGGACAAAAATTGAAGCTGATAATTGTATTAATTTTTTTTTCATATAAACATAGGTGCAAACAAGGAAATTCGTCAGGGTTTATTTTAATAAGTTGTTGATTTTTCAGCATGTGCGACATTCTTGCTGTTGGTAGCATGCTAAATTTTTATTCATGATTTAGCTGTAAGATCTTTTTATCACCCCTACTGTTTTTGATTACGGGAAAAACAAGTTTTGAAGGGACCCCGAAACCCTTTACAAAAAAACCTTAAAAGATAAGTGCATTAAGAAACAAGACAGGGCAGACTGCAAAAAACCCAGCAAAGTACTGGGCAAAAGCTAGCACAAAAGCCCAACACAACCAGCAACAACCAACCAAAACAGAAAACAAACAAATTACTTAATGTTTTTAAGGGCATTAGACAATTTCCCGCTAATCCCTTGCATTTCTTTGATATTATCCCTAAGAATTGGGATTTCCTTGGAAGAGGCCAAGGCAACTTTTTTCATACTCGCCCTAGTCCTTTTGGCCGCACCTCCAGGAGCACTATCCACATTCCTAGCCTCAATAGCATCATCATCAACATCAAGGTCCACAATAGGTTTGGAAGTGTTGGAGCCATTAAGGTATTTGGCAATTTCCTCCATATTCCTGGTCACAGAGTTGAGGATATCCGGAATCATAATCAGGAAGTTCTTCATGACTGTCTTTCCTTCCTCCAGCTTGCTGATTTGAACTTCCAGCTTCTCCACTTTTTCATCCATAACCTTTTTCCACTGCTCCTGGTTACTTTCACCTTTATGTCTCTACTCTTCTTGCTGATTAGCTATTTTTTCCATTTTATTAATTCTTTCATATACCCACCTATCAAAACCCAGATGAGCATCAGACTGGTTCTTGAGCTTATCCAGAATAATCTCATCTCCAGCTCTATCCTTTTCCCTGCTTGTATCCTCCTTATCCTTGTTCTGCTCAGTTTCCATTTCCCTTTCCTCACGATTAATCTGGTTGTCCTGCTCCTCCATAGGCTGGTTGTTAAATTACCACTACTCGTGTTGTGGGTAGGGTTGTTCTGATTAGAATCATCCTCTTCTCCTCCTTCCTCTTCCCCCACTTCCTCATCTTTCCAGCTCTCCTCTCCGTCAGAATCATCAGTCTCCATCTCACTTCCTTCTTTTCCCATATCCTCAGGATCAGCCTCCATATCCTTTTGTTTATGACTCAACTCCATGTCCTCAACTTTTTTCTCCACAGAGGCTTTTTTAACCTTTTTACTCCGTTTCAGCTCATCCTTACTGGGCCCAGGGTCCTCACTTTTCCTCTTGCCTTTCCCCGGCGACACCGGCAGCCTTTTGTTTTCCTGAATTGCCAAAATCTTACAATGCTCATAAATGAGCAAAATAAGGCCATAATGTAGCACAGGAGAAGATGGATTCTTACTGTGCTTGTTCAATGAGCGCGACAGGGACCTGAAAAGGTAATAGGGAAGAGAAACCCTCTTCTCATGCCTAAAGTGATTCAAAAGCACAAAGTGATAGGTATGGACCCTAGTGAAATGACCCTCCACAGTGATATACTCCATAATGGCATTAAGCACACAAACCCAAATTTTTTAAATATTAGATGCATCATAATACCCCCCCAGACGCTTTGCCTAATTTTGCTCTCTCCTTATCTTTGTGCGGAAAGAGCTTCACAACATTATTGGACACTTTCAGGTCCCTAAAGAAATTGAGGCCAGTATGGGGCATACCTGTGACCGTAGAGATGAGGTCCGCATCCAGCTTGAATTTTACACCATGAATTTTGAAGGAACCATTTTTCTAGTTTTCAGTCACTTTGGTAACCGCCAGGTTAACTCTGCTTTTGTCATAATCCACCAGTTTTTCCATGAAATGCATCATGAAACCCTTCTCCAGCTTTGTCCATACCTTAGGCATCTCCCGCCATCTAGAAATGTTATCAGGTTCCTCTCTTCTAAGTTCACCTCCCATTTTTGAATTCCTTCTGCAATTTCTCTGCTTTTGCAACTTCAGAGCAATCTTCCAAATGACACTCGGCTTCTTGAAAATACACACCCACAAAGCATCCAAATTTTTTATATTCTTATTTAGCACTCTGCCCTTATGATGAGCTATCATTACCTTTCTAAAGATTTGATCATTAATCATTAATACTACCATGATTAAAGTGCGATCCTTCTTTCCCCATAATTTTGTCATTTCTAATGAGGTCTTTAATATTAAAATCAATATTATCTTCACCATTCCATATGCTTTGATCTTCGGAAATAATGCCAAGGTTAGCAAGACCGTCTGCTACGACATTTTTTTCCCTAAAAGCATGCTCAATAATAATAGATTTAAAGCTAGAAATAATTTCTCTGGCCCTAAAAATGATATTTTCGATAGACCACGAAGGCTCAACTTCACCCTTAAGGCATTTAATAATATTTAGAGAATCTCTCTCCAACCATAGATTATCATGATCGAGATTTTTAGCTATAATCAGTTTATTTAGGGCAGTCGAAGCTTCAACATAATGACTAGTTTGGTTACCCAAAGGGCCAACAACAACCACAAGGCAACTTCCAGCAAAATTCTTGACAATGCCCCCATAACCAGCATTGCTAGGAATTCCCTTAGAGGACCCATCAAAATTGGCCTTAATCTATCCCTGGGAAGGAAAGCACTAGAAAAGACCATCTCTACCTTTATCCTTGTTGTTTCTACTATTGGAAAGGTTCCATCTTTCATTAAAGTCTTCTTTAGCAGATAAACCGTATCAATTCCACATAAGCATTCATGGATCCCTCTATAGATTTTATCCACCACCACTTCAAGGTTCGCACTTTTTTCCCTAAAAATCATGTTGTTACACTCTTTCCAAATGTTCTAGGTGACAATAGGGAGAATAAGTTTCCAAAGCTCAACATTCTTAGAATTAGAACTAGGGCAATACCATTGCTGCCAGAACTCTTCCAGAGAGTTTGGGAAAACCCAACTCAATTTCCACTTACTAAGAATAATATTTCAAATATCCTGACTGAAATTGCACTGGTAGAGGATATGGCAGGCAGACTCCTCCTCCCTGCAGCATAGAGAGCACCTGTTTGGAAAAACAAATCCACACTTATGGAGATTATCAAGGGTTAGCACCTTATTTTGGATAAAAATCCAAAAGAAGATATTAATTTTGGGAGTCAACTTCTTTATCCCCACTTTTGCCCACAAAGGGATCTCTTCCAGAACTTTGTAATGGATAGTTCATCACCCCTATTGTTAAAATGGACACGATCCTTCTTATTTACTTCATTTGAAGACCTGATCTATTATGCAGGTCTTGCAAGGTGTTTTACAGGTCAAATATATGGGAGTCTATACCTTTTTCTTTTAAGATGTATGTTTTGTTAAATTCTCTGAATCATGGTACATAGATTCTGCACTTGATATGTTATTCCTACAGGAATAAAGGAGACACCAGAACCTTTCAAAACAATTTTATGTACATAATAGAAAACGATAAGCAAAACTCAATGAATGACTGTCAAAATCTTATCACTGTTTTTTATTAATTCTGAACATAAAATCTGCTAAAACAAATATGTATACATATATAAAGTATGTATATATCTATGTATACATGTATTATATACATATATATATATGCACGCACACACACACACACACGCACACACACACACACACATGTATATACATATATAAATGTATATATCTTTTCAAATTCTCAAGTCTTTTGCCTTCACAAATATTTTCAAATTAATGTATCTAAAATCAATAAATCCACCATACCGTGCTCACAAATTTCACATAGAGCAAGATTGATCAATCCTCATATGATGGTTCTAAAAGAATGTATCAACACTTGGGTTATGCAAAACAAGATACCCATTATTGAAAATTATGTGGGAGGAGATAAATTATGAAATAGAGGTGAAGGTTGCAGCTTTGAATCCTTTACATTTTTCTTCTCTCCTTCACAACATGGCTCAAATACTAGTGCTAGGCCTAGAAAGGGTAGAATAGAAATACATCTTATTGAATATAAAAAAAAGTACATATGAATAATTGTTCACATCCTTAATTTATCAACATAAGAACAATTTAACTATCATAACTATTCAAATCAAAAAATATATTACAAATTTGTTAACCCAAATGAGTAACATGTTAACTATTCTTAAAAATTTGCATCAATAAACATTTTAGATAGGTTATAATGTAGGGCCATTAATAAATGGTAATGTTCTTTATAAACTATGCAAGTCCTCAACCAGTAGAAGTGCATGTTTAATTGTAGAGAGAAGGTGAAAGAGATTTATGTGCGCTATTGCAGGAATGATTTGCATGTGGGGCCATTAGAGGTAAAAAATAAAGTTAAGAGTGAGTCACTTTTGGCTAAGATATGAGGGACAATGGTGTGATACTAAAATCAAGAAAAGGAATGCACCCTTAGATATGTAAATCAACTAAAATTAACCAATAGATAATCATTGATGGTAATCTCATGTTAATTAAGATTTGTTATATTAGATAAGTTAAATAAATTTTGCTATGTTTTAGATGTAGAAGGAATGTAGCTAATTGCCTAGGCAATTAGTTTGGATTTTTATTTGTGCCATAAAAGAAAGTGACTTCTTAATGTTTAGCTACATAGTACTTGTTTCTAAAAAGTAAATTTTTTTTTTTGATAATGATAAAAGTGGGGTTTTAGAGGGTCTGAACCCTTGTACAACAAAGAAATCCATTGGAAAATGGGATAAATACCATGAAATATCAGACAAACATAGGAGACAAGGATGCTGACTCAATTACAAAATAAGTAGATTGGTAAAGCAACAAGTTATACTTTCCGTTTAAATTTTTGGCGCAACTCACACTTCTTGACCAATTCATCTGCATCTTTAAATATGCCATGCCATTAATAACAATATTTGAGAATTTTGAATGATGTAATGGAAGAATAAAAATGACCTCCACTTGAAACAACCGAAGTAGCCTCTTCTATTGTTCTTTATCTATGCATATCACAAACATACCATCATTTCCTTTCTTATAAAGGATGCCACCCCAAATGATACATTTAGTTGCCTTCAACTTAATCATTCTTTTATCCTTTAGAGACAAATGAGTAGGACATTCTCCATAAGCAAGAAAATATGCAATATTGGAAAACCATTCATCTATTATCTAGATGAATAGGAATAGGGGCAACTCACCTTTTTTTTCATTTAGTCTTTTTCTTTCATTTTCTGTGGCCATTTTGCACAAACCTCTCCCTTTTATGAAATTAGTTGGCTTGATGTTGCTATCGTACTCCTAGACTTTGACAATCCATACAACTATTTTGTTCCATTTCATTTCATGTTGAGTAAGGATAGTTTTTACTTCTATATGTGGTACATATACAATAGAGTGTGAATTTAATATATAAAATCTAAATTTTTTTATAGCTCTAACCACAACACATGCATGTTTCTCTATAGGAGAGTACTTTTGCTCATGTTTTTTCAACAAAGTTCTTATTAAGGCAATCAATGCTTCTATCTTCTCTTCATTATATTGGGTTATGATGGTAGATAGAGTTGTTTTAGAAGCGTAACAATAGATATTGTACTCCTTACTAAAACCTAGGTAAGACAATGTCAGAGCTTCAACTATAGCATATTTGATTTGATTAAAGGATGCCTTCCCTTCTTTTGTCCACTTGAAAGTAGTATTACTTTTCAACATATCAATTTTTTTTTGTTATCTCTGAGAAATTAGGGAGAAAGCTCCTTAAAAAGTTGATTTGACCGATAAATTACCTAACACCTATTTTGCTAGAAGGCAACAACAACTGTTGGATAACTTTGACTGATTTCATATCAATACGAATGCCTTCCTTGGGTACAATATGTCCTACTAACTTGCCTTCAATAACTCCAAAAATATATTTCTTTGGATTTAATGAGATACTTTGCTGTCTGCAATGCCACAATACACATTCCAAATGGTAGGCATGCTCCTCCCACTTTCTTGAGAAGACAACTAATTCATCAGGATAAATGAGAATGATTTTATTTCTAAAATTTCCAAAAGAGAGGTTCATTGCTCTTTGGAAAGTAGTCCCTGCATTTATAAACTTAAATAATATTCTATTATAAGAAAAAGTGCCCCATGGAGTGGTAAAAGCCATTTTGTGTTGATCTTTTGGCACAACATTAATCTGGTTATAAACAAAGAAGCCATCAAGCATAGACATCATCATAGAACCTCAGCTTATAAACAAAGAAGCCACCAAGCACAAACATCATCACAAAATCTAAAATTGTTTGCAATCCATAACTGGAAGCTGATAGTTATCTTTAAGAGAGGTTTGATTGAGATTTGAAAGTCAACACAAATTTTTATTTCACCATTCTTCTTTCTGACTAGAACTATATTCCCAACCTAAGTAGAATGATGGATAAGATAAATAATTCTAGCTTTGGGCATCTTATCCACCTCCACAAAAATGGTATCTACTATTTTTGAGTTGAATTACCTCTTCTTTTGTCTAAACGAAGTGAAATCAGGCTTAAGAGAAATACAATGCTCGAAAACACAATAGATGCGAAATCCTTGAGATCATCATAACACCAAACAAAGACATGTTTGTAATTTTTAAGAAGTTTTGTGAAATTTCACTTCTCTTTCTGATATAGAATTTCCCTATCAATACAACTTTAGGATTGTCTTGTGATCCAATATTCAATTTTTCATAATCTGAAGAATTGTATGATTATCGTTCAACTTGCCTTTTCACACATCGGTCATGTTTATCAAATATCTTTTTAGAGAAACCAAAACCTTAGGAATGGTATTCCCTTTCAATGGCAAAATTTTAGAATCTTTTCCTAGTTTCTCATTAGCTTATTGACTTGTAGCAGATTGAGCTCCTTCAAAGAATAGATTTGAAAGTGATCCATTTCCCTCCAAGAAGGAAATGACATGTTTGTCATCATTGAAGATTTTCCAATATTGTTCATTATCGATAACACTTGGTTTGTAGATCATCCCAACAAGATATGCATCTTTCTCAAGCTCAGGATATGCAATCAAAAGTGAAGTTGAAACAACAAGACAATTTTCTTTGGAGTTTTTCTCTTTTGGGGATTGCTTGTATTAAGAAAGCATTGAAATTCTCTATATCATCTCAAACCTTGTTCCCATAATTTTGGTCTCTTGTTCTTGGTTTGGAACTGATTTTTTACTTGATTCACCACTAATTCAACATCAACAATAAATTTTAGTTTCTTAATCCCCTTTTCTTTTGCAAATTACAAACCAACAAGGAGGGCTTTATATTTAGCAATAAGTCCGATTTCTCCTTTTCTTTATCATACGAGGATTCATCAACTATGACTTGTTCCTCTTTTACCTCAAGCTCCACCCTTTCTTGGTCATTTGACCAAATTTTTGCCAAATGATAGATCTATTTGGGAAGAATGAAACAATAATAGGACAAGAGGATTCAGGAGATAAGAGAAAATGACAGGTTTGTTGAGTTTCTTGCACATAAATTAATGTTTGAGGGGGTTGCCATAGAGAGTGATGGGTTGATTTTCCTCAATTATAGGTTCTTGTTAAGGGCGAAAACTCTAAAAATTATAATATCACATTTAATGGGTTTACTGAAGGATTTAGGAAGCTCACCTTTCTTGAATCATATAAACTTGTATTTGGGGACCTCTTCTTCCATAGTTTGTTTTGGAATGAAAGGGATTGGTTGGGATTTTGATGCTTGGGAAAGAAAAATCTTCAAACACTCAAGCTCCATTTTCTCCTCTTTGTAGCCACTTCCCTTGCAACATCCTCCTCATATTGCCTCCTTTTTGTCTCCAACTCCTGCTTGTGAAGATAGGCTTGGTAAACCCACCATCCTGCTACAAGTTCAACTCTTGCTTTTACTTAATAGTCCTCATTTTCTCTTGAAAATTAAACATTATATTCTTGAAACTCATGTTGTAACATTCTAGGTTGGATATAAGAGTAGCTATGCTAGATGAAAATAAAAAAAAACTTATTGGGGTTGGTTAATATGGTATGCATGCTGATTGGAGGTTTGAGCAAGGGTGGGTGGATGGTAAGCATATTGATGATGTTGGTAGCTTGTTGTTAATGAGCTATTTTTGAGTGAAACCAACACTATGGTTGTTTTGATATGGCTTCTAATAAGGTATATAAACAACACTTTCACATAATGAAGGATGATAAGGCATGTTTCCATGAAATGAAGACACATTGAAGCATCTAAACAAGCTATAAATTCATGAAAATCTCTTCTAAAACAAGAAAATCAAGTTTGATTTTTGCAAAAATAAATACATACCAACACTTGTCTACTTGAAATCAATAGATATTCTTCCGAGTCATTAGGTGTGTGTAAAATGTGCCTCCAAAGGTAGTAATTACTCATATATATATACTAAATATCAACAATGCATGAAATTTTTTTAGATTGTATCAGTCTAAAATATCCCATCGTACATGCCAAAAAATGTTATCGACAAGGTATGCGTTGTACACTATTAGATGTTGAGAGGGTGGGGGGTGAATCAACATACACTAAAAATTGATCAGATTTAACCTTCTACTTATTGTTCATTCCATGTACCTCATGCATGAAAGTAAATAATTGAAACCACAAAAGCAACCACACAAGAACACCAATATTTTTATGTGGAAAACCTAAACTAGGAAAAACCATGGTGAGAGCTATCTCACTATATGAAAATCAACTTACAATGTTTAGGCTAGAGGTCAAGGAGCTCACTACCCCTGAGATGAATTGAAAAGTTAAGGCACAAAAACTTAGGGAAAGATACAAAAGGGGCTTGCAAACATCAATTGAAGACAACTTATTTAGGGAAAGATACAATACTTATAATAGAAATACATCAATAGGGTTGAATTGTAAAGAACCATATCCATTGAAATGCTGATCATAGTTCAAAATACATCGAAAACTATTTTCATCATTTCTCTAATACACTTCTGTACCACTGTACTATTTCACATTTTCTTTGCACAATATACACAACATACATTCATGTTCCCATAATGATTCCATCCTTTATATACCAACCATAACCTCAATGACATCAGTTAGTTTGGTCTAATTAGATGTAATGTGTAAATGCAACACTGTCAACCCAAAAACAAACTCCAATGCAATGTGAAAGACAAAATGAGATGTATGAGGCATCACACCTTGTTGTCCATCCTAAATCATCACCTGTAGATCCACACACAAGTGCATAGACCAAAATATTACAGGTCAAGCGAAAAAGATAAAGCGGTTAAGGTACACCACTACAACTAACACCAACTATGATATAGAGCACCAAAGATGCATGTCGATGCCCAATATGGCATCACCAAATGTCCACAACACTAAAGGATTGAACCACATCACTAGGATACTAGTAGACATAGGAATGCAACACATTCTTGTACATTGACACTGAAATAGTCACACATGACTGGACATCAATTGCAGATCCCAAAAATCAACACCAAAGATCCAGGTAAAACCATGATACACCTTTAAGCCTTTTGAAGCATCAAAAAATATATTGCAAGATTACATTGCTATCCCACTATAACTACACTATACTATACCATATCTAGACCAAAGAATGTAACCAAGGTACACATCCAATCAACAAATTTGACATAATGACAACACGAAATCATATTTGCAACAATATCCCCCTTTGTCATTAATGGTGACACTTTAGCCAACTTCAAAATAAATCCCCCCTTGACATCAAAGACAAAGGGTGTCTTACAACAAAATTCAACAAACTATATACAAATTCCCCTATCTACAAGACTTCATCAAAACTAGAACCCAAAAACTGTATTACCAACTCTTTGAAGTATGCATTGATGTGTTGTTGTGGTTGTCATTAATGTCAAACTTGATGTTCTAGATTGGACCAGAATGTTTATGGTTCGAAATGTCTGTGGTGCAGAGTTATCTTGATGTGTTGCTATTATTGTAGTTGTTCTATTGGTTGTTCTGAAGTGCTTGGGTTCAGAATTTGTTGTTGGTGTTGAGTGTTATTGTTATCTTCATTGGGTATAGTTTTGGTATCATGGATATGATGGTTCTGTGGTTCAAAAACATATTTGTGTTCTCTAGGCATTCTGGAATTGACCGTTGCTAGTTGTGAGATTCTATGTTTGACCTATCCTTAGGTCCGAGTATGATTTGCGGATGCTTGTTTGATATGTTATGGGTCTCACCGTAGTGTGTTGAGATCCGAATTATAATTATTTTCATTGGTGAGTATGTTCTTGACTGTTAATTGCTTATATGGATGCATAGCATGTGGATATGCTGTTCACTAGGTTTTGGTAATTGCAGATTAGTGAATTGATCTTTGGAAGATGTGTTTTGGTTGCCTCTTTCTCCTAGAGTGGACCAATGTGTGTATTTTTGGTTTGGAAAGTGTATCTTGATTCAAGCCAACTTTGTTTAAGCTTTGATGATCTATCTTGTATATAAGGATGAGTGTGATTGAGTTAAGAATATGTGTATGAGGTGTGGAGTGTAGATGTATGATGTGAAGATAAGCAGTGAGGTTCAGTAAAGAGCAGAAGAAGAGTTGTATTCAAATGATATGCAAGCTGTGCTGAGATTGTGACATAGATTTGAGATAGAGTGTTGGCAGTTGAGATAAGAGTTGTGGGTGCTGATGTCTGTTTCTTGATGCAAAGTTCAAGGACAACTTCATGATCAGAAGATCCTTATTTTCATATCATTCTTGTATCTTTCCTTGAGTGTAGTTAACTTCAAGTTTTGCAAGTTCTCTTTTTTATCTTGCTCCATGAGCAGTTAGCCTTGGTGTACAAGTCCAAAGTAGTTAGCTATTTTTTTTGTTATCTGATATACATAGTGGATATATTTTGTGGGCAGGTGCTCACCGTGTTTTTTTCTTGTTTGGGTTTTCCACGTATAAATCTTGGTGTTCATGCATTGGATATGTGTTAAAGTTTATTTGTTTATGTGCTGCATTTAATTTTTATTTTGGAGTGATTCACCCCCCCTCCCAATCCTGCCTTGGGTTTAACAATTGGTATCAGAGTGAGGTTACTCTTGAGTAAGCTTAACTGCTTGAGGTAGATCCGGTATGGCACAAGACGTGAATTGGAAATTTCCTATCTTTGATGGTACAAATTTTCTGTACTGGAAGGAGAGAATGGAGTCACATTTGGAGACATTGCAGAATGGAATTTGGAGAATCATTCAGATTGGATATACACCCCCGCAAGGTGGTGCTCAGACTATAGATGAGATAAAGTTGAAGCAAGCTAATGCAAAGGCTAGAGTGATAATTCTCAATTGTATAAGTAATTCAATGTTTGGAAGAGTAAAAGAATTGAAGGAAGCAAAAGCTGTATGGGAAAAGTTGTGTTTGGCATATGAAGGAGATCCAAAGACAAAGTAGGCTAGGCTGATGAATTTAAAGAAGTATGAATATCTGAGAATGCTGGAAGATGAAAGTGTTGAAAACTACATTCATAGAGTGACTGTTATTTCTGATGGAATTAGAGCTATCGATGGGCATTTGGAATAATGTGATGTTGTTCATAAGATCTTGCTAACTTTGTCTAATTCCTACAAGTTGTAGAGATGTTCTATACAAGAGACCAATGATTTGAGTAAATATACTTGTTTATGGTGAAAATGGATAACAATATTGACGATATTGAAAGGCTAAATGAATTCAACCACAAAACCCTAGCCTAACAACAACAAAGATCCACCATAACATATGAAGATTACCTAAGACAATGCAAATCAAACGAAATCACAAAGATTATACCATCACATGTCCAATAGGGTTTGGATCTCCATTCTTCCTATCTCCATTGATCTTGTTTGATGTATTTGCTCTCAGATTTTATGTGCACAAGAGCTCAACAAAGAACGAAATGTGGTTGCAAGTAGGATCGCATATGCCAAGTAGTCAATTGATCAAGTAGTTAGGGTTTGATAATGAAGGAAGTATCTCCTTATATAGAAGACACTATATGAAATGGAGGGATAAGATTGAGAGGTGTAAAAGGAGGTCGGCTATGATTAGAGGGTAGGTAAAAGAAATAATAAAATAATGAAAGGGGTAGGTAGTGTATGAATTAAGAGATGAATGACATGTGTCATAGGTAGAAAAGGCTAATGAATTAATTAAATAAATAAAGATTTATTTAATTAATAGAAGAAGTGGGATCAATTAAATAAATAAGATATTTATTTAATTTAGGAAAAGGATAATATAAATAAATAAATGTATTTATTTAAATGAGAAATAAGGCTAGAAGAGGATAAATGAATTAATTAAATAAATAAAGATTTATTCAATTAATAGAAGAATTAGGCTAAAGTAATTAAATAAATAAAATATTTATTTAATTAGACTGGACAATTTTGGGTGTCTACATTTTGCCCCTCTTTGAGACAATGCGGCTTGTCGCGTTGTTTCAAAGAAGATAATATGAATTGATACAGAGTTGCCCCAAGATGGGAATGATATGCCCCCTCGAGAGATTGGATGAAAAAATGTCTGAAAAGATCGCAGACAATCTCTCGATAAGAAAGAAAGGGATAGAATGGACTGACTGGATAAAGTGACAGAGTCACAGGATAATGAAGACTGACTCGGGAGACGAGGGCTAGGGCTAGGGTAGTCTATAAGATAGACCATGAGGGAAATACATCCTCATTGTCATCTACACCTCCAAGAGATTAGAGTGCAGAGAGTGAAAAGTGCAGCACCAGTTAGCAGCGATGGCTTTGGTTCACAGATTCGACCGCGTTCACTGATTCTAGAGGCTAGCAGAGGCAGGAGAGCTAGTAAGTACCGCAAAACCTCCTTGTACTTTGATGCATTTATTGTTGTCATTAATGCATGCTAGGTAATGTAATAAATGTGTGTTTATGTCAGGAAAGCGCGTTTGTGTCAAAAAATGTGAATTTGTGTCTTCTAGGTCAAATCGACAGTTCTGTGATGAACATACGCTGTCAATTGGATAAGCTACTAAGAAGACACAAATTCACATTTTTTGACACAAACGCGCTTTCCTGACATAAACACACATTTATTACATTACCTAGTAGGCCCTCTAGGGAAAACTACTAAGAGGATACACTCAAGCAGGCCCTCTAGGGAAAACTAGGATAGCAAATAGGGCTAGGATTGACAATTCTATGATAGAACATATGTTGCCAATTAGGAAACTACTCAAGAGGATTCACTCAAGCATAGCCCTATGATAGGATAGATCAAGGCATTTTGTGATGAACAGTGAGTACCAAGATATAGTACTTTGTGATGAACAGGGAGTACTAAAATATGAGTAACACTTTGTGATGAACAGTGAGTGCAAATGTGAGCAGCACTTTGTGATGAATAGGGAGTGCCAAACACGTAGTACTTTGTGATGAACAGGGAGTACCACTAGGATAGAAGCAACACTTTGTGATGAACAGTGAGTGCCACTAGGACTGAGATGATTGATTTGTGTGACTACAGGAGTATTTGCCTATGCTGGAGTCACGGGAGAGATTCCCATCGACTCAGAGGTTGCGACCTGAGTTGACAGCCGAGGACCGAGCTGCGATTAAGGCTATGGGATTGAGACATATTCTGCATGTGCCTGAGTTTCGGGCGAACATGGGATTGCTGACTGCACTGGCGGAGAGATGGCACTCAAAGACATGCACGTTCCATTTGCCAATGGGGGAGATGACAGTCACCCTGGAGGATGTATACAGGATTATGTGAATACCGATCGATGGGGAGCTAATTCTGTACGATCGAGATGGAGACATGGATGCATTGAGATGAGTGTTTCAGGATCCGAGACTGGAGATGAGGGTGGGACATGTGGCATGGGATACCATGACATGGACAGGATTAGCACTACTAACAGTGTTGGTAGGAGTGATCAGTGGGTTCCTCTGTCTGGATAGGGCGACATGAGGATTGGTTGCGGGATCGGGGAGGAGGAGGAGAAGAGGAGGATGAGACAACTAGGCTCATGAGACAGAGGGGATAGGAGAGATGATCATGGGGCGGGTCCTTCTAGGGCTCAGACTCTGTCGAGGCCAGTCGGCTTCGAGGGAGGGAGTTCATCGTAGCCGTAGAGGGCTCCTATGTATCAATTTTGTACCATTTTGTATGATGATGTAGACACCTTTGGGTGATTGTAGCCATATGATTTTGACATCATTGTATCATGAAACTTATGATTATATATATGAGATGATTCATCTTTGCGGTAGCTATATGCATGCGTACCTATGTGATGTATGTTTCTATGTGATGCTTATGATATGGATGCAAATATGTATATGATGAAATACAATATTTTTTTCCTTTATGTTTTTAATATGTGTATGCATGATGTAAATGTGAATGTATGTAATGCAGATGAATATGATAATGCAAATGTAAATTGTGCTAACAGGTGTTGTGTGCAGGATGTGATGCAGTTGTGATATCTATATGTATGTATGAAATGCTTATATGTGGTAATGCAGGTGCAACTACATGAAATGCAGATTTTTTTTTTTTTTTGGTGTGTCATTATACTCAGTCATGTGATAGTAGGCTATGTGGACTCGAGAAGGATGATGGAAGTCAATCAAGAAAGGGGGATGGAAGACAGAAGATATGAAAGTGAAAGAGCTTCTTGTGCGTTATCATCATTGAGCTTTATTATGGCAAGTAGGTTATGACAATCGAGGCATATGTTCAACCTAGAAAGTCATTGTACCTGTTTGCATGGAGATAAGATAGTCACAAACAAGAAATGCCCCAGTTTACACTAGACTCACAGTGTCCTCATATCCTTGGACAAGTCATAGCATTACTAAGAGACAATCCATAGACATCAAAGACAAATAGGTGACGATACCCCATCCTCGCCTTTCTAGTCAAAGACATCTTGGAAAAGCTAAAAGACATGTCACCAAAAGATAAAATCAAAAAAGAAAAGCAAGACTTGACACCAACATCCACTGTAGTCCTCAAGTTTAGTGTCTCTTGTCACTTGTATAAGTCTGTTTGATTGTGGTCACAATGTTTACTTTCACAAAAAGGATAGATAGCATTGAACCATAATGTTGTCTGAGTCTGTTGAAAGATTTGATTTGTTGAAGCCCATTGTTGCTACTGTGTCTCATCTGAAACTGACTGAATCCATGAAACTGATACTTTATTGTGGAGAAGATGAAACTTTATTGCAGATTTGTGATGCAAATGTTGCTTTATTGCGGATTGTGCGCGAATAGACTGAAGGAAGCTAGAAGAAACTGTACTCCTCAAAACATGTGATGTTCTCAGTTCCACACCCATCACTAGACGTAGGATTTGCCTTAGCCATAGATAGGATCTGATTTATTATGGATGGAAAGGGAGGTGAAAAGGGAGGTTTATTATGAATGGCTAACCAATCTTGGGTAGATCAATAACAAGCCATGATGGGAATGGGTAAGTTTATTATGAACGAATAGGTTGTGAGTGTGTGCAAAGTGAAAGGATGAAAGTGAATCCTGAAGGAGGGAGGAGCAATGTCTCTACGCATGGCGCTGGTGACCCAGTTTTCACCATGGTACTTGCCCAGGGCACCACCGAAGTGGTTTGCACCGTTGGACAAAATTATTTCTCTTTACTTTTTTCGATTTTCCAATGTTTTTTTTTTTGTGTCACAAGGCGCCTGTTTGTTAGGTTTTCACCAAATAATGATTTTTTTGTTTTATAATTTTTTTTTGTATTTTTGAAATTTTTGAATTTTTTTGTATTTTTTGAATTAGGATACTCTGAAGAGCTATGTGTAAAACCTGCGAAGGTGCATGCTGTTGATAGGATCCTCCAAAGGTTCACCTTCTGTAGTTGAGAGCTGATATGCCCCAGATCCATATGCTGTTGTAATGATGTAAGGACCAAGCCAATTTGGTTCGAACTTGCCCTTCTTCTCTCTGTCTTGCTGATTTTTAGGATTTTCTTTGAGAACCAAGTCACCTACCTCAAGTGTGTGAGGCTTGACTTTATGATTGTAGTTGTATTGTTCCTTGACTAAATGATATGTAGCTTGAGTGATTGTCTTCCTTGATGAAGGAACTGAGATAGAATTACTAGTGTGTGGACTACATAGGTCCATATGCGTGTCACCTAAAGAAGTTTGGACATCTCTGGTAACAAAGTCCTTCAAGGAAGCTCCATTAAAGGTCCATGATGTATCGCCAGAAGGTAAAGGATGTGTGGAACAAGTGGATAATTGATGAAGGCTTATGATTGTGAAAAGAAGTGAAAGTAGGATAGCATGATAGAGACTTAGGATCAACAAGTATTCTTTTTGACTTGAAATTTTATAACTTTTGCCCCCAGTTATTTTGATATTAGGGGAGATCAACTCTTGCTCTTTTTTCTTCATATGATTTTTATCCTTGACTTTGATTTTTGCAGAGTCCAACAGCTTTTGATTTTGATTTGGACTAAAGGACTTTTCTTTATTATTGACTTTTAGATTTTTCTTTTCATAGCTTGATTTTTTATTCCCAATAAGTAAGGGCTTTTGTGATTCTTGTTGATCCAAGTTTGGGAGAGGAGTGGAAATGGAATGAGTGGATGAAATGGTAAAGCTATGTGAGTTCTCAAGAGGGTTGGCAATACGCTCAATAGATTCTTTGCTAGAACCACTCTTAGGATTATTGATATCAAGAGATGCTTGCACCACTAGAGGAGATTTGCATTTGGACTTAGTAGCCACAACACTAGGTGGTTCACACCCAATTCCTTGCAAATTGTTTATAGATTGTTCCTGTAGACTGAATGTCGTAGGAGACAGTGGGAGTTGATCAACATGAAAGATATACTCACCACATCCCATGTCTTTAATCTTGAACTTGTCTTTCAACTCTGTTTGTTTTGATGTAGAAGCTTTCAAGGATTCTGGATCCACATATGCTGAAGAAGGAATAGCTTGTCGATTGACTGGGATTGTTATTTTTGATTGAGGTTGTAGATTGTTGCAATATATGAATGGATTTGGATTAGCTTTGATGGTCACTTCAACTCCATTGTGTGGAAACTTGATACATCGATGATATGTTGAGGGAATAGCTCTCATTTCATGAATCCATGGACATCCTAGCAATATGTTGTATGTGAGATCTAGGTCTAGGACTTGACAAACCACATCCTTTGTAACTGGCCCAAGTTTGAGAGGCAAGGTGACTGTGTCTTTGGATGAATGTTCTTCATCATCATATGGTTTGATGGTAATTTTGTTTGTAGAATTCATAGCTTTATCAGAATATCCTAATTGTTTAATAGTGCTTAATGTACAAATGTTTAGACCTGCTCCTCCATCTATCAGGACTCGCTTTATTCGATGTTTGTGTATGAAGGCTTCAATGTGTAACGGTGCATTATGTGGTTGGCTCACAGAGGCGTCGTCGGCTTCTGTGAATGTAAGCGAGTGTGGAATGGAAAGGTATCCCACCATGGCTTGAAACTTGTCCACATTCAGATCAGCAGGAAAGGCAGTGTCTCTCAAGATTTTGTCAAGAATAGCTTTATGTGTGGGGGATATGCATAGGAGCTCAAGAATGGAGATGAGCGCGGGTGTCTTCCCTAATTGTTCTACATGGTCGTACTCAGGCTTTGTTGATGAAGAAGGGGTGTTTTTGGCTAAAGCACCTTGCAAAGTGAATTTACCTCGACAGGTTGTAACATGACATTCAGAGGTTGGTTCAGAAGAAGATCCAACACCTTTTAGGACAATCTTGGGTCTTCGGCTAGAATTCTTAGGGTTTTTGTCCTTAATGATAATGGTAGAGACGTAATTGTCCATCAAAATGTGATTGATAGTTGAATCATAGTTATAGGTTGCTCTGGTATAGTTGGTTTGGTCATCTGTGGCTTTAGCTTTTCCCTTGTCATGCTTTGGGAATGGTTCCTTAAACATTTCATGTTCTTGATTGGATGAGTGTCCTTCAATCTCAATGTCACCTCTATCAATGAGATCTTGTATGATGTTCTTCAGTCGATGACAATTTCCTGTCTTATGACCCTTGCTCTTATGAAATTCGCAACACTCATCATCATTCCACCAATTTGGTTTAACCTTTGGTTCATATGGAGGAAAATCTGGAATAGTGATTACCTTGTTTGCCACTAGCTTTTTGAAAACTGACTCAAGTGGTTCTCCCAATGGGGTGGTATACTTCCTTCATGATTTAGAAGTTGTTTGAGTATTCACCTGATTTGATCCGAAAAAAATGAATTTGGGTCGCACTGTATTGGCATCAACAACACCATCATTGACTTTGTTCTTGTTTTTATTCCAAAATCTTGGCTTGTCTTTTCCTTTAAAGTCATCTTTGTTTTCCTTGAATATCTTAATGACTCCTTGTTCAATTAGGACCTTTTCTATCGCTAAGCCTTTTTCAATGACGTTGTTGAAGGTGGACAAACAAGCTTTCCTTAGATCATAGCCAAGGTCTTTGTTAACATTCTAGGTGAACATTTCTACCATTTGTTTTTGTGGAATTTCACAAGAGCATCTACTGGCTAGATTCCTCCATCTTTGTAAAAATGATGAAAAAGACTCTCCATCTTTTTGCTTGGTGTTGCACAAAGTAGTGACTGATATGTCTGTCTCTATGTTGTATGAGAAATGTTGGATAAATGCCTTTGCTAGGTCACCCCATGACTTAATACCAAGTGGAAGTTGGGAGAACCATTCCATAGCTTGATCACCGAGGCTTTATGGGAATAATCTCATCAAATATGTCTCTTCTGCTGCTACCTCAATGCAAGCTATGAAAACATATCTTATGTGTGCCTTAGGATCCCCTTTTCCTCTATACTTATCAAACTTAGGTGTCACAAAGTGTGTAGGAAAAGGAGGCATTGTAATGCTTTTGTCAAATGGATAGGGACATATGTCTCTCATTGTGTATGTTGGCTTCGATGTATTTATGTCCTCCATTTTCTTTTGTAAGTCCTTGATTTGTTGCTCCAAATTGCTCTTAGGTGGAGATTGACTTCTTGAACCATACCCCATGCTTGAGGCACCAATTGGAGGAGAAGCATGTTGCATATATGGATGATATTGATCATACACATGTTCATATGGAGGAGGTCTATAGTGATGCTGCATATATGGACCACTTGGTATAGATTCATGTTGAGGAATGAAATATCTATTTTGTCCATGTATACCATACTCTACAAGAATGTCATGTTCTATTGTGTTGCCCCCAAATTTGACACGGGGTTTCCTTGTGTCCAAATTTTGAGCATGCTTTTGAATATCCAATTGCTTTGGTGGTTGATCCTTAGCATTCATATGTGATTGAGCATATTTCTCTGCATAAGACTTCCATAGTGGTTTGCGAAGGTGAGTATCATATGCTTGACCATGTGTATGTGGGACCTCTGGTTTTTGAAACAAAGATGATGGTGATTCAGACACAAGATGTGGTATTCTATTGCCTCCAGTATTAGGCCTCCTTTGATCCATGTTGGAGTGAGGTTGTTGCAAAGGTCGATTTTCCATTATTTGAGACATGTCAAAATCATGAGGTATCTTGGCTCCACTTTGTGCCATCATTTGTAAGAAGTATTGTCTATCCCTCCTCATTATTTCCTCAACCAATCAATTGAAACGGGGATCCATAATGGATTCTTCCACATCTATTGAATGTATTGAAAAGTTGTCCATATTGTCATTATGTGTGTCATTGTTGTTTGTAGTGTCCATGTTCTCAACATTTGGAATGTTTCTATAGGCATCCATGTCAGGTAATGTAGTATGATCAGAATTGACAAAGATATCATTGTCATACTCATAAGAACTCATGTTTGCGGACTCTTGAGCCTCTTTAGTTTCTCTCCTAGATTTTTGAAGATGGGTTTCAACCATGAACTAGGTATTGATCGAGATGTGTGAGACTAGATGAAAATGGAAAGAGTATGGAAGACCAAGAGTTGGATGGAATGTAAATGAATTTGAGGTGTACTTGTAATGTCCAAAGTGTAAGACGAAGTATGTATGTAGTAGAGTAGGTGTGACTTCCAAAGAGAGGATAGTTTCTCTTGATGAGGTAAGTTGACCTTGACTCTAAGTAAGACCAAATGAGACCCAAAGGTGATAGACCTTGATGAGGGACCACTTAGCAAAATTTTGTTGTATATAGTGTGTTGACAAAGTATGATGAGGACAAGCAAGTGACCTTTTGACTCAAGTTTAGACAAATGTGAATGTAATGTAAGGTGTAAATCAATGATGGACTTTGTGAGACCCAAAGACAAGTTGAATGCTAGATGAAAACCTGGAGAAACAACCTAGGAAGCTCAAGAATTCCGAAACTGATTGCTCTTGTTTGCTAGACTGTAAAATTTTTCCAATTTGTGAAGTTGTTGGTTGTGACCAAATCTGAATGTTTGACTGTTTTTCGTGACAAGAGGACACAATGTTGATGAGTACTCAATGTTTGCAAGTGTTTAGACTCAAAATGACTCCAAGAAAAGTGTGTTGTTTGATGTAAAAATGTTTTGCATACACTTGAAGACACAAAAGACACAATGTTTTGTTGTTTGGTCTTGAATGTTTTGAATGTTTAAAATAAGTCAAGCACAATTCTTATGGCTGGCCAAAACAATAGTTGTTGATCCCACATGAGGTTTTACCCCCGAGTCTACGCTATTCAGAGCGGATACTTAGATACTTGACTTCACTGGCTCCACCCTCGGCACTCACTTCTCGGGTTAGCCAAGCATCAGTCCCCATGAAAACTCCCCGTGGCAAACTTTGTATCTCTACTAAGAACCGTATGTGTGTGGGCCGCTACGAGAGGTCCGACCTCCTGCCTCAACAACTAGAAGGATTTTGGCTTCTAAAACAAAAAGGTGCTAGTAAGGGCATCCGCTCGTATGGCCATACATGCGGTACTTTCAGCTCTGTAAATACAGAAGGCTCCCAGTCGGTAGGGGTTACGCCCTACAACTGATCAAATAAATTTGATCAAACGGGTTTATGGGGAGACATAGTGTCGGTATGAACTAATCAGCACACGTTATCCATAGTTTTCACCATGAATACAGTTGTTTATAGTGGTTCGGAAGAGGTGGGTTTCCCTCGCTACCACTTGGGTCATTCTCTTCTCACTAGTAGTCCTAATGACCACACGGGAAGACAGGCCCTCTAAAGATTAAACAAAAAGAGCCTATTGCTCAAGACACAAAAGACAATGATTCAATTTTAGTGCACCAATTGAAGTGTTTGCTAATCTATGAAAACAAGGCACACAATAAAAATCCAAAAACCCTTGCCAAGGACCTGCAACAAAGATTTATTAGTAGTTTGGATTTGTTTGAAATAATCACCCCTTCCCGCAAGCACACACGTTAGGTAAATTTTAGATCCAAAAGACTTTGTGAAATAGGGGCCTTCAACAATGCATTTTGTTGACCAATTCAAAGATTTGATTCATCATAAAAAAATATCACCTGTAAAATTTCAAGAGATTTCCAGAAATGTAAGAAAATCCAAAAAATTTGCTAATTTGCTCCAAAAATTATTTTTTTATGAAAAATCATAAAAAATTCATATAAAATGCAAAATCGATCCAAAAAATCTAAATTTTTTACTGGAGAGTCCTAATGGTCTTCCAAACTTGCATAAAAAAATTTCTGCAACAAATCCAAGCAGTTTGTGAGATCTAAGTAAAATAATGCAAAACCCTAATTTTCAAAGATCTGATTTTTGAGGAATGATTTTGCATCAAATTTAAAATCACAAAGAATAGATCCTGTGTATAATTCTGAGAGATTTCCACAAATGTAAGAAAATCCAAAAAATTCGCTAATTTTCTCTCAAAATTAATTTTTTATGAAAAATCATAAAAAATTCATGTAAGTTGAACAAATAATCCAAAAAATATGAAAATTTTACTAAATCCTTCTAATGATTTTTCTGACCTGTAGAAAAACTTTGATGCCAAAATCCAAAGCCGTTTGTGAGATCTGATCAAAATAAGGAAAAACCTTAATTTTTAAAGATCCGATTTTTAGGGAAATATTTTGAATCAAAATTAAAATCACAAAGAACAGATCCTATGTATAATTCTAAGTGATTTCCAAAAATGTAAGAAAATCTGAAAAATTCTCTCATTTGCTCTCAAAATTAATTTTTTATGAAAAATCATAAAAAAATCATAGAAAATGAAAATGTGCTCCAAAAATTTTGAATTTTGTATTGAGATCTTCTGATACTTTCTTCAACCTGCAAAAAAAAGTTGGTGCAAAATTTCTTAGCTGTTTGTGAGATATGATCAAATCTCTCCAAGAACTTGATTTTGTGTCCAAAACCCTAGCTGCACAAGATTATTCTCCAAATTGTTTTACAAAACAACAATATATGGTTAGAAAAATCTGAAAAAAACATAGATCAAACAAAAATACATGTCCCACGGGGCGTGCCAAAATGTATATGGTGAAAATGGAAACAATAATAACGATATTGAAAGGCTAAATGAATTCAACCACAAAACCCTAGCCTAACAACAACAAAAATCCACCATAACATATGAAGATTACCTAAGACAATGCAAATCAAATGAAATCACAAAGATTATACCATCACATGTCCAATAGGGTTTGGATCTCCATTCTTCCTATCTCCATTGATCTTGTTTGATGTATTTGCTCTCAGATTTTATGTGCACAAAAGCTCAACAAAGAACGAAATGTGGTTGCAAGTAGGATCGCATATGCCAAGTAGTCAATTGATCAAGTAGTTAGGGTTTGATAATGAAGGAAGTATCTCCTTATATAGAAGACACTATATGGAATGGAGGGATAAGATTGAGAGGTGTAAAAGGAGGTCAGCTATGATTAGAGGGTAGGTAAAAGAAATAATAAAATAATGAAAGGGGTAGGTAGTGTATGAATTAAGAGATGAATGACATGTGTCATAGGTAGAAAAGGCTAATGAATTAATTAAATAAATAAAGAGTTATTTAATTAATAGAAGAAGTGGGATCAATTAAATAAATAAGATATTTATTTAATTTAAGAAAATGATAGTTTAAATAAATAAATGTATTTATTTAAATGAGAAATAAGGCTAGAAGAGGATAAATGAATTAATTAAATAAATAAAGATTTATTCAATTAATAGAAGAATTAGGCTAAAGTAATTAAATAAATAAAATATTTATTTAATTAGATTGGACAATTTTGGGTGTCTACAATACTAATGATCAACTTATTGGTAGCTTATTATCCTATGAGATTTCATAAATGGATAAAGAGAAGAGAGAAAAGAGAGAAGTAGCATTTAATGTTTCAAGACTTGATGATTTGGAATGCAGTGGAAATCAAGATGAAGCTGCAACAAATTTTGTGAGAATATTGTAGTGAGACACTAGAAAATACAAAGGTAAGTTACCTCTAAAATATTTTTCTTGTGGTAGAACTGGACATTATGCTTTCAATTGCACTTACAAAGAAGATTATAAGAAATCATGTGTTAATGAGAAGAAGAACAAGTTTAAGAGACACAATTTTAATAGAAGAGAGAAGAAGGGCTTATGTTCTATCAAGGAGAATACATCAGAAGATGAAGTTGACGATGATTCGAATGAAGAATTCCTGTTTATGGCAATTAATGATAAGGAGAGTGCCTCTGAGAAACCGAAAGAGGAAAATATGTTAAGACTGCATTGCATGCTAATATAGAACCAAGTACATGGATTATAGACTGTAGATGTTCAAATCATATGATTAGTGATAAAGATAGGTTTATTAATCTCAAGAAGTGTGATGGAGTATTAGTGAAGTTTTCTGGAGAAGATGGTGCAACTACTTGAGGTATTGGAAGCATTTCAATTGATGGTAAGCATAAGAATGATGATGTTTATTATGTTGAAGGGTTAAGACATATTTTGTTAAGTGTTAGTCAAATGTGTAGACAAGGGTATGAACTTTTGTTTAGTAGCACCAAATGCATGATTATAAAGGAGAAGACTAGTAAAAGAGTTGTAGAAGGAGTTAGAACATGTGGAAATGCATATTATATCAAGGATAGAAAGGAGAACAAGTGTTTGCTAGTGTAGAAGGTTGATATTTTTCCAGTTGTTTCAAATAAGACAAGTAATCTAGGAGAGAGAAAAGAGAAGGAAACAAATGATGAAGAGGAGAATTCAAAGAAAGTTCCTGCTAAGTATGTTCAGAAGTATCAAATAATCAGAGATAAGACAAAAGGTGTTCAAACTAGAAGGAAGATTGTAGAAGCTCAAGATCAAGCTAATTATTGTTTTCTATCTATGATAGAGCCAAAGACCTATGATGAAGGAAGCAAAGATGAGAGTTGGGTAAAGGCAAAGGAAGAAGAACTGAATCAGATTCAAAAGAACAAGACTTAGGAGTTGGTACCTAGACCGGTGGACAAAAATGTAATAGGAACTAAGCGGGTATTCAAGAAAAAGTTGAATGAGAAAGGATAGGTGACAAGGAATAAAGCAAGGCTGGCATGTAAAGGATATTCTCAAGTAGAATATATATACTTTGAAGAAATTTTTTCTCTGGTAGCAAGGATGGAAGCTATTTGTATGTTTCTTGCATTTTCTTCTTACAAGAACTTTAAAGTTTATCAGATGGATGCCAAATCAACATTTTTAAATGGGGATCTAGAAGAAGTTTACATTGAGCAACCAGATAGATTCGGATTGACAGAAGATCTGAATATGGTTTGTAGACTGAAGAGGGCATTGTATGGACTGAAACAGGCACCCAGAACCTGGTATGCAAGTTTAAATAGGTATTTGCTTCAACATAATTTCAGGAAAGCTACAACATTTATTAATCCTTATTTCAAGATTGATGGAGATAAGTTGTTGATTGTTATATTTTATGTTGATGATAAATTATATTTGGAGGAAATGACGATCTATGTAAAGAATTTTCTAAAGAGACACATTATGAATTTGAGATGTCAATGATTGGTGAGTTGTTTGTCTTTCTTGGGTTGCAAGTTGTTCAATCAGAAGATGGAATTTTATTTCTGAGAGCAAGTATGTGAAGGAAATGTTGAAGAAGTTTGGTATTGATGATTCCAAATTGGTTACAACTCCTGTAACCATTGGACGTAAGTTGAATAAAGATGATGAGTCTTCAAAAGTTGAACAAAAGAAGTGCAGATCAATGATTGGTGGATTGTTGTATTTGACTACATCCAAAGCAATATCATGTAGGTTGTTTGTCTGGTAGCTAGATTTTAGGCAAATCCGAAGGTAACACATGAGCAAGATGCAAAAATAATTTCTAGATACTTGAAAGGTACTATGGAGTATGAACTTTGGTACAAAAAAGGTAGAGATTTTATGTTGAAAGCTTATACTGATGCAGGTTGGGATGAAAGTGTTGATGGCTGCAAGAGTACTAGTTGCGGGGCATTCTTTTTAGGGAATAAATTGGTCTCCTGGTTTAGTAAGAAACAAGATTCAGTTTCCCTATTTACTGCTAAAGCAGAGTATATCACAACAACATCTTGTTGTACTTAGGTAAAGTTGATGAGACATACTCCTAATGATATCAAGGTAACATATGATGAAACAATTTCTATTATGCGTGATAATATAGTGCAATAAAAATTTCAAAGAATCTAGTTATGCATTCAAGAACAAAGAATATTTCAATTAGATATCATTATTTAATGGAGAAAGTTGCTGAGAAGGAAGTTCAATTGGAATACATTTCTATGAAAGAGCAGGTTGCAAATATTTTCACAAGGGCATTGACAAAGGGTACACTTGGGGTCATTGTCCCTCCTTATTCTAGCTACGTGCAATTTGGGGATGCATCTTTCTAGGGGGATATTTCACACCTATTTCTTTTCTTGGATTGATGTTGTGGCTACTCTCTAGGGGAGCAGTGGGGTGTGCAGGGTTGTTGTGACCTTTGTCTTTGATGGCAAAGGGGGAGAGATTGAGTAATTTCTGGCAAAGGAAGAGATTGAGTAGGTTCTGGCAAAATGGAGAGATTGAGTAAGTTCTTGCTAAGGGAGATATTATGCAGGTTTGATATGTTGGAGAGACTGAGATTGTATTAGTAGTTTGGAGATTGAGATTGAGAGAGATATTGCAGAAATTTGATGTATATTTCTGGAGAGATATAAAGTAGTACTTTTCTTCTTTAAGGTGCAGGTGCCATCAAGTGTTGGGACATCAATGACAAAGAGGGAGATTGTTGGAAGTATGCATTGATGTGTTGTTGTGGTTGTCATTGATATCAAACTTGTTATTTTGGATTGGACCATAATGTCTATGGTTTAGAATGTATGTGGTGTAGAGTTATCTCACCATGTTGCTATTATTGCAGTTGTTCTATTGGTTGTTTTCAAAGTGCTTGGGTCCGAAATTTGTTGCTGGTGTTGAGTGTTATTGTTATCTTCATTGGGTATAGTTTTGATATCATGGATATGATGGTTTTGTGGCCCGGAAATATCTTTGTGTTCTTTGGGTGTTGTGGCATTGATCATTGTTGGGTGTCAGATTCTATGTTTGACCTATCCTTAGGTCAGGGTATAATTTATGGACATGTGTTTGACATGTTATGGGCCTCACCATAACACGTGGACATCTAGATTTGAGTTATTTTCATTGGAGAGTATGTTCTTGATCGTTAATTATTTATATGGATGCATAACATGTGGATATGTTGTTGGTTAGGTTCTAGTGATTGTGGATTGGTGAATTGATCTTTGGAAGATGTTTTTTGGTCCCCTCTTTCTCTTGGAGTGGACCAGTGTGTGTATTTTTGGCTAGGAAAGTGTATCTTGATTCAGGCCAACTTGGTTTAACCTTTGATGATCTATATTGTATATAAGGATGAGTGTGATTGAGTTAAGAATATTTGTATGAGGTGTAGATTGTAGATGTATGATGCAAAGATAATCAGTGAGGTTCTGTAAAGAGTAGAAGAAGAGTTGTGTTCAAATGATATGCAAGCTATGCTGAGACTGTGACAAATATTTGAGATAGAGTGTTGGAAGTTGAGATCAAAGTTGTGTGTGTTAATGTTGGTTGCTTGATGTAGAGTTTAAGGATAACTTTATGATTAGGAGATCCTTCTTTTCATATCATTTTGTATCTTTCCCTAAGTGTAGTTAGCTTTAGGTTTTTCAAGTCCTTTTTTGTATCTTGCCCAATGAGCAGTTGGTATTGGTGTGCAAGTCTAGAGTAATTAGCTCTTTTCTTGGTAATTTGATATACATAGTGGATATATTTTGTGGGTAGACTTGCTCACCGTGGTTTTTCCTTGTTTGGGTTTTCCGTGTATAAATATTGGTGTTCATGCATTGGATGTGTGTTAATGTTTAATTGTTTATGTGCTACATTTAATTTTTGCTTTGGATTGATTCACCCCCCCTCTTAGTCCTACCTTGGGTTCAACAATTGGTATTAGAGAGAGGTTCCACATGAGTAAGATTAACCAAATGAGGAAGATCTGGTATGGTGTAGAACATGCATTAGAAAGTTCCTATCTTTGATGGTACAAATTTTCTGTACTGGAAGGAGAGAATGGAGTCACATTTGAAAACATTGCAGAATGAAATTTGGGAAATAATTTAGACCGGATATACACCCCCTTAGGGTGGTGCTCAAACTGCAGACGAGATAAAGTTGAAGGAAGCTAATGAAAGGATAGAGTGATAATTATGAGTTGTATAAGTGATTCAATGTTTGAAAGAGTAAAAGGATTGAAGGAAGCAAAAGATGTATTGGAAAAGTTGTGTTTGGCATATGAAGGAGGTCCAAAGATAAAGAAGGCTATGCTAGTGAATTTAAAGTAGAAGTATGAGTATCTAAGAATGTTGGAAGATGAAAACATTGAGAACTACATTCATAGAGTGACTGATCTTGTTGATGGCATTAGAGCTGCCAGTGGGCTTTTGGAAGAATGTGATTTTGTTCATAAGATCTTACTGACTTTGCCTAATTCCTACAAGCGGTAGATATGTGCTATAAAAGAGAGCAATGATTTGTATAGATATACTATTATCAACTTATTGGTACCTTAGTTGCCTATGAGATTTTAGAATTCTAGAGCAAGAGAAGAGAGAAAATAGAGAAGCAAAGTTTTTTAATGTTTCAAGACTTGATGATCTAGAATGCAATAGAGATCTAGATGAAGCTAAAGCAAATTTTGTGAGAAGATTGTAGTGAGGCACTAGAAAATACAAAGGTAAGTTACCTTTGAATGGTTTTTCTTGTGGTAGCATTGGACATTATGCTTCTAATTGCACTTACACATAAGATTATAAGAAACTGAATGTTGATGAGAAAAAGAACAAGTTTAAGAGACACAATTTTAATAGAAGAGAGAATAAGGGCTTATGTTCTATCAAGGAGAATACATCAAAAGATGAAGTTGATGATGATTCAAATGAAGAATCCTCGTTTCTAGAAATTGAAGATAAGGAGAATGTGTTGACGAAACTTAAAGAAGAAAAATCTATTAAGACTGCATTGCATGCTAAGATAAAACCGAGTACATGGATTATAGATTGTGGATGTTAAAATCATATAACCGGTGATAAAGACATGTTTATTAATCTCAAGAAGTATGATGGAGGATCAATGAAGTTTTCTATAGAAGATGGTGCAACTATTCAAGGTATTGGAAGCATTTCAATTGATAATAAGTATAAGACTAATGATGTTTATTATGTTGAAGGATTAAGAGATAATTTATTAAGTGTTAGTCAAATGTGTAGAAAAGGGTATATGAAGCTTTGTTTAGTAGCACCAAATGTGTGATTAGAAATGAGAAGATTGGTAAAAGAGTTGTAGGAGTTAGAACATGTGGAAATGTATATTATATCAAGGATAGAAAGGAGAACAAGTGTTTGCTAGTGTAGTCTAAGGTTGAGATTGTTCGAGTTGTTTCAGAGAAGACAAGTGATGTAGAAGAAAGCAAAGAGAAGAAAACAAATGATGAAGAAAAAGAAGAGGAGAATTTAGAGAAAGTTTCTACTAAGTATGTTCAGAAGCATCATTAAGAGAACTAGATAATCAAAGATACGAAAAAAGGTGTTCAGACTAGAAGGAAGAATGTAGAAGCTCAAGATCAAGATACTTACTTTTTTCTATCTATGATAGAGCTGGAGACTTATGAGAAAGAAAGAAAAGATGAGAGTTGGGCAAAGGCAATGGAAGAATAAGTAAATCAGATTCAAAAGAACAAGACTTGGGAACTAGTACCTAGACCGGTGGACAAAAATGTAATAGGAACTAAGTGGATATTCAGGAATAAGTTGAATGAGAAAGGACAAGTGACTGAGAATAAAGCAAGACTGGTATGTAATGGATATTCTCATGTAGAAGGTATAATTTGAAGAAACTTTTTCTCCGATAGCAAGGATGGAAGCTATTCATATGTTTCTTGCATTTTCTGCTTACAAGAACTTTAAAGTTTATCAGATGAATTCGAAATCAACATTTTTGAATGGAGAACTAGAAGAAGAAGTCTACATTGAGAAACTAGATGGATTCATATTGATAGAAGATCAAGATATGGTGTGCAAATTAAAGAAGGTATTGTATGGATTGAAACAAACATCCAAAGCCTAGTATGCAAGATTGGATAGGGTAAAAGTACAATACCGTGTCACGTTTCAGGCCAACTTATTAGCAAAAGTGAATTTAAGTTTTTCTAACTAAAAATGGACAGGTATTTGCTTCAACATAATTTCAAGAAAGATACAATAGATAGCAATCCTTATTTCAAGATTGATGGAGATAAGTTGTTGATTGTTATAGTTTATGTTGATGATATTACATTTTGAGGAAATGATGATCTATGTAAAGAATTTACTAAAGAGATGCACGATGAATTTGAGATGTCAATGCTTGGTGAATTTTATTTCTTTCTTGGGTTGCAAGTCGTTAAATCAAAAGATGGAATTTTCAGCTCTTAGAGAAAGTATGTGAAGGAAATGTTGAAGAAGTTTTGTTTTGATGATTGCAAACTGGTTACAACTCCTTTAACCATTGGATGCAAGTTGAATAAAGATGACGAGTCTTTGAAAGTTGAACAAAAGAAGTATAGATTGATGAGTGGTGGATTTTTTTATTTGACTACGTCTAGAATATATATCATGTAGGCTGTTTGTTTGGTAGCTGGATTTTAGGAAAATTTGAAGGTAACACATGAGCAAGCTATAAAAAGAATTTTTAGATACTTGAAAGGTGTTGAAAATGTGACATTGATGAAGCTGGTATGATTGTCATGGTTATCATTAATGGTTTTTATTGATGTTAACATACTGAACTAGTATTGGTTTTTTGAGTTGGTGATCTAGAATATGTTTCCCAATCTATTTGGTGCTCCAGAAATTGTGCTTTAGATGATGTTCAGTACTGACTGGTAATTGATGATGTTGTTTGTAATCTGGATTTCTTCAATTTCTGGATATGGTGTTGATTGCTTGGATTCTTGTTTACCTTGGTTCCAATCTTGTTTTGCTAAGTTGAGAAGCATTATTTTGGGTCTGGTCCGATCTAGAATTGAAGATTGTGTAACAAAATTTGTGTATCATATGAGTCCTATTTTGGCTCCAATATTTGTGATGGATGTAACATGTTGATTTGACCGATGAAGTGTGTTGTGGTGTGGTCCACTTCTCATTTCTTTCCACCACGGGAATGTTTAGTACAGACCAATTTTAAATTATGTTTGATCAACTTGGAAGGTTATGTAGTCATGAGGGTAGTATAAGTAAAGGATGATCTGAATGAATGAGGTATGAAAGATATGCAAGGTTGAAAAGCTAAATTTGACTGATGATTGATGTGAGAAGTTGTGCGAAGGTGTGTAGTATGCTGTTAGGCACCAGACGCTTTTTTGACATTGGTATTTGTCGCAGTTGTATCACAACGATGGATTTTTTTTTTCATTCTCTTCCGACAATGAGCCTTTCTAGGAAGTGAGCCCCCCTGCAGTGAGCTTACCTTTGTAAAAATCACCTTAACCGATGTCACCCTAACAGGTGTTATATATTGTGAACTAACATTCTTCATGATTTTTCCCTTCTTGAGTTTTCCACATCATATTTGGTGTTCATTGTGTATATGTATGCTTTCATGATTACATCTGTTTAGGTTAATTAATTAATCAGTTGGTTATTTTGGATCTATGAAAGAATTAAAAGTTTATTTGACAACCGATTCACCCCCACTCTCAGTTGTTCAAACATTCAACAATTGGTATTAGAGCCTTGGTTCCTTGGAAAAGAGATTAACTACTTTAGGTAGATCCAATGACACATAAACCAACTATTCCTATCTTTGAGGGATTTGACTATGGCTTCTGGAAAGTGAATATGAGAGGTTACCTGATCTCCTTGGGTTAAAACACTTGGAAAGTGGTGGAAACTAAGTATGTATTGCTGGAAAATGGTCTTGCTACTCTGGATGAGATTCAAGCTTACGAGGAGAATGAAAAAGCAAGGTATGCCATCTTTAGTGCTTTATTTAAAACCGAATTAACAAAGGTTATTTCATTAAATACTGCTCATGAAGTTTGGGAAAAGTTAAGGGAAATCTATGAAGGAAATCATAGAGTTAAATTATCAAAGAAGTTGATTACTAAGCGTAGATATGAGAACTTGAGAATGGAAGGAGGAGAGGATATAACAAGTTATTTTCAAAGGGTTGATAGTGCGGTAAATGAAATCAAAGAACTTGGCAACACCTTAAATGATGAATACATAATGGAGATGATCTTGACGACCTTACCAAAAAGCTACAATGATAAGATCTCTGCTATTGAAGAAGTTTAAGATACGAAGAAGTTCACTAGGGAATAACTATATGACACTTTGACCGCATTTAAGATGAGGAAGTTTGGAAAAGACAAAGCTCAATTTGAGAAAGCCTTTAAAGATACTAAGGAAGATCCAGATGATGAAAGCTCGAATGAGATGGAAGAAAATTTTGTCACTAAGATGAAGAAAGACACTGAAAAATATAAAGGTATGTTACCTATTAAATGTTTTAGACGTGGAAATATTGGTCACATAGCTACTAGATGTCTGAAAAAAAGAGCAAGAATTTTTTTTTGAGAAAGTAAGGTTTAATAAGAAAGCCTATTATGTTAACGATGATGCTAGTACTTTAGATGATGAATCAAACTATGAAGAAGGTGACTGTTTGTTTTTGGTAGAAAAGGATGTACCTAAGACTGATGTTTCTATCATGTTATCTCTAGAGACTATTAAAACTATTGCTACTAATTTACATGCTAGAAGAGATAGAAATGAATGGCTAATTGATAGTGGATGTTCAATTATATGATCGGTGATAAGAGTAAGTTTGTAAAACTTGAGAAATATGATGGAGGTTTTGTTAGGTTCGGAGATGATCAAACAACACAAATTGTGGGAATTGGTTCTATTACCTTTGATGGAAACATAATACTAACAATGTTTACTATGTGAAGGGTTTGCATCATAGTCTCTTGAGTGTTGGACAAATATGCGAAAATGACTATCATGTTGTGTTTCAGGATGGTGGTTGTGAGATCCGGAAGAGATCCGAAACTGTTATTGCAACAGGGAAAAGGACTAATGGAAACATGTATATGCTAGAAGGAGCTATAAGACACTGCTTGTTATTTCAGTTCAATGATAGTTGGCTTTGGCATAGGAGGATGTGTCACATCAACTTTAACAATTTGGTAAACATTAGTTCAACAAGTGTAGTAAGAGATTTACCAAGGCTGACCAAACTGGATACCAATATTTATAAAGACTGTCAAGAAGGAAAGCAGACAAAAGGAACATTTAGAGGAAAAGAACAATCTTCTACTGGACTGTTGGACTTGGTGCATATAGACTTATGTGGTCCTACCAGAATAAGGAGTATACAAGGTGAGAGATATTTCATGCTCTTAATTGATGATCATTCTACAATGACATGGGTTGCATTTTTAAAAGAGAAATCAGAAGCATTAGAAAAATTCAAGATATTCAAGGAAAGAGTTGAGATTGAAGTTGATAGAAGAATCAAGTGTTTGAGATTTGATAGATGAGGATAATTTATTTCTGACGAGTTTAACAATTTCTATGAGAAACATGGAATTAGAAGATAATTATCCATCCTTCAGAAACCACAACAGAATGGTGTAGTGGAAAGAATGAATAGAACTATATAAGAGGTAGCTATAATGATGATCAAAGGAGCAAGACTACCAGAGGTTAACTAGAGAGAGGCTACACATACAATAGTATATACCCTTAATACAATTTTATTTTGAAAAAGATATGGGAAGACATCATATGAACTATGGCATGAAATGATTATGACAGTGAAGTATTTCAATGTATTTGGAAGAAAACATTATATCCAAAGAGATGAGGATAATCTTGGAAAATTCAACAATAGAGTAGATGAAGGTATATTCCTAGGATACTCTACAAGGAGCAAGGCATATCGGTGTTACAACAAAAGACTAATCAAAATTATTGAAAGTACAAATGTGAAGGTTGATGAAGATGTTTCTAAAGACTTTGATAAATTAGCAGGATATGAATTAGATGAGTTCTCTAACAAAAGAAAGGAAGAGGAAAATAAAGATAAAGAAAAGAAAAATGAAACTCGAGATGCTACAAAAACTACATAAAAAAACCTGAGGTATGTACAGAGGAATCACTCTGAGGATCATATTATTGGAAACAAGAATAGAGGGATTATCACAAGAAGTAAGGTGGCTCAAGAACAAGTTTTGCATTTACTTTTTGAGAATGAACCAAAGTCAGTAGAAGAATCTTGCAATGATCAAAATTGGATGAAGGCAATGAGAGAAGAACTAGACCAGATTGAGAAAAATCAGACATGGGAACTTGTATACAGATCAATAGATAAAAATGTAAATGGAACAAAGTGGGTATTCCAGAACAAGTTGGATGAAGATGAAAAAGTTATAAGAAACAAAGCAAGGTTGGTTTGCAAGGGTTACACTCAGATTGAAGACATTGAATTTGAGGAAACACATTCTCCAATTGCTTGGATGGAAGCTATTAGAATTTTCTTAGCCTTTGTAGCTTTTAAGGATTTCAAACTTTATCAGATGGATGTAAAATCAACATTTTTGAATGGACCACTGAAAGAAGAATTTTATATTGATCAACTGAAAGGATTTAAGTTGAGAGACAAGTATTTGATTGGTTAAGGTTTTCAAAAGGGATTTGCTGGTAGTAATCTTTATTTTAAAGTTGATTCATGTAAAATCTTAATTGTTGTAGTGTATGTTGATGACATAATATTTGGAGGAAATGATGCTATGTGTAGAAGGTTTGGTGGTGAGATGCAGAAGGAATTTGAGATATCCATGATCGGTGAGTTGAATTTCTTTCTTGGATTGCAAGTAAATCAGAATAGCAAAAGAATTTTCATTTGTCAGTCTAAATATGTCAAAGAACTATTAATGAAATTTGGGTTGGAGAATTCTAAACTGGTGTGTACACCTATGATCACCAGATGCAAGTTGACAAAAGATGATAAATCTCCTAAGGCTAATGCAAGTAAGTATAGATCAATGATTGGAGGATTGTTACATTTGACTGCAACTAGACCAGATATCATGTATGCTATTTGTTTAGTAGCTAGATTTCAACAAGAACCAAAAGAATCACATGTTGTTGTAGTAAAAAGAATTTTCAGATATTTGAAGGGAACAAAAGAATTCAAATTATGGTATCCCAAAAATTTAGATTTAACTTTGATAGATTATACATATGCAGATTGGGTAGGAAGTGTTGATGATAAAAAAAATACAAGTGCTGGAGCATTTTTTCCTTGGCTCTTGCTTAGTTACTTGGTCAATTAAGAAGCAAGATTCTGTGTCCCTATCCATTGCTAATGACGAATATATTCTAGCCTCTTCATGCTGCACACAAGTACTTTGGATGAAATAGATTTTGAAGGATATTGGTGTGTTGTTTGATGAACCCATCTCAATTACATGTGATAACACTAGTGCAATGCTCCAAAACAAAGTATATATCTAGATTCAGTATCACTTCTTGAGGGAAAAGGTGTTGGATAATGAAGTAAGGATTAAGTATGTACCTACAAAAGATTAGATTGTAGATATATTCATTAAGGCATTGTGTAAGGATACTTTTGAGTATCTTCAACAAAAGTTAGGCATATTACCCCTTCCTAGTTTGAATTGATGTGCATTTCTCTAGTAAATTGGATGATCATTCTTGTTTGGACTAAAGCTTGGGGGATTCTTCTTAGGGGGAGAAAAGTAAGTTTCATAATGGGAGATGTTCTCTCCTTTGTCCTTGATGTCAAAGGGGGAGAGATGTAGAGAAATGATGATGCAGAGAGAGTTGCAGAAATAGAGTTTTTTTGTTTGATATTGATGGATGTTGCCATCAATGACAAAGGGGGAGATTGTTGCAAATGTGACGTTGATGGTGCTGATATGATTGTCATGGTTGTCATTGATGTCAATATATTGTACTGGTGTTATTTTTTTGAGTTGGTGATCCAGAATGTGTTTCCCGATCTGTTTGGTGCTTTGAAATTTGTGCTTTGGATGATGTTCAATACTGACTGGTAATTGATGGTGTTGTTTGTGATCCATATTTCTCTGTTTTCTGGATATGGTGTTGATTTATTGGATTGTTGTTTATCTTAGTTACATTCTTGTTTTGCTAAGTTGAGAAGTGTTATTTTGGGTCCAATCCGATCGAGAATCGGAGATTGTGTAATGACATTTGTGTAGCGCTTTTCTTGTTTTGGCTCTAGTATTCGTGATGGATGCAACAATTTGATTTGACTAATGAAGTGTGTTGTGGTGTAGTCCACTTCTAATTCCTTTTCACCATGAGAATGTTTAGTGCAAACCTATTTCATGTGAGATTTGAGAAACACAACACCACATGAGCCTAAAGATCTTCTACAAGCTGAATAATTTTTTACAAGGAGAAGCAAGGAAGCAAAATAATTGGAAAAGCAAAACATAGAAAATATGCTAAAAAAGATGAGAGCTCAATATTTACAAAATGTGTAATGTGATAATGATACAAGGAAAAGAAAATTAACCTCTAATAGGTCAAGAAACCCTAAAAGGGAAAACCTAGGCTTGCACATAATAATTAATAAAAGGATTAATTATTATGCACCTAATGTCAGCTTAAGTGTAAAAAGAGATAATAGGGAACTTAAATAATTAAACAAATATTATTTAATTAATCAAGTAAAGAACCAATTACTCTAACACCCCCCTTAAGATAGATTTAGGGAGAAGCTAAAACCTAGAAGAACTACTGAAAGCAGAAAAGATGGGTCTTGACAACAAGGCCTAATCAGGTACCCAAATACAATGAAATCTCTGTGAAACAAAGAAAAAGGAGAAAACCCAGTGGGAAAAAACTCCTCTCCAAAAAGAGATAAAAGAACATGCTAAAAGAAGAAGGAAGGAAGGCCTCATAAAGACCCCCCAAGGACAACTTCCTTCACCCCAAGCATAGTGCGGCGATGCAAAAGGTTTTGTGAAGATGTCTGCAACCTGCTCGGCAGTGGGAATGTACTCCAGAATGAGAGAACCATCCTGAATCAACTGGCGAATAAAGTGCATGTGAAGCTCAATGTGCTTCATCCACTGATGCTCTAGTGGGTTGCGGGAAATATGAATAGCACTTTGATTGTCAAACCAAAGAACAGTGGGACTATCAGGAGGAAAACCAAACTCAATCATCAATTGTCGAAGCCATAAGATCTCCTGACAGGCGAGCACAACAACTCGGTACTCGACCTCTTTAGATGATAATGCATGAGTAGTCTGCTTCTTGCAAGACCATGTGATAGGACCAGAGCCAAGACAGAAAACAAAGCCAGAAGTAGACTTCCAATCAGTGACATCACCAGCCTAATCTGAGTCAGTGTAGCCAACAATGTGAGGTTCCCCTGATGTGTAGTGAATGCCATGAAAACTAGAGCCTTGAATGCACCACAAAATACGTTTGGCAGCTTGCCAATGACTCTCATGAGGATCATGGGAGAATAGAGAGACAAGGCCAACTGTAAAGGAAAGATCATGACAGGTGTGAGTCAGGTACAACAAACTGCCAACCAACTACATGTAAAGTGTAGAATCTATTGAAGGAGTAGGACAAGTAGGAATCAAAACAACCCTTGACTGAAATGGAGTGGGAGTAGGCTTGCAATCAAGCATACCAAAGCGCTGAAGCATATCAAGAGCATACTTCTGCTGGTAAATGTAGATCCCATCAGAAGACTGAATCACCTGAAGACCAAGGAAATAGTGCAAAAGACCAAGGTCTGTCATCTCAAACTGGTCCATCAAGGCTCGCCAAATATGCTATATCATAGAGAATGAGCTACTTATGATGAGGAGATCATCAACATAGAGCACAAGAATCAAGATCTCACCCTCAAGAAGCTGAATATACACTGTGTGATCAGAATGACTGCGGGTGAAACTAGTGGAGAGCAAGAAAGAATCCATTTTCTCATACCAAGCCCGAGGGGCCTGTTTGAGACCATACAAGGAACTCCAAAGTTTGCAAACCAAAGAACTATTTTGCACAAATCCTTAAGGTTGCTCCATGTAGATTTCCTCCTGTAGGTCCCAATGCAAGAAGGCACTCTTCACATCCATTTGAAAAACAAGCCATCCTTGACAAGCTGCAAGAGATAGGACAAAGCAAATAGAGTTCATCTTGGTGATAGGGGCAAAGGTCTCAGAGTAATCAATACCCTCAACCTGTGAGAAACCCTTTGCAACAAGAAATTATTTGTACTTATCAATGGAACCATCAACAACATACTTAGTGCGATACAACCAGCGACACCGAACCATCTTTCTGCCCTTAGGAAGAGGATAGAGTTCCCGAGTATGATTCTTCATCAAAGAAGAATACTCCTCCATAGAACAATCCCACTCAGAGTGTCCTGTAGCCTCTAAAAACTTTATAGGATCATCTGAAATGGCATGATTCAAAAGACTAGAACCCATGGTATGAGAATGGGTGCAACGAGTATCTGAAGGATCACTGGCTATAGAACCTTCCGCCTCAACAGTAAAGCGAGCCCACTTGGGCATTTGAGGTGGAGCAGGTGGAGGTGGGGATGGTGGATCATTAGCACCATCATCAGAATCAACTTCAAAATAATCCTGAAGAGATGTAGTGGAAGGAGTAGGTAGAGGAGTAGACACTGGAGTTGAGGTATCCACTATGGGAAGGCGCTCATCAAACTGAACATCCCGTCAAAACATAACCTCTCTGGAATCAGGATCAAACAACCTGTATGCCTTAACATCCTCACAGTAGCCAACAAAAATGAGGGGTCAGTTCTTCTGCTCCATGGCTTTCCTCTGAGCATCAAGAATAAAAGCCCATGCCTCATTGCCAAACACTCGGAAAAAAGAAACATCAGGCTTGTCATGAGACCAAGCCTCCTCAGGAGTGATATGTCAAATCACCTTGTGAGGCATCCAATTCTTAGTATAGTTGGCACAATTGACTGCCTCAGCCCAAAAAGATGAATCCATGGACTTGGATTGAATCATACAATTCGCCATCTCCCGTAAAGTTCTGTTCTTGAACTTAGCGACACCATTATGTTGAGTGGTGTAGGGAACAGTAAACCGATGCTGCAAACAATGCTCAATGCAAAAATCTCTGAAAGCCTGATTCACATACTCCCCCCCCATTATCTGTACGTATCTGTGAATAGAACTGCCAGACTGCTTCTCTACAAATATCTTGAAGATGCGAAATGAATCAAAGACATCAGACTTGTACTTAAAAAAGTACATCCATGTGCGTCTGGAGAAGTCATTAATAAAAGTGAGTACATACTTGGCCCCAAAAAAAGGAGTGGGAAATGACATGAGATCACTGTGAACCAACTCCAAGGGTGCCAAAGCATGAGGGGCTCTTCCCTTCAGAAAGGGATCTCTATGATGCTTGCCAAGCACACAACCATGACAAATACCATCAGTGTAGGAAATCTATGGGAGCCCAAGAACAAGTGCCTGTGTACTCATCTATTGAAGATATATGTAATTGACATGGCCCAAGCGCTCATGCCAAAGCTTACTCACTGAATCTGCATGTGCTATAAGAGACAAACCTGCACCTGTAGAGGGCTCAAATCCATCAAATCTGTATAGATGAGATGCAGTATCAACACTCTTAGTAGCCACAACCAAATTAGAGTCATGGAGGTCCCAAATAACCAAATCATGCGGTAAGAACTCAACTGTCTTACCAGAGCCAAAATGGCAAATCTGATAGATGGACAGGAGGTTCATTAAGATGTCAGGGACAACCAGAACATCCTACATAGTACCCCCATCCAAAGAGATAGAACCTGAACCCAAGACTAAAAACTGAACTGAGTCACCCACTACAATCTGTGAAGTACCACAAGAGGAAAGAGAAATAACTAACTGCTGAGTGTGAGTCATATGATGAGAAGCACCAGAATCAAGTATCCATGTGGACCCATAGGTCGAAGCTCGAGCAATGAGAGCATGACCTTTCCTTGTGGAAGGAGAAGACACCTGAGGTGAGGAGAAGACACCTGGAAACTGGATGCCCTTCCTTGCCACAAAAACTACAAGTGTCTCCTGATTTCTTCTTAGTCTTGGAGGAAGACTCACCAGACTATGAAGATTTCCCATGTTTTAGAGGAAATGGTGGTTTAGAATCAGAATTAGGAGTAGGCTTGGAGGAATGCTCATTGCCTGCAGAAGGCTTCTTCGGCTTTGGTTTCTGCTTTTGTTTCTCCTTAGAGGATTGAGAAACCAATACTTTGTTCTTGGACCTTGAAAGCATATCCAATTGAGAAAGATGAGTCTGCTCACAAAACAAATTCTCACAAAAGATATCAAAGGTAGGCATGGTGAAATGAGCACCCAAGCCATCCATGGTGGAGTAGAAAGAAGAGACAAAAAACTAAAAATGACCCCGAAGCTTCGAAAGAATCGAGTGAATGCACTCTGTGTCTATCTTGATCTTTCCACATCCCTGAAGAACAGATCTGGTAGTCTTGAACATGTTCAAAAAATCCTTAATGGTGGGAAAGGAAACATGTGACAAGGAAACCAACTCTACCTCAATCTGTAATACCTAAATCTCAGTAACCCCCTTGAAGAGAGACTCAAACTTCAACCACATAGCCCGAGGAGTGAGCAACTCATCAAGGTGAAATAGAAGACTGTCAGAGACATGCAAAGAGAGAAAACCCATGGCCTCATCCATCTTGTTTCTGTGTTGAAGAAGCTCATAAAGACACTGTAATAGAGGCTGAACCACATCCAAACAAGACCACAACCCTCATGCCCAGAGAAGCCTCGTGATGCGGGGCTTCTAGGTGTGATAGTTGTGTGAAGTCAACAACTCAACTGAAGGATCTGCCATGAAAAAAACTGCACCTGCACCTGCTTGTTGGTTTTTTTTTTTATGTGATCTTTCAGAATAGATAGAAGATGTAGAAGGGTTTTTTTGTTTTGAGAGTTTCAGTGTTCTTGATTTCTAATATAAATAACAGAAAGAGAGAAAAAAACCCCCCCACAACAAATAAGCCCAAACCCTAGTACATACCGATGAGAAGAAATTAGTGCATAAGCAAAAAAACTTCAAACTGAAATCTCATGTACCTGATGAAAAATTATGAGAAACAAGATAACATATCTGAATAGAGCATGCTGAGAGCTTTCCAATGCCTATTCGTTTTTGAAAAACAGAGTCCATTTGCCATTCTAAGACCCTGGAAGTGGAGAAAAGAGTCCCAACTTTGACTGGAAAAAAATACAGTCAAACAAAAAAATACAGCAAAAAGTCCAACACCACAAGGTCCAGCTCGGAACCAACTTTCTGACACCTATTCGTTTTTGAAAAAAATGACTCCGTATGCTCAAGATATGGCCAAAAAATGACCCCCCCTTAAAAGGCAAGAGGGTGGAGGTTCGATGGCAGAGGCCTAGTAGGGGTGGCACTCGAGTGGCGCTTCAGGGAGGAGCGACAGAGAGGGAGTGGCGGCGGCGGTGGGAGAAAACAAGGCGGCCGATAACGATGATGGCAGGGAGGCGGGCGCCGACAGTGGCGGTGGCAGGTTGAGCAGGCGCCGTGGTGGGAGAAGACAAGGCAGCCGACAGCTATGGTGACAGGGAGAGTGGGCGCCGCGGCGGGAAGGGGAAGCCGACAGCCGGACTGTTAGGGGTACAAAGTACCCTTGAATCTGCAAAAAGTTTTTCAATTTTTCTTTTTCTTTTTCGCCTTTTGCAAAAAACTTTTGATTTTTTTGATTTTGTTTTTCAAAAAATCAAAAATTCGGTCTGCATGCCGTAAAAAGGCAAAAAATCATTTTTTTGAAATTTTTTCTCGAACTGTGTGCCAGGGCTGTACGACTTGGTACTGAAGAAAAATCACCCCCAGATGCTCAGGAGTCAAAACTAGGCAAGTTTTAAATGACTATAGGGGTTTTTGGGCCTTTTGAGCACAATGGTGAGGTCCGCTTAGGCCCAAAGTGCTCAGAAAAAAGGCCTATCCCTAAGTACATAAAAAAAACTTCCTGAAACCCCAGATCTGCTTCCAATGCAAAAAATCTCAAAACAAGAACATATAGCTGCAGATCTGAAGCTCTGATACCATGTGAGAGTTGAGAAACACAACACCATAAGAGCCTAAAGATCTTCTGCAAGCTGAATAATCTGTTACAAGGAGAAGCAAGGAAGCAAAATAACTAAAAAGCAAAACACAGAAAATATGCTCGAAAAGATGAGAGCTCAATATTCACAAAATGTGTAATGTGATAATGATACAAGGAAAAGAAAATTAACCTCTAATAGGTCAAGAAACCCTAAAAGGGAAAACCTAGGCTTGCACATAATAATTAATAAAAGGACTAATTATTATGCACCTAATGTTTTTGATTAAGGTAAAAGTAGGTTTTGAAGGGGCCCCGAAACCCTTTACAATCAGAACTTAAACAACATAAGCAACGAGAAAAAAAAAAAATAGACCAGCGAAAAACTAGCAGAAAACCAGAGAAAACCAGAAAAAGCCCCCCAAAGCCAGCAGGCCATCCAGAGTTCGGAAGAGAAACTAGTTGATTTTTTCCAGAGATTTTGCCAGAGTGTTGCTAATTTTGTGTATCTCTTTGATGTTATCCCTGAGATTAGGGGGATCCTTTGCAGTAGCAGCCACAACTTTCTTGACATTAGCCCTGGTCCTCTTCACAGTGCCACCCACCGAAGTAGCATCATCACTACCAGTTTGGATGGTCTCTTCATCCAAGTCAAGATCCACAACCAGTTTTGGAGAGCAGGTTTGATCAGAGACCTTAGCAATATCCTCCAGGTTTTTAATGACAACAAAAAGGAAACTTGGAATAACGCCCATAAGATTTTTCATTGCTTCCTTCCCATCTTCCAGCGATTTAACCTTATCCTCCATATTCTGCTTCCAGTTTATCTGCTCTCTATTTTCATCCTCCCTCTTCTCATCCATATTTTTCCCCTTTTTTTCCAGGTTCTTCAAGAGCTCATAGGTCCATCTGTCGTAATCCATTCTTGCCTCAGAGAGTTTCTTGAGGTTATCCAAGATTAGCCCGTTACCCGCACTTTCCTTATCCTCGCTAACCCTGTCCTTAGCCTCGTCCTTCTTAGAATATTTTTTTGTTTCCCTCTAGGAATTCACATCAGTTTCCTCATTATCCTTGAAATACATTTCCTCCATCGGATGGCTATTGTCCTTACCAGGGCAATCACTGAGGATAGGGCTTTCATGACCAAGCTCATTATCACCACTTTCTTCCTCATTATCCAGCTCCTCATCTTTCCAGTTGTCTTCATCGTTGGAGTCATCCGTCTCCATTCTGCTACTTACCTTTTCAATTTCCTCTGTTTCCAACCCAGGGGCACTTTTCCTTTTTTTTCTAGAGGATGCCTTCTCCTTGCTGGAGTCTCCTTCCATCTTTCTCTTACCCGGAGAGGCAGAATTCCTCTTATTTTCCAGCAGGGCGAGGGTTTTGCAATACTCATAGATGAGAAGCAAAAGCCCGCAGTGGAGAATCGGGCTGGAAGGGTTATTCCTATGTTTATTGAGGGACCTGGAGAGTGACCTAAAAAGGTAGTAGGGCAGAGATACCTTTTTGTCGTGTTTGAAATGGTTTAAGAGAATGAAATGGTAGGTGTGGGCCCTAGAGAAATGACCTTCAACCGTGATGTATTCCATAATTGCATTCAAAACCCAACCCCATAGTTTCTTGATGTTTGCAGCTTCGTAGTAGCCCCCAGTACCTTTGCCAATTTTAACCCTTTCTTTCTCTTTCCGCGGGAATAGATTGACCGTGTTGTTGGAGACTTTAAGGTCACGAAAGAAATTAAGCCCAGTGTGGGGCATTCCAGCTACAGTAGATATGAGCCCAACGTCTAGCTTAAACTTAACTCCATAGATTTTAAAAGAGCCATTAGACCAGTTTTTAGAAATATTGGAAACAACGAGGTTGACCCTACCTTTGTCATAGTCCACGAGCTTCTCCATGAAGCTGGTGAGAGAGCCCTTTTCCAGTTTCGCCCAAACTTTCGACATCGCTTTCCAAGTCGACGTATTGTCTGGTTCCTCCCGCCTCAAGTCACCTCCCATCTTCGAATTCAGGCTATCTACTCTTTTTCTCTACAAACTAATTCCTTCTTTCCCAAAGTTGCTTGAGATTTTGAACCGGGTTACCCACAAAGCGTGCGGCAAATTATTAAAGATTGTTGGAGATCTGCCGCTTTGCCAAGTAATGGTGACCTTTCCAATAAGGCATAAATAATTCTTTTTACCTATCATGATTAAACTGTCCTTCTCTCCCCATATAACGGTCCTTTCTAAGGAACTCTTTAATGTTTAGATTGAGATCCTCCTCATGCCAAATTTATTGGGAGTAAGCGTTAACTCTTATATTTGCTAAACAATCTGCTACACTGTTTTGCTCTCTGAAGGCATGTTGAATAATAATTTCTTTAAAACTTGCAATGATCTCCCTAGCTTTCATGCTGATATTTTCAATTGACCAAGAAGGCTCCGACTCCCCCTTTAGACACTTAATAATATTAAGTGAATCTCCCTCAAGCCATAATTTATCATAATTAAGATTTTTGGCTAAAATTAAGGTGTTCAGGGCAGTAGAGGCTTCGGCAAAATGGCTAGTTTGATTCCCCAAAGGACCAGCCACCACCTTTAAACAACTTCCAGCAAAATTCCTGACAATGCCCCCATATCCAGCTTTACTTGGATTCCCTTTAGAGGCTCCATCAAAGTTAGCCTTAATCCACCCCTGAGGAGGAAAACACCAGACAAGACCATCTCTTCTAGTTTCCTTGCTGGTAGTAGTGGTAGAGAGGTTCCACCTGTCTTTGAAGTCATCTTTAGCTATAGGTCCATGATCAATGCCATAGATGCATTCAAAAATACTCCTAAAATTTTTGTCTGCCACCACTTCAGGAATAGCCCTTTTATCCCTAAAAATCCTATTGTTACGCTCTTTCCAGATATTCCATATAGCAATCGACAGAGTAATTCTCCAAGTCTCCATAATTTTAGGATTAGAATTAGGGCATTGCCATTGCTGCTAGGAATCGCCAAGGGAGTTCGGGAAAACCCAGCTCAGGTTCCACCTACTCAAGATGATTTTCCAGATATCCTAACTAAAAGTGCATTGATTGAGAATATGGCAAGCCGTCTCTTCTTCCCTGCAACAAAGAGAACACCTATTAGGAAAAATAAAACCTCTTTTATGAGGGTTGTCTAGGGTTAAAACCTTATTTTGGATGAAAATCCAAAAGAAGATAGCTTAAGTGTAAAAAGAGATAATAGGGAACTTAAAGAATTAAACAAATATTGTTTAATTAATCAAGTAAAGACCCGATTACTCTAACATTTCAAATTATGTTTGGCCAACTTGGAAGGTTATATAGTCATGAGGACAATATAAGTAAAGGATCATCTAAATGAATGAGGTATGGAAGATATGTAAGATTGAAAAGCTAAATCCGACTGATGATTGATGTGAGAAGTTGTGCGAAGGTGTGTAGTGTGTTGTTAGGCACCGAAGGTTGTTTTGACATTGTTGTTTGTAGTAGTTGTATCACATTGGTTGATTTTCTTTTCTTTCTTTCTCTTCCGTCAGTGAGCCCTCATGCAGTGAGCCACCTTTGTAAAAATCACCTTAACGGATGTCACCCTAACAGGTTTTTATATATTGAGAACTAACATTCTCTGTGGTTTTTCCCTTAGATTTTCCACGTCATATTTGGTGTTCATTGTGTATGACTTCTTTGTGTATATGTATACTTTTATGATTACATCTATTCAGGTTAATTAATTAATTAGTTGGTTATTCTAGATTTGTGAAAGAATTAAAAGTTTAATTGACAACTGATTCAACCTACTTCTCAGTTGTCTAGACATTCAACAAAAGGTACTATGGAGTATGGACTTTAGTACAAATAATGTGGAGATTTTATGTTGAAAGCCTATATTGATGCAAATTAGGCTGGAAGTGTTGATGACTGGGATAGTACTAGTGGTGGTGCATTCCTTTTAGGGAATAGATTGGTCTCCTAGTTCAGTAAGAAACAAGATTTAGTTTCACTATCTACTGCTAAAGAGGAGTATATTACAACAAAATCTTGTTGTACTCAGGTAAAGTGGATGGGACAGACTCTTAAGGATATCAAGGCAACATATGATTAAGCAATTCCTATTATGTGTGATAATACTAGTGCAATAAACATTTCAAAGATTCAAGTTATGCATTCAAGAACAAAACATATTTCAGTCAGATATCATTATTTAAGGGAGAAAGTTGCTGAGAAGGAAGTTTGTTTGGAATACATTTCTATGAAAGATCAGGTTGCAAATATTTTCACAAATGCATTGGCAAAGGACATATTTGAGTTTCTTTGGGAGAATCTTGGGGTCATTGCGCCTCCTTCTTCTCGCTAGGTGCAATTTGGGGATGCATCTTTCCAAAGGGAGATTTCATTTCTTGTCTTGGATTGATGTTGTGGCTGCTCTTAAGGGGAGCAATGGTGTGCAGTATTGCTGTAACTTTGTCCTTGGTGGAAAAGGGGGAGAGATTGAGTATGTTATAGAAAAGGGAGAGATTGAGAAGGTTTGATATGTTGGCGAGACTGAGATTGAATTACCAATTTGGAGATTGAGATTGAGAGAGATAGAGAAAAAATGTGATGTATATTTTTGGAGAGATATAGAGCATTATTATTCTTCTTTAAGGTGCATGTGTCATCAAGTGTTGCCATCAATGACAAAGGGGGGGATTATTGGAATTATACATTGATGTATTGTTGTGGTTATCATTAGTATCACAACTTGTTGTTTCAGATTGGACTGGAATGTGTTGGCATTTTTGATGTTTATGTTGTGATTGTCATTGATGGACACACACTTGTATTGAGATCCCCTTTATATGTATGAGCTCATGCTCAACTGGTATTTGTTCCAACTGGTATGTTGTATTCTAGTCTTTAGACTAGTGGTGATTTTGCAGAATGTGTTTCCCGGTCTAAAGTGGCATGTTGACCCCAAGCGGTTTGTAGATCACAAGCGGTACGAGGAAGCAAAGCGGCACAATGCATTCTTACCAGTCTTCATTTTTGTCAAACCGGCAACTGACATTCTGTATGAATCGATAATACTCTGTGATGAGTTACCAACCGACATTTTGTGATGAGTTACCAATCCACCGATTGTTTGATGGTGCCGACACATTGACGGTGATTCTTGTGTCATGTTACTAAGTATGTCTAGATTCACTGAACCTAGGAAATTGTAATGTAATCCTATTGGACTGACAGGAAATTAGATTCCTTTAAAAGGACATCATGTCTAGGGTTTTCGTGTTGTTGAAGAAGCTGCGAATAGGGTTTATGTTGAGCTAGGGTTTAAGGTGGAAGTGCCGAGCGATCTTATCAGAGAAGATCGAGTTGTAACTAAGAGAGAGATAGAGGAGACTGAAGTAATGCTGGAATGCATTAGCTATGAGCAATACTGGATCTAACCAAGCAATTTGTGCTAGTAGATAGATCAAACACTTGTTGATTACTCACATCTTTGACAAGTCTGTAGCCCTTAACCGGGTAGGCCTCAAAGCCTTTATAAAATCCTCTAACAAGGTGGTTCACACATGTGAATCTAAAATCCTCTAACAAGGTAGTCTTTAATCAGACTTATCTCCTAATAGAGATTGAGATTCCTAACAGGATCTGTTCTGGTGAAGAACATTGTAAGACCTTAACCGGTCTGACCTTAACCGGTCTAGTTTCTATTCTGCAGATAGTGACTTGTGAGTTCCATCTCATCGTGGTTTTTCCAGTTGGGTTTCCATGTCAAATATCTTGTGTTATGATTGTATTTCTTTTGTGGGTGAATGTTTTATTCGCATTTTGGTTTGTATGTGTGATAACCAATTTGATTGTCAGACTGCTTTACCGGTTTATCTTTAGACTATGTAAGTGTTTTAATGCAAAGATTTTTGGCATATTAATTCACCCCCCCCTCTTAGTATTCATCAATTGGTATCGGAGCCAACCTTTCTATAAGCTTAACCACTTGGAAAGAGATATGGGGGAATACACATTGAGGGAACTTACTCAATGACTCACTAAGTCTGAGCAAGCCTATGATGATCTTATGGTCAAATACAAGGCATCTCAAGCAAAAAGAAGAGAACATGCAGAGAGGCTGATGGAACTATCTGAAAGTAGTTCTGAAGATGAAGCTAACATGGAAGCTATGATTGCTGAAGTGAATAAGCTGAATGATTCAAACTCCTATCTGAGAAAGGAGTTGGAAGGACTGACTATTTGGTTCAGTCAAGAGCTTGAGAACCGGAGAAAAGGTGAAGATCTGGTAAAAGATAGAGATCATGAGATCTCCAAGTTGAAACATGAGATTAGTGCACTAACTGCTCGCCTTCATGAAAGTAGAATGGAAAAAGAAGACATGCAAGGAGAACTAAACATTGCCATCTCTGAAAATGCAAGTCTTATGGAGACAAACATTGCTATTTCCAAAGAACTCTTTGAATCAAAGGAAATACTAGCTAAGTTTGGCAAAAGTACAATCAGGCTAGAGTAAAAGCTTGAGTCATCTAAACCGGCAAAGAATACCAATGGTCTTGGTTTTTCTGGACATGAGGAAGGAGAATCCTCAGGAACAAATGCTGAAGCATCAAAGAAGAAACCGACACTCAAAGGAAAAGGTAAGCAAAAATTCAAACCTATTTGCTTTAACCTGTCTTAAAGAAGGACACACTGCCAATGTATGTAGGAGCAAAGCCTACAATAATTTTCCTTATTTTATCAACAATGTACCTAGATCCAATAATTTCAATGGTCATTGTTATGCATGCAACAAGTTTGGGCATAGAGCATTTGAATGCAGGTCTGTAATGGATAACACTGGAAGATATCCTCAGAGGACCAAAGGAACTGGTCTTGAATCTTTTATGAACCGAAACCACAACCGGTTTAATGTCTTCAATCATCAGTCAAGAAGTGGTGGTCATCAAGCGGAAATCAGATGGAGAGAAAGTTGTATGATCTGTCATGGTCATGATCACACTGCTGCAACATGCAGAAGGAAGAATGGAAACATGTACAATGGACCTTGGAGAGCACCTGGACTTGTTTGCTATCATTGCAACAAACCGGGTCACATTGCAAGATTCTGTAGAAGCAGAAAAAGTATATCTGATGATATACCGATCACTCAGGAAGGAGAAATAGATGTTGAAAAAGTTCAAGAAGACATGAAGAAAATATGGAAGAAGAAACCAGTATTATTGGAGGAGGAACCGGTTTCTGCACCTAGTGTGGAAATATCAGAACCGACAAAATGCTTTCGAACCCTCGATTAACACCAGTAAAAGACCTTAACTAGTATGCTACACCTATCACTTGGAAGAAGACCGAAAATGGTAAAGAGGCAAATTAGGGTTTACACCCTAATATAGGAGCATTAATGATGGTAGGTGAGAGACATGTATAAATGCATTTTTCAAATCATTTCTCACTATCTGTTTTCGAGCGAAGAAAAGTTTTCAAGTGCAGAGCAAAGAAAAGGCGTTTTGAGCTTAGATTTCGAGAAATTGGAGAGCTTTGAAAGAGATTCAAATATAGTTTGCAAGTGGTAGTGGAGAACTCAAAGCGGTGATTTGGCATCCGACGGAGAGCGAAGTAAAGTAGAATCAGGAAGCCCTAAATTCACGTTTGAAAGGTATTTTTTGTGTTCTTGAAATACTCTTCAATGGCTTCCACATCTCATACTAGTTCAAGCACATCCATTGAGTCAGAAAATTTCATTCAGAGGAAGTCCAAGTATAATGCTTTGTTACAAGTTCCAGCTGGAGTCATAGTTGAAGAAGGAATTTCAGACTATATTGATTACAAGATAGAAGACCTAGGGTCCTTAGCCATTCATACTCAATTAGGTCTATTTTGCGGAAAGGACAAAAGAATCAAACTGGAGTTCAGTATCTTAGAGAAGAAGAAACTCCATAATGTGGTGTATTTTCTGGAAGACTTCACAGAGGATCATATCAAGATCATCTTGAGCAGAGTCCATGGTGACAAGATGTACCTAGAGAGAACACATGATATCACGCTGGAGGCAATTCATGTAGTCACCAATTTTTGCAACACAGGGGAAGTGCTAGCCCTGAGAACGGTAAGCAAAATGGAAATGACCAAGCTCACCGGTTCGACAAGTGATTCACGAGGTATGACAGTTAATCCTATCAAGGATGAACTGGTAAAATATGCCTGCATGGTGATAGGCTACAGAACATTCTCAGCCAGTAGGATTAATTCTGTATCTGCTTCAACAGTAAATGCCGCTTACCGGATGATTATAGAGGATAAATCATTTGACTTATGCACCGGTATGCAAAGGCAACTCCTGTTAAATCTCAAGGCAATCAAAAAGGACAATTCACTGAGATTTAAGTTTGGACAACTACTGGTAGGGTTGTTTTTCTATTTCCAAGGCTACTTTCCTGGTGTAGGAGATGTCTAGTGGTCCCCTAAACAACCGGTAACCAAGCAGATAAAGGAAAGTGTGCAAGCCATTGGAACTGGCTACCCTGAGATACTGAACAAATACTTTGATGAGTTCAAAAGAAAGATGAGTCAGAGGATGCGAATCTCAGGTGACATAGTGAAGAAGTATGAAGATGACATCTATTTCACTATTCAGGTGGACAAATGTCTAATGGAGGCTATTGAGCCTAGAATGGAGGAAGTGGAGCCTATGGGCTATGAGGTCATCTTTGACATGCTAGAAGGGTATGGTTCAACCCTTATTGCCTCGCCTCGTGATCCAAAGGTGAAGCGAACCGGAACCTACTTGGAGAGGATCGCACCGATTGAAGAACCATTGATGAAAAAGGGAAAAGAACTGGCAGCCAAGAAAGCTAAGGCAGTGCCTACGGCATCAGCACCAGCTACCACTGAGACTCCAAGAGTGACCAAGCGATCACCGACAAAGAAGAAACTAGAGGTAACACCGGAAAAATTCTTCGAAAGAAAGAGGAAGACTAAGGCAAATGAACCGGACTCCGAAGAAACTAAGTCTGATGAACAACCAAAGAAGGCTAGACAAACCAAGAAGGTGAAGAAGAATGAACTGGCAACATCCGCATTGGTAAATATAGATATCTCCTCTTAGAAACCTTTGACACATTGTCAAAGAACAGTAAAGAATATTAGGAGAAAGTTACTTCATGATTTAATTGATTATTATGATGATTTCAATAGTGAAGAAAAAGATGAAGTACTGTAGGAAATCATTCTTTATTTATGCAGAAATGACCAGTCACCATCAAAGATTAAATCTCAAACACCAGATTCATTGTTTAAAGCATTGGATAACAAATGGCGCATTGCCATTGAAAAGGAACAAGAGATTAGGGAGAAAGTTTTTGCACATTACTTCCCTGAACTCTCAAATTTAGAATTGTTTGATGTCTTAGATCAAAATAAAGGTCTCTTCTTCACAAGGAGAAGAAGACTCTAGTTGTTGGAAGGGAGAGTTGATGATGTAGAAAAGGATACACATCAACACATGGCCCATGCTATCAGCTCACACAAATCTTGAATGACCAACCTCCAAGCGAAAAAGGAACTGGTTATTTCCAAACCGGATGAAGTTTTTGATGAGGAAGGAAACCCGGTGGAGGAACCAATTGACACCATAGATGTCGATGCCCTAGATATAGAAGATGTCACTCAGGACATACCTTCTAAGGGAACTGAATAGGGGCAATAGGCCGATCAGGGTGGTGAACAAGCTATGGACACACAACAAGTGGCAAAATACGAGGAAGAAGAGAAAAAGAAGAAGGATGAAGATGAGAAACAGAAAAAGGAGGAAGAGAAAAAGAAAGAGGAAGAAGGAAGAAGAAGAAAAGAAGAAGAAAGAAGAGGAGAAGAGGAAAAAGGAAGAGGAAGAGAAGAAGAAGAGGGAAGAAGAAGAAAAGGAAGAGCAGAAGAGGAGAGCAGAGGAGAAGAAAAAGGCAGAAGAAGACAAGGAAGAAGAGAAGAGAAGAGAAGCGGAAAAGAATAAAGCTGAAGAAGCCAAGGAACGTGAAGCAGAAAAAAGCTCTCAGGTGGAGACTCTGAAGGCAACCGAAAGTCAACCCTCATTGGTTGATCTCTCTAGTCCTATTGATATCCAATCTACAAGCGAGTCAGAGCTTATGCAGAGCATCAAGGTTGCTCAAGAGTGCCTTGAGATCATTCGTAGGAAAAAGGAACAAGACATCATTCAGGCAGCTGTAGACACACTTACCGATTTAATCCCCGGTATTAATCTTCCTGACACTGATTCATCACTAGCACAACTCAAACTTCTATGTATTGTAGTGGATGATCAGGTGCAGAGCCTAGAAGAAGCAGCTGAGGCTAATGTAAAGAAAGAGCACCAAAAGGCTCTTAACGTTGCTCTAGTGAAGAAACTGAATGAGCTTAGGACTGAACTATCAAAGGATCAAAAGGACATAAGGAGTGCTTTGGATGAGAGAAACTTGCTACTCAACAAAATCTGTCAACCTCATCTATTCTATGATGATGTGCTAGCCAAGAAGCAATAGCTTCAAATGGATTTACAGTCCTACTTAAGCACATTCAAGACTCCTTATGACTCCTTTACAGCATATGGGCAAACCGTTCACCGGTTCCAGATCCAGTCAGCCAAGATAGAGCAAGAGATCAGCACAAGGTCTAGGGATTTGCAGGAACTTCAACTGGTATTACTTCCATGACTGCAAATTCTCCAGAAATGCTATCTGAACCTGGATGCACTAACAGTCACCCAAGAACTGAGCACAATAGATGTGATGGACGAACAGGTATCACAAATGCAGATAGAGAAGGAAGTGGCAATCTCCCTACTTGAGTCCTGGTCTCTCTCCATGAAACAATTTTTGCAGGACTACAAAGCGGTTTTTGACAAGTATTATTCATTATTGTCATAAGCTCTTTATATATATATGGAAACAGGTTTTTGCAATGGTACTTTTTCATTGTTGGCAAAGGGGGAGAAGTATATGGTTTTAAAATTTTGATGGTCATTGATGGTCTTAAATTTTTTGAAATTTTGATATATCAGGGGGAGAAGTATATCAGAGGGAGAAGTATCTGTTTTGAAATTTTGATATATCCAGTGATATATGCTATATGCTCTGATGATTATGCTCTGAATGCAAAATTGCTATACACTCTATTGATTAAGGGATAGTGTATATGCTTGGGGGAGCAATTTTGTTAATGGCAAGTTTTTGTTGTAAAACACTTAGATGTCAAAATTTTATTTTCCTAAGTGTTGCCATCAATGCCAAAGGGAGAGATTGTTGGCATTTTTGATGTTTATGTTGTGATTGTCATTGATGGACACACACTTGGATTGAGATCCCCTTTATATGTATGAGCTCATGCTCAACCGGTATTTGTTCCAACCGGTATGTTGTATTCTAGTCTTTAGACTAGTGGTGATTTTGCAGAATGTGTTTCCTGGTCTGAAGCGGCATGTCAACCCCAAGCGGTTCGCAGATCACAAGCGGTATGAGGAAGCAAAGTGGCACAACACATTCTTACCAGTCATCATTGTTGTCAAACCGGCAACCGGCATTCTGTATGAACCGGTAATACTCTGTGATGAGTTACCAACTGGCATTTTGTGATGAGTTACCAATCCACCGATTATTTGACGGTGCCGACACATTGACAATGATTCTTGTGTCATGTTACTGAGTATGTCTAGATTCACTTAACCTAGGAAATTGTAATGTAATCCTATTGGACCAACATGAAATCAGATTCCTTTAAAAGGACATCATGTCTAGGATTTTTGTGTTGTTGAAGAAGCTGCGAATAGGGTTTATGTTGAGCTAGGGTTTAAGGTGGAAGTGCCGAGCGATATTATCAGAGAAGATCAAGTTGTAACAGAGACAGAGATAGAGGAGACTAAAGTAATGCTGGAATGCATTAGCTGTGAGCAATACTGGATCTAACCAAGCAATTTGTGCTAGTAGATAGATCAAACACTTGTTGATTACTCACATCTTTGACAAGTCTGTAGCCCTTAACCTGGTAGGCCTCAAAGCATTTGTAAAATCCTCTAACAAGGTGGTTCACACATGTGAATCTAAAATCCTCTAACAAGGTATTCTTTAATCGGACTTATCTCCTAACAGAGAATGAGATTCCTAACAGGATCTGTTCTGGTGAAGAACATTGTAAGACCTTAACCGGTCTGGTTTCTATTCTGCAGATAGTGACTTGTGAGTTCCATCTCACCGTGGTTTTTCCCAGTTGGGTTTCCATGTCAAATATCTTGTGTTATGGTTGTATTGTTTTTGTGGGTGAATGTTTTATTTGCATTTTGGTTTGTATGTGTGATAACCGGTTTGATTGTCAGACTGCTTTACCGGTTTATCTTTAGACTATGTAAGTGTTTTAATGCAGATTTTTGGTGTACTAATTCACCCCCCCTCTTAGTATTCATCAGAATGTCTATGGTTTAAAATATTTATGGTGTAGAGCTATTTTGTTGTGTTGATGATGTTGTAGTTGTTCTATTGGTTGTTCTGAAAGTGCTTGGGTCTGAAATATGTTGCTAGTATTGAGTGTTATTGTTATCTTCATTGGGTATAGTTTCGGTAGCATGGATATGATGGTTCTGTGGTTTGAAAACATATTTGTGTTCTCCAGGTGTTGTGGCATTGATCGTTCCTAGTTGTGAGATTCTATATTTGACCCATCCTTATGTATGGGTATTATTTGTGGATGGATGTTTGATATGTTATGGGTCTCACCATAGCATGTGTAGATTTGGATTTGAGTTAGTTTTATTAGAGAGTATGTGCTTGATCGTTCATTGCTTATATGGATGCGTAGCATGTGGATATGCTATTGGTTAGGTTCTAGTGATTGCGGATTGGTGAATTGAACTTTGAAAGATGTGTTTTGGTCCCTTCTTTCTCCTGGAGTGGAAGATGTGTGTATTTGTGGTTCAAAAAGTGTATCTTGATTCGGGCAAACTTGGTTTAAGCTTTGATGTTCTATCTTGTATATAAGGATGAGTATGATTGAGTTACGAATATGTGTACAAGGTGTGGAGTGTAGATGTATGATGCAAAGATAATCAGTGAGGTTTGATAAAGACTAGAAGAAGAGTTGTGTTCAAATGATATGAAAGTTGTGCTGAGACTGTGACATATATTTGTGATAGAGTGTTGGTAGTTGAGATCAAAGTTGTGTGTGTTGATGTTGATCGCTTGATGTAGAGTTCAAGGACAACTTCATGATTCAGGTTATCCCTATTTTCATATCATTTTTGTATCTTGTCCTGAGTGTAGTTAGCTTTAGGTTTTGCAAGTCCTCTTTTGTATCTTGCCCCATGACCAGTTAGCCTTGGTGTGCAAGTTAGCTCTTTTCTTTGTCTGATATACATAGTGGATGTTTTGTGGGTAATGTTATGCCTTGCATACCTAACCCCATTAGTTTCCTTGTTTTGAAAGTATGGGTCCCTCTTTTTGCTTTCTATAGCTTTTGTATTTTTAGTTTTTGCCTGGACACCCCAAAACCCTGGAGTCCCGAGAAGTCCTTTATTTGTTTTTGAGGTCCTACCCTAGAACTTTGGAACCCTGGAGTCCTGAAGTAGGTGTTTTTTATGTTTGTCACAACCCCAGATCCCTGAAGTCCCGAAGTTGTATTGTCTTGACAACCCCAGAACCCCGGAGTCCCGAGGCTGTTTTACTTTTTTTACCCCCGGACCCCGGTGTCCTGAGGTTGTTTTTCTTTTTTTACCCCGGAAGCCCAGAGTCCTGAGGTTGTTTTGATTTTTTTTACCTTGGAACCCTGGAATCCCGTAGTTCCGAGGTTGTTTTGCTTGTTTTTCTTTTTTTCACCCTGGAACCCTGGAGGCCCGAGGTGAATTATGTTCTCTTTTGTTTGTCACCCCGGAAGTCTTGAACCTCGGACTCCCGAGGTCTTGTTTAAAATGATCGTACATATGAAGTTCATGGGGTATAAATAGGTAGAATGAAGTTTTCATTCATTTGTGTACTCAAGTTTTTTCAGAGTTTCTATTTTTGACCTCCCGGCTTCGTGCCTCCGTGTTGCCGAGATTTCACATGTTTTTCCCACTAGGTTGGTAGATTTTTCTCCTTCCTTGTGTTTTCGTGTTTGGATCTTTTATTTTATTTTAGTTTTTAGTTTAGATTTTCTTTTTTAGATTTTCCTCATTTTGCGTGTTTTCCCTACATGCCCAAGCTTTTCTTGTTAACCTTGGAACCCTGGAACCCTGGAGTCCTGAGGTTGGTTCTTTTGGTCATGCCTTTACCTCGAAACCTCGAAATCCTAGAGTTTCAGATCATCATAAAATTTATGAGGTGAACTACCCTAAACCTTGGCACCCTCGAGTCTCGAGGTCCTTTCTTATTGGACCACTACTTTAACCTTGGAACCTCGGATCTTTGGAGTTCCAAAATATCTTCTTGGTGCCCTATTGAACTACTCTGGGACTTTGGAACCCTGAAGTCTCAAAGTTAACCTTTCCTACTTTACCTCGAAATCCTGGAGTTCCGCACTCCATTTTCTTTATCCACTTCGGAACCGCGGAACCCCGAAGTTTTGAAGTCAGTCATCTTATAAGGGAATTATCCACCCCGGAACCTCAGAACCCTGGAGTCCCAAGGTGGATGATGTTATTGATATTTTTTTTAAAAATGCAATGGATTAATTCATGATTCTTTCTTGCAGATTAGAGTGTTTAGATGGACCCAACTTCCAACAAGAGAGGCAAGGAGTTAGACAAACTTCCCGTAACCATGAAATATCAATATCAAGGGCAGGTTTATGTTTCAAAGTTGGATGACCAGATTAAATGGGTGACATATACAGAGGTGGGTCACATCGATTTGGAGGATATCAAGACACAATTAGACCAACCAAGGCCAGAGGCCCCACTAAGGAGAATTAAGAGATTAGGTCTAGTGGAGGCAACCATTTTCCCACAATCAGTTCAAGCTCCTGAATTCATTATGATTGTTGTGCATTTCTACAATGCAGATACAAGAAAGTGCACAAATGATTAGGGTAGAGCGGTAATTGATTTATCAGGAGATATGATGGGATTTGTGTTTGGCATCCTTGTGAGGGATAAATTACTCCTAACTACCGAAGAAGAAGCCATCAGAGTATGGAATAGAAATATTGCTTCAAACAAAAGACATATGAATGAGAACTGGTTGGAAGAATAGAGGAAGACAGGGTTAAAAGTTATAGATGTTTTGAGGCCAGACTTCAAGGAGACGCAATGAGACTGGATCATCATGTTGAGTAAAGCCTTCAACAAGCTAGATTGTCAGCACTTCCATCCTTGGATGTTCTATTTCATGACAACTATACTTATAGGTAAAAAATACTTTGACTGGGCGCAAATTCTCTCCAATAACATCCATAAGCAGATGAAGGAGGTACATCAAATGAAGAAATTCTTTTTCACTTCCTATGTTATCTGGGTGGCTGCCCGAGCAGGTAAATTCCTGGGACTACAGATAAAGGGCCAGTTAGGAGATGAGGAAGGGTAGAAAAGGGTGTGGGAGTATTACCCACAACTCCCCCTAAACAATGTAAAGGCACATTTTAAAACAATAAATGGTGCCTTCCTTTTCCCTATTATCAGTAAACTCACAGGTGATACAGGTTACATGATAAGCCCAGAAGCAATGGTGATCATCGGAGAATGGACATGTTGGTTCATTTAGAGCCAACACTCTACATATATCAGGGTTAATAGTTTCATAGGGAACCCTATGCTATTGCCATGATATTGCAATGATCACATTATTTTGTTAGAATATGTCAGGTAAATGCTCGGCCTTCAATCCCTTTTGTCCTCAAAACACAAGGCAGGAATATATTTCTTAGTTTCTATTGGTTATTTCTCTTGTTCAAAGATTCAGGTAGCAAAGACAATAGAGCAGGAGCTTCAAGATCTAAATCTTAAGGAATTTAACTATGCAAGGTAGTACTATGATCCCTATGGCAATCTCAAACAAACCATGCCAAAAGCATATGAGGGACACAAGCCTAGATTGGAGGACTTTTAGGAAAACCTCCAAGACAGTTTTGAGGTTAGAGAAAAGAATTACTGTAGGCTATTAGTACCTTAGATTAGAAGTTTTGAAATAGAGATCAATCTCCCCAAAGAACTAAGGGATGATGGAGAGTTATTAGATTCTATCTATAAAGAGAAAGAAATTAACAAGAAGCCTCTCTCTCCCATAAGGTGGTCAGCACACGAAGATACAGATAGAGATAAAATAACTCAAATTGTTGTAGATAGAACTAGATAGTGGTTCAGTTTGAGGGTTAGGCCAAGCGCTTCGAAAGGGAAGCAGAAGAAATCTACCTCAGGGGTGCCCCAATCAAGGGGTTATAAGAAGCATGCCTGTAAAACAAGGTCTAGTTCTCGAAAGATCACGTCAACTAACCCAGATGAACTTGTTGAGCCCAAAGAGAGTACTGAGGAATTGTTGAAGAAAGTCAAGGAACAAATGAGAAAATTTGTACTTTTGAAAAAGGCTACAAATTTTGGAGTGAGAGAAGGGTTAGGTGCTGTGTCACTAGAAGAGGTACTTCCTGTGAGGATGACAATTGGACAAAATCCAGGACAGGGCACTCAGGAGGAAGAAGAACAAGGAAAAAAAGGATGAAAGTGCACAACCTCCTCCTCCTCCTCCTCCTCATACAAAAAGTACACCCACTTAGCCCCTATCTACTGCCATAGTACAAGCTCTAGTTTTGACACCAACTGCAACTGCCCCTATGCCACCACCAAATGATACAATGGAAGTGCCTCCCATGACATAGGAATTAAGACCTACCACGAAAACAGTAAGTTTCCATAACATTGAAACAAACTCTGAGCAAGAGGAGGAACAACCCGTGAGACTGGAACCACTTGGAGGAGAGAAATAACGAAATGAGGCTGAAGGTTTGCAGGACAAAAGATTGATCTTAACTCCACAGGACCAAGAAGATCTCCTAAAAGAGATAGTTGTCGGGCAAGGTATGGGAGAAATGGATAAAGATGGTAGGACATTTGGGGAAGAGGTCAGTGATAAGTTAGTGGAGTTACACAGGCAACAACAGTTGAACGTTGGTACTACTTTCCAAGATAGTTTGGCCCGTCAAATTACTTCACCTCAAGGCCCTAGGCATACAGAAGAAGAGGAGAAAGATGAAGTGAAATATTAGTCAAACGTGCACATAGTGACCGCTGATATCACGCCTCACAAAGGTCATAGAGATAAGGATGTGCCACAATGGTTAGAAGTCACCTTCGAGAAAAAGAAAAGGAAAGTAGTGCTACTGAAAGTTACACTACAACAGGCAATCACCGAGGAACCAAGGAAATCTAAGAAGGCCAACACTGTACATCATTTGTCAAGAATAGGTTCTGGTGAGGTGATTGCGGATATAACAGTTCTTGTGTAGGCAGAGGGTCAAAGCTCCCCAAAGTACCAAGTGTCTCAGGCAGAACTAGGTAAGCAAACGAAGTGGGGGGAATTAGATACCTTGGAACTGGTTACTAGCATCATCAGGGGGCGAATGGAAAAGGAATACACCTCCCATGCAGAGGTCAAAGAACAACTAGAGTAGTATAAGAAGCTGTTGGTAGAGATGGATAGGCCTTTAGATACTTGTAAAAATGATAATTTACCTTCAACCTCATCACTCCTAGAGGGAGATGTAAAAGCATTGGTTGAGGTAAAATAGGTGGCCGCCGTGGAAAAATCATGGGCACAAATAAATGCATCCAAAATTAGACTATTTTTGCAAAATAGCATGAGGGAATATAAGAAGGCTATGCAAGTGGGATGAGTATTAGCTTCTTGCTCTCAATAATGGGAGCGGAAGTTCAACACTTTTAGCAAGCAGTTTCAGGTATTGAATAAGGTTTTGCATCTGGGTGAAGAAGTAATTATAAAGGAGGACCTCTTAGGTGGAGATAGTTGCAAGAATTTGTAGTCTTACACATACATTTTGGAGTTGAAGATGGAAATGCTTCAACATTATGTGAAGGATGTAACAGATATTTGAGCTCCCCTCCTCAGGATAGTAGAAAAGTATGAGCATTTTGTAGGACAGTTACTCAGAGTTTTTGGGCTGGGGATAACCAATACGGGAGCTATGGAGGAAGATCAAATTATTAGCAAGTGGGATGCATATGAGGCCCAACATTTTGGACCTCCAGCTCAATTAGTGTTACATTGATGGACATATTTACATATTCCATAACACAATGTCAATAGGCTATAGAGACAATAGGGGAGTTAGAAAGGGAAAGAAAGAATACAGAGGAAGTTTTAAAAAAGTACAAATTTAGAATCAAGCATGTTGTTGATCCTCCTGCTGCGGTGGTTGTATGTATCATCAACAATTATAAGTCCTATAAAAAGAAGTAAAAGATAAACATATAGTTGGGAAAGATAGCATGACTTTTAAAAGGAGTTTTTGCATGACTTTCAAACTAGGACTCCAATTGCATCTCCGACTCACGTTCGAGTTGTGAGAAAAATTATGCATGACTATGAAATCCTGGCTCATACAACATGGTCTTCGTAGTGCTCACCTAACCTCTGTTTCATAGTAGTTAACTGGAGTATACAGGTAGAAACTTGCAAGTTAATTGCGACTCCTAGCTTTTGAGTTCTTAATTTAGATTAGGTTTATTTCCTAGAAAGTAGGGCAAAAAACTCTATAAATTGTGGAGTTTAATTCATTTGTAAGGGTCCACAAATTGATGATTTGAGGCCCACTTAGAAATTTTAGATTATTTTTGTAGATTGTTATGAACTTGAGTTATTTTTGTGACACATTATTTGAAATCAATACAAGACGCGGTTTATAGATTGCCTGATCTATGCATATGTTCTATGAGTTTGTTCTTTGTAATCCGATAATGTTTATTGTTTGAAATCAACAAGTGTTCTGATCTTCTATTTATTGATTTATGACTCATTCTATGCACGTAAGTGGTGTATGAGAATTACTGGGATAGACAATATTATGGTGAAATTCTTTCCATGAGTCTGTAAGGTTGTTGAATTTGCAAGTTTACTAGAGGTCCGTTATTGAATGCTGATTTGGATAATATTTGATGATATTTGGATTTCAGGGTACTGATTAAGTAGTTCGTTAAGTTGTTATTGAATTGCTTTCACTGTTATCTTATTATTTCCCTATCTCTTGTAATTTATTTCCAGAAGAATCTTAAAATCATAAAAATACAAAAAAAAGGAAGTTAAGTTATTAACGATTATTGGGATTTAGTTTCAACCAGCAGGCCCCTTAACAGGTACAATCACGTCAACCATTGGGCTTCCCATCACCATCAAGACCCAACTATAGAGACCTTGGAGTGATTAGTTCCTCAAGACTTATTGCTTTTTAGGAGATGTGGTGAGTGTTCACATTGGCTACCTGACTGTTGGTGAGTGTGTCAAAATAGTCGTCAACAAAAAATGGCACTAGAAGGAGGGCCTGATTCTAGTCCCCTCATCAATTATCTGCACATGGTACTTCCAGGAGATGAACTGTTACCATTCACACAACCCAACCTCAACTAGGAGAAAGACGACATTGTTTCCCAGCTATATGGTCTTGCTTGGGATAGTAGAAGGAACCATAGTGATTGGTTATGAGCTAGACAAGTCCTCGACAATGAAAGACAAAGAGGTATACATATAGAAGTAGAGGCACAAAGGAAACTTATTCCACAGGGAAATCCACAACCACCTCCACAACCAAGAAATTGAGGTATTAAGCTGGATCGTATATCATCTTTTTCTTCTGAGAGATTCTACAAAATCCTTAGGAGCAGTTCTTCTCTATCTGACTTAGTAGAGTTCGGAACTGCGAATAGGAAAAAGAGAAATAAAGCTAAGGGACAACCTTCAACATCCTCACCAGCGCAATCATCCATACCCAACGTAGAAGATCAACTGATCCCTAGTCCTTAGCCTATCACTGCACCTTTTGTGACTCAATGTCCACCGTCACCACCTTCAATGGCCTACTTTAACCAAGACCACATGCCACTAGGAACTATACCAGGGGGTATACATGACCTACCTAGAAACCCAGATAAGTTTTGTAGTAAATTCTACTATTTGGGGGCTAGGATGGCTGATGAGCATATTGAAGCATTCAAAGATGCAATCGTTCATAACAACATTGAATACCAAGATATAGTATGTAGACTCTTCCCATATTCACTTAGGGAGAATGAATATAATTGGTATTTGACTCTACCAACAAATTCTATCATTGGCTGGGATGTTTTGGAGAAAGCTTGCATTGATAAATTCTGAGTGTATGTTGATCCCAGAATATTGTATCATCAATTTGCCTCTCTTAAGAAGTCACCAAATGATCCTCTGACAAATTTTAATAGTAGCTTTCAAAGGGCATATAAGAGGTTACATTCTCCTTACCAAGTAGCACCCAACATAGAAATTGACTCATACCTAAGAGCTATTTGTTGGTATTTTGGTATGGTTTTGTCATTGATGTCAACACCTACTAAAAATGAGCAGTTTGGAGATCCAACAACATTCACCGACAAGCAAGTAACTATTGCACAGTTATTGGTATATGGTTCACCAGTAGGATATAATGTTCACCGACACTTGGAATGATATGGAAGACACTTGGTAATGTCGAAGACATCCTGTGGACACTTTGTTTTGAAGAATTAATCATTGGTATATTCATATTTACATATTTTCTTTTACCAGCAAATAGGTCCAGGGTTATCTAGGGTTACACCGGCAAGTTTATCTTTTCCAGATCAACATGGCACACTATGGAGATGATTTATTATTGATGTAAATGCATTAAGCCAACATGTTTAATCAGTAATTGCATCGGATATTATATTATTTGTAAAAATGTTTTATTGTAATATCTTGTAGAGCCGACCTACTAAAATGGGTCTTAGGGTATGGTATAAATGTAAGATCTTATTTGTAAGATCAAGTGTGGAATACGAAAAAGAATTAAGTGAAGGTATATGCAAGATCAAGCAGGGATATACATGAAGACATCATTTGAAGGTGAAGTTAGGTTTTTGTAGAAGCATATCAGCATTACACCAGTACTGAATCTAGCATATGAAGATGCTATTTTGTGCAGTACATTCTTATTGGATTTAACCATCCAACTGTAGTTAGTGTGACTCCCATTTTGTGATTGAGCAGTGAGCTCTAAGCTGTTGGCCTTTCTACATGTGCAGACCCCATTTATGTACACTTACTATCTGTAGTAGTATCATCTGATTGTAGGTAAGGTTTCCCACCATAGTTTTTCCCCTTACAGGGTTTCCACGTACAAAATATTGGTGTTATGTGTTGTGGATGACTCTATGTTTATGTTTCATGCATTAATCCTTACCGGTATAGCAATTTACTATTAACACTGTCTACCGGCACACTTAATTGGTTTACTGGTATTAAGCATTAAGTTGGTTAATTGGTTTTTGGTTTGAATTTATTAGACAACTGATTCACCCCCCCCTCTTAGTTGTCTCTGGGACCTAACACTATTGACCCATGGACCACTATGTTTATCAAAAAGAGTGTTCCCGAAGATCAAAGGAACACCCTGGCAAATGTCTATGCACTGGCGATCATCATGAATCATGAGTTGAACCAAACACCAAGGGGAATTGGATACAATTTACCCATAGGAGTGAATCAAGGGAACTATAAGCAACTCCCCGGGGTACCATCACCTTTACCTATAGGAGCCCCAACAATGAACCTGGTACCTGTGTATGCCTCTCAGCCTCATGCTAATCAACAGTGTGCTGCACAAGCTTTAACTTGGCAGACTAATACCAATGCCGCTCCCACTCAAACACAATATGCTGGTCAAGTACAAGGGGAAAACCAACAATTTGGTAATTCTCATGTATCAAACCAACCCCCAACTACGATGCTTGAAAGTCAAGTATCACACATATCCACTGAAGTAGAAGTATTAAAGAAGATGATTTCACAAGTTACTTCAGATTTGAGCTAGTTGAAGATGAATCCTCCAGGTTGGTACAACCAACCCCAATCATACAATAATCAATGAAACTATAACAATCAGAACCAAAACCAAAGGTATAACAACAAGCCATACAATAGGCAATGGTGAGGTGAACCATGATCATCCTGATGCAAGAGAGAACCCAAATAATACACAAAGTTCTAACCTTGCTGATATGAATTTACTGACTAATTGGTGTAGGTTGCATGAGACAACATCACATTATGAGGTTAATTGCGCCTAGTTCGAAAAGATCATAAGGATCGCTCAAGCTGATTCTTAGCCAAAGGATTTCCCTATTGAGGAACCTGAGAAAGTTAATACCACAATGTTGGTTGACACGTTCCTATGCAAGGAGTTTCAAGCTGAAGGTGAGCCATATGTCTATGATGCTCAAGCCTTTTAGATAGAAATAATTAGAACCTTAGGAGTCAAGGAAAGGCTCCATTAACAAAACCACCTCCCCCAAAGGGTTGATTTGTGCCTCCAAATGCGAACGCAAGTAACAATCCTCCTCCTCCCTAGGCTTTTCAAGGAGCTCGTCCTAGACAAACTCAAGGGTAGGAATATGTTTTGAAAGGATCTTTTGATGTTACCAAGGAGATGGAGAGGACTGCCACCACTATGTCCCTAATGGAGGTACCAAGATATTGCCCTAAACAAAAGAAAGCTCTCCTTAAAAATTTGGAACTACTGGAGTCTCAGAGAAACGATGTTAAGATGGCTGATTTGAATGAAGTCAATGCCAATGTCAGTAACGATGCCATCGAGAACCCACTATTTTTACTTAGTTTGAAGACATGTGGAAATAATTTGCATAACTATTTGGTAGATTCAGGTGCTTCCAGAAATGTAATGCCATACTCTATATGTCAGAAGCTTGGTCTCAACCTAGTGCATGCAGATAGTAAGGTGGTACAATTGGAAAAGACTAAGGTCAATGTAATCAAAGAATTAAAAGATATATACATCTAGTTGGGTGCTGATCCCCGCATATCCCGTTACATCGATATTTAAGTGGTGGATATTCTAGAGGTATATGGGATGCTTCTCAGTAGGGATTGGTCAAAAAATTTGGGAGGCTACTTCTCAACCCATTTTACATATTTATGGCTTCCATGGAAGGGAGTGAGTAACCAGATTTGAATTGACAGTGAACCCACGTTGAAGAAGTTGGTCACTGATTGTGAAGCTCCAAATGAGGTGGCATATGCTGAAGTGAGTCCAAGGGTTTATAGAGTAAATGAAATTCTCACTTTCTCTGCACCTACCATTCCCTAGTTACGTCAAACATATATTACCACATATAGAGGGCGGGTGAAAGGCTTCATTACAACAGTAAAACAAGGGATGTATTTGCTGGGGGATACTATGAAAGTACAAGATTTTCTGCTTCCAAAATGGTGTCGAATACATCATGAGGAGCACTCGAAGATATCCTGTATCCCATGTCAGAACGAGGTTATGAAGTTGATGAGCCCAGTCTCATGTGAGGATATTGATTATGTCATCAACATGGAAGAAACTCAAATTCATGGTCATGAGGAAGTAAAACCCCAGAAAATGGATGTTATAATAGAAAATTCCCAGCCAGAGCAAGGCAACAAGGAGATCTTCATGGTTCAGATCGGTAAACAAGAGAATGAGGCTATTTCACCCAAGCCGGAGAATGAAGAAACTCAACCTCTCATATAGCTTCAAGTAGAGAAGTCCAGTCCAAATACCTTTGAAGTACTCTTGGAACCTGCAATTGAACAACCTTAGGTGTTGCAAGACCTTGAGCTCAAAGGACAACAACCACCTTCAGAAACTACTCTGATAACTAATCCTAAGGCAAAGAATGTAAAGAAACTAAAAGGTGAATTATGGTTTTTAAAGTTTGATGGGTCTAGATCCAAGCAAGGTAGTGGAGCAGGCGTTGAGTTAATGAGTCCCAAAGGGAAAACCTTTTTATCCTCTTATTGAATTCAATTCCCTTGGACTAATAATATGATGGAGTATGAGGCCCTAATTAGAGGACTACTCTTCACTCATAAGAAGGGAGCGAAATGCTTAAGAGTGCAAGGATATTTTGAATTGGTGGTTAAGCAAGTAAGAAATCAATATGCATGTCACAACAAAAATGTTAGCAACATATAGGAATAGAGTATGGGGGTTGGTTGAATATTTTGATGCTTTCAATATTCAACTAGTGCGCAGGAAAATAAATGGAATATCAGATGCACTGGCTGTAGAAACAAGTACACTAGAACCAATGATCCAGTCTCCTTTGAAGAGGTTTTTCGTAGAGTTGGTCTCCACACCTGTTGTTCCTGATAACATCAAACACTTTCAAGTTTTTGAGGATGATACCCACATTCTCTCTTTTCTTGTGAATTCAGGGGCTTTTGAAGAATAAATCATTGATGAGAAGGATAGATTAGATGATCTTGATGAAGGAGGTGACGAATAAATCATAAATTTGCCTACGAACGTAATTCCCAAGGGTATGGTCACTCTAGAGAGGTTTTTTGATTCTGATCCCAGGGTAAAAGAGAGATTAACAATAGATTCAGATGTTGGGAAATATGAACCATATAATATTGGTCCAAAAGGCTAAGAGAAGATAGTGTACATTGGGAAGATTTGTATTCCTAATGAAAGAGAGAAAATTCTATATATCTTAAAGGAATACATTGATGTTATAGCATGGGGATACGAAGATTTCAAAAATTTTGATACGTCAATCATCACTCATGTTATACCTTTGAAACCCAATATAAAACCATTCAGAAAAAAGCAACGACTGATTAATTGATTGATAGAACCCTTGATTTTCAAGGAAGTCCAAAAGCTGCTCACTACTAGGATTATTTTCCTAGTACGTCACTCCACTTGTGTTGCCAACTTGGTGCCAGTATGGAAAAAGAATGGGGAAATCCAGCTTTGTGTTGATTTTCGCAACCTTAGTAAGGCATCAGAAAAGGATAATTACCCGCTACCTTCCTTAGATGAGGTATTACAGATCGTTAATGGTTCATAAATGATGTCATTCCTAGATGGTTATTCCAGATATAACGAAGTTTTGGTGAACCATGAAGACTGAATGAAAACAATCTTTACTACGAAGTGGGGAACTTATGCATATCGAAGGATGCCATTTTGGTTAATTAATGCTGGAGCAACTTTCTAGAGAGAAATGCACACAACTTTTAAAGACCTGATTGGCAAATGTATTATTATATATAAGGATGACCTGACTACATTTTCCAAAGTTAGAGAAGATCACCCAAACCACCTTCGTAAAGTTCTGGAGAGATGCCGAAGATTAGGGGTTTCCCTTAACCCCAAGAAGTGTGTATTTGGGGTCGCTGAAGGAAACCTCCTCAGTCATGTAATCTCTGAAAGAGGGATATCTATAAATCCAGATCAAGTAGAAGCATTGTTGAAACTACAAATGCCTGGCAGTAAAAAGGAGATGGGATCTTTCTTTGGGAAGATCAATTTTGTCAAAAAATTTATCACCAGGTTTGCAGAGAGTCAAGCCATTAAATGAAATGATGAAGAAGGATGCCAAGATTGAATGGATTGCTGAAGAAAAAGAGGCTTTCACCCAGATAAATAAGTCCATTGCTGAAGCTCATGTATTAACTAGTCTTGACTATACTCTGTCGTTATATATATATTCTTTTGCTTCATTGCATTCGGGAGCGGTTGTTTTGACATAGAGGCAAGAAGGGGATGAGAAACCCATTGCATTCATGAGTTCCCCTTTCAAGAGTGCTAAGGTGAGATATTTAGCTCTTGAGAAACATGCTTTTGCTTTAGTAAGGGTAGTCAAGAAATTTAGACATTATATCTTGAGGAGTAAAATCAACACAATTGTAACCGATCAAGCATTTAAATCACTAATGCAATCAGAGTTGGGAGAATGTCAAGGGAAATGGATGACTATTTTACAAAAGTTTCATCTAGAGATGCATCCAATGAAGTTAGTTAGAGGCCAGGGTTTGTCTCAAGCTATGGCAACTGATATCCCTCAAATGCAATGCCAACAGTATACGTTGCAGTCATTTACTCAGGACCCATGGTACACGGATTTAATTTTTATCTTGCTGAATAACAAGTGTACTGAGGGGTTGACAACCACACAAAGATGAGATATAAGGCTCAAAAGTGCCACTTATATGATCAAGGATTCAACACTTTATAGAAAAAATTATGAAGGTATTTACCTTTGATGTCTTGATCATCAGAAAGCTTGTAAAATGATTGAGGAGCTCCATGGGAAGTATGGTACAAGTCATGGGTTAGCAGATGCCACTGCACATCAAATTTTGAAGGCTAGATATTACTGGGCTAGTATTTTTAAAGATACTCATGAGCATGTTCGTCATTGTCATACATGCCAAACTACAGCTTCGAGAGAGAGGAATCCTGCCGTGCCTCTCCAACCAGTGTTTGAGGTAAGGCTATTCGCCCAATGGGATTTAGATTTTTTAGGTGTCATTAATCCTAATTTGTCTGCAGGGCATAAGTTCATTCTTACAACAACGTATTACTGCACTCGATGGACAGAGGCCATAGCATGTCAAAATGCTACTGTGGAGGATTTTGTTTGGTATGCCATTTGCTCTGGTATGTGACAACGACCTTGATTTTACTTCTGCACAATTGATGGAATGGTCATATGAGTATAAGGTGGTATTGAAATTTTCATCCAATTACTATCTGTAAGGTAATGGATTAGCTAAATCCACGAACAAGAACATCCTAGATGTCATTAAAAATCTACTCGAGAAAAATCCCAGGGATTGGCACAATCAGTTGAGATACGCCTTATGGGCTGATCGAACTAGAGTTAAAGCCACCTTGGGAACTTCTTTGTATTACCTTGTTTATGGTCAAAATCCTATTTTATCGATCAATTTATAAATACCCGTTCTCTAGTTAATGAAAGATCTTGAAATTGAGGATCAGGTAGAGGTTTGTCTCCTAAATCTATTAGAACTTGATGAGAAAAGGATTAATACCCTACAACACTTTGCTAAGCATCAAAATGTTGTTAAGCGATGGTTTGACAAAAGAGCCAAGGTGAAATCCTTTCGGATCTCTGACCTAGTTCTGTTATGGGATAAGGCCAAGGAGAAGAAGGGTGATCACCATAAGTTTGAAAGATTGTGGTTAGGTCCTTACCAGATAGCCAAAATTTTAGGAGAGAACACCTTTAGGTTAAGTTCTTTGATTGGAAAACTTGTACCATTGCCCATCAATGGTTAGTTCCTCAAGCACTACTTTGATTAATCCCCAGTGAAGATTGACCTATTGTACTATAGTATATTAGTTATTGTTGTTTTGTTTGATTTCTTGCTTGTTTGAGTTTGCATGTTTGTTGTGTTTTTGCTTTGCTGCATGCCTGTTTCCCTTTTGTTTTTGTTTGTTCATTTCATTTCGTTCGCTTCCATTTTGTTGTGTCGGGATATATGTTTATTCTAAAAGATTCTAAAAGGTAGGTGTTATTTGCATGACAGGTTACCAAATTTTGAGAGACTTCGACTCTTTGCTCTTTACAACTTCATTATTATTTGGTTAATTTTGAAACCTTTGTCTACACTCATCCAAGGCGGTATATAATGGTTTAAATATGATTTGAGTTTTTGACCCTCAATTGGAAAAGGCTAGCTTGATTACTCAACACTACCATCACACTAAGATACATCGGAAATTTTTGTAAGATATCAGATGAAATTATTTCCAAGTGAAAAATCAGTAGTAAGGATGTTTCACGTTGTTCATCGTGGTTTCCAACTTAGTAATCGGACTTCAATGTTTGAAAGTTGCTTAAAGGTTAAGAAAGCCATAGTCCTTCTATATTCCATGATGTTTTCAAAAAATAAAAGAAAGAGAAAAGAAATGATCCACTTAAAGCAACTAAACTTGGGTGTGTTTATTGTAAAAATGAATACAACAATATTGAAAGACTAAATGAATTCAACCATAAAACCCTAGCCTAACAACAACAAAGATCCATCATAACATATGAAGATTACCTAAGACAATGCAAATAAATGAAATCAGAAAGATTATACCATCACATGTCCAATAGCATTTTGATCTCCATTCTTCCTATCTCCATTGATCTTGCTTGATATATTTGCTCTCAGATTTTATGTGTACACAAGAGCTCAACAAAGAACGGAAATGTGGTTGCAAGTAGGCTTGATCGCATATGAAAGTTCAAATGCTAGAATGCTTGGAAGTGTTCACATGTAAAATTCATCTTATAAAAACAAGTAATCAATTAGAAGCAAAAGGAAAATCACGAATCCCTTCTAATCAAAGAATTTAACAAACTAACAATGAAATGATACAACCAAGAAAAATAGGAATTATGAATGAAATCAATAAAAACTCCCTATTTTGTGACTGCGTAGAACTTCCATTGCTCTTGTTCTCTTTGTGGTATGATGGCTCTCAGATATTGCATTGGTAACTTGCAAGTGACACAAAGATTCAAAGTTTGTGATTGTTGAAAATGGAGATTGGATGCTCAATTTATAGAAAATTGGAGAAGATTGATTGAAAGGTGGAACGGATTGATCAAGAGGTGTGAACTCAAGTGAGCTCAAATGAAAATTAATAGTTGAATTGTTGATTGTAGGAGTGAAACTCAATAGATTGAATAGATTAATTGAGTCAACTGATTGAGAAAAAGCTGATTGAAGGAAGAAAAAGAGTGATTGGAGGAAATAAAGAGGATGACACAAAGAGCTCAATTTAGAAAAAGCTAACTGGAAGATAGAAATAGAAGTTGAAGAGATAAATGATTTAATTAATTAATTGATTGAATTAATTAATTCAGCATGTGCTTGCATTTAGATTTAGATTTTTAATTTAATCTTTACATGAGATTTTAATTCAAATATTGAATTTATTAATTCAATTTAGTATTTGAATATATTTAGAACTTGACTTTGATTTTCAATTTGGTTTTTGAAATCATGCACATGTATTTGAATTTGGAAGAAATTAGAAGAATATGAAATTGAAATGAAATTAGAATTTGGGGATTTGTAAATAGAAGAATTGTTAGTTAATTAAATAATTTAAAGAAATTATTTAATTATTTAGAACTTGAATTTAATTAAATAATAAAGATTATTTAATTTAAAGGATTAAATCACAATTAATTAAATAAAAAATATTTAATTAATATTTAGAAGAGGGTTAAATGATTAGATGTTTAGAGATAGAAATTGAATAATTAGCAATTTATTTAAATAATGAAGATTATTTAAATTGAGGAATTAACCATAATTAATTAAATAATAAATATTTAATTAATATTTAGAAAATGATTAAAATGATTAAATAATGATAGAATAGGAAAATAGAATAGTTAATAAGATGATGAGGAAATATGAAATTAGAAGAAATAGATTAATTAAATTAATTAAATAATAAAGGTTATTTAATCAATTTAGAGGAATAATTAGTACATGATCAATGAGACATTTTTAGGTGTCTGATGAATACTAAGAGGGGGGGGGGGGGTGAATAAGTATACCAAAAAATACTGTACTTAAACACTTAAATAGTCTAGCAGTAAACCGGTAAAACAATTTAACAAACAAACCAGTTAACACATGCAAACCAAATAGAAAATAAGGGATTCACCCATAGAAGCACAATCACCATAACACAAGAGATTTTGACGTGGAAACCCAAATGAGAAAAACCATGGTGAGATGAAACTCACAAGTAACTATTTGCAGAGTAGTAACTAGACTGGTTAAGGTCATACAATGTTCTTTACCAGAACAGATCTTGTTAGGAATCTCAATCTCTGTTAGGAGATAAGTTCGATTAAAGACTACCTTGTGAGAGGATTTCTGATCCACAGATGTGAATCACCTTGTTAGAGGATTTACAAAGGCTTTTTTGGGCCTACCCAGTTAAGGGTTTCTGACTTGTCAAAGATGTGAGTAATCAACAAGTGAATGATCTAGCAAATGGCACAATCTGCTTGATTAGATCCATTGTAGCTCATAGCTAATGCTCTTCAGCATTACTTCAGTCTTCAGTAAATCCATACTCTGTTGTAGTACATAGACTTGATCTTCTCAGTTAAGATCACACATACAAGAGCTTCAACGACCACCAAAACCTAACAACTACACTCATACATACACACACAAAACCCTAGACATGATGTCCTTAAAAGGAATCTGATTTCATGTCTGTCCAATAGGATTACATTGCAAGTTCCTAGGTTCATTGTATCTAGACACATTTGGTAACACAACAAAAAAATCACCGTCAAAGTTTCAGTGGTTTATACAACTTTTCCGGTTACCGGTTGGTAACTCGGAGTAATACCGGTTCAAACAAATTTCTAGTTGACAAAATTTGAAGACTGGGAAAAAGATAACTGCCACTTCTGGCTCCTTTGCTCCGCTCTACGTGAGATCCTTAAACTGCTTGATCTCTCTATGCCGCTTGGGTCTTTATACCGTTGGAGATCAATAAACACTTTCTGCATAACATCAATAGTCTAAAGACTACAACATGATACTGGTTTGGAACAATTACCAGTTGAGCATAATTCATACATTCACAAAGTGATCTCATAGCAAGTGTGTGTCCATCAATGAAAATCACAACATAATCATCAAAATGCCAACAATCTCCTCCTTTGGCATTGATGGCAACACTTAGGAAAAATTTTGACATCTAAGTGTTTTACAACAAAATTATGCCATAATCAAAATTACTCCCCCTAAGCATATACACTATCCCTTTTGCAGAAAATACAATGTATACTACTTCCTTACTGAGATAAACATGAAAGTATACATAGCATGCATCAAGATTTAAATACAAAATACTACTCCCCCATCAAAATTTTAAATACAAAATGCTACTCCCCCTTTGCCAACAATGACAAAGTACAACTGAAAAACCCCCGTTCCATTAGCATTAAAAACATATTTAAAGAGTTTATGACAATAAAGAGTGAAACTTGTCAAAAACTGATTTAAAGTCCTACATAAATGTCTTCATGGATAAAGACCATGATTCAAGCAATGAGGTAGCAACCTCATTCTATGTTTGCATCTGATAGACTTGCTCTTCCATGGCATCCAAGGTACTCATCTCTTGAGTGACCATTAGGGCATCCAGATTTAGATAGCATTTCTGAAGAATTTGCAGCCTTGGCAATAGGACCAATTGAAGTTCCTACAAATTACATGTCTGGTTGCTTATCTCTACCTCTATTCTTGCAGATTGGAGTTGAAACCGGTGAGTGGTTTGTCCATATGTGGAGAAGGAATCATATGGCGTCTTGAAGGCACTTATAAATGACTGCATATCAGATTGTAGTTTGGCTTTCTGAGCAAGAACATCATCACATAATAAATGAGGTTGACATATCTTACTTAGCAATAATTTGCTCTCATCCATTGCATCTCTAATGTCCTTCTATGCCTTATGTAGATCAGACTGGAGCTCTGTTAACTTTTTCACAAAGGAAGTGTCCAGAGCCTTTTGATGCTCCTTCTTGGCATTTGCTTCTGCAACCTCTTCCAGGCTTTGCACCTAGTCTTCTACAACTATGCATAGGAGCTTTAATTATGCAAGAGAGGAATCAATACTGGGGAGGTTGGTACTAGGTATCAAACTGGTAAGAGTGTCCACCGCAGCTTGGATCACATCTTGCTCCTTTTTCCTCCTTATTACTTCCAAGCATTCTTGGGCAACCTTAATGCTCTGTAACAACTCTGATTCATTTGCAGATTGGAGGTCAATGGGACTGGTAATGTTAGCCGGTTTGGCTTGACTACCGGTTGCCTTTGGGGTCTCCATCTGAGTGCTCTGTGCTGCTCCCTCTTTCTCTTTAGCTCTTTTCTTGTCCTCTTTTGCCTTCTTTTTCTCCTCTTCTTTCCACTTCTCTTCTTCTTCATCCTTATTCTTCTTCTCCTCTTCCTATTTCTTCTTCTCTTGCTCCTTTCTCTTCTCCTCTTCCTTTTTCTTTTCCTCTTCCTTTCTCTTCTCCTCTTCCTTTTTCTTCTCCTTTTCCTGTTCCGCTTCCTTCTTCTTCTTCTCTTCTTCTTGTTTCTTATTCTCCTCTTCTTTTCTCTTTTCTTCCTCTTTTCTCTTCTCTTCCACTTTTTTCTTCTCTTCTTCCTTTTGCTTCTTTTCCATTTCTGCCTATTTTCTATTTTCTTCCTCCTGTTTCTTCTAACCTTCTGTTTCTGTTGGTGCATTCAGAGTAACATTTTCACCATTCAAGGGATCAACATCAATCGGGTCCAATTGAGTAGTGACCGGTTCTCCTTCACTGTCATATACTTCATCTGGTTGAGTGATTTCTAGTTCTTGCTCAACCTTTTTGTTGGCTTCAGCCACTTGATGCAATCTTAAAGCTGATTGAGCAAGGGAGTGGGTATCTTTGACAACTTCCAAAACTTTTCCTTCCAACAATAGGAGTCTTCTTCTTCTCATGAAGAAGAGGCCCTTATATCTCTCCACCACTTCATATAGTTCTATTTTGGTCACATTAGGAAAGTATTGTGCAAATACTTCCTCTCTTATTTCTTGTTCCTTTTCTATGGCAATGCGCCACTTGTTATCTAAAGAATTATATAAAGAATCCGATGTCACAGATCTAATTTCTGATGGCGACCGGTCATTAACACATAAATATTGAATGACTTCCTGTTCAACTTCTTCCTTTTCATCATCATTAAAATCATCAAAGCACTCTTTCAAATCACCAAGCACTTTTCTTCTAATATTCTTAATTGTTCTTTGATAATGTGTCAAAGGTTTGTAAGAGGAAATATCAATATTTATTGGTGTCGATGTTGCCGGTTCATTCTTTGTCTTTTTCCTCATTTGCCCAGTCTTCTTAGGCTATTATTCAGAGATAGTGTCCTCTGAGTCTGGTGTATTACTTTTTGTCTTTTTCTTCCTCTCAAAGACTTTGGCAGGTGCCGCTTTTAGTTTCTTCTTTGCTGGTGACCGCTTGGTCACTTTGGGAAGTGCTGTGGTAACCGGTGCCGATGATGAAGGCACTGCCTTTCCCTTCTTTACTGAGGGTTCTTCAACCGGTGTAACCCTTTCCAAATAGGTGTTGGCTCTCTTTGCCTTTAGATCAAGGGGTGAGGCGATTAGGGTAGAGGCATACCCATCTAGCATGTCATACCTCATATCCCATTGGTTCCACTTCTTCCTATCTAGGCTCAACCGCCTCCATTATGCACTCATCAACTCTGATGGTGAAGCAGATGTCATATTCATATTTCTTGACAATATCACTTGATATTCTCACCCTTTGATTCATTTTGCATCTGAACTCATCAAAGTATTTGTTCAACACTTCCGGATAACCGGTTCCTACTGCTTGTAGGCTTTCCTTGATTTGCTTTGTCACCGGTTGGTCAGCAGACCACTAAATATCACCTACTCCTAGAAAATAGCCTTGGAAGTAGAAGAACAAACCAATGAATAGTTGTCCAAACTTAAATCTCAGAGCATTGTCTTGTTTGATCGACTTGAGGTTCAATAGAAGTTGTCTTTGCATACCAGTGCATAGATCAAATGATGCATTTTCCTTGATCATCATGTAGGCAACATTTACTGCTGCAGTAGAGATAGAGTTGATTCTACTAGCATGGAATGTCCAATATCCTATCTCCATACATGCATATTTGACCAGATCATCCTTGATGGAATTTATAGTCATTCCCCGTGAATCGCTCATTGAACCGGTGAGCTTAGTCATTTCTATCTTGCCAATCTTCCTTAGGGCTGGCACTTCACCAACATTACAGAAACCAGTGATGGCATGAATTTCTTCTGATGTAATATCATGCATCTCCTCTAAGTACATTTTATCACCATGTACCCTACTCAGAATAATGTGGATGTGATCATCTGAAAATTCTTCAAGGAAATAGATAGCATTGTGAAGTTTCTTCTTTTCTAGAATGCTGAATTCCGATTTAATCTTTTTGTCCTTCTCACAAAAAAAACTCAATTGAGAATGGATCATCAGAGATCCTAGATCTTCAATCTTATAGTCAATTTAATCGAAAATGCCTTCCTCCACTATAACACAATCGAGTATTTTAGATAGGGCATTGTATTTTGCCTTCCGTTGAATGAAGTCTACAGAATCAATAGGTGCACTAGAACTAGCATGTGATGCAAAAGCCATGATAAACAAAGAATTTTGAAAAATACCTTCGTAAGTCAAAATTTAGGGCTCACAATTTAAACTTTGCTACACACTCCTTTGGTTGCTGAAATACCGCTTTGTGTTCTATACTTCACCAACAAATGTTTGCTTTTGATTCTTCTTCAGGATTTTGATAAATTCTTTGAATCACAATCCAAATCGCTTTTCTTCACTTTGTGCTTGAAAAATTCTTTGCTTGTGAACTGATAAGTGAAAAATGACTTTGAAAAATTCTTTTAAACAAGTTCTTCACCTACCACAATAAATGCTCCACTATTAGGGCATAAACCCTAATTTGCCTTTTACCATTTCTGGTCTTCTGCCAGTTAACATGTATCACATACCGGTTGAGGTCTTTCATCGGTGTAAACCGGGGGTTTGAGATATTTCACCATTTGCTCCCCCTAAGCTTTTCTGATGCTTAGTTTGTCGATTCAATGACTTCCACACTAGGTGCAGAAACCTGTTCTACTTGAATCACTTCTTCTGGCTTCTTCTTTTAGGTTTTCTTCATATCTGCTTGAACAATTTCAACATCAATCTGTCCTTCCAGAGTGACCGGTATATCGTCCGATATACTCTTTCGTGTTCTGCAAAATCTTGCTGTATGACCTAGTTTGTTGCAATGATAGCAAACCATTCCAGGTGCTCTCCAAGGTCCATTATTCATGTTTCCATTCTTCCTTCTGCATGTTACATCAGTGTTACCATGACCATGACAAATCCAACAGTTTTCTCTCCATCCAGTTACCGCTTGATAGCCACCGCTACCTAATTGATGACTATAGGTATTAAACCGGTTTGGGTTCCGGTTCCAAGAGAATTCAGGAAAAACTCCTTGATTCCTTTGAGGATACCTTCCAGTATTGTGCATGACAGACCTGCATTCAAATGCTCTATGCCCAAACTTGTTTCATGCATAACAATTACCATTGAATCTATTGGGTCTAGGCTTATCATTTAGAAAATAAGGAAAATTATTGTAAGCCTTACTTCTACATACATTAGCAGTGTGTCCTTCCTTGAGACAATTAAAGCAAACAGGTTTGAACTTTTTCTTACCTTTATCCTTTGATGCCGGTTGTTTCTTTGATGCTCCATATTTTGTTCCAGAGGTCTCACCTTCCTCATATTCAGAGAAACCAAGTCCATTGGTATTCTTTACCGGTTTAGCTGATTCAACCTTCTGCTCTAGCTTGATAGTGCTCTTATTGAATTTGGCAAGTATTTCCTTTGACTTAGTAAGTTCTTTGATAATAGCAGCATTGGATTCCTTCAAGGTTGCATTCTCAGAAACAACCATGTGTAGTTCACTTTGGATTCCTTCCTTTTCCATTTTATTTTCAAGAAGATGAGCGGTAAGTGTAATCTCTTGCTTCATCTTGGAGATCTCATGATCTTTGTCTTTTACCAGATCTTCAGCTTTCCTCCTATTTTCAAGCTCTTGACACATTCTGATAGTTAGTCCTTCAAGTTCCCTTCTTAGGTTGGCATTGGACTCATTCAATTTTTCAACTTCTTGAATTAGGGATTCCATGTCCGCTTCATCAGAAGAACTATTTTCAGTTAGCTCCATCAATTTTTCAGCATGCTCTCTTCTTTTTGCCTGAGAGGCCTTATATTTGACCTTAAGTTCATCATAGGCTTTCTCAGTCTGAGTGAGCCGATGAGTAAGTTCCCTCATAGTGTATTCCCCCATATCTCTTTCCAAGTGGTTAGACTTATAGAAAGGTTGGATCTGATACCAATTGATGAATACTAAGAGGGGGGGTGAATTAGTATACCAAAAAATACTGTACTTAAACACTTAAACAGTCTAGCAGTAAACTGGTAAAACAATTTAACAACCAAACTAGTTAACACACATGCAAACCAAATAGCAAATAAGGCATTCACCCATAGAAGCACAATCACCATAACACAAGAGATTTTGAATTGGAAACCCAAATGGGAAAAACCACAGTGAGATGAAACTCACAAGTAACTATCTGTAGAATAGTAACGAGACCGGTTAAGGTCATACAATGTTCTTTACTAGAACAGATCCTATTTGGAATATCAATCTCTGTTAGGAGATAAGTTTGATTAAAGACTACCTTGTGAGAGGATTTCAGATCCACAGATGTGAACCACCTTGTAAGAGGATTTACAAAGGCTTTTCTAGGCCTACCCGATTAAGGGGTTCTGACTTGTCAAAGATGTGAGTAATCAATAAGTGAATGATCTAGCAAATGGCACAATCTGCTTGATTAGATCCATTGTAGCTCATAGCTAATGCTCTTCAACATTACTTCAGTATTTAGTAAATCCACACTCTGTTGTAGTACATAGACTTGATCTTCTCAGTTAAGATCACACATACATGAGATTCAACGACCACCAAAATCTAATAGCTACACAAAAATATACTGGTTGGTAACTCATCACAAAAATATACTGGTTGGTAACTCATCACAGAGTATTACTGGTTTATATAACTTTTCCGGTTACCGGTTGGTAACTCAGAGTAATACCGGTTCAAACAGATTTCCGGTTGACAAAAATAGAAGACTTGGAAAAAGATAATTGCCGCTTCTGGCTCCTTTGCTTCGCTCTACTTGAGATCCTTAAACCACTTGATCTCTTTATGCCGCTTGGGTCTTTATACTGCTTGAGATCGGTAAACACTTTCTGCATAACATCGATAGTCTAAAGACTACAACATGATACCGGTTTGGAACAATTACCGGTTGAGCATAATTCATACATTCACAAAGTGATCTCATAGCAAGTGTGTGTCCATCAATGACAATCACAACATAATCATCAAAATGCCAACATAATAAGATGATGAGGAAATATGAAATTAGAAGAAATAGATTAATTAAATTAATTAAATAATAAAGGTAATTTAATCAATTTAGAGGAATAATTAGTACATGATCAATGAGACATTAGTAGGTTTCTACATTTGCCCCTCTTTGAGACAAAGTCGGAATGACATTGTTTCAAAGAAAACAAAAAATTCTGCCCCAGTATGCCTTGGTACTATTGTATAGTGTAAATATGCCCCCTTGGAAAAGTTGCTCGAAAAATTCCAAAATTGAGACCATGTTTTCGATATCGGTGTAATGAGCAAGTGTGAAATTTCATGTGATTTTGAGATCATTTGAGTAGGCTACGAAATGTTTGAAGCCGGCGGGGACCACGGGCATCGAGGTGTCAAAAAACCCTAATTTTGAGCTATAAATAGAGATTTTTAGGTTTTCATTTGCTCATTTGCACTTTGGTAATTCCTTGGTTTTCTCTGCAATTTGTGTGCTTTTTTCTGAGTATTTGATCATCATGGCTGGTTATAGAGCTCGATTGCACCTATCTGACCGAGTATGTTCATATCAGAGACCTCCTGGGACCGGCGGCATGGTATTTTTCCAATTTTTTTTCCTAATTATGCCTGTTTTTCAAAAAAATTTCATGATCGATTTTTTCTTTGTGTTACGCAATCGCTTGTCGATTTTCACGCATTAGTGTTAAGTGTACCGCAAATGCTTCAAATGCTACGCATGCATCCTAAGTGTTATGCATTAGTGTTAACATGGCGCATTCGTGTATATCATTACGCATAAGTGTTTATCATTACGCATGCACCCATTTCATTACACATTACTTTAATCATTACACAAGAGTCATATTTGTACCGCATAAGTCATAATTGTCATGCATTCATTGTATATGTAATTTTTTGTCATGTGTTTGAAAATATTTAAGTTTTTCAGGATCCATTATCTAATATTTTGATCATTTTCTCGTTGCAGGAGAACATTGGAGTGTTATACTGCTGATAGAGCAGACCTAGTGGACTTGATCTTTGAGCTGACTTACCAGATGAGGAGATTGAGCATATCCGACAGCTTGGTCTATATCATGTTTTACATTTTCCAGAGGTTACGACCAATAGGGCCATGATTACAGCTTTGATAGAGTGGTGGCATTCCAAAACCTGTTCTTTTCATCTTTCGACTGGTGAGGCATCCATTACATTAGAGGATGTATGGCGTATACTGTGTACTCCCATTCATGGTGAGAGAGTTGTATATGACCATGTTGATGGCATTGCTGGACTATGTGCACTTTTTGAGTGTGAGATTCAGGATTTGCAGATCAGTGGCTGTTATGAGATCCCTTGGGCCCGATTGGACTATGATGACCTGACCATTGTATTATGTGGTATTGTTGGTGGTTTACTGATACCTAACAAACGAGGTCATGGGTTTCCAGTTGGATGGGGCAGAGTGCTCCATGATATGATTGTGCATCGTCGACTATATGCTTGGGGTCCTTGTCTACTTGCCATGTTATATTATCAGATGCATGGTATAGTGTATCTTGGATACCGTTCTATCAGTTGTGGTGTTACTTTACTTCAAACATGGGCATGGGAGCACATTTCTATTTCTAGGCCTGTCATTCATGTAGACTTGCAGCCTGGTGAGCCTTATGCCTTCTGGTATACAACAAGTATCAGACACAGGTGTTCAGGGAACACCTTGTACTGGAGACATCAGTTTGACATATTGCAGCATTTTATTTGGAGACCTTACTTAGATTGCCCCGGTTAGCTTGATGATGTAGTGCACTTGTATTTCTACCAACATCAGAGATATCTTATTGGGAGGACCTTTGAGACCCAATGGATTATCGAGATGTATTTTCCAGGGCGGGTTCTCAGACAATTTGGTGAGGTACAGGTGTGGTGACTGCCTATTTTGCTCGTGTATCATGAGAGGTATCTAATTGGGGTGTGTGTATACAACCACATGTTGCTTTTGCTGAGTTTGATTCTCTACAACCATTACTTTGAGGTTGGGGTAGAGGTGGAGTGGATCCAGGGACGACGATGGAGTACAATGCGTGGTTTGCTAGGCACGGGCCAGTGCCTTTGACCGATCCTGCTGTTCCGATTACAACACAATAGATTCACCATCCTAGACAACGGTTGAGGATAGACGTAGGGGAGAGAGCCGGAGGAGGAGGAGAGGGTGGATCTAGGGGAGGAGATGGTGGAGATGAGGGAGGAGATGGGGGAGATGAGGGAGATGAGGATGTAGACATTGGTGGGGATACCAAGTCTATTAGCAGTGAGGATAGCGATGATTCTTCTGAGTCACCGAGCAGGGAGGATGGAGGTGAGGATGAGGATATGTCAGAGCTGGAGGATGTACCTGGTGCTGGGGATGGGAGAGGACAAGTTGATGATGAGCTGGAGACTCTTAGAGCGTGGGTCCAGAGTTTGGAGGATGAGGTCGCTAGATGAGATATCGAGCAAGAGACTTACCATGCAGATTATGGTGCCCTTGAGGCTGAGAGAGATCGTCTCCAGAGGGAGAGAGATGAGGTAGTGTGGAGATGTCAGATTACAATGGATGCCTTTGATAAGATTTTTAGAGAAGTTACAGATGTGCGTGACCAAAAAGATAGGTACTTCACTGCTACGCAGGAGTCTATTTATTATCGACAAGCATATGAGAGAGCCATCCTTGAGGATCAGAGAGAGCCTACCTTTAGTGCATCATGGGGAGGAGATTGAGTAGATCTACTTCACGATGGACTAGCAGTGGTGGCGTTATGGGACCACGTCGACATCCTGGGGCAGGATCTAGTGGATAGGATCCACCTGCTGACAGAGGCAGTGTTGGTTGGTCATGTTATCTGAGCCTTTGGGCTTATTTATTGTATTCACACACATTATCATTTTTGAGTTATATATATATATATGGCATGCAGGTTTCGGTAATGATCTATGTATGTTTTTCTTTTCATGTATGCTTATATGATGTTATGAGTTTTATGATGCATATCTATTTTAATTCTATATGATTCTAAATGCAATGGTAGTACATGTATGTAGTAATGATGTAAATGAAATTTAAATGAATGTAAATGACTCTATAATGAATGCTAATGAAATCTATAATGAATGTTATGCTAATGAATCTATATGAATGTAAATGAAATCTATATGAATGTAAATGAAATCTATATGAAATGCAAATGAACTTTATAATAAAATGCAAATGAACTCTATTAATGAATGCTTTTTGTATGATAATGGTTGAACCAATTTTAACTCAGATACATCTTGAAGAAATGTTAGTTAGATAGTAGAGAGAAAAATTGATGATATAGAGAATGTTAGAAAAAATGTGATTTAGACAGAAGATGAGAAATCAACAAACTATGAATAAGTAGATGAGATGAGAATAAGAATGAAATTGAATGAATCACGAACCCGTGTCACATATTTTATTGCCTCAATATATATTCATCACTAAGCCTTATTATTGAACAATGAAGCTTTAGCGTATCAGGGTATAAGGAACCAAGATGCAAAGATATCTCATTGAAGAAACAAACATGTAGCAGACAAGGAGTGAACCCTCTATTCTGGGAATTGCATTAGGGGTCGAGGTATGTGTGGCGATTTCACCTTGATGTGAAGGCTCTTATCATAGAAATCCACTAGAGAAATTTCCCTAGAATTTCATCGGTTCACATCACAAACAACAAACAAAGAAAAAGATAATTCCCATCATAGCTCCTCTAGTCACTTGTGGACATCCTTGAGTAGCATAGGAACAATATCTATCGCCAAATGATAAAAAGATAAAGACTGACCCAGACAAAATTCAGCAGCTATACTAACCTTGTGCCTTCGTTCTTAGTTGTTTGATGTGATGGTTGATAATGTCTGATCTAAGAAAGTTGCGACCCTTTTTAAGAGTAACTTGTCTAATTTCGAGTGTATCCTCTTCTGTTTAAGACAAGATAATGATCACGTTGATATGGATATGATACGATTGATAAGATAGTTTGATCAGTTGATTGTAGATGTTTGACTGGATAGTCGTATCCTTTGTTAACTTCATGTGAAGTGTTTGCTGGATATCTGCTAGGGTATTTGTTTCTCACAAGACATTTTATTGCAAGATTTTCTGATTGATTGATTTTCTATTTTTTAGTTCTTTTCTAAGAGCTTTTTCTGATGTTTTTGGATTTTGTAGATCGATATTTAAATGTTTTTTGGATTGATTTTTTTCAGGATCGTATTTGAATCTTTTTGGTTGATTTTTTCAGGATCGTATTTGAATGTTTTTGGTTGATTTTTTCAGGATCATATTTGAATTTTTTTGGTTGATTTTTTGATTTTCATTGTTTTTTTTTTTGGATTTTGAGTTTTTCATTGTTTTTGAATTTTGAGTTTTTCAGGACTTTATCTGATTTTTTGGATTTTTTCAGGACTTTATTTGATTTTTTGGATTTTTTCAGGACTTTATCTGATTTTTTAGGATTTTTTCAGGACTTTATCTGATTTTTAGAATTTTTTCAGTTATGCCTCCAGTGTGCAGACCTATATGAGATGATTATCTACAGAATGTATGTGGAGACAAATGAATTTTGGACATGACCTATGTGAATGCAATATGCAGGATGAAGATGCATTTCCTATTCGAACAAGGTTGTCTGTCTTTGTTTTTGCATTTGTAATACATCAATTGAAATAGAGGTGCACAACCTTTCATAGATAAGCGGTCAATCGATCTCTAAGGCCCTTCAGAACATTCATCTCAACACACTTAGTGACTAGGATTTACAAATGGAGACACGGAAAATTTCCCCATTGGTTCTTGAAACTTTGATCTTCTTTAGCCCATGTGTGTGCAAATGCGTTAATTCCCGCTCTTGTGTTCACTAAAGATCCTTAGCATCCTATATGACTAGCTACATGATTTTTCTAACTTCAAATGCATCTCGAATAGAGCCTCGCTGCCAACAAGCCTTGAGAGCTCCGACGAGGTTATAGACTGTGATTTCTCAAATATGGCTCCATTGCTACGAGGCGTCCATAGCCCTGATGGAGTTACTTGCATGTTCCCATAGTCAAGCTTTTTATCACATTTGTATACATGATATTTCAGTTATATATCATTGCTCTATTTTCCTTTAGATGGATATTTGGCATAGCTCTTTTTCTCTTTTTTCTTTTCTTGCCTTGACTTGTAAGTAACGAAACCTACTTGGGTGTGACAATTACAATGGCGTTGAAGTATAATTTTAGATTTTTTACTTAGTCATATGATCAACTAGGTGTCTAGAATGAATTAGAGATCTTCTTAATGTGTGAGATATAGAAATTGATAGATTGTGGGTTAACAAGTTTCAAATAGTGAAATCACTACCCAATCATAAGTAAAGCGTCGTCACAGGGTAATGTTGAGAATGAATGACTTTAAAACCTCAAAGACTTCATGTCAGAATATCTAAGAAAGGAAATGACCCTTGTTTTCCTTAGATGCAAACAAATGATAAACTCGAATAGTTGCCTTGTTTTATTGATGCTTCTATATGAAAATGTGGAAAGTTTTAGGAATGCGATGAATTTAAAAAAGAAACTATAGGTGATGTAGTGTTTTAAATGATATGATATGCAATGCGGAAAGTAAAACCTAAACTACACAGCCCTTAGGTATAATATCGCTTAAGTTGCATGCTGTTCATAGGGTTAGAGATTGGATCTCCCTCCATGGTAGCCAAATCATAGGCTCCATTTCCTATGACCCTTGTTATAATGAAAGGACCTAGCTAGTTAGGTTCAAATTTCCCTGGCCTTTCTCGTTCCGCTAGGTTCCTTTGATTCTCTTTAAGTACTAGATCTACCACTTGAAAAGTTCGTGGGCAAACTCTTTTATTATAACTTCATCTCAGTTTTTTTTGATATCCTTGTAAATGATTTAATGTTGTTTTTCATTTTTCATCAAGGGTCTCGAGTTCTGGCAACCTTGCTACCCTGTAGTCTTCTTCTGATATAATGTTCTGTAAGGATACTCTTAGAGATGGTATTTCAATTTCAATGGGGAGTATAGCTTCTGTACCATAGACCAAGGAATATGGTGTTGCTCCGGTAGGTGTGCGTACTCTTGTTCTGTAAGCCCAGAGAGCGGGATTTAACTAGAGATGCCAATCCCATCCTGTGTCAGTGACTACTTTCTTAAGAATTTTCAATATCGTTTTATTTGTAGCCTCTACTTCTCCATTACTTTTTGGATAATATGGCATGGCAAATCTCTATTGTATGTGAAATTTTTCACACAATTCTTTTACTTCCTGGTTTTTAAATGGACACCCGTTATCTGTAACAAAGCACATTGGAACTCCGTATCTACATATAATGTAGTTGAGCATGAATTTTTCTATCTGCTTTCTAGTAATGTATGTTAAAGGAATTGCCTCAACCCATTTGGTAAAGTATTCAGTGGCTGTCAAGGTAAACTTGTGCCCATTGGAAGAAGTAGGGTTGATTTTACCCACTAGATCTAATCCCCAATGTGAAAATGGCCACAGTGATGTGATGGGTTGGAGATCTTGTGCTGGTGCATGAATAAGGTTTCCATGCATTTGGCATTGTTTACACTTCTGTACATACTTGTAAGCATCTTTTTCCATGGTTGGCCAGCAATACCCTGTTCTCAGCAATTTCTTTGACAATGGCAGACCGCTTTGGTGAGCCCCACAGATTCCATCATGGACTTCTTTTAAAGCAAGGTGTGCTTCATTCTCATCCGAACATCAGAGAAGAGTTCCATCAAAACCCTTTCTATACAAAGTATCAGCTATAACGGTGTATCTAGATGCTTGACAAATAAAGGTCTTCTTTTGATTTCTGGACAGATCTGGTGACATGTATTGGGTGTGCAAATATGTATATATTTCATTGTACCAAGGTGATTCTGGGCTCACAATTGCACATACATAGTCTGATAGGGGAGTATCATATGCAGGTAGCATTAAATATTCTATGATAAACTCAAACTGAGTTTCGTTAGCAGGCATATTCAGAAGAGATCTTATGGTTGCCATTGCATCTGCTGCCTTGTTTTGTATCCTTGGGATTTGTTCGAAGGTAATTTTGTTGAAGTGCTCCTTATAATCTTCGACCAACTTCTTATAAGGCATGAGTTTGTCTTCCTTCGTGTTGTAATCATCATTGACCTATTTTACAATCAACTATGAATCACCATAGACCTGTAACTCTTGTATTTTCCATTGTACGGTTGTACGAAGCTCTATGAGGAGAGCTTCATATTTAGCCATATTGTTGGTGCATGGGAAATTGATCCTAAATGACTTAGGTATAACATCCCCTTGAGGAGTAATTAAGAGAATGCCTACTCCAGATCTGTGACTTGTATATGACCCATCAAAGTATAACTTCCACATTACTGAGGCAGTTAATTTAAACACAGATTTGTCTGGAAAGTCTATCAACAACGGATGTCTATCCTGTATAGGAGCCTCTTCTAATTGATCCGCTATGGTTTGTCCTTTGATGGCTTTTCTGTCTATGTATTCTATATCAAAATTGCTCAGGATCATAACCCACTTAGCCAATCGCTCGGTCAATGTTGCTCTGCTCAATAGGTACTTGAGTGGGTCAAAGTGTGCAATGAGTTGCACCTTATGACTCAACATGTAATGTCTGATCTTTTGGGATGCAAATATTACTGCTAAGCATGCTTGCTCTATGGGGGTATAATTAAGTTCATAGCCGATCAGAGTCCTACTTATATAATAAATGGCTCTTTCTTTTCCATTTTCGTCATTCTGTGCCAATAGAGCTCTTAGAGCTGAGTTCGTTGCTGATATGTATAACAATAGAGGTTGTCCTGAAATAGGAGATATTAACACTTGTTTTTTCAAAAGATAATCTTTTAGAGCTTGGAAAGCTTCCTGGCATTGTTCTATTCATTTAAAAGTAACTCCTTTCCTGAGTAAATGTTGGAATGGGTGACACTTATCTGCCAACTGTGCTATGAATCTCCTTATGGATTATAATCTTCCTTGTAATCCTCTGAGTTGTTTAAGTGTTGATGGAGGTTGCATATCAATGATTGCCTTGACCTTGGCAGGGTCTATTTCAATTCCTCTATTTGATACTATAAACCCTAACAGTTTACTTGCTGTTACGCCAAACACACATTTCTTCGGGTTTAATATGACATTATACTATTCCAACCGATCAAATATCTATGTAAGAACTACAAGGTGACTTTCTCTGGTTTGTGATTTAGCCAATATGTCATCCATGTAATCTTACATTATGTTATGGATCATGTCATGAAACAAAGTTGTCATGGCTCTTTGGTATGTTGCTCCGACATTTTTGAGACCAAATGGCATCACATTCTAGTAGTACGTTCCCCATAGGCATGTAAAGGCCATTTTATGTTGATCTTCTGGTGCAATTTTAATCTGGTTGTATCCTGAAAAACCATCCATTAAGGATAGCATCTCATTTCCAGCTATTAGGTCAACTATCATGTCGATATTGGGTAGCAAGAAGTCATCCTTAGGACAAGCTTTATTTAGATCTCGAAAATCAGTATAAATTATTATGCCTCTCATGGGCTTAGTCATAGGTACCAGGTTGGATATCCATCCACGTAGTCAATAGATCTAATAAAACTACATCCAACAACTTTTGTAGTTCTATTTTAACCAGTAATGCGATACTTGGATGCATTTTTCTCAATTTTTGCTTGTAAGGTTTAACTCTTGGTATCAATGGGAAGTGATGCAACACTAATTCAGAGTCTAAGCCCGACATGTCTGAATAGGACCAAGAAAAGTTGATAGGTTGTTGTTTGAAAAAATGAATGAATCTGTCTTTTTCTTCTTTTCTCAGTGATTTTGCCAGATGGATGTTATGTACAACCTCCCCTTCTGCTATGTTTACTTCTTTTGTTTCCTTTGTAAGTAATGTTGAACTTTCTCTTTCCATAAGAAGATTACCCAAGTCACTTTTGTCATTATGTGTAGTTTGATCCTTATCTTCTATTGGAGAAGTACTTTCTTCTCCAAAGCATGTTGTTCTATTTAGGTCTATAGCAAACCCTGCTTTATGATCACCTTGTGGAATCCCTCTCTGACTCCAAGAAATTCTGAAATTGCTTTGTCATTTTCAAACCAATCTAGCGTTGGTATTCCTTCTTGCCCCCAATCAATCAAATGTGAATGTACTAGGGGTAAATCATTACTCCTTTCTTTAGTAGACTCTGATAACATGAGGACTTGATTGTTTGACTAACTTTGAGTATCTTCATCCTATAAAAGCCTTATTTGATTCCTTAATATTACACTTTCTGATGGGCTAGAATCATGGAGTGATAAGAATTCATAGTCATGAGAGTCTATCTCACTTTCAATATATGTTTCATCATATGAGCTATCATCACTTATTTCTTATTTTTCCAGTGCCTGATTTTGTTGTAGATTGTCCGGTCTTAGTTTAACATTAGTTAACCTTCTTAAGCCTGGTATAAGTCTTTGCAGTCTTTCTTCATCTATTTTGTTAGGTTGGGCATGGGTTGCTTCTCGTGGTAGAAGTAGTGACAATAACCATGGGTGGGATTCAGGTGGTGGGGGTAATCCCGCATCTGTTGCCACATTAGCCTATACTGTTGTGTCAATAACTGTATCATTTTGTAACTCAGTGGTAGGTTCTTGCAAGAGTTGTCTCATATCTTCCCCATTTGATTCTACGCGTGGTGATGTAGGTACCTGATTACTTGTTTGAGATGAAGATGGAAGTGCCTGTGTGGAAAATTTCCTTTGTGATATGTAATCTGATGGTTTGCTTGGTCAATTTAGTACATCAAGAGTACACTATCTTGCCTCGGTGATATGTTGTACATGCTTGTATCCTAATCCTTGATTTCCTAGATTATCATTAGGAACAACAGGTTCTAGTCTTCCTTGTTTCTGTAACCCAAGGCCTGTGGTACCATCATATCCATGTCTTTGGAGTATTTTAAATCCATTGCCATACTGATCTGTGTGTATTCTGGGTATTGTCATATGATCTTCTTCTCTATATATCTAATGGTTAACATCTTCGTTCAAGGATTCTTCCTGTAAGTCACCCCATCTAATGAAAGAGCATGAATCTGTGTATCTGACAATTTCTTTTCCTTTGTCTCACTTTTGGACTGTAGTGCGAGGTTTTCCAAAGGACTTAGGAGAAAGAGACAACTATTTCCCACTTAAAGTATTTGCAATAGAGTACTCTCCACCACCCATATCCTTTATTTGTAAGGAGGATGTTTTAGGCATATCTTTTTTTGTTTCTATGATCTTTAATGTATCTAGCTATGTAGTCAGAGGTGTGGCCTGATTGATAGGTACCTGATTAGCGACACTGTCTTTCAGATAATTGTAATGTTGGAACGGATTTGGATTACCCTTTATGGTGATTTCAATACCATTGTATGGGAATTTGACACACTAATGAAATGTGGATGGTACTTCTTCCATGATGTGAATCCATGGGTGGCCTAATAACATGTTATATCCCAGCTCTCTGTCCAGGACTTGAAAAGTGACCTTTGTCATTATTGGTCCTACTTGTACAGGTAATGTTACAATGCCTTTAGATGGACATTCTTCATCATCATAAGCCTTGATATTTATCCTTTTGGAAGAATCAATGTGAAGTTCTGAATATCACAGTGCTTTAACCAGCTTTAAAGTACAAATGTTGAGCCCGGCTCCCCCATCTATGAGTACTCTTCTGATTCTTTTCTTATGAATGCAAGCTTTCAGATGTAGTGGGTCATTATGAAGCAATTTATCACTAGGAATATCTTGTTCTGTGAATGCAATATGTGTGCCTTGTGTCATATTTCCTACCATAGACTGGAAGGCATGTCATCTATATCTCTGTCCACTACTGAATCTTGAAGTGCTTTGTCCAGTATAGCTCTATGATTGGGTGAAATACGTAATAGTTTGAATAATGATATCTGTGCTAGAGTTTTCTTAAGTTGCTCAACTACATTGTAGGTCCCTACTACTGGTGGTTGATTTTGTGGTATCCCTTGTAAAGTTACCTTTGATCTACGAGTAACCACTACACAGTCTCTGTCTCTGGGAGTAATTGTGATTGTAGCAATTGTATCATTTGTATCATAGGTTGTTTTATCAAGATTTATGTTAAATCCCTCTTCATAGTCTTTATGTGTATGTTTGATATCCATAATATGTTCTATGAGTTCATCTTCAAACCAACCTGAGTAAGATGGTTGATCATGTCCCCAGTCTCTAAGACAAAGATTTGTATCATCATCGTACTTTAGTGCTTCAGATATCATGCAAATTTGGTTATCATCTCTATGAGTGTCTTGATATTGGTCCTCTTGATAAGGTGTTTCTTGTGAATCATTGTTTGTTGTATCTCCTGAGCTAATTGCATGAATAGTGTAGTCGTATGAGACCTTTGTGTAGCTAGCTGTATTGTCTTGGGTACCTGATGTGGTAGATTTTCCCTTGTCATGCTTAAAAAAAGGATCCTTAAAAGTCGTATGATTTGTGTTTGCTGAGGTCTCATCGGTATCAATTGTGATGTCCCCTTGGTCTATTGTATCTTGGACCAAGTTTTTCAATTGGTATCAACTTGCCATTTTGTGACCTTTAGTCCTATGATAATCATAGAAATCATTATCATTCCACCATGTGGGTTTGAAAGGACTTGGTTCATATACTCTTACTTCGGGTAAAGTGAACATGTTTGTCTGTATTAACTTTTTGAGCGCTGACTCAATAGGTTCTCCTAAAGGTGTGTAATTTCTTGTTGGAATGTTTACCCTGGGGTATCTTGTGTTCGTGTTTTGCATAGCATTTACATTTTCTGATGTTGTGTTATTCCTTGTATGTGGATTTGTTGATCGATTCGTTCCCAAAGATAAAACGGGTTGAGTTCTATTTATCGTTCTGGCGTCTACAATACCATCATTGGTCACATTTTTGTTTTTCGACCAAAACTTAGATTTGTCATTGTTGTTGGTGTTGCCATACTTAATAAGACCTTGTTCTACTAATCCCTTCTCACATTTGAGAGCCTTTTCTGTGATTTGTTTGAATGTGGTTAAACATTGCATTTGTATCGGATATTTAATCTTAGGAATCAAATTTTCTGTAAACATATCCACTTGCTCTATTTCTAGGATAACTGTCTTGCACCTCCTATAGAGAGCCCTCCATCATTGTATGAAGGATGCAAATGTTTCATTCTCATATTTTTTAGTGGTGCATAAGTCCATCAAAGTAACCGGGGTGTCAATGTTGTGTGAGAAGTTTGCAATAAATTGTTCAGCTAATTCTCCCCATGATGTGATAGTTGGTGGTAAATGTGAAAACTATTCAAAAGCCGGACCTCCCAAACTTTTAGGAAATAGTCTCATTAGATAAGTATCTTCTGAGGCAACTTCTATACATGCCATAAAAAATTCTCTGATATGATCTCTAGGATCACCTTTCCCTTGATATCTATCAAATTTGGGCGTTTCAAAATATGGTGGGAAAGGTGGCATTTATAATGTGTGATCGAATGGATAAGGATGTAAGTCTTGCATTGTGTAGCTCTTTTTATCGTTACTAGTTTGCATGGTTGTCATTTGTTGTTGCAAATTCTATATTTGTTGTGTCAAAGGTATACCTTGTGTTTGTGTATGTCCCACAAAAGGATTTGTGGTTGCATAACTAGGAGGTTGTTGGAAGGTACCAAGATTATAACCTTGTGTGTTGTGCATTCCACTAGGTACTATGAAATAGGTGATATGTGAACCCATGTTTGGTTGAGTTGTACTTGTTGCATTGGAAAGACCTAGATTTGCATTTTGATAACTATAAGTGGATCCCATGGAATAAGACACTAGAGGTTGGGTTGCACTTGTTGCCTGTGTTTGAATAGGTGGTGAGATACTTGATATTATTGGTATGCTCTGTGATGGTATACTAGCATTGATCGTTGGGGATGACACACTTGTTTGAAAGTTCGCATTTGTGTTGACATTTGTTTGGATAGGTACGTTTTGAGGAAAACTGGAGGCCGTTGCTTGTATTTGTGTCAAGGGTGGTGTTTGACTGTTATCTTGACCTAAAGTTTTTCCTGGTGGTAAAATCTTTGTGACATCAAAATCATCAGGTAGTTTTGCCCCATTTTGTATTAACAACGAAAGATACTTGTCCCTATCGCTATGTATAAGTGCATCTAGGATCATGAGGACATGTGGGTCTTGCTGTGCGGACTCAATTTCTTCCTTTGTCAAATGTTGTTGTAATTCGTTTATGGTGGACATTGTTTGTGTACTTGAGTGTTGACCTGTTGACATGTCCATGTTCCAAGTAGGGTTTATAGACTGTGTGTTGTTCGGGTCCATTATTCCTTTCGCTTTCTATGACCTTGTGACAGGCATCTAAACTTGCTTATATGAAGGTGGTTCCATGCAAGATGATGGCCTAACACTAGACTGTAGACGTACATGTGAGGTATGCAAGACTATAATAGACTCTATTGAGGATTTTGATGTCAGACCTTTTTAGCATTTTTAGATTTCTCTAATGCAAGTCTTTCCATTTGTTGACGAAGTTGTTCAGCCTCAATCTCTCTATCAATTATATGGGAAATCCTAGACTCAATGTTTATCTAGTGTATGACTCCTATATATTGAGGTGCTCTTCTTCTTAAATCCCAAGCTAAGTTAGCTAGACCATAAATGATTTCTCATTGACCGCTGTTTGGAACTAAATTAGGTTTCTCAAAGGGGAGCAAACCATCACCTGGGAGACCCATGAAGGCACATGCTATGAACCTATAACTAACAATGGACTTAGATGCATATGAGGTCTAGATGAAGACATATATGATAATGTAGGACTATGCAACTAATATGGATGATAATGCAAAAGGACTTAGGATGATAATGAGGACGTAAGTGTGACTATGCAAAAGACGTAGGATGATAATGAGGACATAAGTGGGACTATGCAAAAGATGTAGGATGATAATGAGGATGTGATTGAGACTATGCAAAATACTATGTAAGGGACTGCCTATGGTCACAAGTATGTAAGGACTTTTGAGAATCAGTTTCAAAATAGACTTTGTTTTCGGTAACTTTTGGTGTAGGACAATGTTTTGTAGTTTTCCAAATCTGAGAACAATTGTTGGTAGGTATGTATAGCTGGTTGACTCAATTTTCATACAATCTCAGAAAATTATGAGATACGTGGGATAGGGCTTGAAATAGCCCAAGGGACTGACTCAATATTGGTCTATCACAATGATACATAAAAAGCACGGAATACAATCTTAGGCTGGATAGTGGACACCATTCAGTGAGGCCCTTACAAAATACTGAGACAAAATGAACAGATAGAGAGTCTGGCAGCACTGGCTCCACTCCACGACACACACTTCTCGGGCATGCCAATCTCTCTTACCCTGAAGATCTGAGGATCTTATAGCTGAGGGATTCTTGTATCATCGAGTAAGGTACATGAAGGGTATCTATGGGGTACAATCCGCACTCCCGAAACCACTGAATGTAGGATTTTTGGAAACTAAATTGGTTCTTAGTATTAGGTTTCGAGGGGTCTCGATCCAATGATGGATTCTCAGAGCAAGCCATTTAAGGCTTTAGTTGAGCTTATTGGTGCAGGGAAGGCCCCCACATACATCGAATTCACTCAACACTCTAGCCGCCTGACCAATATATTTATATAGAAGCTCGAAAAACCCGCTCAAGAGTATGCTGGGAGAGATGATATCCCCAATGCATCCCAATTCGAAGTACCTCTATGGGGTGATGAAATCCCCAGTCAAAGATACCCCTCACTACGTAGAATAAAATAAAATTTGGATGTCATTGTCACCTTCCTTCTTTCTCCCAAGAGCTTGATGGCAGGTAGAAAGTCAGTTAGTGCAACAGTAGGTCCACCCCAAACACAATAAAAAGTTCTTTTCCTTAAGAAAATTAAAAAATGATTTAATCTGATGCAGCCCGATTCACGTTCATTTTATAGCCCAAATTTAGGTGCTAGATACGCATGTGCATGTCAATTTTAAACACCAAATCCAAGTATGAAGGCATACATGTCAATTTTAACCATTTGTTGATTTTTAAGCACCAAAAACCAAGTGTGAGATACACGCATGTCCATTTTAGCCCATGTTCATTTTAAACACCAACAACAAAGTGTGAGGTTATCCATGCATGTCCTTTTTAACTATTGTTGATTTTAAGCACTAAAAATTGAAGTGTGAGATTATCCATGCATGTCCATTTTAACTATTTTTTGATTTTAAGCACTAAAAATTGAAGTGTGAGATTATCCATGCATGTCCATTTTAACTGTTGTTGATTTTAAGCACTAAAAATTGAAGTGTGAGATGTGCATGCAAAAATACTAATCTAATCCTCCCTGCGAATCTGCCATAGGCTGTAAATAGAAGATTAGTAGTAAAATTAAACCAACAGAAAACAAAAACTCAAAACTTGACAAAGGCGATTGCATAATACTACCTGAGCGAATGTGTGATACTTACAACCCGAATGCGTAAATCTGACAGATCGAATGCGTGATGATATCTTGTCAATTGTGTAGCACTAGCAGGTCGATTGCGTGACAAAATGCAGACAAAAAAAAGAAAGTTAAAAACTAAAAAAAATAAGAAAACTAAACCCGATCGGGAACCTGCAAGACCAATTGTGAAGCCCTAGCCAAATCCCTCATCTTCCATTCAATATTTATTAGATCATATATAACTGCATAAGAAAGAACTAGGCTATTATATCTTTCTAAGGCCAATTGTTCTTCCAAATCCTGTATCAATTTTTCTGCCTGGAGAACCTTTTGATAGCTTTTGGCTTCCCTCCTTTGTTGTTTCGTCCTTCTTGCACCTGAAATCTTGAACTAAACTTTTCTTGCCATAAACTGTGTTAATCAAATCATGAAATAAAAAGCAATTTGATCCCGGATTAACTAAATTTAAGACAAAATTAAACATAACAGATAATAGATGAAAGAAAAAATTAAACAACAAAGCTTCCTGCGAATGCGTGATCCAGAAAGGGCGATTGCACGATCTGGATAGGGCGATTGCATGACCATGTCAGAACGAATGCATGACACCGAAGGGTCGAATTCGTGATTCTGTCTATTCAATTGCGTGATGATGTAAACTCAATTGTGTGATGGAAATATCTTTTCTCAAAATTTGTGCAACCTACAAAAAAAAAGAAAAATCTACTCAATCTGCAAAAATCACATAGAATATAGAAAAGGTTAGATTGCTGTTAGTTCACGCCAGGTTCACCAAAATGTGCACATGTAAAATTCATCTTATAAAAACAAGTAATCAATTAGAAGCAAAAGGGAAATCACGAATCCCTTCTAAAAAAAGAATTTAACAAACTAACAATGAAATGATACAACCAAGCAAAATAGGAATTATGAATGAAATCAATAAAAACTCCCTATTTTGTGACTATGTAGAACTTCCATTGCTCTTCTCCTCTTCATGGTATGATGGCTCTCAGATATTGCGCTGGTAACCTGCAAGTGACAAAAAGATTCAAAGTTCGTGATTGTTGAAAATTGAGATTGGATGCTCAATTTATAGAAAATTGGAGAGGATTGATTGAAAGGTGGAACAGATTGATCAAGAGGTGTGAACTCAGGTGAGCTCAAATAAAAATTGATAGTTGAACTGCTGATTGTAGGAGTGAAACTCAATAGATTGAATAGATTAATTGAGTCAACTGATTGAGAAAAAGCCGATTGAAGGAAGAAAAAGAGTGATTGGAGGAAATAAAGAGGATGACACAGAGAGCTCAATTTAGAAAAAGCTAACTGGAAGATAGAAATAGAAGTTGAAGAGATAAATGATTTAATTAATTAATTGTTTGAATTAATTAATTCAGCACGTGCTTGCATTTAGATTTAGATTTTTAATTTAATCTTTACATGAGATTTTAATTCAAATGTTGAATTTATTAATTCAATTTAGTATTTGAATATTTTTAGAACTTGACTTTGATTTTCAATTTGGTTTTTGAAATCATGCACATATATTTGAATTTGGAAGAAATTAGAAGAATATGAAATTGAAATGAAATTAGAATTTGGGGATTTGGAAATAGAAGAATTGTTAGTTAATTAAATAATTTAAAGAAATTATTTAATTATTTAGAACTTGAATTTAATTAAATAATAAAGATTATTTAATTTAAAGGATTAAATCACAATTAATTTAATAATAAATATTTAATTAATATTTAGAAGAGGGTTAAATGATTAGATGTTTAGAGATAGAAATTGAATAATCAACAATTTATTTAAATAATGAAGATTATTTAAATTGAGGAATTAACCATAATTAATTAAATACTAAATATTTAATTAATATTTAGAAAATGATTAAAATGATTAAATAATGATAGAATAGGAAAATAGAATAATTAATAAGATGATGAGGAAATATGAAACTAGAAGAAATAGATTAATTAAATAAATTAAATAATAAAGATTATTTAATCAATGTAGAGGAATAATTAGTACATGATCAATGAGACATTTTTAGGTGTCTACAAGAAGTGCTAGTAGTTGAATAGGGTTCATAATGAAAGAGAGTATCCTCTTATATAGAAGATACTATAAGAAATGGAGGGATAAGATTGAGAGTTGTAAAAGATAAATGGTCGGCTAGGATTAGAGGGTAGGTAGAAGAAATAATAAAATAATGAGAGGGTAGGTAGTGTAGGAATTAAGAGATGAATGACATGTGTCATGGGTAGAAAAGGCTAATGAATTAATTAAATAAATAAAGATTTATTTAATTAATAGTGGAAGTGGGATCAATTAAATAAATAAAAGTATTTATTTAATTTAGGAAAAATGACTATTTAAATAAATAAATAAATTTATTTAAATGAGAAATAAGGCTAGAAGAGGATAAATGAATTAATTAAATAAATAAATATTTATTTAATCAATAGAAGAATTAGGCTTAAATAATTAAATAAATAAAAAATATTTATTTAATTAGACAAGACAATTTTAGGTGTCTACATTTTGCCCCTCTTTGAGACAATGCAACTTGTCGCGTTGTTTGAAAGAAGATAAGATGAACTGATACAAAGTTTCCCCAAGATGGGAATGATATTCCCCCTTGAGAGATTGGATGAAAATGTCTGAAAAGATCGTAGACAATCTCTCGATAAGAAAGAAAGGATAGAAATGATTGACAAGATAGGATAAAGTGACAGAGTCACGGGATAAAGAAGACTGATATGAGAGACTAGGGCTAGGGTAGTCTATAAGATAGAATACGAGGGAAAACATCCTCATTGTCATCCACACACCTAAGAGATCAAAGTGTAGAGAGAGTAGAGAGCAGTCAATAGCGATGGCATTGGTTCATAGATTCAATCACGTTCATCGATATTAGAGGCCAATAGATGCAGGAGAGCCAGTGAGTACTACAAAACCTCCTTGTACTTTGTTGCATTAATTGTTGTCGTAAATTCATGTCAGGTAGCAATCTAGGTAGATTGCAAAAAAAAATCAAACGGGGTAAAAAACACTAAGGCGTGTTTGCATTGGTGCCGGATATGTCAGGGTAGGCTAGGCGCATCTTTGAAATGCAGAAACGTCTGTGAAGTATGTAAGTGCGTTTGTGTCATGAATGCACATTTATGTCTTCAAGGTTGAATCGACATTTCTGTGATAAATATACACTTTAGAGGTAGGAGACATGGGCGTAATTGTGTGCACCTGTATGATATGATTACTTCTCAGCCACGGATTGGGAGGCTAGAGTATTGGCGCAGGGTGATTGATGAGATAGATAGTGTGGTATGGAGGCCGTACTTATACTGTGAGGAGTGGGAGAAAGACATAGTGGACGTGCCATATGTATTCAAGAGTAGGTATCTAATCGGTCAGACACCATATGTGATTGAGTGAAAGTTGATAGAAAGGGTATGCAGGCAGTTCGACAGGATACCATGGATGCCACGGGGTTCAGGGATGTATGCACAGACAGTGAGGGATTAGGTGCATTTGGGGCCATTATTGTCTTATGATCAGGCAGTGACACGTCTTCTAGAGATGGTTCCCATACCTTGGGACATATGGGTAGATGTAGAGGATGCAGGGATGGATGCAGGGTACTCTTCATATTGGGGAGAGCATCTGTTCCCACGACTGACGGATCTAGGGGAGCCAATAGAGGGAGATGATGGAGGTGATGGAGATGATAGTGGGGATGGCGAAGGTAGAGGCCGATGGTGGAGGAAGGGCACAGTGGTAGAGAGGAGAGTGGCTCAGAGGAGAGAGGGCAGAGAAGAGAGATAGATGCATGTAGTGAGGGGTAGAGGTGGATTTCCATTATAGGTGCCAACAACACATGTTTCTAGATAGGTACAGGGATGGGGACAGGGACAAGAGAAGCCATAGGGATAGGGTGAGGGGAGAGAGGAGGAGGATGAGCTACTATCCTTGAGGGATATCTGCCAAGGATAGGCATATGAGATACATGATCTAGAGAGGGATGCGGCTAGGCTCAGGAGACAGTTGAGGGACATTAAATGGGAGAGGGATCAGGCTATTCAACGCTATACAGAGGTTGAGACAACACTGAGAGTAGGGGCAGGCAACAAAGGACACAGAGGCTGGATACGCCTATGTTCTATGGGTAGGGGAGGAGATAGCCTACTGGAGAGACCTATACTATGGAGTGGTGCCACCAGATCAGCGAGCTAGGAGATTTCAGAGACCATCGCGGATGACGATGAGCACTGGAGGGAGAGACAGGAGACAAGCATCTAGTGGTGGGGTCATGGTTCCTCCACCACCACTAGATAGAGGGGGTTGGAGAGATGATCTTGGGGTGGGTCCTTCTAGGGCTCAGACTCCATCGAGGCCACTAGGCTTCGAGGGAGGGAGTTTATCATAGCCTTAGAGGGCTCCCTATGTATCAGTGTTGTACCATTTTTGTATGATGATGTAGACACCTTCGGGTGATATTGTAGCCATATTTATTTTGACATCATTGTATCATGACACTTATGATTTTTTGAGATATATATATGAGATGATTCATCCTTGCGAAAACTATATGCATGTGTACCTATGTGATGCTGGTTCTATGTGATGATTATGATATGGATGCAAATATATATATATATATATATATATATATATATATATATATATATATATATATATATATATATATATATATATATGATAAAATGCTTATGTTTGATATGTTATGCACATGCAAATGTGAATGTATGAAATGCAGATGAATATGAGAATGCAAATAATTATTTACATGATGAAAATGTAAAATGTAATAACATGTGTTGTGTGCAGGATATGATGTAATTGTCATATCTATATGTATGTATGAAATACTAATATGTGGTAATGCAGGTGCAAACTACATGAAATGCAAATATTTTTGGTGTGTCATTATACTGAGTCATGTGATAGCAGGCTACACAGACTCAAGAAGGACGATGGAGGTCAATCAAGAAAGGGGGATGGAAGGTAGAAGATATGGAAGTGAAAGAGATTCTTTTGCTATTATCATCATTGAGCTTTATTATGGCAAAATAGGTTATGACAATCTGGATATATATTTGTCCCAGAAAGTCATTATACCTGTTTGCATGGAGATCAAACAGTTTCAAACGAGGAATGCCCCAGTTCACACTAGACTCACAGTGTCCTCATATCCTTGGATAAGTCATAGCATTACTAAGAGATGATCCACAGACAACAAAGAAAAATAGGTGATGATACCCAATCCTCGCCTTTCTAGTCAAAGACATCTTGGAGATATAATCTCTAGTTAGAGACATCTTGGAAAAGCTAGAAGACATGTCACCAAAAAGACAAAATAAAAAAGAAAACCAAGACTCGACACCAACATCCAATGTAGTCCTCAAGTTTAGTGTCTCTTGTCACTTGTATAAGTCTATTTGATTGTCGTCAAAATGTTTAATTTCATAAAAGTATAGATAGAACTGAACCATAATGTTGTCTGAGTCTGTTGAAAGATTTGATTTGTTGAAGCCTATTGTTTCCACTGTGTCTCATCTGAAACTAACTGAATCCATGAAACTGATACTTTATTGCAGAGAAATTGAAACTTTATTATGGATTGGTGATGCAAGTGTTGCTTTATTGTGGATTGTGCATGGATAGAATGAAGAAAACTGGAAGAAACTCTACTCCTCGGAACGTGTGATGCCCTTAGTTCCACATCCATCACTAGACGTAGGATTTGCCTTAGCCATAGATAGGAGCTGATTTATTATGGATGGAAAAGGGGTGAAAAGGGAGGTTTATTATGAATTGCTAACCAATCTTAGGAAGATCAATAACAAGCCATGATGGGAATGGGTAAGTTTGTTATGGATGAATAGGCCGTGAGTGTGTGCAAAGTGAAAGGATAAGATTGAATCCTGAAGTTGGGAGGAGCAATGTCTCTACACACAATGTCGGTGACCCAGTTTTCACAATGGTACTTGCCCAGGGCACCACCAAAGTGGTTTTCACCATAGGACGAATTTATTTCTCTTTACCTTTTTTTTTTTTTGATTTTTTTAATTTTTTTTTTTTTTTGAATTAAGATACTCCGAAGAGCTATGTGTAAAACCTGCGAAGGTGCATGCTGTTGATAGGATCCTCCAAAGGATCACCCTCTGGGGTTGAGAGCTAATATGCACCGGATCCATAGGCTAATGTAATGATGTAAGGACCAAGCCAATTTGGTTCGAACTTGCCCTTCTTCTCTTTGTCTTGCTGATTTTTAGGATTTTCTTTGAGAACTAAGTCAACTACCTCAAATGTGCAAGGATTTACCTTGTGATTATAACTATGACTCATTCATTGTTGATGAGCCTTGAGATAATTAAAAGCAGTTTGTCTTCGTTCATCCAGTAGTTCTAGTTCTTGTAAGCGAGAGACCCTGTAGTCTTCATCATTGATAATGTTTTGCAAAGAGACTCATAAAGATGGTAGCTCAACCTCAATAGGAAAGATAGCTTTAGCACCATAGACAAGTGAATAAGGTGTGGCTCCTGTAGGTGTACGAACACTTGTGGGATAAGCCCACAGTGCGGGATTAAGTTGGATATGCCAATTTTGGCCAGCATCATCGACTGTGTTTTTGAGGATTTTAAGAATAGTTTTATTGGACGCCTCAGCTTGACCATTACCTTGGGGGTAATATGGAGTAGAGAAATGATGGTTACTATGGAAGTGATCACAAAGTTCACGAACATCTTGGTTTTTGAAGGGACATCCGTTATCAGTGATGATGGAAAGAGGAATACCGTACCGACAAATGATATAGTTGAGAATGAATGTAGCAATTTGTTTTCTAGTGCCTTGTGTAAGAGGTACGGCTTCAATCCATTTTGTGAAATACTCTGTGGTAGTGATAATGAATTTATGGCTATTGGAAGAAGGAGGTTGAATCTTTGCTTATGAGATCGAGTCCCCATTGACAAAAGGGCAAAGGAGTCACAATCGGTTGAAGTTCTTGTGCTGGCGTGTGAATAAGGTCTCAATGAATTTGACATTGCTTACATTTCTTGACAAACTGATGAGTCTTTTTCCATATTGGGCCAATAATATCCAGTCCTGATGAGTTTCTTGGCTAAGGTAGGACCACTAGAATGTGGACCACATATTCCTTCATGAACTTTACGTAACAAAATCTGAGCTTCATCCCTTTCTAAACATCTAAGAAGAGTGCCATCTAGACCTCGATGTTATAGGATATCGGCTAAAATGACATATTGGGAAGATTGGCGAATGAAAGTGTGACGTTGGTTATTGGATAAGTTAGGAGGAAGGGTGTTCTTACAAAGGTATGTGAAAACAGATCCATATGACTAGGAATCAGGACCAACAACACATATCATCTTAGTAGGAGTGATCTTATATGAGGGAACCAAAAGGTTATCCACCAAGAACTCATAGCGGGTTTCATTCTGTGGTAGATCAATCAGTGAGGCAATAGTAGCCATGGCATCTACGGCTCGATTATGCTCTCTTGGTATCTACTCAAAGGTTAACTTCATGAAATGTTTCTTGAGGTCATCTACCATTTTCTTGTAAGGCATTAATTTTTCATCCTTTGTTTGGTTGTCATCGGTTTCTTGATGAATTACAAGTTGAGAGTCCCCAAAAACATGAAGTTCCTGGATCTTCCACTGAACTACAATCCAATATCCAGTTGTTAATGCCTTGTATTCTTCTATGTTATTAGTGCAAGGAAATGACGAACGGTATGATTTGGGAATGGAATCCCCTTGAGGTGTGATAAAGAGGATGCCAATTCCTACACCATGCTGCGTGTATGAGCTATCAAAGTATAGTTGCCAAGGCTTCGTGTGTGATACCATCAGGATGGATTCATCTGGAAACTCTGAAGTTAGAGGAGAATCATCTATCATGGGTGTATCTGCTAACTGATCTACGATAGCTTGTCCCTTTATTGCTTTTCTGTACACATATTCAATGTTGAATTCACTCAAGAGAATCACCCATTTGGCTAGTCTGCGAGTAAGTGTCTCCTTATTGAGAAGATACATCAATGGATCAATCCTTGCGACTAGCTTAGTTTTATGAGTTAACATGTAATGTCATAATTTCCATGAAGCAAAAACCACAGCGAGACACACACGCTCAATTGGTGTGTAGTTTAGCTCATAACCAACCAAAGTACGACTGATGTAATATACTGCCTTTTTTTTGCCCTCAGCATCTTGTTGTGCTAAGAGTGCCCCTAGTGCTGTTGATGTAGCTGATATGTAGAGTAACAGGGGTTGTTCTAGGACTAGTGGCATCAAGACTGGTGGATTCAGAAGATAATCTTTGAGTATCTAAAAAATCCTGTTGACAGTTATCATCCCATTTGAATTTGATGTTTTTGTGTAGCAAGTGCTGAAAAGGATGATATTTATCCGCAAGCTATGCTATGAATCTTTGTATGGACTGGAGTCTTCCTTGTAAAGATTGAAGTTGACTTATATTTCTTGGTAGTGGCATTTCTAGGATTGCTTTGACTATTGCTGGATCGGCTTCAATTCCTCTTTTTGAAACAATGTATCCAAGGAGCTTCCCAGAAGTTACTCCAAAGACACATTTCTTGGGATTTAGTCTCACCTTGTATTTTTTCAACTGATCAAAAATGACTGAAAGGATGTCCAAATGTGTATCTCTATCTATTGATTTTTCCAAGAGGTCATCAACATAATCTTCTACAGTTAAGTGCACAAGAACATGAAAGATAGTAGTCATGGCTCGTTGGTATGTAGCGCCTGCATTATTTAGCCCAAAGGGCATGACATTCTAGCAAAAAGTTCCCCAGGGACAAGTAAATGCCATTTTGTGCTGGTCCTCAGACACAATTTTTATTTGATTGTAGCTAGAGAATCTGTCCATCAAAGATAACATTGCATGACCTGCTTTGAGATCTACGATCAGGTCGATGTTTGGCAATGAAAAGTCATCCTTAGGACAAGCTTTGTTAATGTCTCTGAAACCTGTGCATATTCTAATCCTGGGATCCAACTTACTAACTGGTACCAAGTTGGAGATCCATTCAGGATAATCAATTGGGCGTATGAATTTGACATCCAATGATTTTTCAAGCTCTACCTTGACTAATAATGCCACTTGCGGATGCATCTTTCTTAATTTTTGTTTCATTGGCTTTGCCCCCAATTTAACTATTAAATGATGCATTGCTAAATCCAGATCCAGTCTAGGCATATCATCATATGAACATGCAAAATTGATTTGTCGCTCTGTGAAGAATCTTATGAACTTTGGTCTTTCTCTCTCTGTTAGAGATTGTGCCAAGAAGATGTTGTATGGAATCTCTTTTGTACCAATGTTTTTTTTGATGGTCTCCTCTATTAACATGGATGATTTTTCTTCATATGATGCTAAGAGAATGTGGAGCCTTCCATCTTTGGGCGCCTCAGAGAGGTTTTCACCCTCAGATACATCCTTTCTTTTTACTTTTTTGGGGTCAGACAATGCCACAATGTGGTATTCACTCTAAAACCCATGATTTGTTTTTATTTTTACATTTTTGTGACTGGAAGGCCCAACACCCTCACCAAAATATGCCATGCTGTTGAGTTCTATAGTGTATCCTTCCTTATGGTCCCCAAGCAGAAGATCATCTCGTATGCCTAGATAGTCGATAAAGGCTTCATCATTTTGGAATGTGTCAAATTGTAAAGGTCCTTCATGGTCCGAGTCAATAAGTTGGTGGTGAACAAGGGGAAGGCCCTCAATGTTTTTGAAGTTAGCAGGTGTTAGGGTGTAGATACAGTTATATTTAGGTATGTCAAGGTAGTTGTCGAGGTCATCATTTGCACTCTCCTCATCTGTCTCGATCATGAATGATTCCAACTTGTCATTACTAAAAGCACATTCTGAAACAAGTGTCCTCATCCTTCATGATTTCGACCTAGAACCTAAAAACTGAGACCGTGTGGGATCCTCAGGGGTTGTGTCTTGACCAAATTTGAATTTTTATGAAATTCCTCCTCTTCTGTGGGTTCACCTGATTCTCTAAATGTCTCGGTGAGTTCATAATCACTAAAGGATTTGTCTTAACCCCATTCCCATCCATTAAAGTCAGTGGAATAGTGGCTCTCTTGTTGATAATTGGAAACCATGATTTGCAATGCTTCTTCTAATTTGTGAGTGTTTACCCTGGAAGAGATGAAACCAACCCCTTTCGAGCACTGATTTTTAAATGCCAATTCTGGTTGCAAAGGTTGAGTGATACCTTCTTTTCTTAAGCCAAGAGGACTTTTACCATCATACCCAAAATTTTGTAAGATCTTGAATCCTTTGCCATATTTTTCACATGGTATCTTGATGTGATCTTGTGTAACATCTTCCAAGTCTTTGTAAAGCATTTTGTATAGGTCTTCTTCTTCCATTTCACCCCACTTTTGGATTATAGTAGGATCCCATTTTAGCATAATGATATCAACCTGTTTAGAAGGATGTGGTCGTCCATATTCTTTTGGTGAACTCATAACTTTCCATAAGCACATGGTTTGATTTAAAGTGTATTCACCCACGCCTTTGTCTTGATATTTCCCTTTAAGCTCACCTTGCTTTGATGATGAAGGTTTTAATGATTCAGGATCTGTTAGCACATATTTTTGTGCTATAAATGGATGCTTTTGCTTATAACTATATCATAGAAGCATTTATTGCTAGATTGTATGTGCAGGTGACATTATTGCAGTGTTTTCATAAAAAGGCATCATTTGGGCATATTCAAGGGAAGTGTTGAGTGAAATGGCATTTTGGAAATCCTCATCTTCATTATTAGTCTCATTGCAAGAATACTTTATGGAAGGTCAACATAGAGCAGGGTTGTGAGCATGTGCAAAGAGGTAAATGGTATGGGAGAAACCCTTCAATATGATTATTAAAAGTTGCATCCATAAAGAGGGCATTCTTTTGCAAAACTTGCAAAATTTTGCTTATCGGCATAAGCCATCCCGATGAGATCACCTAAGGAGGAAGGAGCATGTTTATCAGAGTAACTCATGTTGATGGTGTTTCCTAAAGAATGAGCAATGGGAAAAGGTGCGACTAAGTGGAAATCCATCAGGGCAAGTTACGGTGATGAAGTCTGAGCCATCAGAGTAACATACACTATCGACAACGAGGACAAAATGTTATCCCGATACCCGATGGGGTTGTCGGCGGAACTATTGCCAATAACCGGTGAGGTGATCTATTCGTAGAGGTGACATCGGGTTATCAGGAGGTCCTATTTTATGTTACCCCAATACTCGATGGACCAAGTGGAGAAGGTGACCTTATTGGAGAGACTTTCTCTGATAAAGCGGTACCAAGCAAGAAAGGAAACACGACTCATCGAGATAACATACATTGTTGGGGAGATGCATTTTGGGTCATCTTGATACCCGATGAGGAAGATGAGCTTGATGCAAACAAAGTGACTTCATCGGGAAAGCCTATGACAATAGACGAAAGGAACCCGATAAGGAGAGTAAGGTGGAAAAGACTCATTGGGATAGCTTACACTATCAGAGAAACATCTTTAGAGTTGTGCCAATGCCTGATGGGAAGAATGCCACAGAGGGCGGATGTATCGAGGAGACTATAACTATCAGAAGTAAGGAAAATACACTACTCCGATGCCCGATGAAGTAATCTATGAAAGTTACTCCGATTAAAGAGAAAATTAGATGTCATGGGCCCATCAGGTGAAGTGTAAAGTAATCTCATTCCGAAGGCCGATGGAGCAACTAGAGAAATAAACAGAAGGAGGTTTCATCAGAGAGACATACCCCAATGTGATATAAAGAAAAGATGACTAATAGAAAGGAAAGGCAGATCCATTGGGATAAGTCAAGCCTTGAGGAAAAAAGTGAAACGACCCGAGCGAGATCAGATGCATTGATCAGAATGACCTATACCGATCGGAAAGACAAAAAGGTAATTGAAGGAACGCATGGTGCCAAATAATTGAATTATCAGGTGGGGTTATGATGATTAGACATTAGAATGTCTGATACGACAACCATTATTTAATGCTCATGATCAAGAGGATTTGATCCACATGAAGCAAAATTGATGAGTTTTTTTTATCGTTACAAATCCTAGCCGTTGCATATCCAACATAAAGAAAGAGTGCTTGTGCCAAGATTTTTTCACAGTTTACTCAGCCATTAACATTGGAGTTGCAGATAAGAAGCATGGGTAATTAAGAATTCAAGCACTTAATCATGGAGGCCTCTGGTTCATAAGGAAAGAGAAAGGTCATAATGATTTCAGATACACAGTCAACTAAATCAAAAAAGGCAAAGTCTACGGAGGGTATGCAGAAGCAAAAGTTGAACCAGGATATGATTGACCACATGGAGTCATTTGGTGCTAAGTTGAGGAGGTCTAAAATAAATTTTCTACCTAAGGATCAATTGGAAGATAAGTACAAAAGGGTTGGGGATATATGGAGAACCATAAGGGGCCACTAATTATTTTTATATCACTACCTCAGGAGAAACAAGGAGATGCCATTGTTAAACCCTTGGACAACAAATTTGGGCAGATTGGTGGTGCCAAATGTTTTTCTGAGTCTCAGATTGTTGGAATTTCTCACAAGGAAATACAACAAGGAAAAAAGATACATCCAATTGCCAAATGGGGACCCATTCATCCAGATATCTGCCAGGTCTATTCAGGAGGTTTTCGGCATGACATATGAGCCTTACATGCACTTATCTTGTATAGATTTAGAAGGAGAATATACCCAAATGGACACCACCCACACAGTGTGGAAGTTGGCAATCCACAAAAAGGAGAAGGGATGACTCATGAAGCAGGATGGTCCCCCTTTTGAGATTACACTATTCAGGCAATACTTGCAGTACACATATTGGACATGCGGCCAGGTCTGCAGGGAAGAAGTTCCCGATGTTACAAGAATAGGCCCATTGGTGTTGGTTGTGGACATTCAAATGCATGAGCCAAGGTCATTTGATTATGCAACCTACTTGCCAAAGAAGTTGCATGAAGGGTTTTTGAGTTTGCAAACAGAGCCCAACCCTACTTTCAAATTTTACTCATTGCTAATGCATATGGTTTTGTTTTATGGTCATATGAAAGGTTTGTGGCCAGAAGAATTAAAAGTGACTTCTAGGAACAAAGAGGGACATGACCAACCAATCCAATTATGGGTATCCATGTGGGAATCAAGGTTCGACAAATCACACTATGTGTTGTTTGAAGAGTACTTTGTCAAGCCCTTGTACAAATTTTTTGGGGTAGAATGTGAGAGGTCTATCTCATAGGAGATTAAAAGGTTCTTGAGACCCCATGATTTTGGAGATACTAGGGTCAACCACTATTGGGGAGACTGGTTTGTATGCCAGAATTTCACTTTTTTTGGGGTTTATGGTTTTGAAGGTGTTCCATTTATGTTGCCTACATTAGTGCCCGACAGAATTGCATATCTAGAGATTGTTAGGCAGCTTAGCATGTCAAATGCAAAGCATTTAAGTGGTGCACACAAGCAAGTATTTATTCTTGACACTTCACATTTCAGAGATTTCACCATTGTGTCTACCAAGGCATATGAAATGATTGAAAAGAAGCTAGTGGAGGAGTACAATCTTTATAGATACCAAGCTCGGAAGAATTAGATCCAGAAGGATATATTTATCACTGCAGGAAGAGCCAGAACTTGGGAGAATTTTTGCACATACCCATGGAGGCTAAGGATTTGTTTAGGAACAAGGAGCGGGATGAGGCTGATGCAGTCTTAGAGGAGTTGAACAAAAAATTGGAGTGAAAGTAGAGGCTTCAAGAACTAAAGGAAGGAGGCTCTGAGAGTGATTCTAATGGGAATGTAGCAGTGTCTACCCTTCGTGCACCTAAACTAGAAGAGATGGAAGAGAGCCAGGAGCAAGCTATGGTCAGACTCAATGCCAACATAGATGTGAGGATGGAAGAGCATGCAACTTTTATTGTAGATGAAGTTTTTGTACAGTCCAAGGAGTTTAAGTCCTTCTTGTACCATTACAAAGGGAAAAGATTAAGGGAGAGCATCCCAAATGTCACCCCTGAGAATGAAGCAGAGATGCTAAAAAGATTGAAGGAAGACATCAATGCAGAGGTGGCTACAATGACACCACAGAGAGGGAGGCAACTTCTCAGTGAGGTAGGCATCATTTTGTTCCCAAGATGGGATTTAAGTGCCTCTTTCATTTTTGACAGTTTGTTGCATTCGGATAGAAAATATGTAAAATTATACATACAGGGAGTTGATGACATTTTTATTGGATCAAGATATGATCCAAATGAAGAGGAAATGTTGCTTTGGGCCCTATACCCCCCAAATAAAAGACCCAAGATTATAGATGTAGATAAGGCATTTGGGCATATGAGGAGGTTGAAAGTGGGAGAGGTTAACCCAATTGTCATTGTAGATTTGGGGATTGACATTGTAAAACTAAATAAGGCCCAAATGCAGTGGGTGTTAAAGGAGGGTCAAAAATATAAAAAATTATATGAAGACTTGTTAAGAAGTCATGGTCAGGAAGTACCACAGATAACTGATACTGGTACACAATGGAAAAATAAATATGAGGATCAAATGAAAGAAAATATAAAGCTGAGAAGTCAAATCAGGACTGCCAGGGTGGATGCTGCTTGTGTTTTGGTGACCAACAGATTTGAGAAATTGTTGGAAGTTCTCAAGGAATTCTAGACCAACTTTCAGAAGACTCAAGATAATATGTCTTCTCATGAAAGAATTTTTGAGAAGCTAAAGGCATTGTTGAAAGAGAAGAGTGCTGAGAAAAAAATTGTTGAGAAGATCTAGAGAAGGTTGAACAAGCATAAGGCATTTGGTGTGGACATCAAGCATGAATTTACCGATTGTAAGGATATTGTCAGATATGGTATACCAGATATTGTGGATGAGGCAGAGCAGTTAAAGGACAAAGGGATTTGGATTACAGAATGCCATAATATGCTCAACACATCCCTTAATGTTGCCCAGGCAAATGTTTTAGATATGAAGGAGACAGGTGAGAAAATGGATAGGACGGTTACCATGGAGATCGCTAGCAGTTAGGCAGTTAGGTATTAGGTTTTAGTTAAGTTTAGTTTAACAAGATGAAGGGGTGTGTCCTTTCACTTGAATCCTTTGGCTCACATATATGTAGTGAGTCATTTTTGTATCATAGGGGATAGGCAATATTCTGCCACTAGCTGGGATACAAGTGTTATGTTTTAGAAAAGTCTAATAGGAATGAGGAGTTTATTTTGTGCAAACTGAATATATTGGAGTATTTGTAAGTGTATTTTTTGTGTACATTCTTATTCCAGAAGTTAATATACAAGATTTCATGCTTTTATCTTCAGATTGTTATGCGTAATTTTTGCGTTGGATGGAATAATATGTCCTCTTGATAAATCTTTTAGATTTGCTGTGATGTGCCATCACATGATGTTGTATTGAATGTTAAATTGGGTTTTTATTGTTCATGCAACACATAATGAAACTTTCATAGTGATGATCTTATAATTGTCTCTTGAGTTGATAGTAATTCTTGTCCACAAGGTTATTCATTAATGGTTAGATAAAGGCACTGGTCTGTTATTAATCTTTGCTGAATAAATTTATATGCATTAAGTCCTTATCAAAGAAATAAACCTTCGAATTTCTATCAGTACTGCTCTTTTTCATAGTGGCTTAAATTCATAACAATAGTCTTTTACATAACACAACTATATTCACACTTATTTTATCAGTCTCAAAGGTATTCAATAAAAAGCACTTCTGTTAGCATGGTTGCAAGAAAACCTTTTGCCATCCCTACAATCACTAATTCCCACAGTTAAAATTCACTCAAAACAAACCTCTTTTTTGCTTGAGAGTGTAAGGTACACCCACCTAGGTTTAGTGGAGCCTAAAGTGCAGAGGGATTTGGTCTTCGACTATCCCTGTTCATTGGCCAAGACTGATTGGATCCACTAAGGATTAGGCAAGTCTTTAGTTTTCCAATTTGTGGTTTTGGGCACCAACAGGGTCAATATATGTAGAAGATGGGATAGCTTCTCTATTAATTGGAATTATTGTCTCCGCTTTTGGCCTCAAGTTATTGCAGTATATACATGGATTAGGATCAACATTAATTGTTGCTTCAACTCCATTATGAGGAAACTTAATGCATTGATGGTATGTAGATGGGACTGCTCTCATCTCATGAACCCATGGACATCCTAGCAATATGTTGTATGTGAGATCTAGGTCTAGGACTTGAATAACCACATCCTTTGTAACTAGTCCTACTTTGAGAGGTAAGGTGACTATGCCTTTGGATGAACACTCTTCATCATCATATGCCTTGATGGTAATTTTGTTTGTAGCATTCACAAATTTATCTGACTATCCCAATTGTATTATTGTGTTCGAAGTAAATATATTGAGACCAACTCCTCCATCTATCAGGACTCATTTTATTTTATGTTTGTGTAGGAAGGCTTCAATATGTAAAGGTGCATTATGTGGTTGGCTTACAGAGGTGTCGTCAGCTTCAGTGAATGTGAGAGAATGTGGAATGGAAAGGTATCCCACCATGGCTTGAAACTGGTCCACATTTAGATCAGTGGGGATGAAAGTGTCTCTCAAAGTTTTGTCAAGAATGGCTTTATGTGTGGGGGATATACGTGAAATGTCTAGGATGGAGATAAGTGCGGGCATCCTCCCTAACTATTCTACTAGATCATACTCAGGTTTGGTTGATGAGGAAGCAATGGTTTTAGCTAAAGCACCATGCAAAGTGGCCTTACCTTTACAGGTTGTGACATTACATTCAGAGGTAGATTCAAAAGAAGGTCCAATTCCTTTTAGGACAACTTTGGGTCTTTGGGTAGAATTTTCAGGTGTTTTGTCCTTTATGATAATTGTAGAGACATAATTGTCCATTGAAATGTGATTAATAGTTGAATCATAGTTATAGGATGCTTTGGTATATTTAGTTTTCTCATTTGTGGCTTTGGCTTTTCCCTTGTCATGTTTAGGGAATGGTTCCTCAAACATCTCATGTTCTTGACTGGATGAATGTCCTTCGATCGCAATGTCACCTCTATCAATAAGATCTTGTATGATGTTCTTTAGCCGATGAAAGTTTCCTACTTTATGTCCCTTACTCTTGTGATACTCACAATACTCATCATCATTCCACCAATTTGGTTTGACCTTTGGCTCATATGGAGGATTGTCTGGAATTGTTATTATCTTGTCTGCCACTAGCTTCTTGAAAGCTGATTCAAGTGGTTCTCCCAATGGGGTATATTTTCCTCATGGTTTTGAAGTTGTTTGAGTATTCACTTTCTTGTTTGTATAACTTGATCCCAAAAGAATGATTTCGGGTCTCATTGTGTTAGCATCAACAATGCCATCATTTATTGTGTTCTTGTTTTTGTTCCAAAATCTTGGCTGTCTTTTCCTTTAAAGTCCTCTTTGTTTTCTTTGAATATTTTAATTACTCCTTGTTTAATTAAGACCTTCTCTATCGCTAAGCCTTTCTCAATGACATCCTTAAAAGTAGACAAACAAGATTTCCTTAAGTCATAACCAATTTCTCTGTGGAAATTCTATGTAAACATCTCTACCATTTGTTTTTGTCGAATTTCACAAGAGCATCTACTGGCTAAATTCCTCTATCTTTGTAAGAATGATGAAAATGACTCCCCATCCTTTTTCTTGGTGTTGCACAAAGTGGTGACTGATATGTCTGTCTCTATGTTGTATGGGAAATGTCATATGAAAGCTTCCGCTAGATCACCCCAAGACTTAATTCCAGGTGGAAGTTGGGAGAGCCATTCCATAGCTTGATCACCTAAGATTTGTGGGAATAGTCTCATCAAGTATATTTCTTCTGATGCTACCTCAATGCAAGCTATGAAAAAGTGTCTTATATGTGCCTTAGGGTCTCCCTTGCCTCTGTACTTATCAAACTTTGGTGTCACAAAATGTGTAGGGAAAGGAGGCATTGGAATGCTTTTGTCAAATGGATAGGGACATATGTCTCTCATTGTGTAAGCTGGATTTGGTGTATTTATATCCTCCATTTTGTTTTGTAAGTCCTTTATTTGTTGTTCCAAATTGTTCTTAGGTGGAGACCGACTTCTTGGACCATATCCCATGCCTGAGCCACTGGGTGGAGGAGGAGAATTCTGCATGTACGGATGGTATTGATCATAAACATGTTCATATGGAAGAGGTCTATAATGATATTGTGTATGAGAACCACATGGTATAGAGTCATAATGAGGAATGGAATATCTGGGTCTATAATACTGCGTATGAGAACCACCTGGTATAGAGTCATAATAAGGAATGGAATATCTGCTTCGTCCATGTATATCATATTCTATATGCATGTCATGAGTTTGTTCTAGTGTGTTGCCCCCAAATTTGACACTGGGTTTCCTTGTGTCCAAATTTTGAGCATGCCTTTGGATATCCAATTGCTTTTGAGGTTGGTCCTTATTATTGGTATGCAATTGAGTGAATTTATTTGCATATGACTTCCATAATGGTCTGCGTAGATAGAGTTGTTCATGAGATGCTCTTTCATGAGTATCATAAGCTTGACCATATGTATTTGGGACCTTAGGTTTTTGAAACAGAGATGGTGGAGACTCAGGCACGAAATGTGGTCCTCTAGTACCTCCACTATTAGGTCTCCTTTGATCCATGTTGAGTTGAGTTTCTTGCATAGGTCAATTTCCACTATTTGAGACATGCCAAAATCATGAGGTATCTTAGCTCCACTTTGTGCCATCACTTTTAGAAAATATTGTCTATCTCTTCTCATGATTTCCTCAACCAATCTATTAAAATGGAGATCCATGATGGAGTATTCCACTTCTGCTGAATGTATGGAAAAGTTGTCTATATTGTCATCGTGTGTATCATAGTTGTTCGTATTATCTATGTTCTCAATATTTTGAGTGTTTCTATAAGTGTCCATGTCAGGTAATGTGGTATGATCAAAATTGAAAAAGATATCATTGTCATACTCATAGGCACTCATGTTTGCGGACTCTTGAGCCTCTTTAGCTTCTCTCCTAGATTTTTGGGAATGGGTTTCAACCATGAACTACGTCTTGACAAAGATGTGTGAGACTAGATGAAAATGGAAAGAGTATGGAAGACCAAGAGTTGGATGGAACGTAAATGAATCTGAGGTGTACTTGCAATGTCCAAAGTGTAAGACCAAGTATGTATATAGTAGAGTATGTGTGACTTCCAAAGAGATGATAGATCTCTTGATGAGGTAAGTTGACCTTGACTCTAAGTAAGACCAAATGAGACCCAAAGGTGATAGACCATGATGAGGGACCACTTAGCAAAATGTTGTTGTATGTATTGTGTTGACAAAGCAAGATGAGGACAAGCAAGTGACCTTTTGACTCAAGTTTAGACAAATGTGAATGTAATGCAAGGTGTAAAGCAATGCTGGACTTTGTGAGACCCAGAAGTAGGCTGTGAATGCTAGATCAAAACCTAGAGAAATAACCTAGGAATCTCAATGAATCTAAAACTGACTGCTCTTGTTTGCCGGACTATAAACTTTTTCCAATACTGAACACAGATGTGCCTGTATACTTCACAAATGCGGTTAAATGACACAGACGTGGATGAACACTGCACAAATGCATTTATGAGGTTTTGTGAATGTAGTTTTGCTTATCAGAACACAAACGTGTTTCTATCCTACACAGATGCAGTTAAATGACACATACGTGTTTCTATCAAACACATACGTGTTTCCATAAATTGAGTGCAATTTTTCCAATGTGTAAAGTTGTTGTTGTGACCAAATCTGAATTTTTGACTATTTTTCATGACAAGAGGACAAAATGTTGATGAGGACTTAATGTTTGCAAGTGTTTAGACTCAAAATGACTCAAAAGAAAAGTGTGTTGTTTGATGTAAAAATATTTTGCATACACTTGAAGACACAAAAGACACAATATTTTGATGTTTGATCTTGATGTTTGAATGTTTAAAAGAAGACAAACAAAATTCTTATGGTTGGCCAGGACAATAGTTGTTGATCCTACATGGGTTTTCCCCCAAGGCTATGCTATTCAGAGTGGATACTTATATTCTTGACCCCATTGGCTCCACCCTCAACACTCACTTCTCCAAGGCAGCCAAGCATCAGTCCCCATGAAAACTCCCCGTGGCGAACTTTGTATCTCTACTAAGAACTGTATGTGTGTGGGCTGCTCCAGAGGTCTGACCTCTTGCCCCAACAGCTAGAAGGATTTTGGCTTTGTAAAAAAAAAAAGGTACTAGTAAGGGCATTCGTTCATGTGGCCATACATGGGACACTTTTAGCTCTATAAATACAAAAGGCTCCCAACTGGTAGGGGTTATGCCCTACAACTGATCAAATAAATTTGATCAAACGAGTTTATGGGGAGACATAGTTTCTGTATGAACTAATCAATACACGTTACCCATGGCTTTCACCATGGATACAATTATTTATAGTGGTTTGGAAGAGGTGGGTTTTCCTCACTACCACATGGGTCATTCTCTCCTCACTAGTAGTCCTAATGACCACATGGAGAGACAGGCCCTCTAGAGATTAAACAAAAAGAGCCTATTGCTCAAGACACAAAAGACACTGGTTCAATTTTAGTGCACCAATTTAATTGTTTGGTAATCTATGAAAACAAGGCACATAATAAAGATAAAAAACCCTTGCCAAAATTCTACAACAAAGATTTGTTAGTAGTTTTGCAATAATACCCCTCTTGCAAGCACACAAGTTAGGTAAATTTTAGATCCAAAAGACTTTGTGAAATAGGGGCCTTCGACAAGATGTGTCGCTTCAAGGACAAGCTGCACCAATTTGTTAGCTAAATCACAAGATGTTAGCCCAAATAAATCAGATCTGAAATCAAAATTATGAAATAAAGCCCTCAAAAGTAGAACAAAAACCAAAATTGCAAAATCAAAAGCACAGATCGAATTGGATCTCATGGAGACGTGTTTAGAGGACACAACTGCGGTTTCAACCCTCACAGATGTATTTCAACAACACAGACATAGATCTAGAACATAAACACGATTAAAAGATGCATAAACGCAACCCTACAATCTGCAAAAAAAGTAAAATAATGTCGAAGACAGACACGATTCTAGGGGTCACAGATGCGGAAGAAAAGCAAAAATGTGGTTCTGATATGCGCAGACACAAAAATGTCAAAATATTATCGGAAATGTCAGATCTGCAACTTCAAAAACACAAAATCTACAACAAAAGATGTTAAATGCAAAAAGGACAAGAGTCCCACCGGGCATGCCAAAATGTTTATGGTAAAAATGGAAACAACAATATTGAAAGACTAAATAAATTCAACCACAAAACCCTGGCCTAACAATAACAAAGATCCACCATAACATATGAAGATTACCTAAGACAATACAAATCAATGAAATCACAAAGATTATACCATCACATGTCCAATAGGGTTTTGATCTCCATTCTTCCTATCTCCATTGATCTTGCATTTTCTCTCAGATTTTATGTGTACACAAGAGCTCAACAAAGAATGGAAATGTGGCTGCAAGTAGGCTTGATCGCATATGAAAGTTAGAATGCTAGAATGCTTGGAAGTGCTAGTAGTTGAATAGGGTTCATAATGAAAGAGAGTATCCTCTTATATAGAAGACACTATAAGAAATGGAGGGATAAGATTGAGAGGTGTAAAAGATAAATGGTCGGCTAGGATTAGAGGGTAGGTAGAAGAAATAATAAAATAATGAGAGGGTAGGTAGTGTAGGAATTAAGAGATGAATGACATGTGTCATGGGTAGAAAAGGCTAATGAATTAATTAAATAAATAAATATTTATTTAATTAATAGTGGAAGTGAGATCAATTAAATAAATAAAAGTATTTATTTAATTTAGGAAAAATGACTATTTAAATAAATAAATGTATTTATTTAAATGAGAAATAAGGCTAGAAGAGGATAAATAAATTAATTAAATAAATAAAGATTTATTTAATCAATAGAAGAATTAGGCTTAAATAATTAAATAAATAAAAATATTTATTTAATTAGACAGGACAATTTTAGGTGTCTACAGGGTGTTTTAAGTAATCTCCATCGGGGCTATGAATGGCTGGTTGGCAGTGGCACACTGCTTGACGAAAACCAATGGTATCTCTGTCGAGACTATGAACGCCTAGCTAGCAGCAGAGCTATGCCCAAGATGACCTTGCACGAAACACATTGGTTGATTTCACCTACGTAGCTTGGGCCCAATTTCCTTTGTTTGTCTTCATTATTGAAAATGATGGAGTAATAAATCATGCGCACACACTTAAGAGTTAATCCTATTTCATTCTGGACTTGGTTGTTTGTTCATTGATTTGCTCTTATACATCCTTTTGAATGATAGTAGCCTTAGGCATTAGGTCAACCAGAGATTCTGAAGTTCTAAAATGCGTAGAGTCATTTTTCCCAGATAGTCGCCATTTGTTATGCCCTGCATACCTAACCCCATTAGTTTCCTTTTTTTGAAAATGCGGGTCCCTCTTTTTGCTTTTTGTAGCTTTGTTTTTTTTAGTTTTTTCGTGGACACCCCAAAACCCCAGAGTCTCGAGAAGTCCTTTGTTTATTTTTGAGGTCCTACCCTGAAACTCCAGAACCCTGGAGTCCCAAAGTAGGTGTTTGTTATGTTTGTCACTGTATATGGTGAAAATGGATAACAATAATAATGATATTGAAAGGCTAAATGAATTCAACCACAAAACCCTAGCATAACAACAACAAAGATCCACCATAACATATGAAGATTACCTAAGACAATGCAAATCAAATGAAATCACAAATATTATACTATCACATGTCGAATAGGGTTTGGATCTCCATTCTTCCTATCTCCATTGATCTTGCTTGATATATTTGCTCTCAGATTTTATGTGCACAAGAGCTCAACAAAGAATGGAATGTGGTTGCAAGTAGGATCGTAATGTAGTCAAGTGCATAAAAGATGATTAGGGTTTGATAATGAAGGAAGCATCTCCTTATATAGAAGACACAATAAGAAATGGAGGGATAAGATTGAGAGGTGTAAAAGGAGGTCGGCTATGATTAGAGGGTAGGTAAAAGAAATAATAAAATAATGAAAGGGGTAGGTAGTGTATGAATTAAGAGATGAATGACATGTGTCATGGGTAGAAAAGGTTAATGAATTAATTAAATAAATAAAGATTTATTTAATTAATAGAAGAAGTGGGATAATTAAAATAAGAGAGATATTTATTAAATTTAGGAAAAGGATAATTTAAATAAATAAATGTATTTATTTAAATGAGAAATAAGGCTAGAAGAGGATAAATGAATTAATTAAATAAATAAAGATTTATTTAATTAATAGAAGAATTAGGCTTAGATAATTAAATAAATAAAATATTTATTTAATTAGACTGGACAATTTTAGGTGTCTACATTTTGCCCCTCTTTGAGACAATGCGGCTTGTCGCGTTGTTTCAAAGAAGATAAGATGAACTGATACAAAGTTGCCCCAGGATGGGAATGATATGCCCCCTCGAGAGATTGGATGAAAATGTCTGAAAAGATTGCAAACAATCTCTCGATAAGAAAGAAAGGCTAGAATGGACTGACCGGATAAAGTGACAAAGTCACGGGATAACGAAGATTGACTCGGGAAACGAGGGCTAGGGGTAGTCTATAAGATAGACCACGGGGGAAAATACATCCTCATTGTCATCTACACATCCACGAGAGCAGAGTGTAGAGCGAAAATAGAGCAGCAGCAGTCACCAACGATGGCTTTCATTCACAGATTCGACCGTGTTTGCCGATTCCAGAGGCCAGCAGAGGTAGGAGAGCCGGTAAGTACCACCAAACCTCCTCGTACTTCGATGCATTTATTGTTGTCATTAATGCATGGTAGATAGGGCAATAAATGCACTTAGAATAGGGTCCAAAAAAATGTCCAAAAATGTCTAGGCGGGTCTGCGTTGGTGCCAGGTGCGTCTATGCTCGCGAGGTGTGTCTGTGTTTGTGCCAGGCACGTCTATGATGGAAACCACGTATGTGCCAAATGCGGTCGTGTTTGTGATATGTAGGCGCATCTATGCCAAGAAGGCACGTCTGTGTCACCTAGGCGCGTCTGTGCAGAGCATAGGCATGTCTATGTTTTTCAGGCGGGTCTGTGCAGTCTTTAAGCGCGTTTATGTCAGGTAAGCGCATTTGTGTCCAAAAGTGTGAATTTGTGTCTTCTAGGTCAAATCGGTAGTTCTGTGATAAACATACGCTGTCGATTGGATAAGCTGCTGAGAGGATACACTCAAGTAGGTCCTCTAGGGAAGACTAGGATAGATCAAGGTACTTTGTGATGAATAGTGAGTACCAAGATAGAGTACTTTGTGATGAACAGGGAGTACTAAAATATGAGCAGCACTTTGTGATGAATAGGGAGTGCAAATGTGAGCAGCACTTTGTGATGAACAGTGAGTGCAAATGTGAGCAACACTTTGTGATGAACAGGGAGTACAACTAGGATAAATAGCAACACTTTGTGATGAACAGTGAGTGTCACTAGGATAGAAGCAACACTTTGTGATGAACAGTGAGTGTCACTAGGATAGAGTACCATATGCACTTAGATAAAAAGTAGCATTTTGTGATGAACGGTGAATGCCACTATAACTGACATGATTGATTTGCTTGACTGCGGGAGTATTTGCCTATGTTGGAGTCACGAGAGAGATTCCCATCGACTCAAAGATTGCGACCTGAGCTGATAGCCGAGGAGCAAGCTGCTATTAAGGATATGGGATTGAGACATGTGTTGTATGTGCCTGAGTTTTGGGCGAACATGGGACTGTTGAGTGTGCTGGTGGAGAGATGGCACTCCGAGACATGTACATTTCATTTGCCGATGGGGGAGATGACAGTCACCCTCGAGGATGTATATAGGATCTTGAGGATACCGATCGATGGGGAGCTGATCCCATATGATCGAGATGGAGATAGGGAGGCCCTGAGATGAGTGTTCCAGGACCCAGGACTAGAGATGAGGGCTAGACATGTGGCTTGGGATACTATGACAGCTACAAGGCTAGCACTGCCAGCAGTGATAGGAGGAGCGATCAGTGGGTTCCTGTGTCCTGATAGAGCGACACGGGAGTTGGCTGTAGGCTGGGGAGGTGCACTGGAAACACTGGTGACACAACACACCAGATATGCCTGGGGACCGTGTGTGCTGGCACACCTCTACTATGAGCTGCATCAGTTTGTATACCTCGGATCAGGGGGATTGGGCTGCGGGGTGACATTGTTGCAGGTGTGGGCTTATGAGCATCTGCCAGTGACGAGACCGATACACTTTAGAGGCAGAGGTCATGGATGCAGTTTTGTACATTTGTATGACATGATCACGTCGCAGCCATGGATTGGTAGGTTAGAGCACTGGCAGCGGGTGATTGATGATATTGACATGGTCATATGGAGGCCATACTTGGGATGTGAGCAGTGGGAGGACGATGTGGTAGAGCTTCCCTACACCTTCCAGAGCAGGTACCTGATTGGGCGGACACCCTATGTGCTACAGAGGCAGCTAGTGGATAGGGTTGGCAGGTAGTTCGGCAGGATCCAGTGGATGCCACGGGGTTCAGGCATGTATGCACAGACTGTGAGAGATCAGGCGCAGTTTGAACCCCTATTATCATATGATTAGGCCGTTACGTAGTTGGTAGAGATGATGCCCCTACCCTGGGACATGTGGCTAGAGATTGAGGATGTCAGCATGGATGCCGAGTACATAGCATATTGGGCGGAGCATCCATTCCCACGCCTGATGGATCCAGGAGAGCCATTAGATGGAGATGGTGGTGGGGATGATGATGATGGTGGAGCTAATGAGGCTAGAGGCTAACAGAGGAGGAGGGGGCAGTTGGAGAGAGGAGGGTTGCACTGCATAGGGAGGGTGGAGAGGATAGGCAGGCTCGGGTGGTGAGGGGTCGCGGTGGATTGCCGCTACAGGTGCCAGCAGCACAGGGTCCCACACAGGTGCAGGTATAGGGATAGGTACAGGGACAGATATAGGGACAAGTACTAGTACAGGCACCAGTACAGGCACAGGCACAGGCATAGGGGTAGGCACCCATACAGGGGGAGCCACAGGGGGCTGATGCAGAGGAGGATGAGCTGATGGAGCTGAGGGAGATCTTCCAGGGATAGGCATATGAGATCCAAGAGTTGGAGAGGGAGAGGGATAGGCTCAGGAGGTGGCTCCAAGATACTGAGCGGGAGTGAGACCAGGCCATTCTGCGCTACACAGAGGCTGAGACAACACTAAGGGTTGGGAGATAGGCAGCAGACGACACAGGGGCCAGATATGCCTACGTCCTACGGGCAAGGGAGGAGATTGCCTATTGGTGGGATCTCTATTATGGTGCAGTGCCAGTGGATCAGTGGGTGAGGAGCTTCCATAGACCATCGCGGACAACGACAACTATGGGAGGGAGCCAGAGGAGACAGGCATCGAGTGGTGGGGTTATGGGTCCTCCACCACCACCAGATAGAGGGGATAGGAGGGATGATCCTGGGGTAGGTCCTTCAGGGGCTCAGGTTCCATCGAGCCCAGGTGGCTCCGAGGGAGGGAGTTCATCATAGCCATAGAGGGCTCCCTATGTATCAGTATTGTACCATTTTTGTATGATGATGTAGACACCTTTAGGTGATTGTAGCCATATGATTTTGACATCATTGTATCATGACACTTTATATATATATATGAGATGATTCATCTTTTGCAGCAGCTAGATGCATGTGTACCTATGTAATGAGATGTTTCATGATGTATGTTTTATGTGATGCTTATGACATGGATGCAAATATGTACATGATGCAATGCAATATTTTTGTTCTTTTATGTTTTTAATATGTTATGCCAATGTGAATGTATGATATGTAGATGTAATGCAAATGTAAATTGTGCTAACAGGTGTTGTGTGTAGGATGTGATGTAGTTGTGATATCTATATGTATGTATGAAATGCTTATTTGTGGTAATGCAAGTGCAAATACATGAAATGCATATGTTTTTGGTGTGTCATTATACTCAGTCATGTGATAGCAGGTTACATGGACTCGAGAAGGACGATGGAAGTCAATCAAGAAAGAGGGATGAAAGATAGAAGATATGAAAGTGAAAGAGCTTCTTGTGCGTTATCATCATTGAGCGTTATTATGGCAAAATAGGTTATGACAATCGAGGCATATGTTCGACCCAAAAAGTCATTGTACCTGTTTGCATGGAGATAAGACAGTCACAAACAAGGAATGCCCCAGTTCATACTAGACTCATAGTGTCCTCATATCCTTGGACAAGTCATAGCATTACTAAGAGACAATCCACAGACATCAAATACAAATAGGTGACGATACCCCATCCTTGCCTTTCTAGTCAAAGACATCCTGGAGATAGAATCTCTAGTCAGAGACATCCTGGAAAAGCTAAAAGACACGTCACAAAAAAGATGAAATCAAAAGAAAACCAAGACTCGACACCAACATCCACTATAGCCCTCAAGTTTAGTGTCTCTTGTCACTTGTATAAGTCTTATTTGATTGTGGTCACAATGTTTACTTTCACAAAATGGATAGATAGCACTGAACCATATGTTGTCTGAGTTTGTTGAAAGATTTGATTTGTTAAAGCCCATTGTTGCTGCTGTGTCCCATCTGAAACTGACTGAATCCATCAAACTGATACTTTATTGCAGAGAAAATGAAACTTTATTGCGAATCTGTGATGCAAATGTTGCTTTATTGCGAATTGTGCGTGGATAGACTGAAGGAAGATGGAAGAAACTATACTCCTCGAAACATGTGATGTTCTCAGTTCCACACCCATCACTAGACGTAGGATTTGCCTTAGCCACAGATAGGAGCTGATTTATTATGGATGGAAAGGAGTGAAAATGGAGGTTTATTATGAATGGCTAACCAATCTTGGGTAGATCAATAACAAACCATGATGGGAATGAGTAAGTTTATTATGAACGAATAGGTTGTGAGTGTGTGCAAAGTGAAAGGATGAAAGTGAATCCTGAAGGAGGGAGGAGCAATGTCTCTACACATGGCACTGGTGACCCAGTTTTCACCATGGTACTTGCCGAGCGCACCACCGAAGTGGTTTTCACCGTTGGACAAAATTATTTCTCTTTACTTTTTTTGATTTTTCAATGTTTTTTTGTGTGTGTCACAAGGCGCCTGTTTGCCAGGTTTTCACCAAGTAACGATTTTGTTGTTTTATAATTTTTTTGTATTTTTGAATTAGGATATTTCAAAGAGCTATGTATAAAACCTGCGAAGGTGCATGCTATTGATAGGATCCTCCAAAGGTTCACCTTCTATAGTTGAGAGCTGATATGCCCTAGATCCATATGCTGATGTAATGATGTAAGGACCAAGCCAATTTGGTTCGACCTTGCCCTTTTTCTCTCTATCTTGCTGATTTTTGGGGTTTTCTCTAAGAACCAAATCACCTACCTCAAATGTGCGAGGCTTGACCTTGTGATTGTAGCTGCGACTCATTTGTTGTTGGTAAGCCTTGAGATGATTAAAAGCAGTTTGTCTTCGTTCATCTAGTAGTTCTAGTTCTTGTAAGCGAGAGACCCTATAGTCTTCATCACTAATAATGTTTTGTAAAGAGACCCGTAAAGAGGGTAGCTCGACCTCAATAGGCAAGATGGCTTCAGCGTCGTAGACAGGTGAATAGGGTGCAGCTCCTGTAGGTGTGCGGACACTTGTGCGATAGGCCCAAAGTGCAGGATTAAGTTGGATATGCCAATTACGGCCAACATCATCGACTGTCTTCTTTAGGATTTTAAGGATTGTTTTATTAGATGCCTCAACTTGACCATTACCTTGGGAATAATATGGCGTGGAGAAACGATGGGAAATATGGAAGCGGTCACAGAGTTCATGAACATCCTAATTTTTGAAAGGACGCCCGTTATCGGTGATAATGGAAACAGGAATACCGTATCAGCAAATGATATAGTTGAGGATGAATGTAGCAATCTATTTTCCAGTGACTTATGTGAGAGGCACGGCTTCGATCCATTTTGTGAAATACTCTGTGGCAGTGATAATGAATTTATGACCATTGGAAGAAGGAGGGTGAATCTTGCCTATGAGATCGAGTCCCCATTGACAAAAGGGCCAAGGAGACACAATTGGTTGAAGTTCTTACGCTGGTGCATGTATGAGGTCTCCATGAAGTTGACATTGCTTACACTTCTTGACAAACTGATATGAGTCTTTTTCCATATTGGGCCAGTAATATCCAGTCCTGATGAGTTTCTTGGCCAAGGTAGGACCACTAGCATGTGGACCACATATCCCTTCATGTACTTCATGTAACGCAATCTGAGCTTCGTCACTTTCTAAACATATAAGAAGAGTGCCATCTAGACCTCGCCGGTATAGGATATCAGCTAAAATGACATATCGAGAGGATTGGCAAATGAAAATGCGACATTGGTTATTTGATAGATCGGGAGGTAGGGTATTGTCACGAAGGTAGTGAAAATGGAACCATATAACTGGCACTCAGGACCGACAACACATATCATCTCAGTAGGCATGATCTCATATGAAGGAACCAAAAGGTTATCCACCAAGAACTCATAGCGGGTCTCATTTGGAGGTAGATCAATCAGTGAAGCAATTGTAGCCATGGCATCTGCAGCGCGATTCTGTTCTCTTGGTATCTGCTCAAAGTTTATCTTTGTGAAGTGTTGTTTCAGGTCATCCACCATTTGTTTATAAGGCATTAATTTTTCATCTTTTGTTTGGTAATCATCAGTTTCTTGACAGATGACAAGTTGAAAGTCCCCAAAAACACGAAGTTCCTGGATCTTCCATTGAACTGCAATTTGTAATCCTGTTGTTAATGCCTCATATTCCGCTATATTGTTAGTGCACAAAAATTATAAGCGGTATGATTTTGGTATAGAATCCCCTTGAGGAGTTATAAAGAGGATGCTAGCTCCTGCCCCATGCTATGTGTATGAGCCATCAATGTACAGTTGCCATGGCTTTGCATGTGACATTGTTAAAATGGATTCATTTGGAAATTCTAAACTTAGAGGAACATCATCTATCATGGGAGCATCTGCTAATTGATCTGCGATGGCTTGTCCTTTTATTGCTTTTCTGTCCACATACTCGATGTCAAATTCACTCAAGATCATTACCCATTTGGCTAGTCACCCAATAAGTGTTGCCTTATTGAGAAGGTATTTCAATGGATCTATCCTTGCAACCAACTTAGTCTTATGAGTGAGCATGTAATGTCGTAATTTTTGTGAAGCAAAGACCACGGTGAGACATGCACACTCAATTGGTGTGTAATTTAGCTCATATCCTACTAGTGTGTGACTGCTATAGTATACTGCTTTTTCCTTGCCCTCAGCAATTTGTTGTGCTAAGAGTGCCCCCAATGCTGTTGAAGTAGCTGATATGTATAGTAACAGAAGCTGATCTGGAACTGGTGGCATCAAAACTGGCAGATTTAGAAGATAATCTTCGAGCGTCTGGAAAGCCTGTTGACAATTATCATCCCATTTGAATTTGATGTTTTTATGTAGTAGGTGCTGAAAAGGATTACACTTATCTGCAAGTTGTGCTATGAATCTTCGTATGGACTAGAGTCTGCCATGTAAGGATTAAAGTTGACTGATATTTCTTGGTGGTTGAATTTCCAAGATGGCCTTGACTTTTGCTGGATTAGCTTCGATTCCCCTTTTGGATACAATGAATCCTAGAAGCTTCCCAGAGGTTACTCCAAAGACACATTTCTTGGGGTTTAATCTTACTTTGTATTTTTCCAACCGATCAAAGATGATTGAAAGTATGTCCAAATGTGTATTTCTGTCTATTGATTTTCCCAAGAGGTTGTCGACATAATCTTCCACGGTTACGTGCATGAGATCATGAAAGATAGTAGTCATGGCTCTTTGATATGTAGCACCTACATTTTTTAGCCCGAAGGGCATGACATTCCAGCAGAAAGTTCCCCACGGACAAGTGAATGATGTTTTGTGTTGATCCTCGGGTGCGATCCTTATTTGATTATAACCAGAGAATCCATCCATTAATGATAACATTTCATGACCTATCATGAGATCAACAATCAAGTCAATATTTGGTAATGGGAAGTCATCCTTTGGACAAGCTTTGTTGATGTCTTTGAAATCTGTACATATTCTGATGTTGCGATCTGGTTTACTGACAGGCACTAAGTTAGAGATCCATTCAGGATAATCAATTGGGCATATGAATCCGACATCCAATAATTTCTCAAGTTCTACTTTGACTAGTAATGCCACTTGTGGATGCATTTTTCTTAATTTCTGTTTCACTGGTTTTGCCCCCGGTTTAACTATCAAATGATGCATTACCAAATCCAGATCTAATCCAGGCATATCACCGTATGACCAGGCAAAGTTGATTTGTCATTCTTTGAAGAAACTTATGAATTTTGACCTTTCTAACTCCATCAATGATTGAGCCAGGAATATGTTGTGTGGAACCTCTTCTGTACCAATGTTTGTTTTGATAGTCTCCTCTACCAACATGGATGACTTTTCCTCATATGATGCTGGGAGAATGTCGAGCCTTCCATCTTCGGGTGCCTCAGAGAGGTTTTCGCCCTCAGATACGTCCTTTCTTTTTACTTTTTTGGGGTCAGACAACGCCATAGTGTGGTTTTCGCCATAAGACCCTTGATTTGTTCTTATTTTCACATTTTTGCGACTGGAAGGTCCGACACCCTCACCAAAATATGCCACGCTATTGAGTTCTATGGTGTATCCCGCTTTGTGGTCCCCAGGGGGAAGATCATCTCGTAGGCCAAGATAGTCAATAAAAGTTTCATCATTTTGGAATGTGTCAAATTGTATAGGTCCTTTAGGATCCCAATCAATAAGTTGCTGGTGAACAAGGGGAAGGCCATTAATGTCTTCGAAGTTAGCAGGGCTAAGAGTGAAGATGCAGTTATATTCGGGTATGTCAAGGTAATTATCGAGGTCATCAATGGCACTCTCCTCATCAGTCTCGATCACAAACGAATCCAAATTATCATCACTAGTAGCGCATTCTGGGACAGGGGTTCTCATCCTATGTGATTTTAACCTAGGACCTTGAGACAAAGACTGTGTAGAATCCTCATGGGTTATTTCTTGATCAACTTTGAATCTTTTATAAAATTCCTCCTCTTCTATGGGTTCATCTGGCTCTCTGAATGTCTCAGTGAGCTCGTAGTCACTGGAAGATTTGTCTGAACCCCATTCCCATTCATTGGAGTCTGTGGAATAGCGATCCTCTTGTTGAATTTTGTCAACTTTGATTTGTAAGGCTTCTTCTATCCTTTGGGTGTGGACCTTGGAAGTTAAGAAACCAAGTCCTTTTGAGCGTTCCTTTTTGAAAATCAATTCAAGTTGTAAAGGTTCAATGATGCCTTCCTTTCGTAACCCAAGAGGGCTTTTTCCATCATACCCGAATTTTTGTAGAATTTTGAAGCCTTTGCCATATTTCTCACATGGTAGATTGATGTGATCTTGTGTGTCATCTTCAATGTCTTTGTAAAGCATTTTGTATAAATCTTCCTCTTCCAGTTCACCCCATCTCTAAAAGGTAGTAGGGTCCCATTTGAGTATCATGATGGATACTTGCTTGTTAGGATGTGGTCTTCCATATTCTTTTGGGGAACTCATGACTTGTCGTAAGTACATGGTCTGATTTAAAGTGTATTCCCCCATGCCTTTGTCTTGAAACTTGCCTTTAAGCTCACCTTGTTTTGATGTCAAAGGTTTTAATGACTCAGGATCAATGTATGCCGAGGAAGGAAAAACTTCACGATTACTGGGAATGATGGTGTTAGTTTTTGATCTCAGGTTATTGCAGTATATGAATGGATTAGGATTGCCTTTAACTATTACTTCCACTCCATTGTGAGGAAACTTAATGCATTGATTATATGTAGATGGGACTGCCCTCATTTCATGAATCCAAGGACGTCCTAGCAATATATTATAAGTGAGATCTAGATCCAAGACTTGACAAACCACATCCTTTGTAACTGGCCCAACTCTGAGAGGTAAGGTGACTGTGCCCTTGGATGAATGCTCTTCATCATCATATGCCTTGATGGTGATTTGATTTGTAGAATTCACAGCTTTATCAGAATATCCCAATTGTTTAATTGTGCTCAATGTACAAATGTTTAGACCTGCTCCTCCATCTATCAGGACTTGTTTTATTCGATGTTTGTGTATGAAGGCTTCAACGTGTAGCGGTGCATTATGTGGCTGACTTACAGAGGCGTCATTGGCTTCTATGAATGTAAGTGAATGTGGAACAAAAAGGTATCCTACCATGGCTTGAAACTAGTCCACGTTCAAATCAGTAGGAATGGTAGTTTCTCTCAAGATTTTGTCAAGAATGGCTTTATGAGTGGGGGATATGCGTAATAGCTCAAGGATGGAGATGAGCGCGGGTGTCTTCCCTAACTGTTCTACAAGGTCATACTCAGGTTTGGTTGATGAGAAAGTGGTGTTCTTGCCTGGAGCACCCTGCAAAGTGAATTTACCTCGGCGGGTTGTAACATGACATTCAGAGGTAGGTTCGGAAGAAGATCCAACACCTTTTAGGACAATATTGGGTCTCCGGGTAGAATTATCAGACGTTTTGTCCTTGATAATAATGGTAGAGACATAATTGTCCATCGAGATGTGATTGATGGTTGAATCATAGTTGTAGGATGCTCTGGTATAGTTGGTTTGGTCCTCTGTGGCTTTAGCTTTTCCCTTGTCATGTTTTGGGAATGGTTCCTTAAACATCTCATGTTCTTGATTAGATGAATGTCCCTCAATTTCAATATCACCTCTATCAATGAGATCTTGTATGATGTTCTTCAGTCGATGACAATTTCCTGTCTTATGACCTTTGCTCTTATGAAATTCAAAATGCTCATCATCATTCCACCAATTTGGTTTGACCTTTGGTTCATATGGAGGAAAATCTGGAACTGTGATTACCTTGTTTGCCACTAGCTTTTTGAAAACTGATTCAAGTGGTTCTCCCAAGGGAGTGTACTTCCTTCATGATCTGGAAGTTGTTTGAGTATTCACTTGATTGTTTGTAGAACTTGATCTCAAAAAGATTAATTTGGGTCACACTGTGTTGGCATCAACAACACCATCATTGACTATGTTCTTGTTTTTGTTCCAAAATCTCGGTTTGTCTTTTCCCTTAAAGTCATCTTTGTTTTCCTTGAATATCTTAATGACTCCTTGTTCAATTAAAACCTTTTCTATCGCTAAGCCTTTTTCAATAACATCCTTGAAGGTGGACAAACAAGATTTCCTTAGATCATAGCCAATCTCTTTGTTAACATTCTGGGTGAACATTTCTACCATTTGTTTTTGTGGAATTTCACAAGAGCATCTGCTAGCTAGATTTCTCCATCTTTGTAAAAATGATGAAAAAGATTCTCCATCCTTTTGTTTGGTGTTGCACAAAGTAGTGACTGATATGTCTGTCTCTATGTTGTAGGAGAAATGTTGAATAAATGCCTCTGGTAGATCACCCCATGACTTAATACCAGGTGGGAGTTGGGAGAACCATTCCATAGCTTGATCACCTAGGCTTTGTGGGAATAATCTCATCAAATATGTCTCTTCTGCTGCTATCTCAATGCAAGCTGTGAAAAACTATCTTATGTGTGCCTTAGGATCCCCTTTTCCTCTATACTTATCAAACTTAGGTGTCACAAAGTGTGTAGGAAATGGAGGCATTGGAATGCTTTTGTCAAATGGATAGGGACATATGTCTCTTATTGTGTATGTTGGCTTTGGTGTATTTATGTCCTCCATTTTCTTTTGTAAGTCCCTGATTTGTTGCTCCAAATTGCTCTTAGGTGGAGATCGACTTCTTGGACCATACCCCATGCTTGAGGCACCAATTGGAGGAGGAGCATGTTGCATATATGGATGATATTGATCATACACATGTTCATATGGAGGAGGTCTATAGTGATGTTGCATATATGGACCACTTGGTATAGATTCATGTTGAGGAACGAAATATCTATTTTGTCCATGTATACCATACTCTAAAGGCATGTCATGTTCTAATGTGTTGCCCCCAAATTTGACATGGGGTTTCCTTGTGTCCAAATTTTGAGCATGCCTTTGAATATCCAATTGCTTTGGTGGTTGATCCTTAACATTGATATGTGATTGAGCATATTTCTCTGCATGAGACTTCGATAATGGTCTGCAAAGGTGAGTATCATATGCTTGACCATGTGTATGTGGGACCTCTGGTTTTTGAAACAAAGATGATGGTGATTCAGGCACCATATGTGGTCCTCTATTGCCTCCACTATTAGGCCTCCTTTGATCCATGTTGGAGTGAGTTTGTTGCAAAGGTCGATTTTCCATTATTTGAGACATGTCAAAATCATGAGGTATCTTGGCTCCACTTTGTGCCATCATTTGTAAGAAGTATTGTCTATCCCTCCTCATTATTTCCTCAACCAATCGATTGAAACGGGGATCCATAATGGATTCTTCCACATCTGCTGAATGTACTGAAAAGTTGTCCATATCATCATTATGTGTATCATTGTTGTTTGTAGTGTCCATGTTCTCAACAGTTGGAATGTTTCTATAGGCATCCATGTCAAGTAATGTAGTATGATCAGAATTGAAAAAGATATCATTGTCATACTCATAAGAACTCATGTTTGTGGACTCTTGAGCCTCTTTAGTTTCTTTCCTAGATTTTTGAAGACGGGTTTCAACCATGAACTAGGTATTGACCGAGATGTGTGAGACTAGATGAAAATGGAAAAAGTATTAAAGACCAAGAGTTGGATGGAATGTAAATGAGTCTGAGGTGTACTTGCAATGTCCAAAGTGTACGACCAAGTATGTATGTAGTAGAGTAGGTGTGACTTCCAAAGAGAGGATAGTTTCTCTTGATGAGGTAAGTTGACCTTGACTCTAAGTAAGACCAAATGAGACCCAAAGGTAAGAAACCTTGATGAGGGACCACTTAGCAAAGTGTTGTGGTATGTAGTGTGTTGACAAAGTATAGTGAGGACAAGCAAGTGACCTTTTGACTCAAGTTTAGACAAATGTGAATGTAATGTAAGGTGTAAAGCAATGATGGACTGTGTGAGACCCAAAGACAAGTTGAATGCTAAATTAAACCCTGGAGAAATGACCTAGGAAGCTCAAGAATTCTGAAACTAACTGTGTTTGTTTGCTGGACTGTAATAGTTTTTCAATTCTGAACACAGACGTGGCTCTGTTCAACACAGACGCGCTTCTGAGATTTTTTTTGTAAAAGGCAATGTTGATTCTGTAAACACAAACGCGTTTCTGCCCTTCATAGATGTGGTTATATAACACAGATGCTATTTTGTCCAACACAGACGTGTTTCTACAAAATTTGTGCAATTTTTTCCAATCTGTGAAGTCATTTTTGTTGTGACCAAATCTGACTGTTTGACTATTTTTTTTTTCGTGACAAGAGGACACAGTGTTGATGAGGACTTAGTGTTTGCAAGTGTTTAGACTCAATAATGACTCCAAAAAAAGTGTGTTGTTTGATGTAAAAATGTTTTGCATACACTTGAAGACACAAAAGACACAATGTTTTGCTGTTTGGTCTTGAATGTTTGAATGTTTAAAATAAGTCAAGCACAATTTTTATGGCTGGCCAAGACAATAGTTGTTGATCCCACATGGGGTTTTACCCCGGAGGCTACACTATTCAGAGTAGATACTTAGATGCTTGACCTCACTGGCTCCACCCTCGGCACTCACTTCTTGGGTCAGCCAAGCATCAGTCCCCACGAAAACTCCCTGTGGTGAACTTTGTATCTCTACTAAGAATCGTATGTGTGTGGGCCGCTACCAGAGGTCCGACCTCCTGCCTCAACAACTAGAAGGATTTTGGCTTCTAAAACAAAAAGGTGCTAGTAAGGGCATCCGCTCGTGTGGCCATACATGTGGCACTTTCAGCTCTGTAAATACAGAAGGCTCCCAGCCGGTAGCGGTTACGCCCTACAACTGATGAAATAAATTTGATCAAATGGGTTTATGGGGAGACATAGTGTCGGTATGAACTAATCAGCACACGTTATTCATAGTTTTCACCATGAATATAGTTATTTATAGTGGTTTGGAAGAAGATGGCTTTTCTTTTGCTACCACTTGGGTCTTTCTCTTCTCACTAGTAGTTCTAATGACCACACGGGAAGACAGGTGCTGTAAAGATTAAACAAAAAGAGCCTATTGCTCAAGACACAAAAGACAATGATTCAATTTTAGTGCACCAATTGAAGTGTTTGCTAGTCTATGAAAACAAGACACACAATAAAAATCCAAAAACCCTTGCCAAGGACCTGCAACAAAGAGTTGTTAGTAGTTTGGATTGTTTCAAATGATCACCCCTTCCTGCAAGCACACAAGTTAGGTAAATTTTAGATCCAAAAGACTTTGTGAAAATAGGGGCCTTCAACCAAATGATTTTTCTTTCAAGACAAGCTGCACCAATTTCGTTAGCTAGATCTGAAAATGTTAGCTCCAAATAAACCAGATCTGAAACCCTAAATGCAAAATCCAAAACTAAATCAATAAACCCAAAATTTGAATCCGGTGAACACAGACGCGATTACCCTCGACATAGACATGACTTCGTGATGTAGACGTGGTTCTGTGAGACACAGATGCGGCTACAGAACGCAGACGCGACTTCTGGACATAGACGCGACTAAAAACACCGCAGACGCGACTAAAAACACCGCAGACGCGACTAAAAACACTGCAGACGCGACTTAATAACACAAACGCGCTTTCCCAGAACCTGCAAAATAAAATACTGTCAATAACACAAACGCGATTCCAGATGTCACAGACACGCTAGAAAATCAAAAATGTGATCCAAAAGTGCACAGACACGAGAATATCAAAATGCTGTCGAAAACGTCAGATCTGCAACTTCAAAACACAAGATCTGCAACAAAAATGTTAAATACAAAAGGGACAAGAGTCCCACCAGGCATGCCAAAATGTATATGGTGAAAATGGATAACAAAAATAATGATATTGAAAGGCTAAATGAATTCAACCACAAAACCCTAGCCTAACAACAACAAAGATCCACCATAACATATGAAGATTACCTAAGACAATGCAAATCAAATGAAATCACAAATATTATACCATCACATGTCCAATAGGGTTTAGATCTCCATTCTTCCTATCTCCATTGATCTTGCTTGATATATTTACTCTCAGATTTTATGTGCACAAGAGCTCAACAAAGAACGAAATGTGGTTGCAAGTAGGATCGTAATGTAGTCAAGTGCATAAAAGATGATTAGGGTTTGATAATGAAGGAAGCATCTCCTTATATAGAAGACACAATAAGAAATGGAGGGATAAGATTGAGAGGTGTAAAAGGAGGTCGGCTATGATTAGAGGGTAGGTAAAAGAAATAATAAAATAATGAAAGGGGTAGGTAGTGTATGAATTAAGAGATGAATGACATGTGTCATGGGTAGAAAAGGTTAATGAATTAATTAAATAAATAAAGATTTATTTAATTAATAGAAGAAGTGAGATAATTAAATAAATAAGATATTTATTTAATTTAGGAAAAGGATAATTTAAATAAATAAATGTATTTATTTAAATGAGAAATAAGGCTAGAAGAGGATAAATGAATTAATTAAATAAATAAAGATTTATTTAATTAATAGAAGAATTAGGCTTAGATAATTAAAATAAATAAAGTATTTATTTAATTAGACTGGACAATTTTAGGTGTCTACAGTCACAACCCCGAAACCCTGGATCCCTAGAGTCCCGAAGTTGTTTTGTGTTGACAACCCTAGAACCCCAGAGTCCCAAGGTTGTGTTGCTTTTTTTACCCCGGAACCCCGGAGTCCCGAGGTTGTTTTGCTTTTTTTACCCTGGAACCTTGGAGTCCCGAGGTTGTTTTTCTTTTTTACCCCAGAACCCAGGAACCTTGGAGTCCTGAGGTTGTTTTGCTTTTTTTACCCCGAAACCCTGGAACTCTGGAGTCCTGAGGTTGATTTGCTTTTTTTTTACCCTGCAACCTCAGAATCTCGGAGTTCTGAGGTTGTTTTGCTTGTTTTTCTTTTTTCACCCCGGAACCCCAGAGTCCCGAGGTGAATGTTGTTCTCTTTTGTTTGTCACCCCGGAAGTCCGAAACCCCAGACTCCCAAGGTCTTGTTTAAGGCGATCGTACAAATGAAGTTCGGGGGTTGGGGGGGTATAAATAGCTGGAATGAATTTTTCTAGGTTCATTTGTGGACTCAAGTTTTTCAGAGCTTCTAGTTGTGACTTCTTGACTTCGCACCTCCGTGTTGCCGAGATTTCATGTGTTTTTCCCACTAGGTTGGTATATTTTTCTCCTTCCTTGTGTTTCTGTGTTTGGATATTTTAGTTTCTTTTAGTTTCTTTTAGTTTTTAGTTTAGATTTTCTTTTTAGATTTTTCTCATTTTGCGTGTTTTCCTCGTGCGCCCTATCTTTTCTTGTTAACCTCGGAACCCCGAAGTCCTGAGGTTGATTCTTTTGGTCATGCCTTTACCCCGGAACCTCGGAACCCCGGAGTTTCGGGTCATCTTAAAATTTATGAAGTGAACTACACCAAACCTCGGGACCCCGGAGTCCTAAGGTCCTTTCTTATTGGACCACTGCTTTAACACTAGAACCCTCAATCCCCAGAGTTCTGAAATATCTTCTTGGTGCTCTATTGAACTACCTCGGGACTCCGGAACCCCAAAATCCCAAAGTCAACTTTTCCTACTTTACCACAAAACCCTGGAACCCCAGAGTTTCAGACTCCATTTGTTTTATCCACTCCAGAACCCTGGAACCTCAGAGTTATAGACTTTTTTTTTCAAGCCCATGGTAACCTCGGAACCCCGGAGTTCCGAAGTCAGTCGTCTTATAAGGGAATTATCCACCCCAGAACCCCAAAATTCCAAAGTCTCAAGTTGGATGATGTTATTGATATTTTTTTTAAGTATGCAATTTATTAATTTGTGATTCTTTCTTGTAGATTAGAGCATTTAGATGGACTCAACTTCTAGCAAGAGAGGCAAGGAGTTAGAAAAACTTCCTGTAACCATGAAATATCAATATCAAGGGCAGATTTATGTTTCGAAGTTGGATGGCTAGGTTAAATGGGTGACAGATACAGAGGTGGGGCACATCGAGTTGGAGGATATCAAGACACAATTAGGCCGACCAAGGCTAGAGGCCCCAATAAGGAGAATTAAGAGATCAGGTCTAGTGGAGGCAACCATTTTCCCGCAATCAGTCCAATCTCCTAAATTCATTAGGACTATTGCATAGTTCTACAATGCAGATACAAGAAAGTGCACATATGATCAGGGTAGAGTGGTAATTAATTTATTAGCAGATATGCTGGGATTTGTGTTTGGTATCCCTGGGAGGGATGAAGTACTCCTGACTACCGAAGAAGAAGCCGTCAGAGTATGGAATAGCAATATTACTTCAAACAAGAGGCATATGAATGAGAACTGGTTGGAAGAAGAGAGGAAGATAGGGTTAAAAGCCACAAATGTTTTGAGGGAAGACTTCAAGGAGTCGCAATGAGACTTGATCATTATGTTGAGCAAGGCCTTCAGCAAGCCAGATTGTCGGCACTTCCATCTCTAGATGTTCCATTTCATGAAAACTATACTTATAGGGAAACAATACTTTGACTGGCCGCAAATTCTCTCTGATAACATCCATAAGCAGATGAAGGAGGTACATCAAATGAAGAAACTCTTTTTCACTTCCTATGTTATCTGGGTGGTTGCCCGAGCAAGTAAATTCCTGAGACTAAAGATAGAGGGCTAGTTAGGAGATGAGGAAGGGCCAAAAAGGGTGTGGGGGTATTACCCACAACTCCCCTTAAACAATGCAAAGGCGCATTTAAAAAAAATAAACGGTGCCTTCCTTTTCCCTGTTATCATTACACTTACAAGTGATATAGGTTATAGGATAAGCCCAGAAGTAATGGTAATCATCGAAGAATGGGCATGTTGGTTCATTAAGAACCAACTCTCTACATATATGAGGGTTAGTGGTTTCACAGGGAACCCTATGTTGTTGCCACGATACTGCAATGGTTGCATTATTTTGTTAGAATATGTTAGGCAAATGCTCGACCTTCAATCCCTTTTGTCCTCAAAACGCAAGACAAGAGTAGATTTCTCAGTTTCTATTGGTTATTTCTCTTGTTCAAAGATTCAGGTAGCAAAGACAGTAGAGTAGGAGCTTCAAGATCTAAATCTTAAGGAATTTAATTATGCAAGGGAGTACTATGATCCCTATGGAAAGCTCAAACAAACCATGCCAAAAGCATATGAGGGGCACAAGCCTAGATTGTAGGACTTTTGGGCAACCCTCTAAGACAATTTTGAGGTTAGAGAAAAGAATTACTGTAGGCTTTCAGTACCTTAGATTAAAAGTTTTGAAATAGAGACCAATCTCCCCAAAGAACTAAGGGATGATGGACAGTTATTAGATTCTGTATATAAAGAGCAAGAAATTGACATGAAGCATCTCTCTCACATAAGGTGGTCAGCACACGAAGATATAGATACAAATAGAATAACTCAAACTATTGTAGATAGAACTAGACATTGGCTCAGTTTGAGGGTTAGGCCAAGCACTTTGAAAAGGAAGCAAAAATAATCTACCTCAGGTGTGCTCCCATCAAGGGGTTATAAGGAGTATGCTCATAAAACAAGGTCTAATTCCCAAAAGAACACATCAACTAACCCAGATGAATTTGCTAAGCCTAAAGAGAGTACTGAGGAGTTGTTGAAGAAAGTCAAGGAACAAATGAGAAAATATGAACTTTTGAAAAAGGATACAGATTTTGGAGTGAGAGAAGGGCTGGTTGCTATGCCACTGGAAGAGGTACTTCCTATGAGGAAGAAAATTGGACAAAATCTAGGAGAGGGCATTCAAGAGGAAGAAGAAAAAAGGAGAAAATGGATGAAAGTGCACAACCTCCTCCTCCTGATATGACAAGTGCACCCACTCAACCTCTGTCTACCGCAACAACACAAGATCCAGTTTTGACACCAACTCCTACTGCCCTTATGCGACCACCAACTGATACAACAATAATGCCTCCGAGGACACATGCATTAAGACCAACCACAGAAACAATAAGTGTTTATAACATTGAAACAAACTTTGACCAAGAGGAGGAACAACCTGTGAGATAGCAACCACTTGGAGGAGAGAAAGAATGAAATGAGGATGAAGATTTGTAGGACAAAAGATTGATCTTAACTCCATAGGACCAAGAAGATCTCTTGAAAGAGATAGTTCCTAGGCAAGGTATGGGAGAAATGGATAAATATGGTAGGACATTTGGGGAAGAGGTCAGTGATAAGTTAGGAGAGTTACAGAGGAAACAATAGTTGAACGTTGCTACTACTTTCCAAGATAGTCTAGCCTATCAAATTGCTTCACCTCAAGGCCCTAGGAATACAAAAGAAGAGGAGAAAGATGAAGCAGAAGAGTAGTTAGATGTGCACATGTTGACCACTAACATCATGCCTCACGAAGGTGATAAAGATAAGGATGTGCCACAATGGTTAGAATTCTCCTTTGAGAAAAAGAAAAGGAAAGTAGTGCTACCTAAAGTTACACTACAGTAGGCAATCACCGAGGAATCAAGGAAAGCTAAGAAGGCCAAGACTATAGATCATTTGTCAAGAACAAGTTCTGGTGAGGTGATTGCGTATATAGTAGTTCCTGTGTAGGTAGAAGGTCAAAGCTCCCCAAAGTACTAAGTGTCACAGGTAAAACTAGGTAAGAAAATGAAGTGGGGGGAATTAGATACCTTGGAATTGGCTACTAGCATCGTCAGGGGGTGAATGGAAAAGGAATACACCTACTATGCAGAGGTTAAAGCATAGCTGGAGCAATATAAGCAGTTGTTGGTAGAGATGGGTAGGCCTTTAGATACTTGTAAAAATGATAATTTACCTTCAACCTCATCACTCCCAGAGGGAGATGTAAAAGCATTGGTTGAGGTAAGATAGGTGGTCGCCATGACAAAATCATGGGCACAAATAAATACATCCAAAATTAGACTATTTTTGCAAAATACCATGAGGGAATATAAGAAGGCTATGCAAGTGGGAGGAGCATTTGCTTCTTTGTCTCAGCAATGGGAGCAGAATCTCAACACTTTTAGCAAGCAGTTCTGGGTATTGAATAAGGATTTGCATCTGGGCAAAGAAGTAATTCTAAAGGAGGACCTCTTAGGTGGAGACAGTTGTAAGAATTTGTAGTCTTACACATACATTTTGGAGTTGAAGGTGGAAATGCTTCAACAATATGTGAAGGATGTAACAGATATTTGAGCTCCCCCCTTGAGGATAGTAGAAAAGTATAAGGATTTTGTAGGACAGTTACTCGGAGTTTTTGGGCTGGGGATAACCAATGCGAGAGCTATGGAGGAAGATCAGATACTTAGCAAGTGGGATGTATATGAGGCCCAACATTTTGGACCTTTGGCTTAGTTTAGTGTTACATTGATGGACAAATATACATATTTGATAGCACAATGTCAACAGGCTACAAAGATAGTAGGGGAGTTAGAAAGGGAAAGAAAGAATGCAGAGGAAGTTTTGAAAAAGTACAAATTCAGAATCAAGCATGTTGTTGATCCTCCTGCCAAGGTGGTTGCATGTATCATCAACAATTACAAGTCCTATAAAAAGAAGTAAAAGATAAACATATAGTTTCTAAAGATAGCATGACTTTTAAAAGGAGTTTTTGCATGACTTCCCCACTGGGACTCCAACTGCATCTCCAACTCATGTTCTAGTTGTGAAAAAAATTCTTCATGACTATGGAAGCCTAGCTAATATAACATGGTCTTCATAGTGCTCACCTAACCTCTATTTCGTAGTAGTTAATTGGAGTATAGGGGTAGAAACTTGCAACTTAAGTGTGACTCCTAGCTTTTGAGTTCTTAATTTAGATTAGGTTTATTTGCTAGAAAGTAGGGCAAAAAAATCTATAAATTGAGGAGTTTAATTCATTTGTAAGGGTCCACAAATTGATGATTTGAGGCCCACTTAGAAATTTTAGATTATTTTTGCAGATTTTTATGAACTTGAGTTATTTTTGTGACTCATTATTTGAAATCAATACAAGAAGCAGTTTATAGATTGCCTAATCTATACATATGTTCTACGAGTTTGTTCTTTGTAATCCGGTAATGTCTATTGTTTGAAATCAAGAACGTGTTCTTATCTTCTGTTTATTTCTTTATGACTCATATGTCACACGTAAGTGGTCTATGAGAATTATTGGGATAGACAATATTATGGTGAAATTCTTTCCATGAGTCTGTAAGGTTGCTAAGTTTGCAGGTTTACTGGAGGTCCGTTATTGAATGTTGATTTGTATAATATTTGATGATATTTAGATTGTAGGGTACTGATTAAGTAGTTCATTAAGTTGTTATTGAATTGGTTTTACTGTTATTTTCTTGTTTCTGCATCTCTTGCAATTTATTTCTAGAAGAATCTTAAAATCATAAAAATACAAAAAAAAAGGAAGTTAAGTTATTAATGATTATTGGGATTTAGTTTCAACCAACAGGCCCCTTAACAGGTACAACTGCATCAACCATTGGGCTACCCATCATCATCGAGGCCTGACTATAGAGACCTTGGAGTGATTAGTTCCTCAGAACTTATTGCTTTTCAAGAGAGGTGTTGAGTGTTCACATTGGCTACCTGATTGTTGGCGAGTGTGTCAAAATAGTCGTCAACAGGTAGGTGTTCGCTATAGTTTTTCCCTGTTTGGGTTTTCAACTTATAAATCTTGGTGTTCATAAGTTGGATGTGTGTTGAAGTTTAATTGTTTATGTGCTACACTTAATTTTAGTTTTGGACTGATTCACCCCACCTCTCAGTCCTACCTTGGGTTCAACACCAACATGTCCGCATATATATAGAATCAAAGTTTTCTTATCAAAAAACATTTAACTACCTTGCTGAGCTGGGGGTATGATATCCTAATGGATGAGCTTCAACTAAGCCTAGAAAATACTCCAATCAAGTCTTCCAGAGACCAAAAGGTTACAATGACTCTCCATCTTCAATAGTAAATTCTCTGCCTCTTGACAACTTATTTGAACCTTCACTTTCTTTCTTAATTCTTGAGAGTCTTTAAGAATATTCACCATAGTCGTGAGGTGCATATCTATAGTATCTCTCAATCCGTAGAAGGCCTTCTTGAGTTGTTCATGATTTATCAGCAAATTAAATTCAATGTATAGGTTCTCTAACTGGACTCTCTCTTTACTATCTCCATCTTCCTTAAAGTTCACTAACTTAGAAAACTCTACAATTCGATTCTCAAAAAATGCTTATCTGATTTTATAATTATCAAGAGTTTACTTAGGCCACTTGTGAAAAAATTGATATACTTCTACAACACTATCTACACTCTTCTAAAAAACACTTATACTCTCTTGCAGTTAGATGTGAGCATTTGCACACTTTTTTACTAACTCTTCTAATCTTTTCTCCCCAGTCTTTTTCTCAATGTCCTTCAAAATTGTAGCTTCCAAATCATAAGCATGATCTTTCAATTTCTTAAGAAATACCTATAGCTACTCAACATCACTCAATGATTCATCTAAAGTAACCACAAGAAGTCTCATGGAGAAACTTCAACGTATCATTGACCAAACTAGTGCACTCCACCTAAGATATAATAAATTTCTTCGTAGTATGATGGAGAACATCACTCAAGTGCCACATATGAAGAAGTGATAATCTAATAAGGTCAAATTGACCTTGAGGCATGGGTACCTATAGCACCTCTATAGTGACAACCAGTTGGATCTTCATTTGCAACTTCAACAAGTCTGATGTTGAATTTTCAGAGTGTCTCAAAGATTCTCCAACAAACAATTTTTTCCTTCACCTTTTGCATCCTTCTCCTTCTTGTTCTTTTTCACATATCTCTCCTTGTTCCCTTCTATCTCTTCTTCTACTCTCTCTTTTGTCTTCTCATCCTCCTTTACTTCCTATAAGGAAGTGCAGTAGCATAACAAATTCCTACACTAACCTTGAGAGGAGGGTGATGCAAAAATTTTAAAGATTGTTAGAACAGTTACACAAATTTAACTGAAATAATCATAAATAACATTCATACCACAAAATAATGATTTACGAGGGGAAAACCCTTTCGGGAGAAAAACCCAAAACTCCAAAAGCAACTCAATATATTATTCAACAATCAATAATAAATTACAATATACTTGCAGAGAAATCTCTTCATAGGAGTACAACTAATCAGAGATTCAGAGGTAACTCAATAGCCATAAGAATCTTACACACAACCTCTATCTCATGCGCCTCATATATAAGAGATATAATACAATAAACTGTCAAACTATATTACAAAACCATGGGCTCAAACCACCCAATAAAGTAAAGCTGACCTGATCTCTATTCTAGATTCCTTATGACATGTCAAAACATGCATCAACACGTGTCCCTCCCTTTTACATCTCATTTATGTGTTCGATGCATTTTATATTTCCTATTTTAGGAGTCCAAACTTCTGAAGGCCGTAACATGTGAACCAGGTGTCTGATTGATGAACCATTTGATGCGCCGGAAAGCTCACAAAGTGTTCTATCACCTAGTAACCCAATATACTAGTTACAACCACTTTTTTCGGGGATTTTAGAGGGTCTAAAGTCCTCAAAATTAATTTTAATCCTTTCATTGCACCCTCCAAAAACAAAAAAAAGCTTTAATATCTTCAAAACTAGCTATGATCTTGCGATGAAAATTTCCGGCATGCTTATCTAGGCAATCTGAAGCTTTGGGGATAATTTTGCACCATTTCATTCTCAAACAAAAAATTACTATAAATAGTAACCTCAATAAATTCAAGGTTGAGACAACATTTTCCCAACACTTCCTCAGTTTGTCCTTGTCTAGACCATCTTTCTTCTCTTCTTTCTTTTCCTCTGATTTATCTATTCTTTCTTCTTTCTTTTCTTCTTAGTATTCTCCTTCTCCATTTCCTTTTTATTTTCCTTCTCTTCAACATCATCCAAAATATCCATTTCCACATTGTCTACATCTTGTCTTGTATCTACCTAATCACCCAAAACACTTTTTACTTTGTTCTTTTCTGTTTTATCTTCTGGAACAACCATAATGCTAGTTTATCCTAGACTAGTTCCCATGTTTATCTTCTTTGGAAGAGAAGACAAAGTAACCTTTAGTTGTTCTATTGCCTTGATGGCTTCATCTTCTATATGATTTTCTATCCTCTTAATATCATTTGAATCTCCTCCCATGACCAAGTTTACCCTTTCCTTTGCTTTGAATCTTGTGTTTAAGGCCTATTTAATTCTTGTCCTTTCTTCCTTTCACAACAGACTGGTTACCATATCCAATGATCAAGTCCTTAAATTTGACTCCATCATCACTGCAATCTTCCTTTTCTTTTTCAATAATTCCAAAAGATCTTTGGGTAGTTTCTCTTCAATACCATCTATATATTTATTCAAGGTAATCATATAATTGATTACTATCTTCTCAATCTTCTCCTTGTCCGTTGTAGGTCTATCTAGATACATCCCACCTAGAGAAATCCAATGATTCATGCTCATATACTATGTTCACTAGACTACCAAGATCCAAAGGCTGATAATTTAGACCATCTTAAATAGTCTCCTTTACCTTTGTCTTTGTAGGTACTTTCTTCTTAACCTTTTTTCTTTTCTTGGTAGGAGTCACTTCCAGAGTGACCAATGATCTTTTTCTTCTACTTAGAGGCATAATGTCATCTTATTCTTCTTCTTCCACCTTAGTCCTCTTGGACCTTATCTAGTTATAGAATTGTTCCTTCTGCACTTCCTCATCCTAATTGCTACTTTCCACTTCTATCACTTCAGGCTTCAGATCATTTTTCTTTCTCACAATTTTCTATTTTTGCCTAGGTACCTTCTTCTCACTTGTTATTTATTGAGTAGGGGTTATGGAGGAGCCTATATTCACCAAAGGGGAGGCAAATATAGACCTAATTATCCTCTATCCCTATGTAGATGACCCCTCAACAAGAGTTGCACTAAATGCTTCTGCTACTAGAGGTAGACCGATATCCTTATCCAACTTCTCCATCCTCTTATTTTGTCCTTTCTCTATTTTTTTCTTGCCTCATCTTAGCTTCAATTTATCATAGGGTACCAAATATAGGCTTATTGGGATCTACTAACATATGTATAACTATAGAGTTATGCCTCTTAATCTCTTCTGCAGATACTTCATAAGGTAGCTCTGATACCCATGCATTCCTCTACTCAACAACCTCATAATAACAGTTATCCCTAATCACACAAAAAATTAATACATCCTTATACTTTTGGACCACGTTTGAAGGAAACCTTTCTCTTGCTTGCATAGTGTCTTGAAGATTCTTAAACCAACTAGAAAATATTGTATTTCATGCTTTATTGTAAGGCCCAAAACTTCTAATATGCTCTTTAATTTGTACTGCAATGGGAGAAAACTTATCCCAAACATGATCCTTAGCTCTTGGAAGTTTATTCATAAACATGAATGCCAAACAAGTAATTAGAGATCCATATTTGAAAGGGTAATTACTTCTCTTTGCTCTGTCCAAGCTCTTTAGCAACTATTTTCTTAACAATTCACACAAATCAAATCTCTCTCCAACAACCACCATCTGATGTGCACTAAAAAATTGCTATAGTGGTGGTAAAACCCTCCTATTTTTGATATTAGATCTTGTATGCCAAAATATTTGTCACATATAAAATACATAGATCAATAATATCCTCTACTATCATTGCCCTTCCAATAAATTTAACACCATTTAACTCTGCAATAGTGTCATTCTTCATAGTCTTCTTCATCGAAACCATACCGATGGACCACAAACCAGTTAATGCCCTAATGTAATATCTTGTTACCTTGTATGGTCAGTCTAAATACATTATCTACTCATAAATATGACCTAAAATGATCTTTATCCACTCCTCTTTGTAGATAAAATTGGGAAATTCCTTTCAAACATTCAAACCCATCGTTAAAATGTTCTTACTCTACTCCTTGAAGGTAATTAAATATGCTTATGTTCATCCCATATATCATGAAACTTTAGATGAGTAACCTCTTTCAGCTCAACATGAATGTATGACCTAACATCTTTTGCATAGACATAATCAATCAAAACCCTTGAAAATGCATGTTTTATCTCTCACCATCACCACATATAGACATGACTTGAAAATAGGTCATGGCTTCAACTCAGGGTCTACAACAATTGGATTCACCATTTCACTCTTTCATAGATTTCATAAAGAACTTAGGATTTGCATGAAAAAGACTTCAAACACACTAATCACATAAGAAACTCATGCACATGCAAGAGCGCTCAAGATAGAAAGATCACAAATGATCAAAATAAACTCCAAATTCCAATTTAACTATTGCATCCACCAACTTAGGGTTAAACTAATATATATACATTTTACCTTTGTAACTTCAAGAAGCTGGTACTTTGTTTCATCAATTTTCAGAAACAATGTTGCAAACCAACAAAACCATTTGGTAACCTCCAAAAATAATCGTACAATCTTTTCCATTCTTAAAACAGCTCAACATACAAACAACAAGGGGGCCCATAAGATCGTCAATCAACTCCCCCCTTTAGACATTGCATACGATCTATTTATTGGAATAGGAATTTTCACCATCAGTAAGTGTGAACTCATCCTCAATAATTTCTTCCACCTTCTCATCCAATTTATTCACCCATGTCATCTTCATCTTCTCCTTTTCTTCATTGATATCAATCTTCTTTACTGGACCAGTAATCTTCTCATTCTTTCCTCTACAAAACCTAGCAATGTGTCCTAATTTATTGTAGCTATAACAAGTTAGAACTTGTTGCAGACCATTTTCATTTCTTATGACATTACATTTTCACTCAAAATCATTGTGCCCAAATTTATTATAAGAGTAGCACTGACCATTAAATGACTAATTTCTACATTCACTAGCTCTATGTCAAAATTTATTGCATGAAAAATAGCTACCATTGAAGGTTGATGAATACCTAGTTTGAGTAGGAGGAGTCCTAATATTCTTCTTGTTTCGATTTAGGATGAAATATTGTTGATCTTTGTTAGTATCCTTCATTCCATCCTTGATCTTTTCCTTCTATTTATCTCCCTTGCTAGGAATCTTAGAGCTTTCACCATTTTCAAAACATGTCCACCTTTATCATTATTTTGATTTTAAGCACTCAATGTCACATCAAGAAATTCACCACCACCTTTGAGTGTTATACCTTTATCAAACTGTTATTTTATCTCTTTCAAATCTTTCTTCAACATATTCACTTCTTCCTCAAGTTTGATACATTCCCTAGATTTTTCATGTAGTTTTGTTTCAAGATCATCAATAACCTTCCTTCATCAAGTAGTTTTCTCATATAGGAGATCTTCTCTTATGATTTCTTGTACTTTTTTTTGCTTTCATCAATATCTTCTAAAGCATGCCTCAATTATCCATCCATGTCTACCACAACATCAATGTCACATTTGAATTTTTCCATAGCATCCAAATCAGAGTCAAACATTGTGTTCAAAACCTGGATCTACATGAGTTGTAGGCTATTAATTTGGGAACCTTGATTTGATACCAATTGTTTAACACTACCAAATGCTGAGAGGGGGGAGTTGAATCAACATATACTAAAAATTGATTAGATTTAACCTTATACTTATCATCAATTCCATATAACTCATACATGAAAGTAAATAACTAAAATGACAAAAGCAACCACACAAGAACACACCAAGTTTTACATAGAAAAACCAAACTAGGAAAAACCAAAGTTAGAATTATCTCACTATATGATAATTGGATTATAATGTTTAGGCTAGAGGCCAAGGAGCTCATTGCCCCTGAGATGAATTGAAAAGATAAGGCACATGACCTTATCAAGAGATACAAAAGGGACTTGATAGGGTTGAACTATAAAGAACTGCATCCAATATAATGTTGATCACAGTTCACAATTCAAAATACTTAAGAAACTATCTTCATCACTGCTTTGATACACTTCCAAATAACTATGCTACTTCACATTCTCTTTGCACAACATACACAATACACATTCATGATCCCACAAAGATTCCATCATTTATATACCTACCACAACCTCAAAGACATCAATTAGGTTAACCTAATTAGATGTAACATGTAAATGCAAAACTTTCGGCCTAAAAACAAACTCCAATGCAATGTGGAAGGAAAAATGAGATGTTTAAGGCATCACATCATGTCCACACACCTTCTTGTCCATCCTAAATCATCACCCATTGATCCACATACAACAACACAAACCAGAACATTATAAGTCAAGTACAAAAGACAAATTGATTAAGTTACACCACTACAACTAACACCAATTATAAAGCAGACCACCAAAGATATAAGAAAATATCCAAGATAGCATCACCAAATGTACACAACACTAAATAATCAAACCTCATTGTTAGAATACTAGTAGACATATGAATGCAACACATTCATGTACACACTCACTAGAAAAGTCACACATGACTGAACATCAATTGTGGATCCCATAAATCAACACCAAAGGTTTTAAAAACTCATGATACACCTTTATAATCCTTCTATATGATCTATAATAGATTCCACACATTTGCAAGATTGCATTGCTATCCCACTATAATTGCACTATACTATACCAAATCCAAACTAAAGAATGTAACCAAGTTGCACATCTAAATTAACAAAGTTATCATCGATGACAAAAAGAACTCATATTTGCAATAGTATGCACCCTTGTTGAGCTTGTTACATACACATCACAAGACTTAGATGGGGGTGAATCAGTTCAGACCTCAAAACTCTTTACTTTAGATCTATTCAAATTTAAACCACAATCAACTTATCACTGAAATTAGGAAATATGAAAGAACAAATCACAACAAACACATGAATACTAGATTTATGTGGAAAAACATAAATAGGAAAAAAGAATAGTGAGAATCACACTCACAATATGAATAATTGATTACAATGTCTAGGCTTAAGGCCAAGGAGCTCACTACCCCTAAAAGGACTTGCAAGAGTAAAGCGCACAACCTTAGGGCAAGATACAAAGGGTTACACAAACTGCCAAAATAAACACACATTCTCTTGGTAGGTATAGAGGATCAAATTACCTAAAATGAAAAAGATCTCTTGATCAAGAAATTATCCTTGAACTATTGTGCTTAGGGACCAATGTCATGGCAAACAAATCTGACTTCATACTCTATTGCAATGCTCTTCACAACTGTCTTTCACACTTCTACTATTCCAAATATGCTTGCACATCAATCACATCCACTTCACATCAATTCACATACATCCCATACTCAACTCATACATCCATACTCCTATACATACAAGATAATTCACTAAAACTTTTAATTAGGTCAATCACAGTCAAAATAAGCAATATTACATAAATTAGGCCACTTGGACCCAAAACATCCATTATGGTCCACTCCATGAGATATAGGGGAACCAAAAACATCATAACACAAAATTTCCAAATGATTCAAAATGAACTACATGTGCTAACACATCCTCCAAGGTCGAGACCAAATGAAATGTGTAGATTAAAAATGTAGGATGTCAATGAGTTAGCCAAATAACATTCTCCAATGCAAAAAACTTAATGCACATTTACACATGCCATAGTGCGACCCATATCAACATAAAAAATCAATCACCAAAATACGTTTGAATGAAAAAGGTATTATCCATGATATAGAACACAACACCTCAATAAGCCAAATCCTAGACCAATTGACAACACTGAACTTAGAACATCATGAATTCACTTCTATGTCGAACCATTACTAGAAAATTGAACTAGAATACTGCACAAATTAAATAAACATGTCCTCCAAGCCGCAACATAAAAAACCACATATCAAAGAACTATTAAGTGCTCTCTACACTAGTTCTAAAAGACACTCCATTGTCAAAAACAATAATTAACTCAACCATCTAAATAACTGAGGACTTGTAAACTTGATAGTACAATATATAAAGATGATAATTATTATATTTAGAACCACACTCCATAATCTTCACATGCTGGAGGAATGCAAATATTTCTTCCTTTGGGACATTATATACTCTTTGTTGCATAAATATTGTTTCCTGCATATTGAACCTTTTTCTACACCAAATTTTTGGAATCACCTCAGACTTACTCAATATAATTACTAAACTGCTCAACAACATTAGAACATATATTTTTGGACTATCTGCAATACATAGTGACATCAATAACAACACAAGATAGGCTGACATCAATGACAACATAACACAACAACTCATCTAAAACACATGTTGACATCACTGACAACATAAGACATGTTGACATCAATGACAATATAACGTAACAACTCAGGTTTCTAAAATTCTCCCCCTTTGTCATTGATGGCAACACTTGTGTATGACTAATAGAGAAGATAACTAAACTCAACTCGAACTATATATTCCCCCCCTTGGACATCAAGGACAACAAACAATTTTTTTGAATAAGTCCTCCTTATATTAAAACTCATAGCATTAATCTGATTCTCTCTTACCCTTATAACTACAATAGTCACCCTGATAGGGATACCATTCTTTTGTAACTACTTTCCTGCAATAAAAAAAACCTAAACCTTATTTTCTCTCCTTAGAGAAACAACTAATTCAATCCAGGAAGCAAGAGAAAAACTTTGAAAGCTCCCCATGGATAGATGCATTGCTACTTATACTCCTTATGTCATCTGCATTTATGTCTTCTCATATCTCCTATTTGTTCTTGAATGTTTTGGAGTCTCTTCTGTAACTTTATCTTTATTAACTTTCTCCTTTTTCACATTGCATCAATACTATTATTTGTCTTCTTCCTTTGACACATCTACACCATCAATATTCACTTCTTGACTTGCTTCATCACAACAACTTCTAGGAGCACCTATCTAGACCACCTCTCCTACAATTTTAACTGCATCTTCATCTACTTGCTTGACTAATCCTTTGTAGTCTTCTAGATCCTCACCTATGATTAATTTGACTCTTTTTTTTATCTATAACCTATACTGAGAGCACAAACAATCTCTATCCTTTCTGAGCAACATACATGTTTTACAAACTATTCAAGCTTTAAGCCAAAGTTGCTACACTTCTCCACTAGACTAAACAACACTAAAAACCAATAAAACCATCCAGAAACCTCCATAAACACTTTCAAACCTTCTCCCATGTTGATTTCAACTCATCATCCAAACCCCAAGGGGGATCATAAGATATTTATTTTTCTCTTCCCCTCACGCAATGCATATTGTCTAGTTACTAGAAGAGAAATAATCACCACCAGAGAGTGCAGACCCATCCTCACTCTTTTCTTCTACCTTTTCTTATGATTTATTCACAAATGTCATATTTATCTTCTCCTTTTCTTTATTAACATTAATATTCTTTACCATACCACAAACATTTCATTCCTTCCTTTGCAAAATCTAAATGTGTCCAATTTTATAGAAGTTATAACAAGTCAGCCCTTGTTCCAAACCGTTTCCATTCCTTATGAAATTTCTATCTCTTTTGACACTTTAACTCCTTATGATAATACTTCTACACTCAACAACCATATGACCAAAATTGTTTCAAGCATAACAATATCCAATCAAATACTAAATATTCCTACCATTCATATTCCATATCATCCTACTTCTGCACTCATTAAAGCCTTATGACCAACCTTGTTGCAAGCATAACATTTTACAGTAAATGAATGAGATCTCTTTTGACTTATGCATTCACTTTCTCTATGTCCAACCTAGTTGCATGAAAATAAACTACCATTGAAAAATGTGAAATACTTGATTTGAGCAGGAGGAGCAGGGGACCTCTTGAAAGCCTTCTTGTTTCAGACTTGAGGGAAACCATTTTGGTTAGAGTTATTTACTTCATCCTTGACCTTTTCTTTACCATATTTATTCAAATTGTTCATGAATGCCCCTTTTTCTTCTTCCACATGCTTGTCTACCAAACTAGGTACTTGCTCCAATGCGCAACTTTCCTATGTCAAATTTAGCTCTTCTTCCACCATCTTTACCCAAACTTTATCTTTTGCAACAACATGGATATCCTTAGTCATAGTTACAACTCTAATTTGATTCCATTCTTCACAAACTTATGCTAGAAAACAATTGCCTACACTAATATCCTTCACATAGTAAACATTACCATTAGTCCTTGTACCTTGTGCAACTAATCTTCTAAAACTTCATTTTCTAATCTCACATCCGAACCCATGAAATATTACCTTATAGCCTTTTCTACACATTTGAATTACACTCAAAAGATTATGTCTCAAGCTTTAACAAAATAAACATCATCAGTCTTACTCTTACCATCAATTGAAATACTACATTTACCACAAATAGGAGTAGCTTTTACTCTTGCAAACTTTACTGATCATCCACCATCATACTTCTCAAGATCAATGAGATTTCTTTTTTCTCCCGTCATATGATTTGAACATTCAAAATCGATGATCCATTCCTTAGGCTCAACTTTCACATGTAATTCAATCTTCATTGTCCTTCACTCTTTCCAAATTACTAGATCTTATATCATTCTTCTCCTCTATAGCTAGAAACAATGCTTCTTCATATGAGTCATTACCATCTTCGTCTTTAGATGAATAGGCATAAATTATTCTTAGGTTTGTCTCTGTCATCTATTCTCTTATTTCTACCATTCTAGATATGATTATCACTTCCCTCGTTATCATCATTAGGTCTTCTACCATATCCTTCTTTATAAGTACATCTAGAAGCATAATGACCAATTCTTCCACAATCATTCAACATTTAAAAGATAAATTTCCTTTATACTTTTCAAATCCAATCTTCTATCTTCTTACAAAGTTTTCTTCCATCTCATCCATTCCATTGCTTGATTCAGGTTCATCTTTAATCTTCCTACTAGCTTTGAATGTAACATATTTCTTCTTTTTTTTTCAAATCATCTAGCACAACAATATCAAAGGTAGAGAGTGAGACATACAATTGATCCAATGTATACTTGTCCATATCATGTCTTTCTTCAATAGAATTCTTCTTAGGCTTGTATCATTTAGGAAATGCCAAAATCACTCTTCTTACAGCTTCAATTTCTTCAAATGAGTACCAATACCGTTAATAGAACTTATAATCTCATTTATCTAGTATATATAGCTTTCAATGTTCTCACCATCAAACATTCTTAGGTTCTCAAACTTGTGCTTCAGCTTTGTCAACTTGGCTTGATTTGTCTTCTCATCACCTTGATATATACTGCTTAGCTTTTCCAAGACTTCTTCAACAACTTTGGAAAAGACTATAGTACTTAGATGACTGATAATAGTAACTTTAGCCTTCACATATTTTTCATGTGCCTTAACCTTATTAGGAGTCTAAGGACCATTTTTTAGAGAACTAAATCCATTCTTATTGCTTTCCCGTATTCCAATTATCAGGGATTACAAATGGCATCCCTTTCTTTCATTCCAATAAGAGTATCTTGTGCCATCAAATCTTGGTACTTTGGAATTAACTTCCTGTGCCATTCTTGATCTTCCTCAAGTGGTTAAACTTCTCTAAGAGGAACCAACCTCTCATAGCAATTTTTTTACGCACCACATGACTAAGAGGGGGGGAGGGTGGGTGAATTAGTCCAGATCTCAAAATTCTTCACGTCAAATCTATTCATCTTTAAACCACAATCAACTTATCACTATAATTATAAAATATGAAAGCACAATGCACAACAAACACATGAACACCATATTTACATGGAAAACATTAAATAGAGAAAAAACATAATGATAATCATACTCACAATATGAATAATTGATTACAATGTTTAGGCTCAAGTCCAAGGATCTCACTACCCCTAAAATGACTTGCAAGACTAAGGTGCACAACCTTAGGGAAAGATACAAAAGATTGCAAAAATTATCAAAAGGAGAACACCTTCTTTTAGCAACTGCAAAGGATCAAATGAACTGAAATGAATAAGATCTCCTGATCATGAAATTGTCCTTGATCTATTGTGTCAAGTGACCAATGTCATGATGACACATCTGACTTCAAACTCTGTCTCAATGCTCTTCACAATTGTCTTCTGCACTTCTGCTATACCAAATATGCTTGCACATTAGTCACATCCACTTCACATCAATTCCCATGCATCCCATAATCAACTCATACATCCACACTCTTATATATACAAGATAATTCACTAAAAATCTTAACTAGTCAACCATAGACAAAATAAGTAATATTACCTAAATTCGGCCACCTAGACACAAAACATCTATTATGGTCGCATGGGCTTCACTGGCTAGGAATTATTATATATTCATATCGGGGGGTTTAATGTCTCAAAAATCGATAATAATGTATTGCCTATTTGGTGATAATAGGGGGGTTTTTAATCCGAGCTATGAAAAATACAATATTTGATGAAAATAGGGGGTTTTTAATTTGGGTTGTGTATTGGGAGATGGTGACAAAAAAGGAGTTTAGGGCAATATTTTCTGAAAATAGAGGGATTCTTTAGCATGCCATGAACACACGTGATATAACCCAGGTTCACTAAGTCAAGGCCCCATGATTGTGGTCCACTCCATGAGATAGAGGGGATCCAAGCACATCGTCATAACCTTTCAAAATAATTCAAACAAACCACACACACTAACACATCCTCCAAGGTCAACATCAAATGAAATGTGAAGATGAATAATTTAGCATGCCAACTAGTTGGCCCAAAAACATTCTCCAATGCACAAACCTTAATGAGGATCTATACATGCCATTGTGAGACCTATATCAACATCAAACTCAATCACCAAAATAAGTCTAAAGATCTAGATAGAACACATCAGCCCAGTCAACCGAAACCTAGAGCAACTAAAAACACTAAGCTAAGAACATCATGACTTCACTTCTATACCAAACCTTTACTACAAAATCGAACTAGAATAATGTACAAATCAAATAAAAACATGTCCTCCAAGCCACAACACAAAAAACCACATATTAGAGAACTGCCAAGTGTTCTTTGAACCGATTTTCATAGACACTCCACAGTCATACACAAGAACAACTAACTCAACCATCTGAGAAACAAAGGACCTGTAAACTTGATATTATAATATACACAGATGATAAACATTATATCCAGAACCACAGTCCATAATATTCACATACTAGAAGAATGCAAAGCATTCTTCCTTTGCGACATTAAATACCCTTTCCTACACAAATATTGTTTCCTACATATTGAACCTTTTACTACACCAACCCTCTAGAAACACCTCAAACTTACTCAATATCATTACTAGACTGCTCAACAACATCAAAACATATATTTATGGACCATATGCAACACATAGTGATATCAATGACAACATAAGATAGGTTAACATACATGACAATGCAACACAACCATTCATCTAAAACACATCATGACATAAATGACAACACAAGACATATTGACATCATTGATAACATAACACAACAACTCAAGTTTCCAACCTAGCTCTCAACTCAACAACCTTATGACACATCGTAACATGTCTAGGTTGTGGGTGACCTATTATGGAAATGGACCTTTAGAGAAGGTTGGTTCCTATTAGTACTTCGCCTAGTCTATTTCTTTTCAATAGGAAATGAAGAAAGATTGGTTAAAATAGAACCTACAACTAAAAGGTGATGCACTAAATAATATTATGACCTGCACTTGATTAATATGTACACAATATGATCAATAAATCAAACTACCACATACACATATCAAAATTTCATGTATCTTGCATAAATAATTCATGAATAGGTTTGATATCTAAGACAATAGTTTAGGAGGAGCTGGAAACATTTTCACAACTAAACTCTTTTCCTTAAATGTTTAAACACAAGTAATGACCTACAAAAATACATATTTTTGCATAAAGGAAATATTGATAGGATAGAAATCAAGTACAAATTATAATCATCACAAGATTATGTTAACTATCTTAAGAGAATGTGCACAATTAAACAAATATGAGAAGATAAAACAACTTATTGAAGAAAAGGTGTGTAAAAATTAAGTACAAGTCTTCTTTTCAATATATTTTACTCAAAAAACTAAGCTTCAAAAAGCTTCATCCAGTTACCTTTCTATTCATCTACTAGAAATAACTACAAATGTTACAATACATAGCTAAAAAAAGAAAAAAATTAACTCCAAATCTGTCACAAACATTACCTTTTATCCATCCAACATTGAAGTGAAAATAAGACCTACTTTTAATACTATTGTGATACCTCATTCTTTGACTTGATGATTTGACTTTATTTTTGCACCTAAGAACTGTCTTATCTCATTCCACAACCAACTCCAAAGTGGCATTAGGGAGAAAAAGGCTAGCCTTTTCCAAATTTGTTGTTATGTAAGTTATGAAGAGGGCTGCCATATGCCTAGAAATTGACCATATTGCCTTTTGTTGACACTTGCATGATGATATGAACTATAATATTATCATTACTACTCATTAATTCCTTTAAAATACCTTGAAAATCTTGTGACAAAGCTGTTGAAACTGTGAAAAATTTCTAAGGGATTAGATAGCTCTAGGCTTCCATCTTACACATTTTATCATCATTAATACCTTTATCACTATCATCTTTACTATCTTTATTAGGTCTTTCAATACTCACATATTTTCACCTCTGTCCACTTCCTACTATCTTGCCTTAGTATACATGCCCATTCAAGACTCTACATTTTTCCTTGTGGACTTTTCTGTTGACTGTCCACCATCCATAACTATTTCAGCTGATTGATTTACTTATTGTCCATGCCTCTTGTTGTAGCCATTTCTTTGAAAGACAAACCCCAAAATTGGACCAATATTACCTGGGTCATTTTTCCAACAAAAAAGCTAGATTAAGACCACATTGTCATAGGAAAGTATTCAAAACACATGATTATTTCATAAATTATTCCTTGTAATTATAGTTTTCTATTAACTGTCACAAAGCACCCTCTAGAATAGTCCATCATCTCTTCCCTTATTCAAGTTTCTTGCCATCCATTTTGTACATATCTTGTAATTATATCATTCTATGAGATATTTTTTTCGATATTCCTCATTCCTTGTGTTTTGTTTCTCTTTGCCTCTTTTCCTTTCACTCTATATTTCCTTATGCCATGTTGTTTTGGAGAAATTCTCTAGTCCTTACATCTAGCATGTTATTCCAAAAGATCAGGTCTTTACAAGAAAATCCATGACTATTCATTCTCATCACTCTCTTCCTTTATCACTATCTCAACACTATCATAGGCACTATCATCCATGCATTATCATTTATTTTCTCCTAATCTCTTGTATTAGTGTCCATTGATTGATTGTATTTTTCTAATAGTCACTTCATTTGAATATCAGTATGTTCTTTTGTATTATGATTGTTCTATCACTTTAGCAGGGACTATTAGATTTCTCATACCATTCATCTCTAATGTGTATTCCATGCTTGGATTCAAGATCTCTATCATCCATAGTTTCTTGACAGTCAACAACTTCTACTTTTCATTCTTTACAATGTAATGTATTATCTTGTTCAATGTGTCATTTCTCTATATCCCATTGACATGTTAGATATATTCATTAATGTTACCCTGGTAACTTGTCATTTTGATATTTTCATGGTAGTCCTTTTAATCTTTTTATTGTTAAAAGACCCCTCTTATGATTTCCATTATGTACTTTTCATGTTCTTTGTCCAACACAATTATCAACCTCTATCATATGACTGAGTACTCATGCTTTCATTAATGGACTATGATTATCCTTCTTCCACATGCTTGGTACTTTGAAACTTTACTCCTACATCATTGAGTATGAGAAGGGTGTCCACAAAAGTTTCTTGTCTCACACTTGTCCCACATTATCATTTATCTCTTGGTTGATATGTCTCTTCAAGAACTTCTCTGTTATTCTCTTCAATTGTCTTTTAACATCCTCAACCACTTCCCTTATGACCATTCTAAAGCTCTTTGATTGTCATTTTATCCTCTTGAGCTTAGTCTTTCACACTATCATTATTTTAAAGCCTCTCACACTTGTTCACTCAACCACTGTGAAACATGGAACCATATCATTTAGTTAGCCTTGTGATATACATACAAGATCTCATAAAACTATCCCATATACCTCTTACTGATTATACTCTCTTGTCACTATTAATTGTGGAATTATTTCTCATTGTTCCATTTAATATGTTGGCTTCACACTATATTTTTCCACTACCATTTGAGCACTCCATCCACTAGTTCTTTGTGCCATGAAACTTCTACTATAATTTTATCATGAAATGCCCATCCTTTATCTCTATTCTAGCATGTGAGCACATAAAGTCACTGCGAATTAAACTCTAAACTGAAAACTTGTTGAGTTTCATTAAGATAATGTCTCCTTGTCAATTTTTTGGAGATTCCAAGGTACTATTTTTTAGATGATTTGGATTCATTTCATTCTAATTTTCTATGGAAATGTATTCATTCCAATTAGCAACATTTACTTCATCCTCTTCTTCATAATATACAACAGCATATTTATCCAAACCACCTTCAAAAATACCTTTGATAACCCTAAGAAAAGGCCAAACACAAAAATCAATTGCAATTCCTTCAAGACATAGCATATATATACCATTCCACCAAGGCCTATGATTCTAAGGACTTTTATATTGCTCATGCTGTCATGTTGTCCCTTACACATTTTTAGGAATTCCCTCTCATGGGTTTCATGGCCTTTTCCTATTAACACAAGAAATCATGTATCATAAACATATGAATTATTTTCTAAGAACCCTACAACTTTATTCTTATAGGAACTTCCCCAGTGCTTATTAGAAATTTATTTTATACATGATAACAAAAGTGCTCACCCTTCCTTCATTAGGTTGGAAAAGAGTAATATCTTATTTTGGTTCAAACCTTAAAGAAGGACATTAGATAGATTTTCTTCATTGCAACATCCAAAGAGAGAAAACCTATATGGCTGTCATGAATCCATAGAAAAATAAAACTAATAGGAGTCTTCCTTTAATTTTTTTGTTTATACACTAAGGCATATGAGAAGTGTGAATAGGAGAACTAACAAGTTCTCATGGAATGGGAGCTTTGGTTGTCTACACTTTTGAAAACCATATAGCCACCAAGTTTATCACGTGAGTTCATATTTCAAAATAGTTATTGTGGTGTTCAACAATGATGTTCAGATTGTAAAAAATTATCTTCCATTGTCATTCTTTCACCATACATTTCATGAAACTTTGACAAATCTCTTTATGAAACTTATCTAGCTTTAAAATAATATGCATCCAACAACTTGAGGAATACCTAGTGATATGTGTAAAGAGAACTCACAAGGCCTAAAACATGTCAAGATCTCTTTCATTTCTATTACAATGTGATACCATTTTCTCTTAGCAGCAAGGATGAAAGTCTTCACTTGATTTTTGCAATGTGGTGACATTCAAAAGAGAAAGGTGCCCTATTATCACTCAAATGTGAAGACTCCGTTAAACTGAAACAAGACAGAGTCCTAGGATATAAACCTCCTTCAACATGTTATGAATCTATAGTAGTTGCATTGTGGAACAACTCAAGGTGATAGATGAGTATTTTTTTTATGTCTAGATGAAAAAATGATTCAATATCATGAAAACAAAATCCCTTAAACATACAACATGGAGACTTTCTTTTCAACGTGAGAGTTCTCTCGTAGTACCTTTCAACAAAGGTGAAAATGACTAATCTCTATTATGCATTCAAATAGAACTTGGCATTTTTACTGAAAAATAAGGTTCTTAAGACCCCAACATATACTAAGATTCTCCTTTTATATTTTACAATAGACCAAAATCCAAAGGATGAACATATGGACAAACAAACTCATTATAATTTTATCTTGGAGAAACTTGAGCACATGCCATATAAAAATTGAAAGGTAGCTAAGGTGCAAAAAGTGCTTCCTAACACTAATCTAGTGGGGGAAATAGCACAATTTTTCTTACAAATATTAAACTATTACATAATAAGAAAAACATACAGAAGGAGATATACAACATACAAAAAAAAAAAAAAACACAAAATATATCATGGAGAAAACCCTTTTGGGAGAAGAACCCCACACTCTAAAAGCCACTCAATATTTATTTAGAAATCAACAACATAATACAATACTTGCAAAGAAGGCTTCTCATAGGAGTATCACCAACCAAATATCTAGAGGTAGCTCAATAGCTCTATAAGACTCTTACATCCAACCTCCATCTCACACACCTAATATATAGGTGATACAATACATGAAACCATGAAATGGTATTACAAAACCATGAGCTAAACCACCCAAAAAATGGAGCCCAATTTATCTCTAATCCAAGGTGCTCTATAATGTGTCAATACACACACCAACACATGTAAATCCCTTTTACAACTCATTTATGTGGTAGAATTCAAAAGTAGTTCAAATATCCACATGGCTTAGAGGAGCTTCAAAATTTCTAAAAACCACATTGTTGGCTTTGTTCTCCTATGGATTGGTAACTTCACTATGTTAGGATAATTGGTGAACAACTTAGAGGGGGGGGTGAATTAGTTGTTAATAGATTATGAAAATTTATGCACACAAAACCTTCTACTAGAATGCATAAACCAAATACCAGAAAAATAGATATATCAATTAAGCACATACATTAACCATAAACCAAATACCATGCATCCACAACACATAACACCAAGATTTGTACGCGGAAAACCTGGTAAAGGGAAAAACCATGATGGGAAGCCTACCCACATTCAGATAATACTTCTGTAGTAAGTATGTGATTACAATAAGGGGCCTGAACATGCAGGAAGGCCAATAGCCTAGAGCACACTGCTCATCACAAAGGAGCCTCACTGACTACAAAATAAATCTAGACTACAATCCGGAAATAAGAATGAACTTCAAGAATAACATCTCCTATGCCTGAGTATAATTCTGGTTAAGCTCAATGTAGGAGGTCTTAAACCTCTTACACAAACCCAATTCGATCACATATGATCAACCAAACCTTATGCATATGATTATAACTTTATTCACACACAAATAATCCCATAACCTTGACCTCATGCCCCGATCTGTTAGGATAACTGGTGAACAACTGAGAGGGGGGGTGATTCAGTTGTTAACGGATTATATCATTTAATCCATTTAATAACCTTAAACCAGATTAAGTACCGGTAAAGCAGAAATAGATACCGGTAAACAATAAAACTTGACAATAAAATAGATAATCAACGAAATGCAACCATACCACATAAAACCATGATTTGCATGTGGAAAACACGGAAAGGGAAAAACCATGGTGGGAAGCCTACCCACAGTCAGATGATACTTCTGCAGAAAGTATGTGATATAATGAGGGGCCTACACATGAAGGAAGACACACTACCTAGAGCGTACTGCTCATTACAAAAGAGTCTCACTGAATACAAAGAGGTTATAACCACCTCAAGATAAATGCACAAGAATCTGGAATAATGAACTGCCAAAGATAACATCTACCATACCTGATTATAGTTTTGGTTAAGCTCAATACCAAAGGCCTTTGACCTCTTCCTTAATCCCAATTCGATCACCTATGATCGACCAAATCTCCTTAGCATATGATATTGAATTCCAAGGCCATGACACATAATCCCCATTCCCATACCATACCATGATCTACAATGAGATCTTACATCATTTTATACCAAACCTAAGGCCTAAACCAATTAGGTCGGCCACCTAAAAGATATTACAATAAGATCATTACATAAATCCATATTACAATGATATGCCATGTCGGCCTAAGACCAAAACAACAATAACCAATCCATAGAACATTCCAAAACATCTCGGTAACATGTAGAGAACACGTTATCATGATACCAGTCCATAACCTAGATAGGCACCATACCTATTCTAGGTCCACCACGCCAAAGAAATATCTTCAATTAGTTGAAGCATGATCAAAGAACATCTTCAACATCTTGAAATCCATCTAGAAGCTGCACCAACACCACTTCTGCATCTTGTCAAGATTTATCAGTGAAAGCTCTACTGGTTAAACCTTAAACCAATGTTGGTAAGGGTTTACAAGAGTGTATGATAGAATCCAATTACCAAGTCAACACCAATTGACCAAAACATGCTCCAGGAACATGTAACACATAAAATCAAACATACTCCATTGATCCAAACATGCCGGAAGTGTCCAACAGATAGTCTCTTTTGTCGGTAACAATATATCTTCTACCGGTAACCAAAAACTATTTGTTGGTAACCAACCATAACAGCTAGTATTGACATCAATGACAAAACAACAACACAACACATAATCAATTCATCCATAATGCCAACAATCTCCCCCTTTGGCATTGATGGCAACACTAGATGTGAAAAACATCTAAGTACCAAGAAATGCCAAACAAATCTCCCCCCTGTGGAACACAACCAACAATCTTCTTAATATCAATAATTCTCCCCCTATGAATGATATCTCTGTATAGTTTTGAATTTATTTTTCACATCACTATCTCTCTCCCTTTGACATCAATGCCAGAAATCTGACAAAAATATCAAAGCAAGAATATAAACCTCTGAATCTCAAAGTTGACTATTCCCCCTGAGTAGTAGCACCACTCATCAGTGCCGAAATGAATAATATCTTTGATAATGCATGCCAGGCTGATGACAAAATACATCAATCAAGTCTCTATCGGAGGGGCTGAAACCCCTAACCTATCTCTCAAATACTCAAATGATTCCTTAGACAACGGTTTAGTGAATATATCGGCAATCTATTCTTTAGTGTTCACATAAACCAATTTGAATTCCTTTCCTTCTACCTTGTCCTTCAGAAAGTTATACTTTATTGATATATGCTTAGTCTTAGAGTGAAATACCGGATTCTTGGACATGTCAATAGTTGCAGAGTTATCACAGTAGATAACTACCGGTTCACTACAATTTACCTTGATATCCTTCAATATTTTCTTCATCCACAAGACTTGAGTGCAATTAGTTGCTCCTACAACATACTCAGCTTCTGTAGTAGATAAAGAAATGCATGACTATTTTTGCTGATCCATGAAACCAATTTCTTTCCAAGAAAGAAAGCTCCACCAAAAGTGCTCTTCCTGTCAGCAGTATCTCCTGCCCAATCTGAGTCAGTATATACACATAAACTGAAATCATCATTTTTAGAATACGATAAGCCATTTTTTGTTGTTCCTTGCAAATACCGGAATATCCTCTTTACTACACATTCATGATTTTCTTTAGGATTACTTTGATATCTTGAAACAACACTTATTGCATTCATAATATCTAGTCTAGTCTGAGTTAGATATAATAAACCACCAATCATATAATTATACCTTGTCAGATTTATTGGTGTAGAAGTATCCTTGATAGATAATTTCTCATTTGTCACCATAGGAGTACTTACCAATTTGGAATTATCCATACCAAATTTCTTCAACAATTCCCTCAGATACTTATTTTGACAGATAAAAATGTCTTTGTTAGTTTGAGTAATCTACAAACCTAAGAAAAATTTCATCTCACCAATCATGGACATTTCAAATTCATTCTTCATATTATTAGAGAATTTCATGCACAATTTATCTTCTCCTCCAAAAATGATATCATCAACAAATACTTCAATAATCAGAATATCATCATAAGTGATCTTATAATATAAATTACTATCAGCACTGCCTTTAGTAAAACCAAACTTCAAAAGATATTTATCCAACCTTGCATAACAAGCTCTAGGAGCTTGTTTCAATCCATATAAAGATTTCTTCAATCTGCAAACCATATCTTTATCATCTGTCAGTGAAAATCCATCAAGTTGCTCAATTTATACTTCTTCCTCAAGTTCACCATTCAAAAATGCACATTTAACATCCATTTGATAAACCTTATAGTTCTTATAAGCTGCATAGGCAAGAAATAGTCTAACAGATTCAATTCTAGCTACAGGTACAAATGTCTCACCATAATCAATTCCTTCCATATGAGAATATCCTTTAAAAACCAATCTAGCCTTGTTTCTTACAACTTGACCATCCTCATTTAGTTTATTCCTAAAAACCCATTTAGTTCCAATAACATTCTTATTTTTAGGTCAGGGAACTAAAGTCCAAGTTTCATTTATGTGATCTAATTCATCTTCCATAGCTTTTAACCAATGTTTATCTTTACAAGCTTCAGTAACAGATGCTAGTTCAATTTGAGAAATAAGACATACCTCTTCATTTGTTAGTCTTCTTCTTGTCATAAATCCCTTGTTCCTATCTCCAATGATTTGATCTTCAAAATGATTTAATCTTACATACCTTGGTGTCTTCTGAACTTTAGGTTCACTGCTCTCACACCAATTGGTAGGATAATCGGTTCCAGTTCATCTTCCTTTAAAGCATAGAACACCCATTCCTTTCCATTGCCAGATCCACTAGTAGAGTCTTCTGCCAGTTCATCTCTAGAGTCATCACTTACTCCTTCCTCATTGTCTATGTAGCATTGCTTACTTTTCTTGAATCTATATCTGCCTTGACTAGGATTAAATGATTTCTTAACTCTTTCCTCAAATCTTGCATTCCTTTTTGGACATCTAGATGCAAAATGACCAATCTTATTACATGCAAAACATTTAAAAGGTTCTTTTCCTTCATACTTACTTCCCGTCGGTCCTTTAGGTACTCTTCTACCAAATAAGGCTTTAAGTTTCTCAAATTCTTCATCTTCTTTCCACATGTCTTCCAATTCTTTTGCATATAGGACTTTCCAATCACTTTTTCCGATAGATGATGATGATGATGATGCATGAAAAGCAAGTTCAAACTTTACAGCTCCAGAAGATCTGAATTCTTCAAGCTCAAAAGTAGATAATTTTTTAGTCAGAATGTCTCTGTTAACAGAATAGTTAGCCATTGTTCTTAGCTCATTAATTGTAGTTGCCTTCATCTTGAAAGCCGGTGGAAGGGCTCTCAAGACTTTGGAAACTATTTCATCTTCACTCAGAAATCCTCCACAACATTGAATTTCCATAACAATCGCATTTACTCTTTCCATAAACACAACAATTCTTTCATTATCTTCCATCTTCAAGTTTTCATATCTTACCCGGTAACCATCAAGTTTAGCAATTTTGACAGTAGGATCACCTTCATTCAGAGTTTGCAATTTATTCCACATAACCTTTGCCGATGATTTATCAGTCAATCCCATGATTTGCTGATCAGTAAGTGCACACAAGAGGGCTTCTCTAGCTCTACAATCATTTTCAATATTCTTGTCCAAGTCTGCAGGAGTAGGATTGCCAGATGCTGGATCATAAGGTGTGTATCCTTTCTCAGTGATCTCCCAAATATCCTTGTCAGGACATCTAAGATGAGTCTCCATTCAAAATTTCCATGTCCCATAATTTGTTCCATCAAGCTTAGGGATTTCTCTTCTGAAAATACTTGCCAGTGGATTTGAAGTGTTAGCTACTATAGGATCTACCTCAAGCAGTTAAGCTTCTACAAAAGAGGACCAAAGCTCTGATACCAATTCTTAGGATAACTAGTGAAAAACTGAGAGGGAAGGGGGTGAATCAGTTGTTAACAGATTATAGCATTTAATCCACTTAATAACCTTAAACCAGATTAAGTACCGGTAAAGCGAAAATAGATACCGATAAGTAATAAAACTTAACAATAAAATAGATAATCAACACAATGCAACCATACCACATAACACAATGATTTGTATGTGAAAAAAATGGAAAGGGAAACACCACGGTGGGAAGCCTACCCATAGTCAGATGATACTTTTGTAGAAAGTATGTGATACAATGAGGGGCCTGCACATGCAGGAAGGCACACTTCCTAGAGCATACTACTCATTACAAAAGAGTCTCACTGAATATAGAGAAGTTATAACCACCTCAAGATAAATGGACAACAATCTAGAATAATGAATTGCTAGAGATAACATCTACCATACCTGATTACAGTTCCAATTAAGCTCAATACCGGAGGCCTTTGACCTCTTCCTTAATCCCAATTCGATCACCTATGATCAACCAAATATCCTTCGCATATGATATTGCATTCCAAGACCACGACACATAATCCCCATTCCCATACCATACCATGATCTACAATGAAATCTTACATCATTTTATACCAACCCTAAGGTCTAAACCAATTAGGTCGGCCACCTAAAAGATATTACAATAAGCTCATTACATAAATCCATATTACAATGATATGCCATGTAGGCTTAAGACCAAAATAACAATAACCAATCCATAGAACATTTTGAAACATCCTGGTAATGTGTAGAGAACACATTATCATGATACCGGTCCATAAACTAGATAGGCACCAGGCCTATTCTGGATCCACCATGCCAAACAAATGTCTTCAATCAGTTGAAGCATGATCAAAGAACATCTCTAGCATCCTAAAATCCATCTAGAAGCCTCATCAACACCACTTATGCATCCTATCAAGATTTCTCAGTGAAAGCTTTGCCGGTTAAACCTTAAACCAATGCCGGTAAGGGTTTACAAGAGTGTATGATAGCATCTAATTATAAGGTCAATACCAACTGACCAAACATGCTCCAGGAACATGTAACACATAAAATAAAACATACTCAATAGATCCAAACATACCAGAAGTGTCCAATAGATAGTCTCTTCTGTCAGTAACACTAGATCTTCTACCGGTAACCAAAACCTATCTATCGGTAACCAACTATAACAACTAGTGTTGACATCAATGACAAAACATCAATGCAACACATAATAAATCCATCCATAATGCCAAACCCAATTCAATCACCTATGATCGACCAAACCTTTTGCATATGATTACAACTTTATTCTCACACATTATTATGCCATAACCTTGACCTTATGCCCCAGTCTACAAAGAGATCTTACATCACATTTATACCAACTCGGGACCTAAATAATTAGGTCGGCCACCCAAAAGATGATACAATGAATCCATTACATAAACCCACAAACCAATGATAAAGAAAGTTGTCCTAAGACCTAAACCAAACAATAAATCCAACTGGTAACGCATCAGGAGAATCCACCAACACGTTACATAAACCGGTCCGTAACCTAGCAAAACAAGACCAGACCTAAAATAGGTCACCATAAGCCAAATGAAATAGCACCGATCAACTAGAAAACAAACACAACAACCATCAACATCCTGATAACCTTCTAGAAGCCGCACCAACACCACTTATCGAATTCATCAAAAGTTCTTCAATGATGCTCTGCCAGTAGAACCCTTACCGGTAACCAAAAGGCTTACTAGAATATATTATAGCTTCTGGATCACCATATCCTGAACCAATTGAATGTGACAAGCATCTGAACCACATGAATAACTAAAACCAGACCAATTCCACCAATCAGAATATACCAGAGACAAATCTCCTGATCATCATGAAATTCTAGGCACTCTACTGAAATCCGGTAGACAACCAAATAAGGTAGTGTTGACATCAATGACAAACATCAATGCAACACATAATCAATTCCTCCAAATTGCCAACACACTAGTCTCGAAATATTTACAACTTAAGAGAATAAACTCATCAACACAATCCACAATATATTGGCTTGAATTCCAACTTAGGTAAATGCTAAATCTCTATTAAAATAAGATTGAAGGAAAGATTCTGAGAGCATTTTCACATTTGAGTAGCTTCAAATTATTGTTTGACTATGAATAGCTTTGGTGGGGGCCACACCCAACTGGCATAACTTTAGGCTTTTTAGTTAAGGAACGTTTTGTGTCTTTGATTTAGTGAATGGTGGTTGTATTATCGCTATGGTTGATAATATGTCTCGGATTTTACATGATTTACACATATTATATGCATCAATAAATTAAACTTCAAAAAATAATTGAATGTGATTTAGAGAAAGGAAAATTAGAGAAACCTTTCATGGAGGTTTCTGCTATAGTGTGGTGAGGTCAAATTTTATGGGCTTGAAGTGCTCTCTACAATGATTTGAATTATATATATGTGGGGCAATAATATTTTCACAATTCCATATTTAGGATTAATTTAGTGTTAGAATTAAAAAATATTTTAAACTAGTTAAAAGATTTCTAGTATTTGGAATATTGCATTCAATTGAATTTTCTTGGTCTAATAGGTTATTAAAAAAATTAAATTTAATCAATTGGAAATCAATATTTTTATTAAAAAAATTATTTTTCTAAAATCTAAATGTAAGATTTTTAAGTTTGTAAATTCTAATTTTTTTTTGATAATTTGATTGACAACCAAGAAATAAAATATTATTTATAATATTATAAAGATAAAAATCATCATTGCTAGAATATATGAAATGTTCTATCATGTCTTTTTGTGTGGGTTTATATTTGGAACATGTAACTCATTGAATGGATTCAAGATTCATTGTTGATTGATGTCTAGTTTTATTCCCACAGATAACCTCTAGATTAATTTTTTGTTGAAATTTATATTTAACATTATTATTCTTATATCCATGTCTCTTATTGTTGTTCGATATAATGATAAATAAATTTAGTTATTATAAATGGTGTTCCAGCTGGTTTTTTGGCTACTTCACAGGGAGTTAGACAAGGAGATCCACTCTCTCCTTCCTTGTTAATAATCATGGCAGAGGCTTTCAACAGGATAATCAAGGCTAGAAATGAGCAAGGGATTTGGCTAGGTGCTCAAATTGAAGGAAATTCATTCTCAGTAACACATTCTTGTTTTGTTGATGACACTCTGTTATTTGGTAAGTCAAATGTCCAAGAGGCAAACCAAATAAAAAATACCTTTTATTTATACATGGTAGTTTCGGGCCAAAGAATTAATTCACAAAAATCACAGGTATACATCTTTAATATAAATTCAGTTATAGAAAATAAGATAGTGAACATCGTAGGTTTTACACAAGAGGTACTTCCATCCACTTATCTAGGCATCCCTCTCTTTGTGGGATCCAATAAAGCAACATACTAGAAGTGCATTATTGATAGAATCAAGAGTCGAATTTCAGCTTGGAAAGTGTGTTGGCTGTCATTGTTAGGTAGAATATTGCTTATCAAATCAGTTCTGTCTGTAATTCCTGATTACGACATGTCATTCCTCAAAGATCCTAGTGGAATTATTCAACAAATAGAGAAGTTGATTAGAGAATTTTTATGGAAGGGAAATATGTCGAGAGATAATAAGATACCATTGATTTCCTTAAAGGAAATGCCACTTGAAAAAGAAGTTGGAGGGGTGGGGTTGCATGATTTGTCCAAGAGAAACAAAGCATTCGGTGCGAAACTTGTATTGCAAATGACAATAAACTAGATAACAAATGGTGCAAAATCATGCAAGAAAATTATCTGGACACTACTAACCCTTTGCGGGTTATAACTATTCTTGATCTCCCAAAATGTTCATTTGTATGGAATTCATGATATCATCTCGAGATGTGATCAGAAAATATGTGTCTTGGGAAGTTCATAATGGAGAATATATTAAGTTTTGGGAGGACTCGTGGAATGGGTTACCTCCATTATGTCAACTTGATACTCTATCGAATGCAATCTAGACTTCTAAAACTCACTGGGGTTCCAATCTAATTCATTATGTTTCTGCAGTTCAACTTTTTTCAAGGAAGGTTATATGGAAAGACCCATCAGATATTCCCATTACCATGGGTCAAAGAGATTGTTTTCAGAAAATTTTACTACACCGAAGGGTAAATTTTTTTGATCAACAAGATAGGCTGGTATGGGCTCCTTCAAAAGATGGTGGATATTCGATAAAAATATGGTATAGAGCTGTTAGACAGATGGACTTGCAAAATGTTAAGCATATGGCTTTTTCCTTTTGTTAGAATGTTGTTATTTTACCTAAGGCGGGTTGCTTTGCGTAGCTAGCTCTAAGAAATAAAATTTTAACTAGTGATAAATTGGAGAGGTTAATATTGCTCAACCTTTTCGATGTGTTTTATGCAATGGAGATTATGAGATAGTGGATAATTTGTTTTCAAGATGCTCTTTTGCTCAAGAATACTGGTTCTTTGTGATGAATAAATTAAAGTTGATGATGCAACTACCTAATACATTATGGGATATGATGCAAGGTTGGCCTATTCTCTTTTCTAATTCGCTTTTTGCATGTATTTGGCAAGGCACCCCAGCTACAGTCATATGGTCAATCTGGTGGGAAAGAAATAGGAGAATTTTTAGACAAGTTGCTTCTCCAATTTCTAAGGTATTTGAAAGTATAGAGAAGTCTATATCAAAATTGGTAAACACTTATGTTAAGAATCCAAGTCATAAATCTTCATTTACATTTTGGGATGGTTCTCTTGTTAAGGAATGGAAATATTTAATTATCCTCCCTTTTCTTATAGCAAATGGTCGAAGTAGAGATCATTCAGTGGATAGAACTAAGATGAAATGGCAACCTCCTCTTCTAGGATTTGTTAAATAATACTTTGATGGTTCATTGTGAGGTAATCAGGGAGAATATGGTATAGGAGTATGCATTAGAGATCATATGGGTATTCTAAAGGTGTTCAAAACATCGTCTATCCCTCCAGGTACTAATAATGTGGCTGAGGCATAGGCCCCCCTTCCTGGTCTAGTGCTAGCCAAATTGAATTTCACTAGAATTCATATAGAAGGGGATTCATCTCTGATTATTAAAGCATGCATAGATAGAAATTCAATCAATTGGCAAATATCCTATATCCTTGAGCAAGCCTCGGCATTGTTAGATTCATTTGCAGAATATCAAATTTCCCATACTTATAGAGAGGGAAATAGAGTTGCAGATTTATTATCTAACATGGGATGTAATAAAATTGAATTGGAATCTTCAATTTTTAATCATGATCTAGAGACTCTCTCAAAATTGGCCGAAGTTGTTTATTTGGAAAGGGTTAAGGTCCCCTAAGCCTATCAGTTTAGAGATGGTAGTTATGGGATTTTTCATAACTTAATATTTGGATGGGAGATCTTACCAAGTGTTGGGTTTCAGATTTTTTCATAATGACACTAATGTTTTATTGTCGGCAGAGTGGGTAGGTTTTCTCATGTGGGCAGTACATGTTCCTCGAAAGTAGTCTGCGTAAAGTGTTAACACTTTGATTATGGTCACCGTGGAAGTACATGATGTAAACAACATTCCTTAGAAGGGCGATCATAACATGATTACAACAATCAATATCGCTATTAAATGTGTTTCCATGCTCTTAATCACTATAACTTCAGGGGAGGGGCTTATCCAAGATAGAGATATCATAATGCCAGGAACTTAACATCTATGTCAAATTCATTAACTATTGGTTAAGCATCAATGCTATTTTGGACATTTAAAATGGTAACAAAATGCCAACCATTTTTCTCCCTCCCATGTTGAGGATCTAGTCGGTGGGGGGGGTAGATTTTTTTTTGGGGGGGGGGCAATTCGGAGAAGAAGGGGGGGGAGCAAAGTAATAGGTAGTGCTTAGTCTATTGCTCTGACTTGGCCTAAGAATATGAATTCAGTTGAGCCGGTCGATGCTAGTTAATAGCCAGTAGGGGCAATTCTCAATCACAATGCATTACAGACTGACTATCACGCATGTTAGTTGTGAGTTTTACACCATCAATTTTGAAATTTATGGCGATATTGACTAAACTATTGCTAACACACTGTACATTAGGTCCGTTTTGGAGCCAGATTTGACATAGCCATATTTTTGAGAGGTTCAACTATACAAAGATTGACAGAATATGATTAATGGTGGGCTTAGGGGTTGGGTACTGCATGGTGGCATCTATCAATTTATGGATTATTACAGATCCCAATTTGGTCATGGGAAGTGTAATTCCCCGCTAGGAACCCCAAAGGAATACCAACAACAAGGGTGAAATAAGTTTTTTTTTTAAAGTATAAATCTAATTAAGTGCATTAATTGCTACAATGCACAATAATAACACAAGCGGAAGACTAACACCAGAATTCCTAAAGGGTTACCAATGAAGAATTAAACTAAAAGTTGTATTACACAATTACGATTAATTCAATTAACCATCATTACTCATAGAACAAAAATAAGCATATATGCGATAACAGGTTACACCATTAAAGATTGAAAGGATACAATATAATTTCTCTTCAATAAGAATTTACACCAATCATAAAAAAAGTAGATATACAACATCCAAAACTTAGGATTACATTGATCTTCCAATACATGGCTCTCAATATACATATAAAGTTTACAACTTAGATTAGATTACAAGGTTACATAAATACATTGATACAAAGGACCACATAGGTCTCCAAAGAATAATAATTTCCAACATGAGATAAAGCATGAGTCACGAACCACAGGAACACCTGCGAAGCCAATCCCTGCATGAAGGTATAGACAAGAACATCCGATGGGAAGTGGCACTACCACCTGACCATGTGATCCCAAACTGGAATCACCCCACCGTGCTAGGAGATAGCAGATGACCCTCAAGAAAGCAAAAGAAAGACATGGACGATAGAGCAAATGACTCCATGATCAAACAATACGACTCCACAAAATTCTTGGTGACTTAACATCACAATACTCAAGTGACTCGACATCACAATACATAAGTGACTCAATATCACAATACACACATGACTCAACATCACAATACACAAGGGACTTGACATCACAATACACAAGTGACTCCACATAAAAATACACAAGTGACTCTAAAGAGAGAGTGTCATCGCATAGCTTATGATGGTTACCATGGTAGGCCTCCATAGGTCTCGGCCCCCATCCCAGGTTATCCTGGTAACCTTTCCCGAACCTCTAGCTCCATCTAAGTCTAATGCGGACCCTACCAACCCTTCGTGAAGACAAGGTGGTCGATTTGCCATTCTACGCCTTCCCACTACATCTAGAGCCTATACGAGCACTAAACCATGTGTGGGGTACAATATCTTATATAATCTTACAATCTACCCACCTCCTAATCAATTATTAGGTTATCACTTATTAACTGACTTTCGAGGGGTTATCCCGCCATCCACTTCGGGCGTGACCCCCACTCGAAAGCCACTCTCTTAAAGGACACTAAACAAGCATGGTCACTCCATGAGGACCCTATGGCAAAGCAGACAACCATAACACCACTATCCAAAAACAAGTGGTCAAAGAAAAGACATACTAACTCTTGGTTAACCATAAGGAAAAGACACTACATGGTCAAGAAAATAAGGTCATCATGTATCACTTGATCAAGAGTTACCAAATACGCCACAACAGGACGACTAAATCAAAGATGAGATATAACCACAAATAATACTCTTTGTAAGGAAAGCTAATTTCACTAAGTCCACACTCAGACAATCTTTGATAAAACAACATCATAAATAGTTGCAAAATTCATTGATTGAAAATTGAATAAAGACACCCTTCATTTAATGCATCATTCATTTCTATATAATTTCCAATTCAAAATTCCAACAAAGTAGTAAAACCCATATTAATTATTTAACCAAATAAAAATATGAATTACATTAAAACATATTATACATTTCCACATTATATCCAAATTATCAATTCGATTTAATTTAACCAAGAATTGATAAAACTAAAACCATATTTACATATATATAAATATGTATATACATAAATATTAGTAACTTTAATAAACTAAGATTTTAACTAAGATATAAAATTTAACATTAAAACTAACATTAAATTCATTGCATTTAATAAAAATTTTAACAGCACATTAAAATGCAGCGCGAGGGTAAAGCATGTGGTGGGCAATGCCCTACCCATGGGTAGTGCTGCCGCTGGAGGCAGCAGACACTACTTGCCGGTAGTGCTACTACCGCCGGTAGCAGGCACTACCGACCAGTAGCAGTCACTACCGATCGGTAGTGCTGCTACCTGTGTAGCAGTCACTACCGACTGGTAGTGCTTCTACCGTGGTAGCAATCCACTACCGTCCCACGTGGTGGGGCTAGCCCGCCACGTGGGTAGGGGTTAGATTATTTTATAATATATTTTTCTTTTTAAAACAATTTAATGTAAATGGTAAATTGATAAAACACAAGAGCCCCAATTATATAAAGATTTTGGGCAACATAAGAAGAATTTAAAGGAAATGAGAAGGATTTTGATAAATTTCTTCACTTCCATTACACAGGAAGAATTCCATGCATCTTGCAAGAGGCAAACAACCAATTTTTGCCAACATAAACCCCAAATCTTGAGCAAATAGAAACTAGAAAACACACATAAATCTAAATCTATTCCTTTCTATACCAACTACAAGAGATAATTCAAGAACTTGATTTTGCAAGAGCAAATAACAAACAACAAATAGAAGATGAACCATTTCCTTCCCATATGCACACATTTGATATGAATTCAACAAAATCATCAATAACAACTACTATTCCTTTCAATCCAACATTCAACAAGAATCTACCAAGAGATTTTCAATTTTCAAACACACGGGAAGCAACTTAAACATGTAATACCCTGAAAATGGTCATCTAAACCATGAGCCCCTAATTTCGACAACATCACCAAGCTCCAAACCAAAGGCAATTAAATCAATATTGAGCACACAATTAATTAATTCTTCAATCATTAAATGTCACATGGCAAGTGAATTATTCTATATTAATTAAATCATTCCAAGAAAATCATTTTGATCAATTATCCTATTTAATTTATTAAATATCCTAGCATATTTAATTAATTAATAAATTTGCCATTTAATCATAAAAAAGGAATTAATTTACTACAAAAGAGGAATCAATATGCAAAGCAAGAGTTAAATTGAAAATAAAATAAAAGAATTGAATTGAGAGAGAAATCAAACTTGAGATATTATTTCTTTCTTCTAAATTGAGATAACTTGAAATCAAAAAAGCAATTAAAAGGAATTTAATCATTCTCTAAAATTGGAACTCAAAGCTTTTGAGAAAAGAAGTTCAGTTGCATTGAAAAGACTCTTTTCTTGAATAAATCAAAGAATTACCTATTTTCATCTCAAGTGCATGGAATTAATTGAATTATATTTCTAATGCGCACTCAAACTTCTTTTCTGAATGCATTCAATAAAACTATAGTTAGAATCTATCTCAAGGTTAACTGAATCTGATTTCTCAATTATTTCAATTATCCTAAATTGTGCTTTTTCTTGATCTCTCTTGTGATTCTCTATAAATTCAGCCTTCACCTCTCATTCAAAACACCCTGGAGATTTATAGTTATTATGCAGTTTTTGCTCTGGAGTCATTGAAGATATCGTGTTTGCTTTTTTGAGATTATTGCCTCTTAGTTTAGATTTTTGCATATTTAGTTCAATCATGATTGCTTGAATTCATATAGCTTACTATCCATCCATCTAGCATAATCTTGCATCCATTTATCTTAATATCATACTCATATAGATTAAATCCTTCATCTTGGTGTAGTCTAGTCACTTTTATTGCTTATACAAATCTGAAAGCAAGTCTATACTCGCATCTTTTAGAAGGCAATTGGTCGAATTGTTATGGTTATATTATTCATGCTTATATCTATCTAACCATACATGTAATGACTTAATTGAAGTGTTGTCTTCTGCAACTTACAAACTTATTCCACTTTTTCACACACACATTTGTGGTGCATGTTGTTCACCAAAAGTGATAACACAAGACACCTGTAAATCTATCTATGAGATAGCCAATCTCAATCAATGAAACACCTCAGGGCTTGGACAACATAACATAGGATCCTAATGATCCTCCTGCACTTCAGGTTCTACTAGACCTAGGGGGGGACACCCTTTTGATGCACTGAATACAACAATCACAAACATAAGACTGCATCAACAATGAGCAGACAGACCATTCCACAAGCTCACCAAATTAGGTAACATGTACAGATGGGCTGGATCTTATACAAATAATAGGTGAAATAGAGATTTGGAAGGATAGAACATTAACCCCTAAACATAAAGGGAAATAGATTTATCTTTTAAATTGTTTGATCGGAAAGACATCCCCAAACTTGTAAGATCAGTGCCTTATCCAAGGGCAACAGAGTCACACATCAAACTATAAATGAAACCTTATACTGCAAATCCATCTTCATTATTAAATATTCATGCATTTAATGCCTCGCATAAATGCATTACTAAGCTCACTCACAGAAAATATCAAATCCAAACACTATATTCCATTATTCATGATTTATTACAGAATTTAAATTCTTCCTTGAAGAATCCCTGCAAACAATCACAATTACCTCCTTGAGATAACAAATCTCAGCCTCCTTGAGGATCTGATTTGAATATAATGAAAATACAAATCCAGAGACAACTTCTGTGTGAATTTGTGCATGCCTTACATACACAAGAACCTGCAACTAAGAACACCTATAGCAAAGAGTTGAACTCCATTACTGAAAGGATAGCCCTGCTCTGTACCATCTGGAAGAATACTCAGAATTGGAAGCCATGAAAACTGGAGCCATTCTCCAAATTTCTAGAACCCTTACAACTGAGAAGAATTTGGAATAAAAGGGAGAGGGAACTAGATCAAATCTACAACTGAATTGCCAAGTGTCTCCTCTCTAATTGAATTTTGTTCCCATGGAAACTGCCTCCAAAATATCCCACATTTGTCAAAATTAACCTCATAATCAGATTCCTCACTCCAAGAGCTTTCCGGCGATATATAATACTTTATATTTTGGCCAAAATTTAGACCCTGGGCGAATTAATTCCCATTTGTGCTCAATCATTTAAATATTTCGAATTTTAATATAGTCAGAACTATATCATTTATTCATTTTAATTTTGATTTTTGCCTCCATTTGTGCTCTGACGCCTTGCCACGTGGCAGCCTCTGATTGGTTGATGGGGTTGATCGGATGCCACCTAGGATGACACCTCATCACCGCCATGTCATCTGCTTCATCACTGCCACTTGGCCGCCAACTGTGTGCCACCTCACCGGGACCCGCCTACTGGACTGCCACCTATCACGACATGTGGACGACTCTTGTTCACTTTCGCTATTTCGCAGGGTGTAACTCGCGTGCATCTTCCCTTCGCGAAATAGCACGCACCGTCGATCCATCTCAAACTTGCTCACTTGTTAACCTGACCTTTCTTTGCAAAATTTTGCCTATCTGCCTCAGGAAGCGTGCCCACATGGGGTCCACCTAGTCGCCATCCAGTCAACTCCTCCATCACCTCGAGATCCGTGCTCACGCGTAGGCCCACTTTGGGTGCCCATAGGCACCATCTGTCAAAAGCCTTTATGGCTTAGACATTATATTATTGTGCGTTCTTGCTTATAAACATCAAAATAGTGCACTTCCCAGCCAATGTGGGATAAAGTGATTTGCCTGTAGCTGTACTTTTGGAGCTCTTTTCTGAGACTTTCATGGCGATTTCTAGATTTTGCTTGGAAGAATGCTAAAGACTAACGCAAGGGGGAAAGCTATTACATTTTTGCATTATTGTATTTGCTAAGAAATTTGTATTTGCTGCTAGCATTTGTTTTAAACCACTCCATGCCCATTCAAAACTATCATGTGCCATTGGAGATGGGCACTCAACCTGCCAATATGCATTTTGCTAAAGGACTTGTCTCTTACTTGTTGCGTGGGAGAAGCTTTAGTTGTTGATTGTAGTTGCTTAAAAGTTCCCATGCTTTTAGAATGCCACGTGAGGGAGGAGGGAAGCTCTGTTAAATTGTTTTTGCTGCAACTTCAATGCCTGGGCCAACCACCATCATTTCCATGTTCCACGCACAGGAGGGGGAGTGCTGGTATTTACTTTGCATTATTAAGTTTTTAGCTGCCCTTCTCCAGCCATCACGTGGGAGGAGAAATATGGTTTTATAATTGCCAAATTTCATTTGCTTGAAAACCTTTGCTGGGGATGGCATTACACTTGCCAGATTGCATTTGTTGTAAGGTTTCAACCTGCCCCTTCACTCACCACGTGAACTGCTGGGAGGTCTTTGCTGCTGCTCCTTTACACCACAATCTTGCTGCTCCAATGTTGCAGTAATAGTAGCTGCTGTGTTGGTTAAATGTGCGTTGAAACTTTGACAGCAACTTTCTTGCCATCAAGGTGCGAGTAGCATGCACTTGAGCAAGCGAAGCACATGCCAATGGGATGAAATTGAACTCCAAAAAACACTTCATGGGGAAGCTTTCCAAGTTCTTTTGTGGACACATCACAGATTTGTGAATATGAAGATGTGGGACACTTGTTCAACATTGAAATCCTCATCACGTTTACATACTCCCGAGGAATCAAGCATTTCGAATTGTCCAATGTATTAACCAAGCTTGATATAGATTCCCTCATTCTCATACAAAAAAGAACATTGACACATGTCATGGTATTCTTCAAACACAATATTTAAACTTTGTTGTATCAACAACGAAACTCTTGCAATCTGGAAGGATGCTGACAAATCAAGCTGACAAATCAAAGGAGACACCCTTGACATTCACAATGTCTTTAACCTTGAATCCCCAATGGCTGCTACCGATATGAACTTTACCTGACTATGACTTGTGGATTGCATCATTATCTGAATATTCTGAAATTCCCCCAATAAACAAAAATCGCCAATAAAATCAATCTGCGGGCATGAGCCAGGTCGGGCACCAAAGTGGGTCCGACTAAAAAAAAATTCGATTTCAAGCAACTGGCCTTTGAAATGCTTCACGGACCTCAAACATACCTCTGGAAACGATCGGCATCGTTTTCGGATCATTAATCCGCATTTTACAACCTTCAGGCAATTACGCCACAATTTTCGCATTTAATCGCGAAGACGTAATTTTCAAACCTGTCAAAACACCTTTCTGGAGCTCGCCATCTGACAGGCATGTACTTTGATATACAAGGATGACATCTACCAAACGGTTTCTCAAGATGAGTCCCGAGCGAAGAGATAATAATTTCCGAAAATGGCCAACTGGCTTTGTCGACACTGCGGACCTGATGAAGTCAATGTTCTGGCAACACATGATGCCTTTCTCAAAAATATCAAATGACCTCCGTGGGTCCTCAAATTTGAAACATAGGTACCTTAAAGTACATATTAAATCTTTGAATTCTCAATTTGATCACCAGACTGACAGGATGCAAATGGCGCGCTCACCAAAATGGCTACATTAACTAATATAACACTGGAGTGCGGATAACTGAATTTGATGGCAAAATGATCTCTTTTGAAAACCGATCAAACGGATTGGTAGAGCCTTGAAATTTGAAACGTAGCTCACCATTTATACCAACATTAGCTCGGAACAAACATTCTGACATGACGCTCACCAGGACATTTTTACACTTGTGCAAACATCACAAACTACAAACGGATTGAGCTTTGAAAACTGAGCAAACGGATTCATAAGGACTTGAAATTTTGCATGTTGACTCACATTTATGCATAAAATTAAATCCATTTTGAAATTCTTCATGATAATAAACATGGAAAAAGATATAAACACCCAAAGTAGGCTACTTAATAAAATTTGCACTTGTGCCTAGAATGCACTTTCAGCTCACCCCTCGAAATGGGTACCTAGTAAACTTATCCAAACTGAATTTTGAAAGTTGCACATCACTGCATAGGCCAAATGAAATGTGTGGGACATGAATCCCGAGCCTTACCCTCTGAAAATCAACCGGCTCCATTTTACCCCCTTGCTAACTAGGCCATTCAAACTGACTTATTTTAATCATTTGGAAATGCAGGGCAAAATTTTGAAATAGGCCTATAAACTTGACTCAGTTTTAATCAGTCCCAATAGTGCCCACCATGGGGCAGAACACTACATCTTTCGACCTCAAAGACTAATTTTTTTTCTTTTCTTATTTTTCTTATTTTTCAGTTTTTTTAAATTTTTTTTTTTTTGGATTTTCATCCGTACAGTTTCTATGAATTATCGTACGAGTTTTCCCACAGTGCTAGATGACAAACTGTAATTATTGTGCGATATCGTATGACTCAGTGAGAATTATCGTACGGTACTCTATATTTCTGGGTTAAAAAGCATATTTCATTTGTCGAGTTTTCTTATTCAATTTTCATCATACTAATGCTGACCCTGGCTTGTTGTTCGTCTATCTAAGAAATTTTCACAGTCTAATCAGTTTTTGCATAATGCTTGTCGAAGAATATGCTTGTCGCACAAAGACAATATGACTATTGATTTGTTGTCTTTGCAGGTTGCTTGAGGAGATTCAAGCAAACATTATGTATTCATTAAATTCATTTTTTAGGCACCTAACTTTCTATCTGGTTAAAGAACAAATGTATATTTCGTGTTTTAAGAAAATTCTGAGAGGTAGGAGAGTATGTGCTTTTCTGTATAGGTAATCACAAATCTAGACCCTTGAGGCTTTTTCCTAAGTTTGAGATTTGTATATCTTTAGTGGGCCTGCCCTCCTGGGGAGCTGATAACTCTAAGCCATTACAGCCAGTGAGAGGGGAACGACACAAGTGGGAATGACTAAATGCCAAGTACTCCAACCCACTATAAAATAAACGTGATTTGATGAAGATCAAGTCAACGACAGTGCTCGGGAATAGCTCTCCTTTGTACCTTCGAGTTTATACCCCGACGCGTCGAATGGATCCCTTACTAGTTCCAATTAAAATTAGAAGCTACCCGGTTCACCTCCGAAAGGGGGGATAATCTTTGTGCAAGAGAGATAGTAACTCTCCCAAGATACTTGCCATTTTGTGCCCCCATTAGCGTTTGGAGTTGGCTAATACGACGTTGATAATCCATTGCATGAGACTCAACGATCATATTCTGATTAGCTATTGGGTGTGTACCTGGGTCCGCAAGCAAAGGTTTTCTTCTCTCTCCAATTTTCATTGGGTTAGCGTGTTGTGATTGGAGTCATTATACATATTGTGTGTTTACTCTATTTTCATCCCTGAAACTGAAACTGAAATACCAAAACTCAAGAGAACAATAAACAACTCAGTAGTCGAAACTCTGTCCGTGTGAAAACTAGTCTATCAGTAGTCGAAACTCTGTCCATGTGAAAACTAGTCTATCCTAGTCAAAACTATGTCCGTGTCAGAACTAGTCTATCAGTAGTTGAAACTCTGTCTGTGTCAAAACTAGTCTATCCTAGTGAAAACTCTGTCCATGTCAAAAACTAGTCTATCCTAGTCAAAACTCTGTCCGTGTCAAAAACTAGTCTATCTTAGTCAAAACTCTGTCTATGTCAAAAACTAATCTATCCTAGTCAAAACTCTATCCATGTCAAAAACTAGTCTATCCTATTTGAAACTCTGTTCGTATCAAAAACTAGTCTATCTTAGTCGAAACTCCTTCCGCATCAAAAACTAGTCTATCCTAGTCAAAACTCTGCTCGTGTCACAAACTAGTTTATCTCAGCTGTCCAAAAATTCAGTCCATATCAAAACTGGTTGTCGTTAGTCATTAAAAACTCAGTCTATCAGAAATTTTGTCTTTGTCCAGTAAATTGTCATACGAGTCTTCTGATTTATCATCCTACTACATATCTTCTATCATATGAAATTTCAGCAGGTCTAACAATTTTTTGTCTGAGCCTCTGTTCTGTGTCGTACGAAACTTGATAATCTGTCATCCTACTTAGGGAAGTGTCGTATAACCCTTGATTCTGTGTCATACAAAACATCATCACATTCATCAATTTGTCGTCTAAGGTATATGCATCTGTCATACAAGCTTAGGCAACAACTCGTACGAAATACTGCTAATGTCGTCTTGGAGCTATTAAACTATCGTCTGGTCTTGTAAAACCTGTCATACGAATCTATGATTTTGTCAGTCCAGAATAGTCAAACTTGCCTAAAATAGTCTACAACAAGCATAAAACTAGTTATCATCATTCTGAGCATAAACAAATCAAAATAGTGTACCTCTGCCATTTGTGTTGCACGATTTTGTTGATCATCTTTTCAGCTAGTTCAATCAACCATTTATCAAATTTAAGTCACTTAGATAACGTCTTACACATGATAGATCATTTCTGAAACTAGACTGAGTCTTAGTCACTTCTCTTAAATCAAACTAGGTAACTTAGATAAACATCTTACATAGGATAGATCTTTCCTGAAACTAGACTAAATCTTAGTTGCTTCTCTCAATCGATACGTTATATGAACAACTAGCTCCAAACTTGATCTTAACTTCTGCATCACAAACAACTTTAGGTCACATCTATCAATAATAATGCCTATTCAAACCACAATTTTTCGTAAGAAAGATGCCAAAGGCAAAGGACAATCCCTTTCATATAAAGATAATCCATTTTACGTAGAGGATCCTCTCACTAATAAACCTTCATCATCAAATATGCCAGTTTATGATCAACCCTTGTCTCCCACCATATCTAGAACAAAACAAGATAGATGAGCTGCTAAACACAATACTTATGACGATCTTAGTATCCATGATACCGACAGTGATTCCTCATCAAGTGAATCTGAAGCCTCCGAACCTCCAGAAATTGATATTCATAAATGTAAAAAGGATAAAGATTTTCGAAAAATGATGAAGGTTATCATGGCTAGAGAAAAAGAAGACTATTTTCTAGAACTAGCAAAACAAGATGCTAAACTTCCTACTGGTTATGACGTTAAGACCCTCATCACTAAAGAGGAAGAGTCGCCCTTAGCAATGGTAAACAAATAATTACAAGCGTTACAAACTCAGATCACAAAACTGAAGAACAAGGATAAATAGTCAAAACAATATTCTCTTGACATAATACGCCCATTTCCATTTGACAAAAAAATTTACATGCCTCCATTTCCTTCACGAGTGGAGATCCCAAAATTTGACAAATATGATGGTAACTCAAATTGGATGATCGAGTATCACTAATGAGCATTTGATGAAAAGTGGTAAGTGGTCCAAATTGTATTGAAATTGACTTGAAGAATGATCTCGGATTTCAATTTCGATCCTGAAAATGGAATCAGGATGGGCAAATTAGCTAAGGGTACAATTTTCATGTCCATTGGAGAAAGTTATAAAATTAGGTTTTGGGCTATATAAGGGGTCAAAGTGTCATTTTCAATTCATTTTAACCTCTCCAAGTTTGAAATTTGAAAAGCCTTCTACGAAGAAAAATGGTCATTTCGATCCAGGAGCATTGATTTGAGCACTAAAGATGTCATAATCGACCTCAGAACTACGAGCCAGCGCTGAGTGACTAATTTTTAGCCTTCATTTCATCAATTTTGAATTTTTTTGTTGATTTTTTGAATTTTTAGTCTTGTTCAAGTCGGTCGTTGTCATTTTGTCGTGCGAGACAACATATTGTGTTGTACGAGAAACTGCTTTGTATTGTTTGTCATTTAAGTCCATTAGATTTGTCATTTAATACCTCCCCTTGTATCGTACGAGTTTTTGATGAAGAGACCATTTTGTCGTGCGATGCTTTTTTTGTATCATATCAGAGTCTTTTGTCATCCTATACCTATTCCTGACTCGTACAAGTTTCTGCCCACACTGTGAAATGTCATATGAAAAACAGTGAGCATTTTTAAAGGTGCAAACATGAAATTTTGATTTTACAATTGATGTATTTGGATTTGCGTGATGTTTAAGTTGTTTTATAGCATACTTTGGATGATTCTCTGATGCTCTGTTGTTTTATTGTTCTAGGTTTGATTACCACATGTTCTTTTTTGATGTGTCTATCCTCCTACTATGAGGCTAGTGCATGTGTTATCCAATATAGACAAAGCACATATTGATTTGTGTGGGTTTACCCACCTTTTACAAATGCCAGATATCCATGTGAATCACGGGATGCTCACAACACTTGTGGAGAGATTTCACTTTGAGCATAACACATTTCATTTACCAGTTGGGGAGATGACCATCACTCCAGAGGATGTTTGCAGGATTCTCAGGATTCCATTAGCTGGGGATAAGATGGATTACGATTCTGCACAGCGTCCTAGCTTACTAGCTTTGAGACAGGTATTTCATGATGAGGACATCCTTATGCGGGCTATCAGCTGGGATGATATGATGACCAGTTACAGTGAGCAGTTTCCACTGGCTTGTGTCTTAGTAGGATTTATCTGTTGTTTCCTTATGCCAGACAGGGGACAATAGGGTTTCTTATGCGGTTGGGCTAGGATGTTTTAGAGGCTTGTGGATCACCCTGAGAGATTAGAATGGGGTTCATGTGTTTTATCCCACATGTATCGTGAGATGCATGAGATTGTATACAGAGAGGGGAAGAGCATGGACGCAGGGGTATTGATTTTATAGATATGGGTCTGGGAGCATATCGTAGTTTGCAGACCTATAGTGGATGATGCCAGAGATCCATAATAGCCGATGGTTTATAGATATTCTGGATACATTACTCAGCCCCATCTAGGCAAGATGGAGTACTAGAGTCGGTAGCTGGATGACCTGATAGTTGTCGTATAGAGACCGTACAGGGGTCTCGAGCTTTGGGATGACTAGAGAGCTATGAGGAGAGATATGTTCATGACTCATCCTCTTATGGGCAGATCTATGACAATCATTGAGCTATTTGTTGTATCTCGAGTTATGAGGCAATATGGTAGGCCTCAGGAGATTTCACAGGAGTTTACTGCGTACACTCGTTATGTAGATGAGGAGAGACGAGGATGGGCCCCTAGGCTGTCCTACGCTTTGAGCATGTAGGCACTAACAGGGTTACAATGACTTTGGTGGGATTATCTGGAGGATATTGCAAATGCGGGGGTGTTTCCCCAGTATAGGGATTGGTTCTAGTAGCATCCGTTCCCTAGATTTACAGATCCAATAGAGTAAGCGCCTCTTATAGAGGAGATTAAGGATGATGCCCCTACACAGGCACAGGGACAAGCACTGGGAGAGAGATAGGGACAATGACGGAGAGCAGAGGCTCTGAGGCAGGAAGGTGGTAATCCTAGTGTGAGCAGTAGTAGGGTACTAGCTGGGATGAGGCAATAGCAGAGAGGAGAGGGTGGATCTCTAGGAGCTATTGGTGTGAGGATGAGTGGTGTTAGGACAATGGACGGTGTAGGAGAGGAGGAGTGAGCAGCTCCTAGATAGGTACAATAGAGGAGGGATGAACAGGGTGGAGGTGGAGGCAAAAAAGGAGGTGGAGAGCTTGTGAGGGAGCAAGGGGAGCTGATGCAGCATGATCGATGAGAGCGCGATTAGCAAGTCTGTCGTCACAGTTGACAGTGGCCAAGACATAACTTGCAGAGTGAGACTGACAGCTGGCGAACCTCAGAGCGAAGTGAGATCATCAGTTAGTAGAGGTCAGAATTGAGCGTGATCATCAACTGGTGGAGCTCAGAGCAGAGCACGATCATCGGGTCATAGAGATGAGAGCAAAGCGAGACGCTCTTCAGTAAGAGGTCTTACACCAAACTAGTCAGACAACTTATTACATTGCAGCTTATAGCATAGCAGTTCCTATAGCACAACAACTTTTTCCCTATTCCCAGTATATGGCTTGATCTGAGGGAGCTCGAGCATTGAGGCAGGATGCTGGTTAGCAGGCTCCACCTCCTCCACCACCTAGCGATGAGGGAGAGGCCAAGGGTTAGATGTTTTGTAGCTCTTATATTTTGTAAGATACCCCATTTTTTGTAGCCCATACGATTCTTGGTCTGATGGGAGATTGTATATGACAGTTATATCACTTGTACCATGAGATAGTGATGATTATATATACGAGATCTTGATTTGATTTCACTGTACTTGTGTCAATCAATTTATGAGATTCTTTTCTATATGCTTTATTCTATATGTATGCATATCTTTTCAATATGGATGTATGTAATGCAAATGAATATGAATGTTCATTTTTATTTCTTTTCATATGCAAATAGATGATGAAAATGAGTAACCAGTAATGCAATTTTTATTTATTTTTCTATGCAATAAGATGAATGCAAGTAAGTGTATGGATCTATATAAAATGCTTATGTATGAAACTAACATCTCAATACACAAGTAATTGATCAGAGAAATGATGAAAAGGAAACCACTTAGCTGAGAAATGATGATACTTCAAACTCTCATTCAGAAGATAAAGAGATCATTGTTATCATGCACAAAATGCTCGAAATGCACAAAATGTAAAATGAATGCAAACTAAAAACTAGTCACTGGATTTGAAATGCTTAATGTTCATCATTGAGCGTTTACAAACATAGTAGGTAGAATAGAGTTCCTTCCTTTTCATGTGCAATATTAATTATGTTGTCCGCAATGATCCTTTTTCGTTCATATCCTTGGATAGATTACGCATGGACCCGGATTACACATTTAAAGAAATTTGCTCAAAATAGACAAAGAAATGATGCCAACCTCCTTGTAGCATACAAATAAGTGGAGTCAAGACATGTGTGGTGATTTCACCTTGATGTGAAGGCTCTTATCATAGACACCTAGTTGATTAGATGTTTCAAATCATCAGAATCATTCCTACAAGCAGAAAACAAAGAAAATATTATGCCCTCAATTCTTGCTCCTCTTAGTCAAGATAGACTTCCTTGAGTTACTCAGAGGGAATAATAATCAAAAATCAATATAAAAGACAACACACAAAGAAATATTTCATGCATATCTCAAACTATTTAGTGATTGTTTTCAATAATGTTGTTTTGCTTGTGTACTAAGTGATAAAACTCTTCAGTAGTTAGGAGATAGGTGACTGACTCAAATTGGACGATCGAGTATCATTGACAGAATGATGATTTGGTTGATACTTCTTATGACACGTAAATTACTCAGTTGATTACCCTAAGACTAGGACATTGATCAATTTCAAGCCATGAGGGTTCTAAAAGAACTAGAATGTCACAAAAGCAACTAAAATATATGTACAAGTGAAATCAAAGATGCGGGAAGCAGGAAATGCCAACGTTGCATTGATAGATGGAGCGCTTGAGTACAAGAGGTGCCTGTTTGCCAGGTTTTCACCTACTTGGCAAAGATTTTTTTATTTTTTTATTTTTTCCAGGACTTTTTTAGGATTTTTAGGATTTTTTTTTGGACATTTTTCAGCTGTACAAGTTGCTAGAGCAGAGAATACTAAATGAAGAACTTTTTCAAGTGGATGGTGTTAATCGGTTCACAAAGTTGTTCTCCTTTTGATGTTGAGAGATGATAGGCACCAGAGCCAAAGACTACAGTAATGATGTAGGGACCCAGCCAGTTGGTTCAAACTTCCCTTTGTTGTCTTGAAATTGTTGATTTTTAGGATTTTCTCTCAGAACAAGGTCACCAACCTGAATTTCTCATTGTCAAACCTTCTTGCTATATCCTTTAGAGATTCTCTTTTGATACACTCTTAGATGATCAAACACCACTTGCTGACGTTCATCTAGCAACTCGAGTTCTTGCAATCTAGATATTTTGTAGTCTTCATCAGTAACAAGACCTTGCAAAGAAACTCTCAAAGACGGTATTTCCACTTCAATAGGTAATACTGCTTCAGACCCATACACCAAAGAAAAAGGTGTAGCCCTAGTAGGTGTTCTAATACTTGTTCTATAAGCCCATAGTGCAGGATTGAGCTGTAGATGCCAATCCCTCCCAGATTTTTTCACTAATCTATGTAAGATAGTTAGCAGGTTTCTGTTAGATGCTTCAGTCTGTCCATTTCCTTGAGGGTAATATACGGATGACCAGTGCTGTTTGATTTTAAATTTCTCATAGAGCTCGTCTAGATCTTTATTCTTGAATTGTCCTCCATTGTCAGACACGATGGATGAAGGTATCCCATACCTGCAAATGATATAGTTAAGGATGAATAGAGCTACTTGTTTATCAGTTGCTTTGATGAGAGGAACCGGTTCCACCCACTTAGTGAAGTACTCAGTGACAGTTATGATAAATTTGTGTTCGTTGGATGATGCAGGATATATTTGACCAATGAGATCAAAGGCCCATTGCTAAAAAGACCAATGTGTAATGAAGGGCATGAGATCCCTTCCTGGAGCATGTATGAGATTCCCATGTAACTAACACTTCTCACAAGTTTTAGAAAATTTTATAGCATATTTCTCCATGTCTGATCAGTAGTATCCAGCCCTTAGTAGTTTCTGAGCTAAAGTAAGACCATTTGAATGAGATCCACAAATACCTTCATGGACTTCCGATAATGCACGTTGGGACTCTTCAGTTTCTAGACACCTAAGAAAAGTACTATCCAAACCTCGCCTAAATAGGTCATTAGCGATGATGACGTATCATGAAGCATTTTGGATTAGGTTCCTTTTCTCATTACGGGTAAGATTCTCTAGGACAATTTTGTCTCATAGATAAGAGTAAATATGGCTGTAACGAGATGAGTCATGTCCAATAATAGAATAGACCATCTAGGACTCAAAAGAATCATAGGCAAGGTAATGTAACTCTTCCACCAAGAATTCAAAGCAAAAATTAGATTCTTGTAACTTTGGTATGGATGCCAAGGTGGCCATAGCATTTGCTGCTCTGTTTGTAGATTTGGGAATCTACTGGAATGATACAAAAGTAAAATATTTCTTGAGATCATCCACCATTCTCTTATAAGGCATCAATTTCTCATCTCGAGTCTGAGATGTATCATTGATTTGATTGATGATTAGCTGAGAATCTCTATAGATGTGTAATTCCAGAACCTTCCATTCGATAGCCAACCTGATCTCGTTTACCAAAGCTTCATACTCTGCAATGTTGTTTGTACAAGGGAAAATAATCTTATAAGCCTTCAATATTGAATACTTTTGAGGAGTAATAAAAATTATTCCAGCACCGGAACCATGTTGAGTAAAAGACCCATCAAAGAACATCTTCCATGATTGTTGAGTAAGGTGCATTATTAATTCATCTAGAAATTCTATATGCAGAGGTTGAGTGTCTTCAAGTGGAGCATCAACAAGTTGATCTGCAATTACCTGTCCTTTGATGGCTTTGTGTTCCACATATTCATTATCAAACTCTGTAAGAACCATGACCCATTTAGCCAATCTTCTTGTAAGTGTTACTTTGTTGAGAAGATATTTGAGCGGATCAATCTTAGCTACTAGCTTGATGGAATGTGCTAACATGTAGTGTCTCATTTTTTGTGATGCAAAGACTAATGCCAAACATGCTTTTTCTATTATAGTATAGTTCAATTCATAAGACACCAATGTTCTGCTGATGTAATATATAGCTCTCTCTCTTTTATTTTCATCTTGTTGTGCCAAAGTGCCCCCAATGATGAATCAATAGCTCATATGTATAAGACCAATGGTTTACCTTGAATTGGTGGCATCAGTATTAGTGGACTAGATAAGTATTCTTTGATTTGTTGAAGGTGTTGTTCACATTCCTGATCCTAGTTGTATATTACCCCTTTCCTCAATACTTTTGTGAAAGGTTGAGCCTTATTTGCTAGCTAAGAAATATAGCATCTGATTGACTAGAGACATCCTTGTAACTCAGCTTACTGGAGAAATAATACCTAATCATCATCAAACTCTGACTCCTCTATCACGGATGTTGGGAATCTATCTATTGATTTTTGTTACTATTGAACCACGCTATGTGGTCTAGTTTGGTATAAAAAATGGTGCTACGAGTAGGTCTATTGGATTTGGTCAACTAAATATTAACGTGCACTTGAATGATCATGTTGTAACTATTCCTGGTCTCGAGACATTTATGCAAGGTAGTCTTCTAGAACTCAACTTGTCGGTTCAAAGTTATGATGATAATACCATGAAATCTCTCAAATCTGTCCAAACTTTATCTTTGGTACATCCTGAACTAATTAACTGTACTCTCCAAAACCAACCTATGAATGTATCTATCTTTTCCAATGACTATACATTTGCCTACTACCTCAATGCAGTTGAACCAATGGACTCTTCCACCAACAAACAAAGTGAGAACATGACTAAAACAGATATCAAGTATCTTAGTTTCAAAAAAACAAAAGAAGAAAAATAAAAGATCTGATGGCAAAAACCATATTGAGGCGGTGTCAGAATCAAAAAGAGAAAAAATAAAGGATGTACCTAAGGGTGAAAAACTCTCTGAGGCACCTGAAGGTGAGATACTTGATATATTGCCAAGTCATTTCTAGGAAAGGTCTTCTATATTGATTGAACCAATGCAACTAGTAAATATTGGGAGTCAAGAGACACCACATATCATCCACTTAGCTCAATCATTATCAGCAGAAGAGTTGAAAGATTTCAGCAATCTCTTTTTAGAAAAAAAGATCAACTTTGCATGGACATACTCTGATATGTCAGGCCTAGATCTCGATCTTATCATGCACCATCTTTCTATCACACCAAGAGTTAAAGCAATCAAGCAAAAACTCTGCAAGATGCACCCTCATGTGGCACTGCTAATCAAGGCTGAGCTAGAAATTTTAAAAAAAACTGGATTAATCAGAGCAATAGACTATGCAGAATGGATTTCAAACATAGTACCCATATCAAATGCAGACAAATCTATTAGGGTTTGCACAGACTTCAAGGATCTCAGTAAAGCATGTCCGAAAGATGATTTTCCATTGCCTAACATTGATATGATAGTCAATATGACTTCTAGATATGAGATGCACTCACTAATGGATGGATTCTCTAGTTATAATCATTTCAAAATAGCTCCTGGGGATCAAGAAAAGATAGCTTTCACCTATGCATGGGGAACCTTTTGTTGGAACGTCATGCCATTTGGGCTAAAGAATGCAGAAGAAACTTACCAAAGAGCAGTAACTACTATCTTTCATGATATGATGCATAAAAATATGGAAGATTATGTTGATGACACTTTAGTGAAGACTATGAAGAGATCCACACATATTCAAGAGTTAGGCCTTATATTAGATAGAATGGAAAAATTCAAGCTCCGACTAAGTCCTAAAAAACTGTGCATTCAGAGTGACATCTAGTAAATTACTTGGTTATATCATTTCAAAGAAGGGAATCGAGGTTGATCCTGAGAAGGTCCAAGCTATAATGGAAATGCCGCCTCTGAAGAACATCAGTCAAATGAGAAGTCTACAAGGACGTCTCCAGCCAATCAATGCTAAATCTTCACAAATATTCCTCTAACTCAATTTTTGTGCTCAAATAAATTATCATCGCTAACAATTTCCTATAATCATCATGTACCCTCACTATCTTTTGATTTCGCTCCTAAGGGGGCATACTCGTGACCTCATGACCTCACATCTTAAAGTTGAGAATTTTTTGAAATCTTAATCAAAAGTCGAGCAAAAATCTTTTCAACTAAAGAAAATCAAACAAATTCTTATTGCTAAGGGGCATCTCAGCTTCATCGCTTCATATCAAGTTGAGATCTCTCGATCATCTAAATCAAATCAATCACTAGGGGCATATCAGTTTCATCGCTTCAAATCAAGCTAATATTTGTCTTCATCTGAATCAGTCTCTTAATGTTAATCAATTTCATCACTTTTCATCAAGATGATTATTTGTTAAAACTCAATCAAAAGTTTAAAGAGCATCTTTGATCACACGCTCAATCTGAGAAGGTGTTTAGTTTCATCACATCAAATCAAGCTGGACAGTTTATCTTCACTCATCGTGTCTTGATCCATCAAGTTCAAGATTGATTTTATCTTCGCTCACTGTGTCTAGTTCAATCAAGTCCCAGATCAGTAAGATCCGCTTCTTGATCAATCAAGTTCAAGTTTGGTATCTTTGGTCTCTATCGGTCCTAGTTCAATCAAGTTCGGGATTAGTATCACTTTAATCAACTCTGTTCAGCTTCATCACTTCAAATCAAGCTAAACACCTCGCTCTTCATCTCGTTCATGATCAATCAAGTTTAGAACTGGTATCTCCTAGACACATCAACTATTCTTTGAACCAATGTGCTGCTCGCACATTAATTCAGAGAGGAGAAAATGTAATACCCTAAAAATGGTCATCTAAACCATGAGCCCCTAATTTCGACAACATCACCAAGGTCCTAACCAAAGACAATTAAATCAATCTTGAGCACACAATTAATTAATTCTTCAATCATTAAATGTCACATGGCAAATGAATTATTCTATATTAATTAAATATTTATTTAACTAATTAAATCATTCCAAGAATATCATTTTGATCAGTTATCCTATTTAATTTATTAAATATCCTAGCATATTTAATTAATTAATAAATTTTCCATTTAATCATAAAAAGGAATTAATTTATTACAAAAGAGGAATCAATATGCAAAGCAAGAGTTAAATTGAAAATAAAATAAAAGAATTGAAAAGAGTTAATAATATAACTTTATACAATAAAATAAGAAAATTTAACCATTTAATTCTAGCAACTCCTTTATTTAATTAAATCAATAATCTCAAGAGCATAATAATGAACTAATTACGCCAACACAAAAATAGCATCACTCACTCAATTAAATGATTATATAAATAATCGGAAGCATGCAAAATGAGGAATGATCAAAGGACGACTCACAAGATGAAAGCATTAAAGCACTCTGACTCGCACATCGGTCAAGCAGAAAAGACGATGACTGACAACACTCACACGAGTGTAACTGCGGGTCAAGCTAGGGTCCAACAACTATATCCTCCACTCCCATCGAAAAAATAAGGCACACTCAGACCTGTGAAACTAGGTGGAGTCGATACCCCGTAACCCAGTACTTGTACCTGCAATGTCCTACACCAAAGAACCACACGTGTATATAGACAAATATATAAACAGACATGACACACACACCGACGAAGGAGAATCATGACGTTCTCTATCTCACCAAAGTGAGTGAAGGAAAATCATCCCCTCGTATCCCATACACTTGCAAACACGCAGCATATAAATAATGCATCACACATATAAGGTAAAAGTGTCAGTCCATGATAATGATCCATAAAATAACATTAATCATAAGCACTGAGATACTGCATAAAAGATTACATCACAAATCCAGATATAGCATGAAATAACATTGCATAAAGTTTGAATCAATATACAATAATTTTCCATTGAACAGTCAACTGAAGTCAAACATAAATACAAAAAGAGGCTGATCGAGGAGGGATACTACATCCTCCCCCCCAAAACTAGGCTTACTCCTAGAAGCCTAAAATAGATAAGAATAAAGCTTTGTCATCTTCGCTGCATCCTCCCAAGTCACTGAGGTTTGATTACTTAGGTCCCATAGGAACCTTACCTGGTTGATGGTACGACCCCTGAGGGTCAAATCCCGACGCTGAAGAATGCGCATGGGCTCCATGGAAAGCTACCCTTCCTCGACCTGCAAAGCGTTCCAATCAAGAACATGAGTCACATTAAGATGATAAGGTCAAAGAACTAAAACATGAAAGACATTGTGGATGCAGGATAGACTCGGAGGCAAGGCAAGATAGTAGGCAATGGGTCCTATCCTCTCAAGGATCTCAAAAGGACCAACAAAATGAGGTGCCAACTTAGAACCCTTTCCATAATAGATCAGTCTCTTCCGTGGACGCACTCTCAAGAACACACAATTGCCAACTAAAAAAATGATGATCTACTTTATGAGTATCGACATACTTCTTCTGCCTATCCTGAGCAGCAACCAAATGCCCACGAATCTCCTTGTAAAGCGGAAAAATCGAACCCTAGTTGTTCTCCCCTCCCCAACTCCGAGGAGAGAGAAGGGAGGTCATTAGGGTTGATGGTTTTCACTTAGGAGGGACTTTACATTCAAAAGAGGGGCTGAAACCCACAAGATCCAATCCCACGTAATGCAAGATTGGATTCTAAATGAGTTTCAAGGGTTAAGACATCAAGGATACCCTCTTTTGTAAAGAAATGTAGATAGGATGATTGAACTAAGAATGCATGTAAAATAGGAAAGATTCACTTATAAACAGAGATAGGGATATAGGATGAAGCTGCGGACCTGGAATTAGCAGTAAAATGTCGAGACGGTGTTGTTCTGCAAATTTGAGCGAAAGTTGACGGGACGATGGCGCCCGACATGCACACGGTCCTCCGAAAAATCCGCGAAACGAAGGTGGATCTGTTCGTCTCTGCACAAGGATTCTAGATCTTCAATTATAGCCGCATACCTGCAACCTTGTTGTAAAAATGTTTGTATTCTTACATGCGAAGGTGTAATGTATGTAGTATGTTGTATGTTGTATGTGATCTCCTCTTCAATGGTTGAATCCTTGTCTTGAATGCAACACCTAGCCTTGAATGGAGACTTAGAATGCTCAATTGCTTGAAGGAATGCTTGTATGCTTGAATGTTTGAATGTTTGAATATCGCTTCCGCGTCTTTGCACATATATGTCTTCCTCTTTCTCTCCCTTTCTAGGAGAGGAAAAGTAGTTTATATAATTGTCAATTAGGGTTGATAGACTGATTTTCCTAACCTTAGGCCAACCAGGAAACATTATTTTCCACTTTGCAAACTTAAAGACCCGATGCCCAAAAGAGACCGGGCCCAAAATAGGGCCAGGGACCAAGGCGCTGGGTGCCATGGTCCCACCTCCCGGGACAGCAGGGTGCAAGGAGGGATCATGCCAAGGTGTGGAAAAAATGCAGTTTTTGATGTCACAAGCAGGTTTTGGGGTCTCCATTTAGGTTTAAAATTGCATCGCCATCGTGAAGACCCAAATGCAGTCGAAATTGCAAGTGTCACAATTTTAGGATGCTACATTTAGCCCCCACTTTAGCAGGAGTATAAGCGTACGCTCATACTTCCGGTAAAGTACAAGGAAACAACATTGAAAAACTTTCACCACGTCAAGGAGGCAAGATACACCAAGCCCCTAGTGGACTAAGGATCTTACGACTTCGATTGACAAAGTAAAAGGGAAGATCACGAGGGAGAACCATGATTGTCAATAGTAAGGCTCCCTTATTATGAGTCATGCAAGAAAGATATCAAAAATTTTCAAGGCAAAGCTAAGTTCGCCAAGAAACTTTCAAGTATCTTGAAAAGATATGAATGGGATGTATGCCCCCCTACGTTAAAGCGATCGCACATGCCTCATCGGGGGTGATTGCTTTAAGGTAGTGATACATATAAGAAATGAGAAAGGAGCACGTTATCACAAGGATTTAGCCCCCAAGTGTGAGATAAGCCTAAGGATAATAGACACAAAACACAAAGCACAAGGTGACTTCACTTTCCTCAGGGTCAGTATGCTATATGATAATTCATGTACATCATATGTATGTATGCATAATTGTTCTTCATTCCTCAATCAAGAAAGGTCACCTAGAAGAAGGGAACACATGTGTCTTTTGAGTCAACATGAGAGAGACCAAGAGATCTCAATGCTTTGCATCATCCTCAAGTAGACAACACTAAGGACAACAAATAGAAGAATGAGAGTAACACATAGAAGAAGTAACAAAAGAGATCAAGAGAGGAGGAGAGAGTCTGCTATGCTAATGAACTAGTCTAGCATGTCATCTACCCCCCGATCTTGCTGATCAATATTTCAGGAAGGTAGGAAACACGCTAGAGGAGGAACATCCAACACAGCAGATGGAGCTATCAAAAGATCCAAACAAGGGCTATCTTCATGTTCCGAGCCACGTTGTTCTTGTCTAGGAGCTAGGATAAGTTCTTTAGAGAATTTGTTAGATAAATGGTTATCAATATCAACATATTCATATTCACTATCAGAATGAACAGGAGTAACATTTTCATCATGCATAATATTTTCATCATGAATAACATTTTCATCTATATCATCATCAAGATTTATAAAAATAGGATCTTTAACTCGTATAGGATCAAGACCATCATGCATCTTATGTTTAGGAGATTTTGGCTCAATTTTCGGCTGAGGAGAAAATGGAATAATACTAGCTGAAGGTGTTTTTGGGGATTGCAAAGTTTGAAAAGCAGCTGCCTGAGCTCTAAGACGACGCTTTTGTCAGCATTCACGTGCAGAACGATTTCATCTAGTATTAGTAGGAAGCTGAGGATATTGAGGAGGAGGAATGTTCTCATCCTTTTCACTTGGGTGTTTAGGTTGTGGTCTCTTAGGTTGAACAATAGGAGAAGAGGAAGGTCTCTTCTCTCTATAAGAGCAAGGAGGAGGAACTGCTCCATATAAGGGAGGAATATTTGGTTTAGGAAGGAGACCAAGTCCATCATGACGAGGAGATATAGGTCTACTTTTAGGAAGTTTATTAGATATAGGCATAGTCACATTCATAGGGATGGGTTGGGAATTTTCTTGAGGAAAGACATTGGTTTTATCTTTCAAAGGAAGAATTTCCTTCTCAAGAATGATAGGAATATCAAGTTTGGGTGTTCTAGGTTCACTTAGAGATAGGATCATATCTTTTTTCCACTTTTGATAAGATTTAAAAAGATTATCACTTCGCGGAGGAAGAGATTGGAATTGTTTAGGCCAAAAGTAATCAATAGGAACGCTAGAAGTTCTATCAGCTGGTTTAAAGAGACTATGATTGACAGTAACAACTTCACCATTATGGGGAAATTTCAAACACTTGTGAATAGGAGAAGCAATAGCTTTCATGGAAGATAGCCAAGGATAGCCTAGCTTCACACGAAATTGTTCGGACGATGGAATAATAGCAAAGCTCACATCAAGAGATTTGTTATGGACCTCAATAGGTAATGTAATAGAACCAATTGCAGGAGAAGAAAATGCATCAAATAGTTTCACAACCACATTTGTTTCGTCATAGATCACTTGATTCAATTGCAAAGTAAAAAGAAATTCTTCAGTAATGACATTAACCATGCAAGAAGGATCAATAAGCACTCCACGGCAAGGTGTATTCTTGACTTTTGCAACTATATATAAAGGACCATCAGGTGCCCTGATAGTTTCACTAGAATCAAATGTGATGGAAGTTTCTTTAGGGATTTTCTGCTGTTCCACAAAGTTAATCACATTCGGAGTCATAGACACAAGATCATCAGGTGAGACAGAGGAATCAGTAGTATCAATCGCATTAGAGGTATGAGAAGGTAATGGATCAGTGAAAATCTTAAGATTTTGGTTAGGAGGAGCTACAGATGTGTTGCCTTTATCATTCACACCAGAAACAGAGATAGTATTATTATCAATCAAATCTTGAATTTTACCCTTTAAAGCAAAACATTTCTCAGTATCATGCCCAGGATGACGATGAAATTGACAAAAAGATTTGTTATCAAAATAGGGTGAATTAATCTTTGCAGGATCTATTTGCCTTATAGGAGGAAGAGTAAGCACATTTTGTTCCAGTAACTTATTCATAATACTATGCAATTATTCATTCAAAGGAGTAAACTTTCTTTCTTTCTTAAAAAACTTAGAAATAGGAGGCACACCTGATGCTGCATTCACATTGTTGTTGATGATGTTTTCATTGAATTTAATTGACTCTCTGTTCAGTTTAAACTTCCCAAATGGTTGTTGACTACTATCACCCTTATCACTCGGAGCCATAGGATTTGCTTGTTCCATTTGACTCACAGTCAGTTGATAATTGTGAAGAGTTGCGCACAACTGTTGGAAAGAAGTAAACTCAGAAAACAGGAGTTTTTCTCTAATATCTTTTTGCAAATTAGAAATAAAGATTCTTTGAATATCATCGTCAGGTACTGGAAAAGAAATTTGAGCATACAAATGCTTATATCTACCAATGAAATCAGTCACTCTTTCTTTAACACCTTGTTTACAATGCATTAAATCAATCAAAGTAACTTTAGGACTTATATTGTTTTGAAATTGTTGAATAAAAGCATTTGCAAGTTGTTCGAAAGAAGAAATAGAATAAGAAGGCAACGAGAAATACCATTGTTGGGCTTTATCTCTTAATGTTCTAGTAAACAGTTTTGCAAGAAACCTTTGGTCATAAGCAAAATCGGTACATATTGTTTGAAAGGTCTTAACATGTGTTAGAGGATCACCCTTACCATTATAAAGCTCCAAATGCGGGATTTCAACATGTTTAGGGGGGATAGCTCGAACAATGTCAAGAGAAAGTGGGCTCGCAACATCAAATGTGGGCACACTAAACTTAGATCGATTCATAGAGGCAATTTGTTGCTGTAAAGAAGAGACAGTTTGTGCAAGATTGTTAATGGTCGCTTCAGTCGAAGAGTTCATATTAGACGTGTTAGATTGTGATGGAGGTGTTATGTTATTGAAAGAAGGTAGAGAGTAAGGTGGCAGGACACTATGATAGTTAGTCATAGGAGATGATTGGAAAGGAGGAACACTACAAGGAGGAATGGAATGGTTAAATGAATTGCCCCCTTGCGTCATGTTTATTTGTGGAGATATAATAGGAGCACTCATTGGAGGAATGAATGAAGAAGTTGGATTGAATGAAGGAAGAGGGTTGATTGAAGAAGAGGGATTTCCCCCATGACTATTGATCATAGGAGGAATGTCTTGTATTGAAGTAGTCATTATGTTTGATGTAAAAGTAGGTATACTAGCAATAGGAGTCATCAAAGGAATAGAATGATTAACTTGAGTAGGAGGTTGTGTATAACCTAAGGTTTCGACACAACTTTTCACTGGCATCACATTCGAATCCACAATGTGTGCAATACCACGCAAAATATCAATTCCATTCTTATCACTTTGAACCATACGTTTTAGACCCTCAATTAATGAAAGAGCTTCGCTATCGGGGTATTCTTGAGACATCCATTGTCGAAAATCATCAAATTGGTTATCCAATTTCGAAAGTTGTTCTATAGAAACCTCATGGAGAGCTTCTTCATCATTAAGAGGATTAGAGGAATTACCCATGTCCTTGTTAAAAAGGCCATTCAAATTAGGTTCCATCTCCTCAGTAATTACACCTTGGAAGGACTTAATTCTAAGGCTTCGTCTAACGGGAATAGTGTAAGTAGGGCTTTTTGTTGTAAAACTCATGCACTAAAGAGAAGATTTTGAATTTTAGAGGTAACAAATTTCAATAAAATCAGCCAATCTCCTAGATTTAAGCTGTTAAATACAATCAGGACAATCTCCCGAAATTTTGAAAAAAATGTCCGTGACCGTGGCGAACGGAGTGCACACGGTCCTCGCAACTTTTTTCGAAATTTTCAGGGATGAAAGTTATGATGATTTTAAAGCTAATCTAAAAAAATTGAGTGATTTTACGATCTGTAGATAGGCCAAATTAAAGTTGCAATCTCAAAATTGAACCCTACCAAGATTGTTGAAAAATGTAAAATTTGAATTTTGAAAAAGAGGGGGAAACTGAAATTTTGAATTTTATGATTTTAGAGGGAATACTGAAAGCAATGCAGGCTTTGAAATTTAAAAGTTGACTCAATTTCATGCAAATTTCAAATTTGAAAGCGGAAATCAGAGTTGTTGCAATTAAACACTTAATTTCAAAAGTCACAAACTGCAAAAATTTGAATAAAACACTGAAATTTTGAATGAACGCCAACACACTTTTCAGATCTAGGACAATAAGGAACACAATTTTGATATGAATTTTAATTTCAACAATTTTTGAATGATTATAAGCCTTTATCCAAGCAATCACTAGACCAACTTTGACTTTAATTTTGACAGTGTTAGAATTGATAAAATCAGCCAAAATTCTAGATTTTAGCAAAAAAATACAGTAAGATCTAGCTCCCAAAATTTTGGAAAAAATGTCGGGGATGATGGCGCTCGGGGTGCACATGGTCCTCACAACTTTTTTCCAAATTTTTAGGGATGAAAGATATTGTGATTTTGTTGCGGAATCCAAAGTTACAACCGATTTGGAGGTGTTTTGATCAGTGAAATTATCAGTCAAAGGTTGAATCAAGAGGGTTTTAAAAATTAGGGTTTTGACATTTAACCACTTAATTTTCAGAATTAAAGCACAAATATGAATTGACAATTTATAATAGAAGGGTAGATCTGAAACCAACATTAACAATTAAACATTTCACAAGCTTAATTAATAAAAAGAAAATTTTAGGGTTTTAATGCAATTAACCTCTAAAATTTGCAAAAAATCAAACATGGAAATGTAATTAAGGAAGCAAATTTTTTAGATCTAACCATGAATAATCAGAATGAGGATGTTCACGTTGGGTTCACCAAAATGTAAAGCGGAAAAATCGAACCCTAGTTGTTCTCCCCTCCCCAACTCCGAGGAGAGAGAAGGGAGGTCACTAGGGTTGATGGTTTTCACTTAGGAGGGACTTTACATTCAAAAGAGGGGCTGAAACCCACAAGATCCAATCCCATGTAATGCAAGATTGGATTCTAAATGAGTTTCAAGGGTTAAGACATCAAGGATACCCTCTTTTGTAAAGAAATGTAGATAGGATGATTGAAGTAAGAATGCATGTAAAATAGGAAAGAGTCGCTTATAAACAGAGATAGGGATACAGGATGAAGTTGCGGACCTGGAATTAGCAGTAAAATGTCGAGATGGTGCTGTTCTGCAAATTTGAGCGAAAGTTGATGGGACGATGGCACCCGGCGTGCACACGGTCCTCCGAAAAATCCGCGAAACGAAGGTGGATCTATTCGTCTCTGCACAAGGATTCCAGATCTTCAATTACAGCCGCGTACCTACAACCTTGTTGTAAGAATGTTTGTATTATTACATGCAAAGGTGTAATGTATGTAGTATGTTGTATGTTGTATGTGATCTCCTCTTCAATGGTCGAATCCTTGTCTTGAATGCAACACCTAGCCTTGAATGGAGACTTAGAATGCTCAATTGCTTGAGGGAATGCTTGTATGCTTGAATGTTTGAATGTTTGAATATCGCTTCCGCGTCTTTGCACATATATGTCTTCCTCTTTCTCTCCCTTTTTAGGAGAGGAAAAGTAGTTTATATACTTGTCAATTAGGGCTGATAGACTGATTTTCCCGACCTTAGGCCAACTAGGAAACATTATTTTCCACTTTGCAAACTTAAAGACCCGATGCCCAAAAGAGACTGGGCCCAAAATAGGGCCAGGGACCAAGGCATTGGGTGCCATGGTCCTGGGGGACCAGGGCACTGGGCGCCATGGTCCCACCTCCTGGGATAGCAGGGTGCAAGGAGGGATCATGCCAAGGTGTGGAAAAAATGCAGTTTTTGATGTCACAAGCAGGTTTCGGGGTCTCCATTCAGGTTTAACGTTGCATCGCCATCATGAAAACCCAAATGCAGTCGAAATTGCAAGTGTCGCAATTTTAGGACGCTACACTCCTCAACCTGTTGCTCCATCTCACAAAGCATATCCGGGCCTAAACTCACCCTACCCTTCAACTGATCCCAACTCAAAGGAGCACCGCAAGGATGACCATACAATTCTTGGAAGGGAGAAATGCCTATAGAGCTATGATATCCATTGTTATAAGAAAAATCCACAAGGCAAAGATATTCTTCCTAGCGTGACTGCTGATCCATAACATACATGCAAAGCATGTCCTCCAAGACCTAATTCACATGCTTAGCTTGACTTTTGGTCTTTGGGTGATAAGATGAACTGAATTTCAACTGGGTCCCCAAAGCATGCTAAAGTGAGGTCCACAATACTGAAGTAAAGACAGGGTCTCTATTAGAAATGATCTACCTTGGAATCCCATGCAACCTCACCACATCTTCCAAGAAAACTCATGCCACCACTGATGTTGTATAAGAAGATTGAATAGGAACAAAATGAGCAACTTTGGTCAATCTATCAACAATGATGATGATGGCATCATGATGACATGAAGAACCAGACAACCCCACTATGAAATCCATAGAAATGATATCCCATTTCCAATCTGGTACCAAATTAGGCTGTAAAAGCCCTGCAAGGTGCTGATGCTCCACCTTCACCTGCTAACATTCTAAAGACTTCAACACAAAATCAGCAATGTCACGTTTCATACCAGCCCAATGATATATTTGTCTAAGATCTGCGTGCATCTTCTTGACACCAGGATGTGCCAAATAAGGTGCACCATGGGGCTCAGTCATGATCAAGATGTGAAGATACTCCAAAGGAGGTACATAGATCTGTCCAAGATGGCGAAGAAGTCCATCTGACTCAAGATTATATCAAGAATGACTACCCTCCATTTTCCTTTCAGACTCCGTCATGACTCTAACATCTTGATACTAAGTGTCCTGAGGAAGAACTCCATGAATCCTCTCTCTCAAGTCCACTCCAAGGGACAATGCTGCAACCTCATGCCGCCTACGACTCAAATCATCTACCACTACATTCTCTTTCCATTGAAGATATCGAACCTCAAAATCATACTCGCAGAGGAATTCCAACCATCTTTGCTGTCGAGCATTCAGGTTTCGCTGCATGAAAATATACTGCAAACTGTGGTGATCACTATGCAGCTCAAATGGACGCCCCAACAGGAAACGTCGCCATCTAACCAACACATGCACTACAACTGCCAACTCCAAGTCATGAACTAGATAGTTCAACTCATGGTCCTTGAGTTTGTGAGACTCATAGGAAACTACACATCCATCCTGCATAAGCATTGCACCTATACCTTCTAAAGAGGCATATGTGCATACCATAAAATCTCTGGATGGATCAGGAACTGCCAAAATCAGAGCACTAACAAAGAGTTCCTTCAAAGTAAAAAAAGCTAACTCACACTACTCTGACCAAACAAACTTCTTCCCTTTCCTCTGAAGAGAAGTGATCAGGTGACCTATCTGAGAAAAACTCTGAACAAAGTGATGGTAATATTCAGCCAAACCCATGAAACTTCAAACCTCTAAAACATTGGTTGGCACTGGCCAATCTACAATGGCTTGGATCTTAGAAGGATCCATGGATACACCTTCTCTCGAAACTATATGACCAAGATAGCTCACCTCTAACTGGAAGAAATCACACTTCGCCAAGTTTGCAAAAAGCCGATTCTCCCTCAAGCACTGCAATACCTATCACAAGTGGCCCTCATGCTCTTCCATAGATCTAGAATAAATCAATCAATATGTCATCCAAGAACATGAGAACAAAATGATCAATGTAGGTGTGAAAAACCCCATTCATAAGGCTCATGAAAACTGAAGGCACGTTTGTCAACCCAAATGGCACCACTGTGAGCTCATAGTGACCATAATGAGTATGAAACACCATCCTATGAATGTCTGCATCATGAATGCACAATTGATGATACCCATATTTTAGATCAATCTTAGAGAACACCTTGGTTCCCTTTACCTGATCAAAAATATCATCTCGAGGCAATGGATATCGGTTTCTGATGGCTACCTTATTCATCTATCGGTAATAAATGCATAACTGAAGAGAACCATCCTTCTTCTTAAAGAAGATAACAAGCGCACCCCAAGGAGAAACATTAGGATGAACGAACCCCGTGGCCAACAATTCCTCCATCTACAAATTCAACTCACAAACTCCTAAGTAGTCATCGGAGATGGAGCTCTCGAAATAGGTTTTGCACCAGGAACCGAGTCAATGTGAAAATCTATGTCTCGCTTCAGAGGCATACCGGGAATATCCAAAGGAAACACATTAGCATACTCCTAAAGAATAGGGTGACCATTAAGAGCAATCTCTCGACTCTCTTCCTCATCCATATCCTCAAGAGCAACTACAAAAAGCTAACACCATCGACACATACACCGCTTAAGTTGCATAGCGGAAATCATATGTAAGGATATTGATCTCCGAACTCCAATGATCCCCACTTTCCTGCCATGGTCATCTAAACACTGTACTATCTTCAAACGAGAGTCTACACGAGCACTGTGAGATGATAGCCAATCCATCCCCAACACAACTCCATAAGACCCCAAACAAATGACTCAAAGGTCAACTGAAGTAACAAAGGGTCCTAGGTTTAACTCACAACTAGGAACGAAGGCATCTATAGACACACGCACACCAGTAGCCAACTCTACTTGCCACCTATCCACCTGCTTAGCAGACGCGAGCTCGCACTGCTCCATAATGGATGAAGAAATAAAAGAATCTAAAGCACCAGAGTCAAAAAGTATAGAGATAGGGATACCACACAACACACCTGTAGCCTCAATCACTATACCCTAATGCTCAACCTGGCAGTCATCAACCGCTGCAAATACTCTGTGGGATCTACCTACATCCCCCACTGTTGGCTCTGATGCTGCTGGCCTCTGACTACCCATTTGGTGAGAACACTGAGGGAACTAACTAGCTATGTGACCAAACTGTCCACAGGTGAAGAAAGATCCTCTACTAGGTCCTCTACTCCCAGATGACCCACTGGACTACTGAAAGCTTCCCCTACTAGGGGCCTGAGATACACCCTAAGAGGACTGCCCTGGAAAAATCTGCATGCTCCTCTGCCAGTTCCTGCTCTTCCTATGCTGAGAGCTGCCACCTTGCTGGCCCTGAAACTATTTCGGTCTTGGCGGCTACTGCTGCCCACTCTTAGCGGGTGCCTGAGGACCCCTAAAAGGTGCAACAGTCTAGGACTGATTCCCTCTCACTCTAGACCCACTAAAAGGTACACTCCCGATCTACACTCCAGACTGGGTACCATGCGCACGACCAAGATTTTGCTCCACCAGTCTGGCTTTCACCATGACTACCTCTACTGAAGTAGGCTCAAACACTCTCACTCCACTGATGTGGTCGTTTAGACCCCTCAAGAAGTTCTAAACAAGCATCACCTCATCATTTCCAATATTGACATACTATTTGAGCTCATAGAACCTATGCTCAAACTGATCTATTGTCATACCAAACAGGTGCAAAGCATAGAACTCGTCTGCTCATGATTGCCTCCACTGGGGTGAGAGAAATCATGATCTGAATCTCTCCAAAAAGATTTCCCATGATACGGTGTTAATGCTCACACCGATTCTCTCCTCCTCTAACCACCACTAGATAGATGCGAAACCCTTGAGATGCATGATAGCACATCTGGCCTTGGTGTTTCTATCATATGGATACATGGCGAAACACCAATCTAAACTGATAAGCTAGGTCTCTGCCTCAAGACCCATATCTTTACCATCAAAGAACGGAGGATTGAACCTCATCAAGTCCCTCATGTGACCCATGGTATTTGGGTCCTGGTCAACTGGGACCTCTCTCTCTCTCTCTCTCTCTCTCTCTCTCTCTCTCTCTCTCTCTCTCTCTCTCTCTCTCTCTCTCTCTCTCTCTCTCCCCCCTCTAGAACCTACTGATGCGAATCCTCTACCTAAGCATGGAGGGGCTGATCAGCCTCAGGTCTGGGGCCTAGTCTAGCTAGAACCTCCTGAAACATCTGTCGCAACTCTTCCCTTTCGGGAACCTGCTCTCTTGAATGTTGTTCATCCTGATGAACAGACTGATCTAGATCCACACTGACATGAGTGGGTGGTGGTGAAGGACTATGGTGGTCGGAACCTCGACCCCATCCTCCACCTCTGCCTCTATTGCAGCCACCAAGACGACCACTTCCCTTGGCTCTCCTAGCCATGACCTAACACTACACAAGAGAAAAAGGTTCAGATCTATGGAAAGGATAAAACAAGAAAATCACAACCATTAGACCTAATCAGAAGGTCTAGTTGAATGGGCTCACTACAAACCCAAAGTACCTAGTGTTGAAACATGGGCTCTGATACCAAATGTAATGCCCTGCCAGGAACCCCACAGGAATACCAATGACAAGGGTGAAATAATTTTTTTTTTTTAAAGTATAAATCTCATTAAGTAGATTAATTACTACAATGCACAATAATAACACAAGCGGAAGACTAACACCATAATTCCTAAAGGGTTACCAACGAAGAATTAAACTAAAATTTAAATTCCACAATCATGATTAATCCAATTAACCATCATTACTCATAGAACAAAAATAAGCCATATGCAATAATAGGTTACACCATTAAAGATTGAAAGGATACAATATAATTTCTCTTCAATAAGCATTTACACCAATCATAAAGAAAGAAGATATACAACATCCAAAACTTAGGATTACATTGATCTTCCAATACATGGCTCTCAATATACATATAAAGTTTACAACTTACATCAGATTACAAGGTTACATAAATACATTGATACAAAGGACCACATAGGTATCCAAAGAATAATAATTTCCAACATGAGATAAAGAATGAGTCATGAACCACAGGAACACCTGCAAAGACAATCCTCGCATGAAGGTACAAATAAGAACATCTGATGGGAAGTGGAACTACCACCTGACCATGTGATCCCAAACTGGAATCACCCCACTGTGTAGGAGATAGTAGAGGACGCTCAAGCAAGCAAAAGCAAGACATGGATGATAGAGCAAACGACTCCATGATAGAGCAATACGAATCCACAATATTCTAGGTGACTCAACATCACAATACTCAAGTGACTCGACATCACAATACACAAGTGACTCGACATCACAATACATAAGTGATCGTAAAGAGAGAGTGTCATCACATAGCTTATGATGGTTACCATGATAGGCCTCCATAGGTCCCGACCCCCATCCTGGGTTATCCTGGTAACCTTTCTCGAACCTCTGGCTCTATCTAAGTCTCATGCAGACCCTACCAACCCTTCATGAAGACAAGGTGGTCGGTTTTCCATTTCAGGCCTTCCCACTACATCTAGAACCTATACGAGCACTCAACCATGCACGGGGTACAATATCTTATATAATGTTACAATCTACCCACCTCCTAATCAATTATTAGGTTATCACTTATTAACTAAATTTTGAGGGGTTATTCTGCCATTCACTTTGGGTGCGGCCCCCACTCGAAAGCCACTCTCTCAAAGGACACTAAACAAGCATGGTCACTCCATGAGGACCCTATGGCAAAGCAGACAACCATAAAACCACTATCCAAAAACAAATGGTCAAATAAAAGATATAATAACTCTTGGTTAACCATAAGGAAAAGACACTACATGGTTAAGACAACAAGGTCATCATATATCACGTGATCAAAAGTTACCAAATACGCCACAACAGGATGACTGAATCAAAGATGAGAAATAACCACATATAATACTCTTTGCAAGGAAAGATAATTTCACTAAGTCCGCACTCAAACAATCTTTGAGAAAATAACATCATAAACGCTTGCAAAATTGATTGATTGAAAGTTAAATAAAGACACCCTTCATTTAATGCCATTCATTTCTATATAATTTCCAATTCAAAATTCCAACAAATTAGTAAAACCCATATTAATTATTTAACCAAATAAAAATATGAATTACATTAAAACATATTATATGTTTCCACATTATATCCAAATCATCAATTCGATTTAATTTAACCAAGCATCGATAAAAATAAAAACATATTTACACATATATATATAAATATATATATATATATATACATAAATATTAATAACTTTAATAAACTAAGATTTTAACTAACATATAAAATTTAACATTAAAACTAACATTAAATTCATTGCATTTAATAAAAATTTCAACGGCACATTAAAATGCACCGCGAGGGTAAAGCATGTGGTGGGCAAAGCCCTACCCATGGGTAGTGCTTTCGCTGGAGGCAACAGACACTACCTGTCGGCAGTGCTGCTACCGCCGGTAGTAGGCACTACCGACTGGTAGTGCTGCCACCTGCGTTGTAGTCACTAACGACCAGTAGTGCTGCTACTGCGATAGCAAGCCACTACCATCCCACGTGGTGGGGCTAGCCCACTACATGGGCTGGGGTTAGATTATTTTATAATATATTTTTCTTTTTAAAATAATTTAATATAAACTAAACCATCCCCTTCTCAATTCACGGGGCACACACATAGTGCCAGAATCCAAAATAAGAAAGGATATTCTTCAATAAGGTAAATGGTAAATTGATAACACACAAGAGCCCCAATTATATAAAGATTTTGGGCAACATAAGAGAATTTAAAGGAAATGAGAAGGATTTTGATAAATTTCTTCACTTCCATTACATAGGAAGAATTCCTTGCATCTTGCAAGAGGCAAATAACCAATTTTTGCCAACATAAACCCCAAATCTTGGGCAAATAGAAACTAGAAAACACATAGAAATCTAAATCTATTCCTTTCTATATCAACTAGAAGAGATAATTCAAGAACTTGATTTTGCAAGAGCAAATAACAAACAACAAATAGAAGATGAACCATTTCCTTCGGGCATATGCACACATTTGATATGAATTTGTTGGTGAACAGATTTGTCCCTTTTTTAAAATGATCAATTTTGAACTCTGTCGCCTTATTTTAAGGACAAGTGTTTGACTAAACAGTTGGGTAAGTGTTGTATAAACCACTTCCCTCTAAATTTTTCATAGGTACAACTCCCTATCTCAGTTTTTCAAGGAATGTTTTTAACTATTTTAATTTGAATAGTAGCTTTTAACCCGAAAGCATGTAAGGCTGCCTACTTCATTCTTGGATGAGAGGCCGATATTTCACACATGTTTCCTAAAAAGGAGAAAGCAATTTTTCCTATCTTTTCAATATATGAGATGACAACAACTGAAACAAAGTTCAGTACACCATTTCCACAGGTTTAATAAAGAATGAACATATTTAAGAAACCAAATCTATCCTCAAACATGAATCTTCTCTAGAAGAAAACAAACACTCAAAGGAAGGAATATTAGAAGAATAATAATTTTCTGTAATGGAAAGATCCTTACTGTTATTTGATTAGATAAACATATGCAAAGACATGTATCTACACAGATTCAAAACACACAGATTTTCCTTCTCCCAAGAACAATATGATCATTCTATATATATATATATATATTCTTATGCAACAAAGGCATAAAAATACATGTATAAATCTTTTCCATTCCAGATTTAGCAGTCTGATTCTTCCTTCTACAAAACAGAAAATACACAAAATAGAGGGAAAAACCAAAGAAAATCAACCAAAAATTGGTCACAAAATCTAACCCCCATACTATCTATCTTCCCTTAATTTATAGTTTTAGAACAGGGGAGGTCTCCCTGAAAACTTGACCTCCCCCATAAACAGTTATGTAACCAACAAGAAGTATTTTGGGACAGATGTCCCGAAGTCTTTGCATAACCATGAGAAATTACAAGAATAAAGGGAACCGGGCTTGAATCAATGCATTATGCCACTTTTCCATCATCATCATCCTCTCCGCTTTCGCGGGCATCGTGAGCAGTTGTGAGCTCTTGAACAATGGATTGGTTTGGAACTTTCATTGCATTGAGCTTCGCCTTCACCACCTCCTTATTCCACCGGTGCTTCACCATCTTTTCAAAATGTTTTGGTAGTTAATCATTTCCAATGAAAGTCAATCCTAGCCACCCTTGTTATATCTTCCGGAGTGAAATTAACCTTGGCCTTGATTTTCTCCATGTTCATCCAGAAAGACCTGATTGCATCCTGTGTGCTCAACCCACAAATTCCCAACTACCAATCATGGTCAGGGTTAACCACCTTGTTATCATTAACTATGCTGCACTGGAGATCTTGGAGTTCATAAACAGAGGTCTTTGCATCGGTGATCACAGACTTGAAGGTAAGCACTCACCACATTATGGTTTTCTTTAGCACAAAAAGCTGACATTCATCCGCCACCAACTTGATTGAGTGTTCTGTCAAAAACCTGGTAACTCCATATTCTTCTATTTTGTCAAACAAAGGCAAGATATTCTGCCATTTGTGCTCCTCCTTCTCCCATGACACAAGCTGATTTTGAACTAAGGCAATAAGGCCCTGTAAATCATTACATAGCCTCCGGGAGTCGGTAATGTACTTCTCATCGTCCTTGATTATTCCTTCAATCCATTTCTCCACAGCTTTAGCAATACTCTTGGCCCGTTGAACTTGGCTCATTAGCTTTTTATTTTCTGACAAAGTTGGGTTGAAGTTCTCTATAGCATGAGATATTGGGAGTGCCCCAAGGCAACCAATACTATCGATGAACTAGGCCAGAATGTTTATGTGTCACTTTAGTTCTCTCTTTTCTCACCCATCCTTCTCCGACCTAGTGAGCATTTTCTTTGCCGATACCTGGAAGAAATGATTGTCTGTGTCTCTACTCATGTTTCCCAATTCTACCTTTGTGATCTCTAAATCATCAAGGCTAGCCTCCTTGTTTTCATCCTTGGGTTTATACGAGGCGATTTCAGCAACCCATTTTCCAGTTCCAACATCATTGTCCAGGCGAGTGGCAATCTTGAACCTTTTCGGCTTTGGATTCTTCTCTATGTACTTAATGACCATTTCCTAAATCGGAATAGTCACGGGAAGAAAATTCCATTTTTTTTTCACCAAGGTGGTCAACCACTTAGGAGTTGCACTGGAACCAGTGGTTCCTTTGATCATCTTGGAAGGTGGCGTCATAGCCATAGTCACTGTATGAAAATCCAGGGCACTAGCAACATCGCCATCCAAGTCTTCAATTTCAAATATCTGGGCATCGAGATTGGTATCTTTCACCCCTGTATCCTTTGCCTGGTCCATCTTTCTTTGAGCGGCACTTCGGGACTGAGTATTCTGAGGAGTACAAAAATTCAAAGTTGAATTAGACCTATGTCTAAGCTGGGGCGACTTGTTATCCTTACCTGCATGAAAATGCATAGAAGCATTGTTAGAAAGACGCTTTGGTGAAGGTAGAGGATCCTTATTACTTCTCACAGAATTAGACTTAACGCCTAATTTCATTGCTTTCTTATTGGCCACCCACGCTGCGGTCCTTTCCAAAACTCCTTTGGTCCTTAATTGTATATCATCTTTCTCTTCCTCATCCTAATCAATTGGAGGCATTTCAACTTCTGCACGGGCTAAGTACCCTAGTTCGAATAGCTCTAGATAATCCTCTTCGAGCCCCTTAGTATCCAACTTTATCTGCAATGAAACAACTTGTTCTAACACCAATCTCATGTTTCCCCTTTTGAATACCTCAAGTTCATCTGTACAATCTTCCTAGAAATCCTCTAACTGTGGCATTGGAAGGTATGGCATTAGCTCAAGACTTCGGGAAAATCCCTTATTATCAAAACCTTTCCTTTCAGGATACAGGGAAAAATTGAAATTCTTGAGGTCTGCTCCTATACTCAAAGCATCAGACATCGAACTACATGACAACATGCCCAATTGGATGGGAAAATGACCTTCCCATTTGTCCCTGGGTTGTGCCTTTTTGATTACAGAGGTTAGTTGCCTGCATATCTCCACCAGAACAAAGCAATCTGAACAGAAGTGAGGGAGCTTGAAGGGCTCCTCTTCAAAGCTACCTATTCGTATGTAACAGAAGTGTGGAAACTGGATATAAAAACTACCAAACCTCTTTATCAAAGTCTATGCATCTTCAGAGATTCTTTTAGCTTTCATATTCTTCAATTCATGACACAAATCACCCAGAAAAGAATTGTGCACCCTTCTGAAATCCTGTAAAGCTTTATCCTTTTGTAGCATGGGATAGAACTCATATACGGGAACATCCTCCTCAGTGAGCTGTTTCGGTATTCCAACCAACTCCTTAACACAAGCCAAACAGTACAAGAGATATGAAGACATAAAGAAGTTATGTTTGAACTGTTTAGTCAAACTCAGTTGTTCTCTCATTGAATCAGTAATCAATTCAGCCCAATCCAAATATTGCATCCCTTCTAAAAATAGCTGCACGTAGCAATAAATCTAGTCGTCGAAGCTATAAGCTTTGGCAGATCCTCTATCTCGGTGCAACAAAAGTATTATGTCATGAATGCGAGGCAACATGTGATTCTTATTAGGATTCTTGGGTAACCTGGAACCACCTCTTTGAGGAACCTTCAACGAAAATTTTGCTACATTGTTACGGTGTCCGGTTCTATCTGTGTTGAACTCAGTGATTGACTAAGTAGGGGAAAAGTTGGAGAACTGGTAATCAGGTATCTTGAAGACTGAGGAAATTACTTCATGATTTATGGCAAGAAGGGTTTCACCATTGCCTCTCCTAATGGTTTCCGACACTGGGTCGTATCTAGCAATACATTCTTGAATCAATTCTGGGCAAGGAATGGCTGGGGGAAAAGTTATGGCTTCTAGGAGACCGCTACTCAAAATCTCCATACCAAAAGACTTGTCAATTTCCTTGAACACCCTCTCTTTCAACACCTCAAGGTTTTCCCCTTTTAGGTCAGTATTGCTAACTATGGGTTCAGTGGATGCCACGCTAAAAATGTTCCCAAAAAAATGTAGTGTGGACTTCATAATTTTAAACAATAAGCCTAAATTGGGTACAACAAAACTTTCTGTAAGAGAGAAAATGCAAGCAAAAACCACTAGAAAGGACAATAAAAAGACTCACCTTCACAGTTGAACAACCGGACGATTGCTAGTAGCAAACAAGACTCCTATCCAGGAAAAATAAAGACACAACAGCAAGGAACAAATGTGGAGCACTAACAATCCTTCATACCTTATTAGTGAAGGCAATGATACGGAAACATTGAATGCAATCCTTCATAAAAGAACCTAGCCGACCATGCCAAAAAGCCCAGCTCCTATCCTCTAGCGCACCAGGGACTCATTCTACTGATTTATGAATATATTAAGGATACGACTAGGGCTACCAAGGATGATCCTTTGATCATCAATGCTCAGATATCTAAGAAATGCATAGACTCTATTTCGACTGGGGAGCCCAACACCCCTACCCATAAAAAAAGGAAGGTTGAAACCGAGCAGGATGAAAAGGATGTGCATTTTGATGAAGAAGAGGGAAAGGGTAAGGAAACTGATTTTGAAATGGAGCTTAACAAGGAGGAGAATTATGGGGAAGGAGAGGAAGGGGGAAATTCTGAGAATCGTCACCCCAACCCCGAGGGCTCAGAAAGTGAGAAAGAGGCTCTAAAGCCTAAGGAAGGTGAAAACCATAATGTGGAGTAGACTAAACAGAGCAAGGACTCTGCGGATACCATTCTGGACATCGCCTACAACTGTACCCTTGAATTCTTCAATTTTCAAAAGTGGGTGGTTGAAAACATCACCAGCATGCAGGGTAAACAAAGGGAGCTGGAAATTAAGATCAACAAGCTGATCAAGATGTCTGAATCTGGGAAATAGAACGAGGAGATGAAAAATAGTGAAGTGGAGGAGGAAATAGAAATGGAAGACTGGCTGGAGAAAGATTTGATAAAAGGCGACCTGAAACATTTAGAGGATGTCATTAAAATCATGAAGGAACGGGTGGAGGAGGATAAGGACAATGTCAATGCCTAGATGGCCCGAAATGAGAAAGCCTTGAAAAGCATTATGAACCACAGCCTCCAAGTTCTTAAAGTCTCCTCCCAAAATATGAATGCGCTGGTGAATCATCTGGAAAAGAAAAACCAAGAGAAGAACCTGGTAATTATTGAAGATGCTCCTACTTCCAGCCTAAGCCACCAGACCCCTAGGCACAGAACTAGGAAGACTACGGCGGAGAAGCACATGAAGATGAAAGAGAGTCAGATTGCTCAGGAAAATACCGACTTGAGCGAAGCGGCCAAGGCAATGATGGTCTTGGTGCAGAATGCAGAAGAAACCATGAAGAGTTTTAAATTTTCTTGTTATGCTGGGCTTGGGGTCAATTTCTTGTTGGCCTCTTGTTGTCCTTTTCTCTGTTGCTGGTTTTTTTGCTGGTCTTTTGCAGCAGTTGTGTTTTCTTTCTTTCCTGAATATCTTTCGAATGTAAATGGGTTTCGGGTCCCTTAAAACCTCTTTTTACTTAATAAAAAACATTGAATGCAATAATTCCAATTTTCAGTCCGAGTGTGTTGAGTTTGTGGATTAGACATCGCACGCATGCATTGAATGCATGATGGTGTTTTTGAAGTAACCACCTGTTGGTATTTTGGTATGGTTTTGTCATTGATGTCAACACCTACTTTGGAGATCCAGCAACATTCACCGGCAAGCAAGTAAACTGTACAACAATTACTGGTATATGGTTCACCAGTACCTAGAATGATATGGAAGACACTTGGTAATGTCGAAGACATCATGTCGACACTTTGTTTTGAATAATTATCATTGGTACATTCATATTTGCATATTTGCTTTTACCGGCAAATAGGTCCAGGTTATCTAGGGTTACACTGGCAGGTTTATCTTTTTCAGATCAGCATGGCACGCTATGGAGATGATTTATTATTGTTGTAAACACATTAAGCTGACATGTTCAATCAATTATTGCATCAGATATTATATTGTTTGTAAAAATGTTTTATTGTAATATCTTGTAGATCCGACCTACTAAAATTGGTCTTAGGGTATGGTATAAATGTAAGATCTTATTTGTAAGATCAAGTGTGGAATGCGAAAAAGAATTAAGTGAAGGTATATGCGAGATCAAGCAGGGATATACACGAAGACATCATTTGAAGGTGAAGTTAGGTTTTTGTAGAAGCATATCAGCATTACACCGGTACTGAATCTAGCATATGAAGATGCTATTTTGTGCAGTACATTCTTATTGGATTTAACCATCCAACTGTAGTCAGTGTGACTCCCATTTTGTGATTGAGTAGTGAGTTCTAGGTTGTTGGCCTTTCTGCATGTGCAGACCCCATTTATGTACACTTACTATCTGCAATAGTATCATTTGATTGTGGGTAAGGTTTCCCACCATGGTTTTTCCCCTTATATGGTTTCCACGTACAAATATTGGTGTCATGTGTTGTGGATGACTTTATGTTTATGTTTCATGCATTAATCCTTACCGGTATAGCAATTTACTGTAAACACTGTTTACTGGCATACTTAACCGGTTCACCGGTATTAAGCATTAATTTGGTTAATTAGTTTTTGGTTTGAATTTATTAGACAACTAATTCACCCCCCCGCACCCCTGTCAGTTGTCTCTGGGACCTAACAATTGGTATCAGAGCTTAGTCCTCTTGTAGAAGTTTAACAACTTGAGGAGATCCAATGTCTACTAATTATTTCAGGAAGGACAGTCCTAAACTTGATGGAACCAACTATGGAATATGGAAGATCAGAATGGAGACACATTTAAATTGCATTGGTAAAGACATCTAGGAAGTTACTAAGAATGGTTATACTACTGTTGTAGCTGGTCAGACTGCTCCAACTAGCTTAGCTAAAGATGAAGAAAATGATTGCAAAGCAAGAGAAGCACTTTTGAGCGCATTATCAGATCAACAACTCATGGGATTATCAAATAAGTGTACTGCTAAAACTATTTTGGATCACTTGGAAACACTATATGAAGGAGATTCCACAGTCAAAACTGCAAAACATGTAAGCTTCTGAGTCAGGTATGAACATCTGAAAATGGAAGAAGATGAAAGGATTTATGCTTTTATGGAAAGAGTAAATGAAATTGTTTTGGGTATTAAATGTTGTGGAGGAACCTTGAGTGAGCATGAAATTGTTTCAAAAATCTTAAGAGGTTTGCCACCGGCATATAAAATGAAGGTTACTGCTATAAATGAGTTGAGAATAATGCCTAATACATCAGTAACTAGGGATACATTGATTGGAAAACTTTCATCTTTTGAAATTGAGAAATTTGGTCATTTAGAGGATGTCATTAAAATCATGAAGGAACAGGTGGAGGAGGATAAGGACAATGTCAATGCTTGGATGGCCCGAAATGAGAAAGCCTTGAAAAGCCTTATGAACCATAGCCTCCAGGTTCTTAAAGTATCCTCCCAAAATATGAATGCATTGGTGAATCATCTGGAAAAGAAAAACCAGGAGAAGAACCTAGTAATTATTGAAGATGCTCCTACTTCCAGCCTAAACCACCAAACCCCTAGGCGCAGAACTAGGCAGACTACGATGGAGAAGGACATGAAGATGAAAGAGAGTCAGATTGCTCAAGAAAATACTGACTTGAGGGAAGTGGCCAAGGCAATGATGCTCTTGGTGCATAATGTAGAAGAAACCATGAAGAGTTTTTAATTTTCTTGTTATGCTGGGCTTGGGGTCAATTTCTTGCTGGCCTCTTGTTGTCCTTTTCTCTGTTGCTGGTTTTTTTGCTTTTCTTTTGCAGCAATTGTGTTTTCTTTCTTTCCTGAATATCTTTCGAATGTAAATGGGTTTCGGGTCCCTTAAAACCTGTTTTTACTTAATAAAAAACATTGAATGCAATAATTCCAATTTTCAGTCCGAGTGTGTTGAGTTTGTGAATTAGACATCGCACGCATGCATTGAATGCATGGCGGCATTTTTGAAGTAACCACCTATTGGTATTTTGGTATGGTTTTGTCATTGATGTCAACACCTACTTTGGAGATCCAGCAACATTCACCAGCAAGCAAGTAAACTGTACGATAGTTACTGGTATATGGTTCACCGGTACCTGGAATGATATGGAAAACACTTGGTAATGTCGAAGAAATCGTGTGGACATTTTGTTTTGAAGAATTATCATTGGTACATTCATATTTGCATATTTGCTTTTACCGGCAAATAGGTCCAGGTTATCTAGGGTTACACCGGCAGGTCTATCTTTTTCAGATCAGCATGGCACGCTATGGAGATGATTTATTATTGTTGTAAATGCATTAAGCTGACATGTTCAATCAGTTATTGCATCGGATATTATATTGTTTGTAAAAATGTTTTATTGTAATATCTTGTAGAGCCGACCTACTAAAATTGGTCTTAGGGTATGGTATAAATGTAAGATCTTATTTGTAAGATCAAGTGTGGAATGCGAAAAAGAATTAAGTGAAGGTATATGCGAGATCAATCAGGGATATACATGAAGACATCATTTGAAGGTGAAGTTAGGTTTTTGTAGAAGCATATCAGCATTACACCAGTACTGAATCCAGCATATGAAGATGCTATTTTGTGCAGTACATTCTTATTGGATTTAACCATCCAACTGTAGTCAGTGTGACTCCCATTTTGTGATTGAGCAGTGAGTTCTAGGCTGTTGGCCTTTCTGCATGTGTAGACCCCATTTATGTACACTTACTATCTGCAGTAGTATCATCTGATTGTGGGTAAGGTTTCCCACCATGGTTTTTCCCCTTACATGGTTTCCACATACAAATATTGGTGTCATGTGTTGTGAATGACTTTATGTTTATGTTTCATGCATTAATCCTTACCGGTATAGCAATTTACTATTAACACTGTTTACAGGCATACTTAACTGGTTCACCGGTATTAAGCATTAAGTTGGTTGATTAGTTTTTGGTTTGAATTTATTAGACAACTGATTCACCCCCCCCCACCCCTCTCAGTTGTCTCTATGACATAACAATTGGTATCAGAGCTTAGTCCTCTTTTGCGGAAGTTTAACAACTTGACGATATCCAATGTCTACTAATTATTTCAGGAAGGAAAGTCCTAAACTTGATGGAACCAACTATGGAATATGGAAGATCAGAATGGAGACACATCTGAATTGCATTGGTAAAGACATCTGGGAAGTTACTTAGAATGGTTATACTGTTGTTGTAGCTGGTCAGATTGGTCCAACTACCTTAGGTAAAGATGAAGAAAATCATTGCAAAGCAAGAGAAGCACTTTTGAGCGCATTATCAGATCAACAAATCATGGGATTATCAAATAGGTCTACTGCTAAAGCTATTTGGGATCACTTGGAAACACTGAATGAAGGAGATTCCACAGTCATAATTGCAAAACATGAAAGCTTCCGAGTTAGGTATGAACATCTGAAAATGGAAGAAGATGAAAGGATTTATGCTTTTATGGAAAGAGTAAATGAAATTGTTTTGGGTATTAAATGTTGTGGAGGAACCTTGAGTGAGGATGAAATTGTTTCAAAAATCTTAAGAGGTTTTCCACCGACATATAAAATGAAGGTTACTGCTATAAATGAGTTGAGAATAATGCCTAAAACATCAGTAACTAGGGATACATTGATTGGAAAACTTTCATCTTTTGAAATTGAGAAATTTGGTCATTTATAGGATGTCATTAAAATCATGAAGGAACAGGTGGAGGAGGATAAGGACAATGTCAATGCCTAGATGGCCGGAAATGAGAAAGCCTTGAGAAGCCTTATGAATGACAACCTCCAGGTTCTTAGAGTCTCCTCCCAGAATATGAATGCGCTGGTGAATCATCTAGAAAAGAAAAACCAGGAGAAGAACCTAGTAATTATTGAAGATGCTCCTACTTCCAGCCTAAGCCACTAGACCCCTAGGCGCAGAACCAGGTAGACTACGGTGGAAAAGGACATGAAGATGAAAGAGAGTTAGATTGCTCAAGAAAATACCAACTTGAGGGAAGCGGCCAAGGCAATGATAGTGTTGGTGCAGAATGCAGAAGAAACCATGAAGAGTTTTTAATTTTCTTGTTATGCTAGGCTTGGGGTCAATTTCTTGCTGACCTCTTGTTGTCCTTTTCTCTGTTGCTGGTTTTTTTGCTCGTCTTTTGTAGCAGTTGTGTTTTCTTTCTTTCCTGAGTATCTTTCAAATCTAAATGGGTTTCGGGTCCCTTAAAACCTCTTTTTACTTAATAAAAAACATTGAATGCAATAATTCCAATTTTAAATCCGAGTGTGTTGAGTTTGTGGATTAGACATCGCACACATGCATTGAATGCATGGCGGTGTTTTTGAAGTAACCACCTGTTATTATTTTGGTATGGTTTTGTCATTGATGTCAACACCTACTCTGAAGATCCAGCAACATTCACCGGCAAGCAAGTAAACTGTACAATAGTTACTGGTATATGGTTCACCAGTACCTGGAATGATATGGAAGACACTTGGTAATGTTGAAGACATCGTGTGGACACTTTGTTTTGAAGAATTATTGTTGGTACATTCATATTTGCATATTTGATTTTACCGACAAATAGGTCCAGGTTATCTAGGGTTACACCGGCAGGTTTATCGTTTTCAGATCAGCATGGCATGCTATGGAGATGATTTATTATTGTTGTAAATGCATTAAGCCGACATGTTCAATGAGTTATTGCATCGGATATTATATTATTTGTAAAAATGTTTTATAGTAATATCTTGTAGAGCTGACCTACTAAAATTGGTCTTAGGGTATGGTATAAATGTAAGATCTTATTTGTAAGATCAAGTGTGGAATGCGAAAAAGAATTTAGTGAAGGTATATGCGAGATCAAGCAAGGATATACACGAAGACATCATTTGAAGGTGAAGTTAGGTTTTTGTAGAAGCATATCAGCGTTACACCGGTACTGAATCAAACATATGAAGATGCTATTTTGCGCAGTACATTCTTATTGGATTTAACCATCCATCTGTAGTCAGCGTGACTCCCATTTTGTGATTGAGCAGTGAGTTCTAGGTTGTTGGCCTTTCTGCATGTGCAGACCCCATTTATGTGCACTTACTATCTGTATTAGTATCATCTGATTGTGGGTAAGGTTTCCCACCATGGTTTTTCCCCTTACATGGTTTCCACGTACAAATATTGGTGTCATGTGTTGTGGATGAATTTATGTTTATGTTTCATGCATTAGTCCTTACCGGTATAGCAATTTACTATTAACACTGTTTACCGGCATTCTTAAGTGGTTCACCGTTATTAAGCATTAAGTTGGTTAATTAGTTTTTGGTTTGATTTTATTAGACAACTGATTCACCCCCCCCACCCCTCTCAGTTGTCTCCGCGGCCTAACAATTGGTATCAGAGCTTAGTCCTCTTTTGCAGAAGTTTAACAACTTGAGGAGATCCAATGTCTACTAATTATTTCAGGAAGGACAGTCCTAAACTTGATGGAACCAACTATGGAATATGGAAGATCAGAATGGAGACACATCTGAATTGCATTGGTAAAGACATCTGGGAAGTTACTAAGAATGGTTATACTGCTGTTGTAGCTGGTCAGACTGCTCCAACTACCTCAGCTAAAGATGAAGAAAATGATTGCAAAGCAAGAGAAGCACTTTTGAGCGCATTATCAGATCAACAAATCATGGGATTATCAAATAGGTCTACTGCTAAAGCTATTTGGGATCACTTGGAAACACTATATGAAGGAGATTCCACAGTCAAAATTGCAAAACATGAAAGCTTCCGAGTCAGGTATGAATATCTGAAAATGGAAGAAGATGAAAGGATTTATGCTTTTATGGAAAGAGTAAATGAAATTGTTTTGGGTATTAAATGTTGTGGAGGAACCTTGAGTGAGGATGAAATTGTTTCAAAAATCTTAAGAGGTTTGCCACCGACATATAAAATGAAGGTTACTGCTATAAATGAGTTGAGAATAATGCCTAAAACATCAGTAACTAGGGATACATTGATTGGAAAACTTTCATCTTTTGAAATTGAGAAATTTGGTCATTTAGAGGATGTCATTAAAATCATGAAGGAACAGGTGGAGGAGGATAAGGACAATGTCAATGCCTGGATGGCCCGAAATGAGAAAGCCTTGAGAAGCCTTATGAACCACAGCCTCTAGGTTCTTAAAGTATCCTCCCAGAATATGAATGCGCTGGTGAATCATCTAGAAAAGAAAAACGAAGAGAAGAACCTGGTAATTATTGAAGATGCTCCTACTTCCAGCCTAAGCCACCAGACCCCTAGGTGGAGAACCAGGCAGAATATGACGGAGAAGGACATGAAGATGAAAGAGAGTCAGATTGCTCAGGAAAATACTGACTTGAGGGAAGCGGCCAAGGCAATGATGGTCTTGGTGCATAATGCAGAAGAAACCATGAAGAGTTTTTAATTTTCTTGTTATGCTCGGCTTGACGTCAATTTCTTGCTGGCCTCTTGTTGTCCTTTTCTCTGTTGCTGGTTTTTTTGCTGGTCTTTTGCAGCAGTTGTGTTTTCTTTCTTTCCTGAATATCTTTCGAATGTAAATGGGTTTCGGGTAACCTGTTTTTACTTAATAAAAAACATTGAATGCAATAATTCCAATTTTCAGTCCGAGTGTGTTGAGTTTGTGGATTAGACATCGCACGCATGCATTGAATGCATGGCGGAATTTTTTAAGTAACCACCTGTTGGTATTTTGGTATGGTTTTGTCATTGATGTCAACACCTACTTTGGAGATCCAGCAACATTCACCAGCAAGCAAGTAAACTGTACAATAGTTACTGGTATATGGTTCACCGGTACCTAGAATGATATGGAAGACACTTGGTAATGTCGAAGACATCATGTCGACACTTTGTTTTGAAGAATTATCATTGGTAGATTCATATTTGCATATTTGCTTTTACCGGCAAATAGGTCCAGGTTATCTAGGGTTACACCGGCAGGTTTATCTTTTTCAGATCAGCATGGCACGCTATGGAGATGATTTATTATTGTTGTAAATGCATTAAGCTGACATGTTCAATAAGTTATTGCATCGGATATTATATTGTTTGTAAAAATGTTTTATTGTAATATCTTGTAGAGCCGACCTACTAAAATTGGTCTTAGGGTATGGTATAAATGTAAGATCTTATTTGTAAGATCAAGTGTGGAATGCAAAAAAGAATTAAGTGAAGGTATATGCAAGATCAAGTCGGGATATACACGAAGACATCATTTGAAGGTGAAGTTAGGTTTTTGTAGAAGCATATCAGCATTACACCGGTACTGAATCCAGCATATGAAGATGCTATTTTGTGCAGTACATTCTTATTGGATTTAACCATCCAACTGTAGTCAGTGTGACTCCCATTTTGTGATTGAGTAGTCAGTTCTAGGCTGTTGGCCTTTCTGCATGTGCAGACTCCATTTATGTACACTTACTATCTCCAGTAGTATCATCTGATTGTGGGTAAGGTTTCCCACCATGGTTTTTCCCCTTACATGGTTGCCACGTACAAATATTGGTGTCATGTGTTGTGGATGACTTTATGTTTATGTTTCATGCATTAATCCTTACCGGTATAGCAATTTACTGTTAACACTATTTATCGGCATACTTAACCGGTTCACCGATATTAAGCATTAAGTTGGCTAATTAGTTTTTGGTTTGAATTTATTAGAAAACTGATTCACCCCCTCCACCCCTCTCAGTTGTCTCCAGGACCTAACAATTGGTATAAGAGTTTAGTCCTCTCTTGCAAAAGTTTAACAACTTGAGGAGATCCAATGTCTACTAATTATTTCAGGAAGGACAGTCCTAAACTTGATGGAACCAACTATGGAATATGGAAGATCAGAATGGAGACACATCTAAATTGCATTGGTAAAGACATCTGGGAAGTTACTAAGAATGGTTATACTGCTGTTGTAGCTGGTCAGACTGCTCCAACTACCTCAGCTAAAGATGAAGAAAATGATTGCAAAGCAAGAGAAGCACTTTTGAGTGCATTATCAGATCAACAAATCATGGGATTATCAAATAAGTCTACTGCTAAAACTATTTGGGATCACTTGGAAACACTATATGAAGGAGATTCCACAGTCAAAATTGCAAAACATGAAAGCTTTTGAGTCAGGTATGAACATCTGAAAATGGAAGAAGATGAAAGGAATTATGCTTTTATGGAAAGAGTAAATGAAATTGTTTTGGGTATTAAATGTTGTGGAGGAACCTTGAGTGAGGATGAAATTGTTTCAAAAATCTTAAGAGGTTTGCCACCGGCATATAAAATGAAGGTTACTGCTATAAATGAGTTGAGAATAATGCCTAATGCATCAGTAACTACGGATACATTGATTGGAAAACTTTCATCTTTTGAAATTGAGAAATTTGGTCATTTAGAGGATGTCATTAAAATCATGAAGGAACAGGTGGAGGAGGATAAGGACAATGTCAATGCCTGGATGGCCCGAAATGAGAAAGCCTTGAAAAGTGTTATGAACCATAGCCTCCAGGTTCTTAAAGTATCCTCCCAGAATATGAATGCACTGGTGAATCATCTGGAAAAGAAAAACCAGGAGAAGAACCTAGTAATTATTGAAGATGCTCCTACTTCCAGCCTAGACCACCAGACCCCTAGGCGCAGAACTAGGCAGACTACGACGGAGAAGGACATGAAGATGAAAGAGAGTCAGATTGCTCAGAAAAATACCGACTTGAGGGAAGTGGCCAAGGCAATGATGCTCTTGGTGCATAATGCAGAAGAAACGATGAAGAGTTTTTAATTTTCTTGTTATGTTGGGCTTGGGGTCAATTTCTTGCTGGCCTCTTGTTGTCCTTTTCTCTGTTGCTGGTTTTTTTGCTTGTCTTTTGCAGCAGTTGTGTTTTCTTTCTTTCCTGAATATCTTTCGAATGTAAATGGGTTTCGGGTCCCTTTAAACTTATTTTTACTTAATAAAAAACATTGAATGCAATAATTCCAATTTTCAGTCCGAGTGTGTTGAGTTTGTGGATTAGACATCGCAGGCATGCATTGAATGCATGGCGGCATTTTTGAAGTAACCACCTGTTGGTATTTTGGTATGGTTTTGTCATTGATATCAACACCTACTTTGGAGATCCAGCAACATTCACCGGCAAGCAAGTAAACTGTACAATAGTTACTGGTATATGGTTCACCAATACCTGGAATGATATGGAGGACACTTGGTAATGTCGAAGAAATCATGTGGACACTTTGTTTTGAAGAATTATCATTGGTATATTCATATTTGCATATTTTCTTTTACCAGCAAATAGGTCCAGGTTATCTAGGGTTACACCGGCAGGTTTATCTTTTTTAGATCAGCATGGCATGCTATGGAGATGATTTATTATTGTTGTAAATGCATTAAGCTGACATGTTCAATCAGTTATTGCATCGGATATTATATTGTTTGTAAAAATCTTTTATTGTAATATCTTGTAGAGCCGACCTACTAAAATTGGTCTTAGGGTATGGTATAAATGTAAGATCTTATTAGTAAGATCAAATGTGGAATGCGAAAAAGAATTAAGTGAAGGTACATGCCAGATCAATCAGGGATATACATGAAGACATCATTTGAAGGTGAAGTTAGGTTTTTGTAGAAGCATATCAGCATTACACCGGTACTGAATCTAGCATATGAAGATGCTATTTTGTGTAGTACATTCTTATTGGATTTAACCATCCAACTGTAGTCAGTGTGACTCCCATTTTGTGATTGAGCAGTGAGTTCTAGGCTGTTGGCCTCTCTGCATGTGCAGACTCCATTTATGTACACTTACTATCTCCAGTAGTATCATCTGATTGTGGGTAAGGTTTCCCACCATGGTTTTTCCCCTTACATGGTTGCCACGTACAAATATTGGTGTCATGTGTTGTGGATGACTTTATGTTTATGTTTCATGCATTAATCCTTACCGGTATAGCAATTTACTGTTAACACTATTTATCGGCATACTTAACCGGTTCACCGATATTAAGCATTAAGTTGGTTAATTAGTTTTTGGTTTGAATTTATTAGACAACTGATTCACCCCCCCCACCCCTCTCAGTTGTCTCCAGGACCTAACAATTGGTATCAGAGTTTAGTCCTCTCTTGCAAAAGTTTAACAACTTGAGGAGATCCAATGTCAACTAATTATTTCAGGAAGGACAGTCCTAAACTTGATGGAACCAACTATGGAATATGGAAGATCAGAATGGAGACACATCTAAATTGCATTGGTAAAGACATCTGGGAAGTTACTAAGAATGGTTATACTGCTGTTGTAGCTGGTCAAACTGCTCCAACTACCTCAGCTAAAGATGAAGAAAATGATTGCAAAGCAAGAGAAGCACTTTTGAGTGCATTATCAGATCAACAAATCATGGGATTATCAAGTAAGTCTACTGCTAAAACTATTTGGGATCACTTGGAAACACTATATGAAGGAGATTCCACAGTCAAAATTGCAAAACATGAAAGCTTTTGAGTCAGGTATGAACATATGAAAATGGAAGAAGATGAAAGGAATTATGCTTTTATGGAAAGAGTAAATGAAATTGTTTTGGGTATTAAATGTTGTGGAGGAACCTTGAGTGAGGATGAAATTTTTTCAAAAATCTTAAGAGGTTTGCCACCGGCATATAAACTGAAGGTTACTGCTATAAATGAGTTGAGAATAATGCCTAATACATCAGTAACTAGGGATACATTGATTGGAAAACTTTCATCTTTTGAAATTGAGAAATTTGGTCATTTAGAGGATGTCATTAAAATCATGAAGGAACAGGTGGAGGAGGATAAGGACAATGTCAATGCCTAGATGGCCCGAAATGAGAAAGCCTTGAAAAGCCTTATGAACCATAGCCTCCAGGTTCTTAAAGTATCCTCCCAGAATATGAATGCACTGGTGAATCATCTGGAAAAGAAAAACCAGGAGAAGAACCTAGTAATTATTGAAGATGCTCCTACTTCCAGCCTCAACTACCAGACCCCTAGGCGCAGAACTAGGCAGACTACGATGGAGAAGGACATGAAGATGAAAGAGAGTCAGATTGCTCAGGAAAATACCGACTTGAAGGAAGTGGCCAAGGCAATGATGGTCTTGGTGCATAATGCAGAAGAAACCATGAAGAGTTTTTAATTTTCTTGTTATGCTGGGCTTGGTGTCAATTTCTTGCTGGCCTCTTGTTGTCCTCTTCTCTGTTGCTGGATTTTTTGCTTGTCTTTTGTAGCAGTTGTGTTTTCTTTCTTTCCTGAATATCTTTCGAATGTAAATGGGTTTCGGGTCCCTTAAAACCTGTTTTTACTTAATAAAAAACATTGAATGCAATAATTCCAATTTTCAGTCCGAGTGTGTTGAGTTTGTGGATTAGACATCGCACGCATGCATTGAATGCATGGTGGCATTTTTGAAGTAACCACCTATTGGTATTTTGGTATGGTTTTGTCATTGATGTCAACACCTACTTTGGAGATCCAGCAACATTCACCGGCAAGCAAGTAAACTGTACAATAGTTACTGGTATATGGTTCACCAGTACCTGGAATGATATGGAGGACACTTGGTAATGTCGAAGAAATCATGTCGACACTTTGTTTTGAAGAATTATCATTGGTACATTCATATTTGCATATTTTCTTTTACCGGCAAATAGGTCCAGGTTATCTAGGGTTACACCGGTAGGTTTATCTTTTTCAGATCAGCATGGCACGCTATGGAGATGATTTATTATTGTTGTAAATGTATTAAGCTGACATGTTCAATCAATTATTGCATCGGATATTATATTTTTTGTAAAAATCTTTTATTGTAATATCTTGTAGAGCCGACCTACTAAAATTGGTCTTAGGGTATGGTATAAATGTAAGATCTTATTAGTAAGATCAAGTGTGGAATGCGAAAAAGAATTAAGTGAAGGTATATGCGAGATCAATCAGGGATATACATGAAGACATCATTTGAAGGTGAAGTTAGGTTTTTGTAGAAGCATATCAGCATTACACCGGTACTGAATCCAACATATGAAGATGCTATTTTGTGCAGTACATTCTTATTGGATTTAACCATCCAACTGTAGTTAGTGTGACTCCCATTTTGTGATTGAGTAGTGAGTTCTAGGATGTTGGCCTTTCTGCATGTGCAGATCCCATTTATGTACACTTACTATCTCCAGTAGTATCATCTGATTGTGGGTAAGGTTTCCCACCATGGTTTTTCCCCTTACATGGTTGCCACGTACAAATATTGGTGTCATGTGTTGTGGATGACTTTATGTTTATGTTTCATGCATTAATCCTTACCGGTATAGCAATTTACTGTTAACACTGTTTACCGACATACTTAACTGGTTCATCGGTATTAAGCATTAAGTTGGTTAATTAGTTTTTGGTTTGAATTTTTTAGACAACTGATTAACCCCCCCCCCCTCTCAGTTATCTCTGAGACCTAACAATTGGTATCAGAGCTTAGTCCTCTTTTGCAGAAGTTTAACAACTTGAGGAGATCCAATGTCTACTAATTATTTCAGGAAAGACAGTCCTAAACTTGATGGAACCAACTATGGAATATGGAAGATTAGAATGGAGACACATCTAAATTACATTGGTAAAGACATCTGGGAAGTTACTAAGAATGGTTATACTGCTATTGTAGCTGGTCAGACTGCTCCAACTACCTCAGCTAAAGATGAAGAAAATGATTGCAAAGCAAGAGAAGCACTTTTGAGCGCATTATCAGATCAACAAATCATGGGATTATCAAATAAGTCTACTACTAAAACTATTTGGGATCACTTGGAAACACTATATGAAGGAGATTCCACAGTCAAAATTGCAAAACATGAAAGCTTCTGAGTCAGGTATGAACATCTGAAAATGGAAGAAGATGAAAGGAATTATGCTTTTATGGAAAGAGTAAATGAAATTGTTTTGGGTATTAAATGTTGTGGAGGAACCTTGAGTGAGGATGAAATTGTTTCAAAAATCTTAAGAGGTTTGCCACCGGCATATAAAATGAAGGTTACTGCTATAAATGAGTTGAGAATAATGCCTAATACATCAGTAACTACGGATACATTGATTGGAAAACTTTCATCTTTTGAAATTGAGAAATTTGGTCATTTAGAGGATGTCATTAAAGTCATGAAGGAAGAGGTGGAGGAGGATAAGGACAATGTCAATGCCTGGATGGCCCGAAATGAGAAAGCCTTGAAAAGCCTTATGAACCATATCCTCCAGGTTCTTAAAGTATCCTCCCAGAATATGAATGCACTGGTGAATCATCTGGAAAAGAAAAACCAGGAGAAGAACCTAGTAATTATTGAAGATGCTCGTACTTCCAGCCTAAACCACCAGACCCCTAGGCGCAGAACTAGGCAGACTACGACGGAGAAGGACATGAAGATGAAAGAGAGTCAGATTGCTCAGGAAAATACCGACTTGAGGGAAGTGGCCAAGGCAATGATGCTCTTGGTGCATAATGCAGAAGAAACCATGAAGAGTTTTTAATTTTCTTGTTATGCTGGGCTTGGGGTCAATTTCTTGCTGGCCTCTTGTTGTCCTTTTCTCTGTTGCTGGTTTTTTTGCTTGTCTTTTGCAGCAGTTGTGTTTTCTTTCTTTCCTGAATATCTTTCAAATGTAAATGGGTTTCGGGTCCCTTTAAACCTGTTTTTACTTAATAAAAAACATTGAATGCAATAATTCCAATTTTCAGTCCAAGTGTGTTGAGTTTGTGGATTAGAGATCGCACGCATGCATTGAATGCATGGCGGCATTTTTGAAGTAACCACCTGTTGGTATTTTGGTATGGTTTTGTCATTGATGTCAACACCTACTTTTGAGATCCAACAACATTCACCGGCAAGCAAGTAAACTGTACAATAGTTACTGGTATATGGTTCACCAGTACCTGGAATGATATGGAGGACACTTGGTAATGTCGAAGAAATCATGTGGACACTTTGTTTTGAAGAATTATTATTGGTACATTCATATTTTCATATTTTCTTTTACCGACAAATAGGTCTTGGTTATCTAGGGTTACACCGGCAGGTTTATCTTTTTAAGATCAACATGGCATGCTATGGAGATGATTTATTATTGTTGTAAATGCATTAAGCTGACATGTTCAATCAGTTATTGCATCAGATATTATATTGTTTGTAAAAATCTTTTATTGTAATATCTTGTAGAGCCGACCTACTAAAATTGGTCTTAGGGTATGGTATAAATGTAAGATCTTATTAGTAAGATCAAGAGTGGAATGTGAAAAAGAATTAAGTGAAGGTATAAGCGAGATCAATCAGGGATATACATGAAGACATCATTTGAAGGTGAAGTTAGGTTTTTGTAGAAGCATATCAGCATTACACCGGTACTGAATCCAACATATGAAGATGCTATTTTGTGCAGTACATTCTTATTGGATTTAACCATCCAACTGTAGTTAGTGTGACTCCCATTTTGTGATTGAGTAGTGAGTTCTAGGCTGTTGGCCTTTCTGCATGTGCAGACCCCATTTATGTACACTTACTATCTCCAGTAGTATCATCTGATTGTGGGTAAGGTTTCCCACCATGGTTTTTCCCCTTACATGGTTGCCACGTACAAATATTGGTGTCATGTGTTGTGGATGACTTTATGTTTATGTTTCATGCATTAATCCTTACCGGTATAGCAATTTACTGTTAACACTGTTTACCGACATAGTTAGCTGGTTCACCGGTATTAAGCATTAAGTTGGTTAATTAGTTTTTGGTTTGAATTTTTTAGACAACTGATTCACCCCCCCCCCTCTCAGTTGTCTCCGGGACCTAACAATTGGTATCAGAGCTTAGTCCTCTTTTGCAGAAGTTTAACAACTTGAGGAGATCCAATGTCTACTAATTATTTCAGGAAGGACAGTCCTAAACTTGATGGAACCAACTATGGAATATGGAAGATCAGAATGGAGTCACATTTGAATTGCATTGGTAAAGACATCTGGGAAGTTACTAAGAATGGTTATACTGCTGTTGTAGCTGGACAGATTGCTCCAACTACCTTAGCTAAAGATGAAGAAAATGATTGCAAAGCAAGAGAAGCACTTTTGAGCGCATTATCATATCAACAAATCATGGGATTATCAGATAGGTCTACTGCTAAAGCTATTTGGGATCACTTGGAAACACTGAGTGAAGGAGATTCCACAGTCAAAATTGCAAAACATGAAAGCTTCCGAGTCAGGTATGAATATCTGAAAATGGAAGAAGATGAAAGGATTTATACTTTTATGGAAAGAGTAAATGAAATTGTTCTGGGTATTAAATGTTGTGGAGGAACCTTGAGTGAGGATGAAATTGTTTCAAAAATCTTAAGATGTTTTCCACCAGCATATAAAATGAAGGTTACTGCTATAAATGAGTTGAGAATAATGCCTAATACATCAGTAACTAGGGATACATTGATTGGAAAACTTTCATCTTTTGAAATTGAGAAATTTGGTCCTATTGCTACTATAAAAACTGATTTGGCCTTTAAAGCATCAACATGATCTGCTCCATCATTTGACAAATCAAACTGGAGAGCCTTTTATGCAAGAGAAATTGAAGAATCCAGAAAGGAGAATGAAGAACTTGAAGAACTTGAAGCACTATTTGCAAGAAAAATGCCAAAAGGTCCAATTGGAAGTAAGTATGAAGGTAAAGCACCCTTTAAATGTTTTAACTGCAATAAGATTGGTCATATGGCTTCAAGATGCCCTGATAGACATGCTAGACTAAGAGAAGAAGCTAGAAGAACATACAAGACTAATCTTGAATATCAGAGATATAGATTTAAAAAGAACAAAGATAAATCTTGTTACATTGCTGATGAAGGTGTGACTGATGATTCTGATGAGGTTCCAACAGACAATGGATGGGTTGTTGTTGCTATAAAAAAAGATCAACCGGCACCTACTGCTCAACTGGTAGAACAAGCCCTAGCAGCTAAAGTTGAAGCAAAGGATGAATGGATTATTTACTCAGGATGCTCACATCATATGACTGGAGACAAAGGTAAATTCTTGAACTTTCAAGAATATAATGGAGGTTTAGTAAGATTTGGAGATGACAAAGCCTGTTCAAACAAAGGTAAGGGTTCAATATCTCTTGATGGTAAGCATAACACTGACAATGTCTACTATGTTGAAGGATTAAAGCATAATCTTTTAAGTGTTGGTCAATTAGTTGAGAAGGGATTTCAGTTACAATTTAAAAATGGAAAATGTAAAATCATGAATAGAACTGGTTTGGAAATTGCAACCGGTAATCAGACTAGAGGCAATATCTTTCATTTGAATAACAGTGAAAAGGCATGCTTAATTGCACATATAGATGAAAGTTGGTTATGGCATAAGAGACCATGTCATGTAAACTTTGATTGCATGGTAAAAATCAGTACTTCTAAGGCAGTTAGAGATCTACCTAAAATTGTGAAACCTCATAATACAATTTGTAAGGAATGTCAATTTGGAAAACAAGTTAGAGGTAGTTTCAAAAGTATTCTAGAAAAATCAAATAATGCTCTTGATTTAATTCACACTGATTTATGTGGTCCAGCTAGAACTAGAAGCTTACAAGGTGATAGATATTTCATGCTAATTATTGATGATTATTCTAGAATGTGTTGGGTTACTTTTCTCAGAGAGAAATAAGAAGCACTTGGAAAGTTCAAACTATTCAAAGCAATGGTTGAAAATGAAACCGGTAAGAAAATCAAATGTTTAAGATCAGATCAAGGAGGAGAATTCACATCTAAGGACTTTAATACATTCTGTGAAGTAAATGGAATCAAAAGACAGTTATCAGCACCTCAGACACTACAGTAGAATGGAGTTGTTGAAAGAAAAAATAGAACTATCTTGGATGCAGCTAGAAGTATGTTATCAGAAGCAAATCTACCAAATGTGTATTGGAGAGAGGCAATTAGCACTGCTGTCTATACATTCAACAAAGTTCACATCAAAGGTGAAACCGGTAAGACGCCTCATGAACTATGGTTTGGTAACACTCCTACTCTTAAGTATTTCAGAATTTTTGGAAGTAAATGTTATATTAGAAGAGATGAGTATATTGGCAAATTTGATCCTAGAAGTGATGAAGGAATATTTCTTGGTTATTCATCTAAGAGCAAGGCATATAGATGTTTTAATAAAAGATTGTAGAAAACTGTTGAGAGTACAAATGTAAAGATTGATGAACAATTCAGAGGAACTTAAGGTATATAGACTCTGAACCGGCAACAGAAATTGTGACAAATGAACCTATATTGAATCCACCAGTACAGAATGAAGATCCAGTTACCCTGGTATCATCAAAAGATTCCACAATAATTGAAGAACAACAACAAACTAAGACACCCCGGTATGTAAGATTGAATCATTCTGAAGATCAGATAATTGGAAACAAATTTAAAGGAGTTATGACAAGAGAAAGATTGGCAAATGAAGAGGTATGTCTTATTTCTCAAATTGAACCATCATCTATTAATGAGGCATGTGAAGATAAATTTTGGATTAAAGCTATGGAAGAAGAATTAGGACAAATTGAGAAAAATAATACTTGGACATTAGTTCCCCAGCCTAAAGATAAAAAAGTAATTGGAACTAAATGGGTATTTAGAAACAAACTTAATGAAGATGGTAAGGTTGTCAGAAATAAAGCAAGACTAGTGTGTAAGGGATATTCTCAGAAAGAAGGAGTTGATTACAATGAAACCTTTGCACCAGTAGCCAAAATTGAGGCAGTTAGATTATTTTTGGCTTTTGCAGCTCACAAGGACTACAAAGTTTATCAAATGGATATTAAATGTGCATTTTTTAATGGAGATCTTGAAGAAGAAGTATATATTGAACAACCTGATGGATTTTCTTTGACAGATGACAATGATATGGTTTGCAAGTTAAGAAAAGCTCTGTATGGATTGAAACAAGCCCCAAGAGCTTGGTATGCAAGGTTGGATAAGTATCTTTTGAAGATTGGCTTTACTAAAGGAAATGCAGATAGCAATTTATACTACAAAATAACTAATGATGACATCTTGATTATTGAAGTATTTGTTGATGATATAATCTTTGGAGGAGAAGATGAATTATGTAAGTAATTTTCTCTTGAAATGTAGGAAGAATTTGAAATGTCTATGATTGGAGAAATAAAATTCTTTTTAGGTTTGCAGATTTCTCAGACTGATAAAGGTATATTTTTTAGTCAATCCAAGTACTTGAAAGAATTACTAAAGAAATTTGGGATGGAGAACTCTAAACCGGTAAGCACACCTATGACTACAAATGACAAATTATCTCAAAGAGATGAATCTACACCTGTTAATCCAACCAGATACAAATCTATGATAGGAGGTTTACTATATTTGACACAAACCAGGCTTGATATTATGAATGCAGTATGTATTGTTTCTAGATTTCAGAGTAATCCTAGGGAAAATCATGAATCAGTAGTTAAAAGGATTTTCTGGTACCTACAAGGCACATCAAATCTTGGATTATGGTATCCTAAAGATGAAAATTTTGACCTATGTGCATACACAGATGCAAATTGGGCATGAGATATAGATGATAGAAAAAACACCACTGGAGGAGCATTCTTTCTTGGAAAGAGATTGGTTTCTTGGTTGAGTAAGAAACAGAGTTGTACATCTTGATCAACAGCAGAATCAGAATATGTTGCAGCAGCAACTAACTGTACACAAGTATTGTGGCTTAAACAAATGTTGAAAGACATAAAGGTAAAATGCAAGGAACCCATTACTATATAGTGTGATAACACTGCAACAATTGATATATCTAAGAATCCGGTATTACATTCTAAAACAAAACATGTTTCTATCAAACTCAATTTTCTAAGGGAAAAAGTTGAAGAAAAGGAGATAAAACTGGTTTATGTGAATACTAAAGAACAACTTGCAGATATTTTCACAAAACCTTTGCCTAAGGAGACTTTTGAATATCTCAGAGATCAGCTTGGAGTCATACAACCACTAGTAGAGACTTAGATAGTTGATGATTGTCATCAACCGGCAGAATTAAAAAGACAAATCTTTTATTCCGGTATTTGATGAGGAAGCTACTTCTCAGGGGGAGTAGTTGGTATTTTGTATGAACTTGACTTTTTGTGACTTTGGCATTTGATGTCAAAGGGGGAGAGATATCTATGGAAAAACACATTATCTTTTTGGGGAGAGATTTTGGAAAAACACATTTAAGGAGAGAATGGTATTGAAAATAAATCTTTGGATAAACACATGTTACTCCCAGGGGGAGAAATGGAGATTGTTGGTTTTTGTATTTGGCATTTCCGTTTTGGCACTTTGATGGTTTTTCCATCTTGTGTTGCCATCAATGCAAAAGGGGGAGATTGTTGGTATTTTGGTATGGTTTTGTCACTGAAGTCAACACCTACATTGGAGATCCAACAACATTCACCGGCAAGAAAGTAAACTGTGCAACAATTACTGGTATATGGTTCACCGATAGGATATATTGTTCACCGGTACCTCGAATGATATGGAAGACACTTGGCAATGTCGAAGACATCGTGTGGACACTTTGTTTTGAAAAATTAATCATTGGTAAATTCATATTTGCATATTTGCTTTTATCGACAAATAGGTCCAGGTTATCTAGGGTTACACCAGTAGATTTATCTTTTCCAAATCAGCATGGCACACTATGGAGATGATTTATTATTGTTCTAAATGCATTAAGCTGACATGTTCAATCGGTTATTGCATCGGATATTATATTATTTGTAAAAATGTTTTATTGTAATATCTTGTAGAGCTGACCTACTAAAATTGGTCTTAGGGTATGGTATAAATGTAAGATCTTATTTGTAAGATCAAGTGTGGAATGCGAAAAAGAATTAAGTGAAGGTATATGCGAGATCAAGCAGGGATATACATGAAGACATCATTTGAAGGTGAAGTTAGGTTTTTGTAGAAGCATATCAACATTACACCGATACTGAATCCAACATATGAAGATGCTATTTTGTGCAGTACATTCTTATTGGATCTAACCATCCAACTGTAGTCAGTGTGACTCCCATTTTGTGATTGAGCAGTGAGCTCTAGGCTGTTGGCCTTTCTGCATGTGCAGACCCCATTTATGTACACTTACTATCTGCAGTAGTATCATCTGATTGTGGGTAGGGTTTCCCACCGTGGTTTTTCTCCTTAACAGGGTTTCCAGGTACAAATATTGGTGTCATGTGTTGTGGATGACTTTATGTTTATGTTTCATGCATTAATCCTTACCGGTATATCAATTTACTGTTAACACTGTTTACCGGCATACTTAACCGGTTCACCGGTACAAAGCATTAAGTTGGTTAATTAGTTTTTGGTTTGAATTTATTAGACAACTGATTCACCCCCCCCCCCCCCCCCTCTCAGTTGTCTCCGGGACCTAACACTGCTAGTTCTCGAAATGATTACTTACTTCGAAAAACCAAGGATTGACGTCACTTAAGACATGGTTCTGCCTCTTCATATTTAGCAATGAATGCACCATCAAATCATTAAAACCCGTAGGACCCACCAACTTCGAACACATATAAACATCTTGAACAGACTTCATGGGCGTTCAAGTAGTTCAAGATGTACGTCGTGCTCAAGGAGAATTTTGCCGAGAAAACTAATAATATCAAGATGCTGACCACTTGTGCTATATTGAACATGTTGAACATGTTTGAACCTCTTGAACTTGGTTCAATGAGTTCAAAACCCAGAGAGAAATAAAGTAACATATCACCGAACAAGAAATTTTTAGAGAGCCGCTACAAGACACTTAGAGAAAATATTAGTATGAAAAACCTCCCTGAACACCTAAGAACCTATGGAACCTAAATGAACCTGTTGAACCCAGTTCAAAATGGTTCAACGTATTCACAGAGTTCAACCAATTACCTAAACTTGACTTTTATGATTGAAAAAGGATTTACAGACGTACTAAGGACTTGAACCGAGGTATCACAAGAAAGATTAGGACTCCGACTGAAAATATTAAAGGATGACTCACTCTTATCATGAGGAATAAATGACGTAGTAACATAATTCAACAAAATCATCAATACCAACTACTATTCCTTTCAAACCAAACATTCAACAAGAATCTACAAAGAGATTTTCAATTTTCAAACACATAGGAAGCAACTTAAACATTTAAAATCTAATTTGCATAGCAAGAAGAGATTATCCAACCTTCAAAGCAAACCGGGAAGCAAATTGAGGAAGAGTTTCCAATCTTGCCAAGCAAATCCAAATGCAAGTTCCTCCTCCAAAATGGTTTTCCAAATTTCTCATTCAAAAATCTGCCTCCCTTCTTCCCGTGAACTCCCAGGAATATATGGGAAAAATATATTTCAACCTAAACTTTCTAGTTTAAAAGTTTTCTCCACCAATCAAAATAAACTATTTAAAAAGTAAAAGCAATCAGATTTACCATTTTCATAAACAATTCTTTTCCAACAAAATAAAATACAAAAGTCAAATGGAAAGGTAAAAGGGAAAAGCTTTTATTTATTTTATTTCATTTCTATTTTCCAAGATACTATATTTCAACACAATCATTCTGAATTTAAATGGCAAGGCATTTGCTTATTTCTTTTCACAACATAATAATACAACTTTAAACAATAAAATAAGCAAATTTAACCATTTAATTCTAGCAACTCCTTTATTTAATTAAATCAATAATCTCAAGAGCATAATAATTAACTAATTACGCCAACACAAAAATAGCATCATTCACTCAATTAAATGACTATACAAATAATCGGAAGCACACAAAACAAGGAATGATCAAACAATGACTCACAAGACGAAAGCATTAAAGCACTTTGACTCGCACACCGATCAAACAGAAAAGATGACCGACTGACAACACTCACACGAGTGTAACTGTGGGTCAAGCTAGGGTCCAACATCTATCTCCTCCACTCCCATCAGACAAATAAGGCACACTTAGACTTGTGAAACCAGGTGTTGTCAATACCTCGTACCTACCCAATGTTTGTACCTGCAATGCCCTACACCAAAGAACCACATGTGCATATAGACAAATATATAAACAAACACGAGACGCACACCGATGAAGGAGAATAGTGACGTTCCTTGTCTCACTGGAGTGAGTGAAGGAAAATCATCCCCTCGCATCCTGTACACTTGAAAACACGCAACATATAAATAACGCATCGCACATATAAGGTAAAAGTGTCAGTCCATGATAATGATCCATAAAATAATATTAATCATAAGCACTGAGATACTGCATAAAATCTTACACCACAAATCCAGATATAGCATGAAATAACATCGCATAAAGTCTGAATCAATATACAATAATGTTCCACTGAACAGTCAACTGAATTCAAACATAAATACAAAAAGAGTCTGATCGAGGAGGGGTACTACAGGAAGACTTTATTCCCTGCATAAGTTTTTGCAAAGCTAATTTCTAGATGGACTGGGATAGTATGTATTTGATAATCTTTGTAATAGGGGTCATTATCAATTTTTTGCTAACATTTAGTTAGGGTGAATATTTATGAGCTATAAGTTCATGTAAGGTCATCTATATAAGGCCATTTTGTACAACTCATATAAAGTATTACCTTTGTATTTGGTAGGAATTTGGAGTAGTACTTAGAGAGTTATAAGGTGTTTCATTTGTATCTGGTAGGAACTTGGAGTAGTATTTAGGGAGATTAAACAATTATTTCTTTTTTGTATTTCAGGCAAGGATTGGAGGTTTTCTTCACTGGTTCTTTCCTCCAGGAGCTCTTGAACAAAGTGTTATTTTTATTAATATATATCTATGGCTTGCCACTTTTACCAAAAAAAAAATAGTGTAATTTAACAGTTATATTTAAATTGATATCTCTCGACATATTTTACATAGATTTTTTAAAGTATAAATATGCTAGTATTAAAGATTAGAAAAGAACCACTTTAAAACATGCAACAATTTTCCTCAAAATCATGGTGTCTAAGTGGAAGGAATCTAAGATTGTAAAGGGTTTCATGAGAGGTCTCTCCTATGTTTCCCAAAGAAGACCTAGCTCAATAGTGAGATCTGCCAAGTGAGGAAGAACATAAAAAATGTTAGGACTACGAGAAATTAATATCTCTATAAGGATGTTAAAAATTGAAGTAGAAAAGCACATCAAGAGTAGAAGCCTTGATTTTATATTTTAAAATCTAGTGCATTGGCACATATTAAACATTAGTGTACACCTCAACAAGGGGCTTTTTGTTTTTTAAATTATAAAATGGAGTATTGGTGTGTTCTTGAGCTTGGTTGTATGCGAGAGCAACTAGCTACTTCAAAACTAAAATGATTGCCTAATGTATAAGCACATGTGTTTGAGGAAGTGTGCACCTATACTCAAAGGTGTTTTGGTTGTTTGAAAAATGTACTTAGGAATATTAGAGCATGCCAAAATAAAGAATGATGTTAGAAAGTAATTACTTTGAATAAATTCTTGTTGAAACTACTTCAAATTTATTAATGCACATCAAAAGAGAAAATGTTTAAGCAAAGGTATTACAAGTTTCAATGCGTGTATGATAGAAAAATAATGTTTATGAGGAAAAATGGTTAAAAGTTTCATAATATTTAGGAGTGCACTACTAGTGAAGTGCATGCCAATACAAAAAATCATTTTCTTTTTAGCTAACTTTCATTGTGTTTACATCTTTCATACTATTTACATGTGTGCTAGGATTTAGGCACATGCTAATAAAGAGAAATATAAGTTTGTTTAAAAATTAAGAAAAAAATTCTCTTTGAATATAGGTATGCATCAATGTATAAAGGTGTATATATATGGAGAGATATCTTTTTGTTCAAGTGCATGCCTTCTAGCAAGCATGCGTCTACACAAAGGAGGGATGCATTATCTAGAAATTTATTTTTAGCCCACGTAAAAAAATAGTTCATATCGTTTTTAGTCATCACTATTTCAAAAGAGAAAAGTATATTTTGGGATTTGCTATTTTTAGCTAAAACTATTTATAGCCTATGTTATTTTTAACCATCACCATTTTTACAAAAATCATATTTTAAGATTTATTATATTTAGGTAGATTTCTTTATAGCCAATGCTATTTTTAGAAATATCTATTTTGAATCAAGGATTCTATGCTATTTGTAGTCTTTTATTATCTTTAATTTTCTCCATTTATATCTTATTGTCAACTATTTTTAAATCATGAACCTCATCATGCAAGAGACCAAATATTTATAGGGATAATTCTTGTAAATTAATTATCAATTTAATTGATAGTTGTATGAATATGATGCTAAAATTAGTGCATGAGATAACTTATAACAAAACCTACACACCATACAAGAACTCATAGCTAGGATGGAAGTGCATGTTACATCCCTCTTTCGGCAACTTTTTCATATTTGCTTAAATTACATAATTAGAGATATGGTGATGATAGCTGAAGTTATTGAAAACATCAATTTGGTGGATTCAAGGAATAATGATATTAATTATAACAATTAATGCTTTGTCATATGGATATTTGTGTGGTAAGAAGATTATGTCTAACTACCTTTCTATGTCTAAGTGGATGTAGGAAATTCTATCACCCTCAGAGAAGGGAGGGAGAGTATCATCAGGGAGAGGGGCACAAACATGGGAAGAGGTCAAATTTGTCATCATTGTCAAGATCCTTGAAATAAGAAACCCTTTAGAGTTTGATTAGTTACCCTAGAGGTGTTAGGGTCAAGTTAGTAATATTTCGTTAAGTAGTCAAGTCCCTATCAACCAATTGGTCTGGTCAAGATTGTCTTCTTTATGTTAACCATCTTCAATATAAAAATATTTATATATTATGACTTGGAATTATTTTTTTAATGATATATGTATAATAAAATTTGGGTTTGAGAGTGACTTAATATCTGACCAATTTAATTATCTTCATTAATATATATATATACTTGTAATTATACAAGCCCAATGCACATGCGCGCACACATATACATACCAATGTAATTGTTATTTCAAATTTGAATCTATGGAAACGTAACAGAAACGACTGTTATAGCCGAGTACCTCTAGTCATGTATAAAATAGGTGAGCATATTGAAGAGGCTGCTTGTTGCTTTGTTTGTAACCGCTACTTGCGTTGGTAGTAATTGTTACATAGTAATAAGAATGCATTGAGTGATAAGCAAGTAACGTAGCACGAACGTAACGATTTCAATCGAACAATTTGGTTTTGGAATCTGGCCTTCGATTGGGAAATAGAACATCATCATTTCCATCATTACATGTTGGAAGAAAAAGAGTGGTAAAAACATAGTGGAAAAGTCGAGCATAGGGGATTGAACTGGAATAGCTCATTCTTGACAATCAAGAATCTTAGCTAAGATTTCTTTATCTTCCGGGTGCTTCATCGGGCTCTACTATTCTAAGGGGGGCGAACTATAATTCTTTGATATTTTAAAAGCACTCATCTATAGGCAGTGCATCGATCTGTATTAGCAATGTTTTTCACAATGAACTCAATCATAGTTCAACTACCTAGGAGAGTTGCATATCAATTGATAATTGTATAATAAGCGAGCTTGAAGAGGTAATCTAATCTTTATGGGTACAGTATGTTTTCATTAAATTAAATAAGAGTTAAGAGACAGTCTTGTTTCACCCAAGCACAATATATGCTGTATCAATTCCTATGGTTGTAGCCTATACAATGGCCATGATATTGACTTGAAATTACGGTTACATTAAAATACTTTACTACTGTCGAACCATTGTTGAAGATGAGGACAACATATATGTAGCCAATCTTACTCAATGCAGATCCTTATGGGGTCAAACTATGTAACATAAAAACAGAGAACCTCTGTTTAGTTTAGATAAACTTTTGCAATAGATAATAATAAGAGGTTGATAGACCCAGATTCTAAGAATAGAATGTGTCCCAGTCAGTCGATAAGGCTTGAAAGCCAGTGATAAATAATGATCCAACCAATTACAATGCAGTAAAGAAACATGGAGATTTAATGAATGTGTAAGAACAAAAGATAAGGGAGACACATGCATGTATGTACATATATGCACACATGTGTGTGCACATTTGTCTTCATAATTATTAATGTAAAAGGCTAATATGAATCATAACGAGGGTAGTAACTCTTGAGTAGTCATTTGTATGTATCATGAATACATTGAAACTGAATTTAAAAGCTGATTTAAACACATTCTCTTGAGTCTAGAATAGCTTTCTCCGAGTAGATGACAAAATGTAGTTAGCATGTCAAAGTGGTTAAGTCCACCTAAAGTCAATGGAAATTTGAGCAAAGATGAACAAGTCAAGTAGGGCGGTTAACTATGACAGTGTGTTATACATGCTTGTAATTATATAAAAAATTTGGTCAAGGTGGCATAGTGTTTTGCATGCACCGCTAGTTCACAAGAGTCAGATACACTTCCTAGTCCGAAGGTCATACTAGTTAGGAGGTACCTATAGTGTGTGACCGACTAGAGTCATGTAGGTTCTAAACACCAGGCTCAAATCACAATGAGACCTAGTCTTATGTTTGCACCTTCGTGAAGGGTAGGGCCACTTCTGTAAGTAAGGTGTGTGGGGGACGGCCAGGTCTATGGTTGGAGGTAAAACAACTTGATGATACTCTCCTTCCTTTGGAATAAGCCGAGACTTACATATGAGATTCCATATTAGAAAGAAAAACATCAGTAAACTCTAACCTTCTCATTTACTTATTGCATTTGAATTTATGTTTGAAGGAAAATATAATTTATTATTTGCTTATGCAATTTCATTCAGACATATGTTTGATTACATTTCAATTCTTGACTCAAAATAGTTAGAAAAGTTTTCTAATTTTTTTATTTATGTAAAGTTGGCATTTCTTTTTATGTAATAAGGGGAGATTAAAAAGTCAATTAAATAATTAAGTTTTAAGTTGTCAAATTATATCAAATTTAATGACAACTTAAATTAATTATTTAATAGAGCAATAAAAGTGTCTTTTTTTATGTCAACAAAGAATCATAAAATGAAAGTCACATTATTATTACTTTCCATTTGTAAAACTACATATAAAAGTGAGGGGAATATGAAAGGGCTTGTGGAAGCTTCTTGAGGAGTTTTAATAAAAGGCAATTTGGGCTTCGTATTTTAGGAGGCTTGGATAATTATTTACTCTTGGAGAATTTGGGAGCTTTTGGCTTTCAGTTCAGAAACTTGAGGATGAAAACCCTTGGAGTTTTTGGGTTGTGTGGACGAAAACCCATTCAACCCTTGGGGTGGATTCATTCCAAGATTCACATTGAGCTTATATGTAGACTTATGGTGCTGATTGAGCTACATCCAACTAAGGTTTGGAGTTATTTACAAGTTTGGTATTTTGTAATAATTTGAAATTTTCGATATTTCATTTTGAATATTGTCATTACCACCTATTGAATATTATTGGCTTCAATTAGATATTGGTCTCCTCCTTAAGTTTGGTGTGAATTCGATCAAATACATATTGGCAAATCAATATCTTAAGTTGTGGCTCAGTTACATTGTAAAGTCTTGGTTTTAAAATAATTGGCGGAGAAAATGAATTAAGTTTGAATTAACAAAAAGGAAGGCATTGAATTAAGACGAATCTTGACTATTGTATCTTCTTAAAAGATCTTTTCTGTATTTGATGCTCACGTGGTTGTTGGTGAATTCGTGGAAGCAAAGAAAGGGGCAAAGACCTTACTTATTGAGTAAATTATGTTAGGATAACCAGTGAACAACTGAGGGGGGGGGGGGGGGGGGGGGGGTGAATCAGTTGTTAATAGATTATAACTTTTGATCCACAATACAACCTTAAACAAATCAAGTATCGGTAAGGAACAAATACCGGTAAACAATACAACTTAACAATTAACTAAATAATCAATGCAAAGAAACCATACCACATAACACCATGATTTGTACGTGGAAAACCCAGAAAGGGAAAAACTATGGTGGGAAGCCTACCCACAGTCAGATGATACGTCTACAGAAAATATGTGTTACAATGAGGGGCCTGCACTTGCAGGAAGGCACACTGCCTAGAGCATACTGCTCATTACAAAAAGAGTCTCATTGACTATAGAGAGGCTACAACCTTCTCAAGATAAATGGACAACAATCCAATAGAGTGAACTACTGGAAATAACATCTACCATGCTTGATTATAGTCCAGGTTAAGCTCAATGCCGAAGGACTAAATCCTCTTCTGAGTCCAATTCGATCATCAATGATCGATCAACTCCTCTGCCTAAATGATATTACAATATTAACATATTACATTACTTGACCATGACCTTTCCAATAATGATGCTACTTTACAAAGAGTTTCTATTCTTATTTATACAAACCCTAAGGCCTAAACCGATTAGGTCGGCCACCTAAATATATCACAATAATATCATTACATAATTCCTTTTACAATGATATGCCATGTTGACTTAAGACCAAAACAATAATAACAAATCCATAAATCATCTCGAATCATCCAAGTAACATGTAGAGTACACGCTAGCATGATACCGGTCCATAACCTAGATAGGTACCGGACCTATTCTGGGACCACCACGCCAAAGCAATGTCTTAAAGAAATTGAAGCACAATCAAAAAACATCTTCAGCATCCTGAAATTCTAGAAGAAGTTGCACCAATACCAATTGTGCATCTAGTCACGATTCCTTAATGAAATCTCTATCGGTAAAGCCTTAAACCAGTGCCAGTAAGGGTTTACCAGAATGTATAATAACATCCAATTACCAAGCCAATACCAACTAACCAAAACATTCTCATGGAGCATATAACTCATGAAATCCAATATACTGCACTGATCCAAACATGTCGGAAATGTCCAACAGATAATCTCTTCTGCCGATAACACTAGATCTTCTACCGGTAACCAAAACTTGTCTGTCGGTAACCATCCATATCAGCTAGTGTTGACATCAATGATAAAAAATTAATGCAACACATAATGAATTCATCCATAATGCCAACAATCTCCCCCTTTGGCATTGATGGCAACACTAGATGTGAAAAACATCTAGGTACCAAGAGATGCCAAACAAGTCTCCCCCTGTGGAAGACAACCAACAATCAATAGCTCTCCCCCTATGAATGATATCTCTGTAAGGTTTGGAATGATTTTTCACATTACTATCACTCCCCCTTTGACATCAATGCAAGAAACCTGACAAAAATATCAAAGCAATGATATAAACCTCTGAATCTCAAAGATGACTACTCCTCCTGAGTAGTAGCACCACTCATCAGTACCAGAATAAATAATATTTCTGATAATACATGTCGGACTGATGACAAAATTCATCAATCAAGTCTCTACCGCAGGGGCAGAAACCCCTAACCTGTCTCTTAAATATTCAAATGTTTCCTTAGACAACGGTTTAGTGAATATTTCTGCAATCTATTCTTTAGTGTTCACATAAACCAATTTGACTTACTTTGCTTCTACCTTGTCCTTCAGAAAGTTATACTTTATTGAAATATGCTTAGTCTTAGACATGTCAATAGTTGCAGAGTTATCATAGTAGATAACTACCACTTCACTACAATTTACTCTGATATCCTTCAACATTTGCTTCAACCACAAAACTTGAGTGCAATTAGTTGTCGCTGCAACATACTCAGCTTCTGCAGTAGATAAAGAAATGCATGACTGTTTTTTGCTTATCCATGAAACCAGTTTCTTTCCAAGAAAGAAAACTCCACCAGAAGTGCTCTTCCTGTCATCAATATCACCTGCCCAATCTGAGTTAGTATATGCACATAAAGTGAAATCATCATTTCTAGAATACCATAAACCATATCTTGTTGTTCCTTGCAAACAACGAAATATCCTCTTTATTGCACATTCATGATTTTCTTTAGGATTACTTTGATATCTTGAAACAATACTTACTACATTCATAATATCAGGTCTAGTCTGAGTTAGATATAACAAAACACCAATCATAGATTTATACCTTGTCGAATTTACTCGTGTAGAAGTATCCTTGATAGATAATTTCTCACTTGTAGCCATAGGAGTACTTACCAGTTTGGAGTTCACCATACCAAACTTTTTCAACAATTCCCTCAGATACTTAGTTTGACAGATAAAAATGCCTTTGTTAGTTTGAGTAATCTGCAAACCTAAGAAAAATTTCATCTCACCAATCATGGACATTTCAAATTCATTTTTCATGTTGTTAGCAAATTCCATGCACAATTTATCTTCTCCTCCAAAAATGATATCATTAACAAAAACTTCAATAATCAGAATATCATTATCAGTGATCTTATAATATAGATTACTATCAGTGCTTCCTTTAGTAAAACCAAGCTTCAAAAGATATTTATCCAACCTTGCATACCAAGCTCTAGAAGCCCGTTTCAAACCATATAAAGCTTTCTTCAATCTGTAAACCATGTCTTTGTCATCTGTCAGTGAAAATCCACCAGGTTGCTCAATGTAAACTTCTTCCTCAAGCTCACCATTCAGAAATGCACATTTGACATCCATTTGATAAACCTTATAGTTCTTATAAGCTGCATAGGCAAGAAATAGTCTAACAACTTCAATTCTAGCTACAGGTGCAAATGCCTCACCATAATCAATTCCTTCCATTTGAGAATATCCTTTACAAACAAATCTAGCCTTGTTTCTTATAACTTGACCATCATCATTCAATTTATTTCTAAAAACCCATTTAGTTCCAATAACATTCTTATTTTTAGGCCGAGAAACTAAAGACCAAGTTTCATTATTTTCTATATGATCTAATTCATCTTCCACAGCCTTTAACCAATGTTTATCCTTACAAGATTCAATAACAGTTGCTGGCTCAACTTGAGAAATAAGACATACATCTTCATTTGCCAGTTTTCTTCTTGTCATAACTCCCTTGTTTCTATCTCCAATAATTTGATCTTCAAAATGATTTAATCTTACATACCTTGGTGTCTTTTGAACTTTAGGTTCACCACTCTGATCATCAGTCACAGTTGAATGTTCTGATTGTGCCAGTGTAACTGTCTCAGCTTCCTATACCGGTTGAGGCATTGTCGGTTCAGTTATGATCATTTCCACTGTCGGTTCCCTGTCATATGATATAGAATGATTTATGTACTGTTCATCCACTTTCACATTAGCACTCTCAACAATTTTCTGCAATCTTTTGTTATAACATCTGTATGCTTTTCTCTAAATTGAATAGCCAATAAATATCCCTTCATCACATCTAGGATCAAACTTTCCAATTGAATCATCTCTTTTGATATAGCATTTACTTCTGAAAATTTTGAAATACTTAACAATAGGTGTATGTCCAAACTATAGTTCATAAGGGTTCTTACCAGTTTCACCTTTGATGTGAACTCTGTTGAATGTGTAGACTGTCATACTCACTACTTCTCTCCAGTAGATATGAGGCAATTTGGCTTCCATCATCATAGATCTAGCTGCATCCGAAATGGTTATGTTCTTTCTTTCAACTACTCCATTTTGCTGAGGAGTCCTAGGTGCAGGTAACTGTCTCTTGATTCCATTTGTCTCACAATAACTGTTAAATTTATGATAAGTGAACTCACCGCCATGATCTGATCTTAGATATTTGATTTTCAATCCAGTTTATGTTTCAACCTTCACTTTAAAGATCTTGAATTTCTCAAAAGCTTCAGACTTCTCCCTTAGAAAAGTCACCCACATCATTCTAGAATAGTCATCAATAATCAGCATTAAATACCTTTCACCTTGAAAGCTTCTAGTCCTTGCTGGACCACATAAGTCAGTGTGAATCAAATGAAGTACATCATTAGATTTATCATGTATGCTCTTAAAAGAACTTCTGACTTGCTTTCCCAATTGACATTCCTTACATACTAGATTACGAGGCTTCATAATCTTAGGTATATCTCTAACTGCCTTAGTTGAACTGATCTTAACAATGCAATCAAAATTAACATGACACAACCTCTTATGCCATAGTCAACTCTCATTAATATGAGCAATCAGACATGTCTTATTACCAGTGTTCAAGTGAAAGGTATTACTTCTTGTCTAAATATTACCTCTGAATCTCAAAGATGACTACTCCTCCTGAGTAGTAGCACCACTCATCAGTACTAGAATAAATAATATTTCTGATAATACATGTCGGACTGATGACAAAATTCATCAATCAAGTCTCTGCCGCAGGGGCAGAAACCCCTAACCTGTCTCTTAAATATTCAAATGTTTCCTTAGACAACGGTTTAGTGAATATGTCTGCAATCTATTCTTTAGTGTTCACATAAACCAATTTGACTTACTTTGCTTCTACCTTGTCCTTCAGAAAGTTATACTTTATTGAAATATGCTTAGTCTTAGACATGTCAATAGTTGTAGAGTTATCATAGTAGATAACTACCACTTCACTACAATTTACTCTGATATCCTTCAACATTTGCTTCAGCCACAAAACTTGAGTGCAATTAGTTGTCACTGCAACATACTCAGCTTCTGCAGTAGATAAAGAAATGCATGACTGTTTTTTGCTTATCCATGAAACCAGTTTCTTTCCAAGAAAGAAAACTCCACCAGAAGTGCTCTTCCTGTCATCAATACCACCTGCCCAATCTGAGTTAGTATATGCACATAAAGTGAAATCATCATTTCTAGAATACCATAAACCATATCTTGTTGTTCCTTGCAAACAACGAAATATCCTCTTTATTGCAAATTCATGATTTTCTTTAGGATTAATTTGATATCTTGAAACAATACTTACTACATTCATAATATCAGGTCTAGTCTGAGTTAGATATAACAAACCACCAATCATAGATTTATACCTTGTCGAATTTACTAGTGTAGAAGTATCCTTGATAGATAATTTCTCACATGTAGCCATAGGAGTACTTACCAGTTTGGAGTTCACCATACCAAACTTTTTCAACAATTCCCTTAGATACTTAGTTTGACAGATAAAAATGCCTTTGTTAGTTTGAGTAATCTGCAAACCTAAGAAAAATTTCATCTCACCAATCATGGACATTTCAAATTCATTTTTCATGTTGTTAGCAAATTGCATGCACAATTTATCTTCTCCTCCAAAAATGATATCATAAACAAAAACTTCAATAATCAGAATATCATTATCAGTGATCTTATAATATAGATTACTATCAGCGCTTCCTTTAGTAAAACCAAGATTCAAAAGATATTTATCCAACCTTGCATACCAAGCTCTAGAAGCCCATTTCAAACCATATAAAGCTTTCTTCAATCTGTAAACCATGTCTTTGTCATCTGTCAGTGAAAATCCACCAGGTTGCTCAATGTAAACTTCTTCCTCAAGCTCACCATTCAGAAATGCACATTTGACATCCATTTGATAAACCTTATAGTTCTTATAAGCTGCATAGGCAAGAAATAGTCTAACAGCTTCAATTCTAGCTACAGGTGCAAATGCCTCACCATAATCAATTCCTTCCATTTGAGAATATCCTTTACAAACAAATCTAGCCTTGTTTCTTATAACTTGACCATCATCATTCAATTTATTTCTAAAAACCCATTTAGTTCCAATAACATTCTTATTTTTAGGCCGAGAAACTAAAGACCAAGTTTCATTCTTTTCTATATGATCTAATTCATCTTCCACAACCTTTAACCAATGTTTATCCTTACAAGATTCAATAATAGTTGCTGGCTCAACTTGAGAAATAAGACATACATCTTCATTTGCCAGTTTTCTTCTTGTCATAACTCCCTTGTTTCTATCTCCAATAATTTGATCTTTAGAATGATTTAATCTTACATACCTTGGTGTCTATTGAACTTTAGGTTCACCACTCTGATCATCAGTCATAGTTGAATGTTCTGATTGTGCCGGTGTAACTGTCTTAGCTTCCTGTACCGGTTGAGGCATTGTCGGTTCAGTTATGATCATTTCCACTATCGGTTCCCTGTCATATGATATAGAATGATTTATGTACTGTTCATCCACTTTCACATTAGCACTCTCAACAATTTTCTACAATCTTTTGTTATAACATCTGTATGCTTTTCTCTAAATTGAATAGCCAAGAAATATCCCTTCATCACATCTAGGATCAAACTTTCCAATTGAATCATCTCTTTTGATATAGCATTTACTTCTGAAAATTCTGAAATACTTAACAATAGGTGTATGTCCAAACTATAGTTCATAAGGGTTCTTACCGGTTTCACCTTTGATGTGAACTTTGTTGAATGTGTAGACTGTCATACTCACTACTTCTCTCCAGTAGATATGAGGCAATTTGGCTTCCATCATCATAGATCTAGCTGCATCCGAAATGGTTATGTTCTTTCTTTCAACTACTCCATTTTGCTGAGGAGTCCTAGGTGTAGATAACTTTCTCTTGATTCCATTTGTCTCACAATAACTGTTAAATTTATGATAAGCGAACTCACCGCCATGATCTGATCTTAGATATTTGATTTTCAATCCAGTTTATGTTTCAACCTTCACTTTAAAGATCTTGAATTTCTCAAAAGCTTCAGACTTCTCCCTTAGAAAAGTCACCCACATCATTCTAGAATAGTCATCAATAATCAGCATTAAATACCTATCACCTTGAAAGCTTCTAGTCCTTGCTGGACCACATAAGTCAGTGTGAATCAAATCAAGTACATCATTAGATTTATCATGTATGCTCTTAAAAGAACTTTTGACTTGCTTTCCCAATTGACATTCCTTACATACTAGATTACGAGGCTTCATAATCTTAGGTATATCTCTAACTGCCTTAGTTGAACTGATCTTAACAATGCAATCAAAATTAACATGACACAACCTCTTATGCCATAGTCAACTCTCATTAATATGAGCAATCAGACATGTCTTATTACCAGTGTTCAAGTGAAAGGTATTACTTCTTGTCTAAATATTACCTCTGAATCTCAAAGATGACTACTCCTCCTGAGTAGTAGCACCACTCATCAGTACCAGAATAAATAATATTTCTGATAATACATGTCGGACTGATGACAAAATTCATCAATCAAGTCTCTGCCGCAGGGGCAGAAACCCCTAACCTGTCTCTTAAATATTCAAATGTTTCCTTAGACAACGGTTTAGTGAATATGTCTGCAATCTATTCTTTAGTGTTCACATAAACCAATTTGACTTACTTTGCTTCTACCTTGTCCTTCAGAAAGTTATACTTTATTGAAATATGCTTAGTCTTAGACATGTCAATAGTTGTAGAGTTATCATAGTAGATAACTACCGCTTCACTACAATTTACTCTGATATCCTTCAACATTTGCTTCAGCCACAAAACTTGAGTGCAATTAGTTGTCACTGCAACATACTCAGCTTCTGCAGTAGATAAAGAAATGCATGACTGTTTTTTGCTTATCCATGAAACCAGTTTCTTTCCAAGAAAGAAAACTCCACCAGAAGTGCTCTTCCTGTCATCAATACCACCTGCCCAATCTGAGTTAGTATATGCACATAAAGTGAAATCATCATTTCTAGAATACCATAAACCATATCTTGTTGTTCCTTGCAAACAACGAAATATCCTCTTTATTGCAAATTCATGATTTTCTTTAGGATTAATTTGATATCTTGAAACAATACTTACTACATTCATAATATCAGGTCTAGTTTGAGTTAGATATAACAAACCACCAATCATAGATTTATACCTTGTCGAATTTACTAGTGTAGAAGTATCCTTGATAGATAATTTCTCACATGTAGCCATAGGAGTACTTACCAGTTTGGAGTTCACCATACCAAACTTTTTCAACAATTCCCTTAGATACTTAGTTTGACAGATAAAAATGCCTTTGTTAGTTTGAGTAATCTGCAAACCTAAGAAAAATTTCATCTCACCAATCATGGACATTTCAAATTCATTTTTCATGTTGTTAGCAAATTGCATGCACAATTTATCTTCTCCTCCAAAAATGATATCATAAACAAAAACTTCAATAATCAGAATATCATTATCAGTGATCTTATAATATAGATTACTATCAGCGCTTCCTTTAGTAAAACCAAGATTCAAAAGATATTTATCCAACCTTGCATACCAAGCTCTAGAAGCCCATTTCAAACCATATAAAGCTTTCTTCAATCTGTAAACCATGTCTTTGTCATCTATCAGTGAAAATCCACCAGGTTGCTCAATGTAAACTTCTTCCTCAAGCTCACCATTCAGAAATGCACATTTGACATCCATTTGATAAACCTTATAGTTCTTATAAGCTGCATAGGCAAGAAATAGTCTAACAGCTTCAATTCTAGCTACAGGTGCAAATGCCTCACCGTAATCAATTCCTTCCATTTGAGAATATCCTTTACAAACAAATCTAGCCTTGTTTCTTATAACTTGACCATCATCATTCAATTTATTTCTAAAAACCCATTTAGTTCCAATAACATTCTTATTTTTAGGCCGAGAAACTAAAGACCAAGTTTCATTCTTTTCTATATGATCTAATTCATCTTCCACAACCTTTAACCAATGTTTATCCTTACAAGATTCAATAATAGTTGCTGGCTCAACTTGAGAAATAAGACATACATCTTCATTTGCCAGTTTTCTTCTTGTCATAACTCCCTTGTTTCTATCTCCAATAATTTGATCTTCAGAATGATTTAATCTTACATACCTTGGTGTCTATTGAACTTTAGGTTCACCACTCTGATCATCAGTCATAGTTGAATGTTCTGATTGTGCCGGTGTAACTGTCTTAGCTTCCTGTACCGGTTGAGGCATTGTCGGTTCAGTTATGATCATTTCCACTATCGGTTCCCTGTCATATGATATAGAATGATTTATGTACTGTTCATCCACTTTCACATTAGCACTCTCAACAATTTTCTACAATCTTTTGTTATAACATCTGTATGCTTTTCTCTAAATTGAATAGCCAAGAAATATCCCTTCATCACATCTAGGATCAAACTTTCCAATTGAATCATCTCTTTTGATATAGCATTTACTTCTGAAAATTCTGAAATACTTAACAATAGGTGTATGTCCAAACTATAGTTCATAAGGGTTCTTACCGGTTTCACCTTTGATGTGAACTTTGTTGAATGTGTAGACTGTCATACTCACTACTTCTCTCCAGTAGATATGAGGCAATTTGGCTTCCATCATCATAGATCTAGCTGCATCCGAAATGGTTATGTTCTTTCTTTCAACTACTCCATTTTGTTGAGGAGTCCTAGGTGCAGATAACTTTCTCTTGATTCCATTTGTCTCACAATAACTGTTAAATTTATGATAAGCGAACTCACCGCCATGATCTGATCTTAGATATTTGATTTTCAATCCAGTTTATGTTTCAACCTTCACTTTAAAGATCTTGAATTTCTCAAAAGCTTCAGACTTCTCCCTTAGAAAAGTCACCCACATCATTCTAGAATAGTCATCAATAATCAGCATTAAATACCTATCACCTTGAAAGCTTCTAGTCCTTGCTGGACCACATAAGTCAGTGTGAATCAAATCAAGTACATCATTAGATTTATCATGTATGCTCTTAAAAGAACTTCTGACTTGCTTTCCCAATTGACATTCCTTACATACTAGATTATGAGGCTTCATAATCTTAGGTATATCTCTAACTGCCTTAGTTGAACTGATCTTAACAATGCAATCAAAATTAACATGACACAACCTCTTATGCCATAGTCAACTCTCATTAATATGAGCAATCAGACATGTCTTATTACCAGTGTTCAAGTGAAAGATATTACTTCTTGTCTGAATACCAGTTTCAATTTCCAAACCAGTCTTGTTAATGATTTGGCATTTTCTATCTTTAAACTGAAGTTGAAAACCCTTATCAACTAATTGACCAACACTCAAAAGATTATGCCTTAAACCTTCTACATAATAGACATTATATGTGTTATGCTTGCCATTTAAAGAAATAATACCTCTACCTTTGATCATACATGCCTTGTCATCTGCAAATCGGACTTGACCACCATTGTATTCTTGTAGGGACATAAATTTTATTTTATCTCTAGTCATATGATGTGAGCATCCACTACCAATTACCCATTCATCCTTATCTTCAACTTTTGCTGCCAGGGCCTTCTCTTCATTTTTGATAGTTGGTTCTGGCTTATCTTCCTTCAAAGCATAGAACACCCATTCTTTTCCATTTCCAGATCCACTAGCAAATTCTTCTTCCAGTTCATCTCCAAAGTCATCAATTACTCCTTCCCCATCTGCTATGTAGCATTATTTACTTATATTGAATCTATATCTATTTGGGTTAGGCTTAAAAGTTTTCTTAACTCTTTCCTCAAACCTTGAATTCCTTTCAGGACATCTAGATGCAAAATGACCAATCTTATTACATGCAAAATATTTAAAAGGTGCTTTTCCTTCATACTTACTTCCAGTTGGACCTTTAGGTATTCTTCTAGCAAATAAGGCTTCAAGTTGCTCAAACTCTTCATCTTCTTTCTTCATGTCTTCCAATTCTTTCGCATATAGGGTTCTCCAATCACTTTTTCTAGTAGATGTTGATGATGATGCATGAAAAGAAGGTTCGGACTTTACAACTCCAAAAGATCCAAATTCTTCAAGCTCAAAAGCAGATAATTTCCATATCAGAATGTCTTTGTTGATTGAAGTGTTTGTCATTATTCTTAACTCATTAATTGTAGTTGCCTTCATCTTGTAAGTTGGTGGAAGGGCTCTCAAGACTTTGGAAACTATTTCATCTTCACTTAGAAATCCTCCACAACATTGAATTCCCACAGCAATCTCATTTACTCTTTCCATAAACACAACAATTCTTTCATTTTCTTCCATTTTCAAGTTTTCATATCTTACCCGATAACCATCATGTTTAGCAATTTTGACAGTAGGGTCACCTTCATTCAGAGTTTGCAATTTGTCCCATATAACCTTAGTTGATGATTTATCAATCAATCCCATAATTTGTTGATCAGTAAGTGCACACAAGAGGGCTTCTCTAGCTCTGTAATCATTTTCAATATTCTTATCCAAGTCTGTAGGAGCAAGATTGCCAGATGTCGGATCATAAGGTGTGTATCCTTTCTCAGTGATCTCCCAAATATCCTTGTCAAGACATCTAAGATGAGTCTCCATTCGAATTTTCCATATCCCATAATTTGTTCCATCAAGCTTAGGGATTTCTCTTTTGAAAATAGTTTCTAGTGGATTAGAAGTGTTAGCTGCCATAGGATCTACCTCAAGCAGTTAAACTTCTGCAAAAGAGGACCAAAGCTTTGATACCAATTGTTAAGATAACTGGTGAACAACTGAGAGCGGGGGGTGTGAATCAGTTGTTAACAGATAATAACTTTTAATCCACAATACAACCTTAAACAAATCAAGTACCAGTAAGGAGCAGATACCGATAAACAATACAACTTAACAATTAACCAGAGAATCAATGCAAAACAACAATACCACATAACACCATGATTTGTATGTGGAAACCCTGGAAAGGGAAAAACCATGGTGGGAAGCCTACCCACGGTCAGATGATACTTCTGTAGAAAGTATGTGTTACAATGAGGGGCGTACACTTGTAGGAAGGCACACTGCCTAGAGTGTATTGCTCATTACAAAAAGTCTCACTGACTACAGAGAGGCTACAACCTTCTCAAGATAAATGGACAACAATCTAATAGAGTGAACTGCTGGAAATAGCATCTACCATGCTTGATTACAGTCCCAGTTAAGCTCAATGTCAGAGGACTAAATCCTCTTCTAAATCCTATTCGATCATCAATGATCGATCAAATCCTCTGCCTGAATAATATTACAATATTTGCATATTACATTCCTTGACCATGACCTTTCCAATAACGATGATACTTAACAAAGAGTTTCTATCTCTTATTTATACAAACCCTAAGGCCTAAACCAATTAGGTCGGCCACCTAAAGATATCACAATAATATCATTACATAATTCCTTTTACAATGATATGCCATGTCGGCTTAGGACCAAAACAATAATAACAAATCCATAAATCATCTCGAATCATCCAGGTAACGTGTAGAGTACACACTAGTATGATAACGGTCCATAACCTAGATAGGTACCAGACCTATTCTGGGTCCACCACACCAAAGCAATGTCTTCAAGAAATTGAAGCACGATCAAAGAACATCTTCAACATCCTGAAATTATAGAAAAAGCTGCACCAATACCAATTGTGCATCCAGTCACGATTCCTTAATGAAAGCTCTACCAGTAAAGCCTTAAACCAGTGCTAGTAAGGGTTTACCAGAATGTATGATAACATCCAATTACCAAGCCAATACCAACTGACCAAAATATTCTCATGGAGCATATAACTCATGAAATCCAATATACTTCATTGATCCAAATATACTGGAAGTGTGCAATAGATAATCTCTTATGTCGGTAACACTAGATCTTCTACCAGTAACCAAAACTTGTTTGTCGGTAACCATCCATATCAACTAGTGTTGACATCAATGACAAAATATCAATACAACAAATAATCAATTCAGCCATAATGCCAACAAATTGTGGCCTTCTTTATAACATCAACCAAAGGGAAGTTCAATGCAGCTAAAAGACAAAATACAAAAATACAAAAAAAAACCAAACAGGGAAAGAAACAAGGTCAAAGGAAATGAAGAATATCATCTTATGGGAGATAAGGACTGGCATGGTAGCAATCCTTTGTCTCTTAGTTCATAGAAAGAAATACTTTGATGAGTTGAAAGAAAGTTGAATTGATTTTTGTTTGGTTTTTCAAGCTTTACGTGGCAGCCAGGAAGAAGCCAATAGAATTAAAGATAAAGAAATTAGAAAAAGGACAAATGTGGAGGTTAGATAAAAACAAATAAAAAAAAGACAAAAAGGTGGTGGTTAGATAAAAACAAATCAAGAAAAGACCATACAGTGGAGGTCACATTTGAAGGCTATGACCTAGTTTGCATCTCCGACAAAAGGGGTTTGATGGGTCATGAATATAAATTCGCAAGTCTGAAATAATTCATTAAAATCTCTGTTTTTAATCTGAAACATTTATTGTGAAATGTTGTTATTAATCCTCTCTAAAAAAGGAATAGCTATTATGAGAAGCTTGGTTTTAGTACCATGTTGAATGTGCATTGAAGTGGTATAAATCTGTATCTTTGTGTCCTTAAACAACAAAGCATTTATTTGGTTCAAATTTATGTGAAATTTTCTATTTGAAAATAAGCCTTAAATCATTGTAAAACTGAAGTAACTTCAAGGATTCAAACAAACTATTTGACTTAATTGCATTTAGTGAATTTGGGAAAACAAAGGATAGGTAGTGAATGTTTTTATGAAACCATTTATTCTAAAAACAATATCTTTACAATCCAAAACATTTCATCTCTAGGAATCATGCAAACTATTGACAAATTGTCATTTGGGAAAAGGAAAAAAATAAAATCTGATGCAAATTGGGGTAGGACATTACATCTTAGCAATAAAAATGTAGTTTTTTCTTATGTTTTCTTTATGAAATAGTTAGAATTTTACTTATGGTATCAGAGACACTGGGTTCAACACTGGACCTAGGAGCTCACCACCACTTCATCTAGAATAGAAAACTAAAACCAAAACATGTGTTTTTTCATAGAATGTGGATTTGCCAAACCCCATGGAAAATATCTATAGCCCGAAAGCCATTTTTGATGGATGATCAGAACCAAATATAATTTCTTTGACTTGTCAACCCCATTCGACACTGAAACATCAACAAAATCTATAGTATGAATGTTAAGAGAAAGGTGCAAAAGGCCAACTTTGATCAATAAAACAAATGAATCTTCCACCAACTCTAAACCAAAATAAAACCTGAATCTTCTCTTTAAACCTCTTTTGGAAAAAGGATTGTAATGGAAGTCAAAAAAGACCACCATGTCCCCACCGTGGGATACCGACTTATCCCTTCTAATTTTGATGGGCAAGAAAAGCTCATGACTAGTGATGATAGTAGCTCTTAGATATAGTTATTTTAATTGTAATAACAATGAGAGAAGTTTGTAAACATTTTGGTAGCTATTGGGTGTGTACTTGAGTCTGGAAGAAAAGGTTTTCTTCTCTAATCCAACTTCCATAGGGTTAGCGTGATGTGCTTGAAGTCATTTCATATCTTGTGTGTTTATTGTGTTTTCATCCCTGAAACTGAAACTGAAATTGAAATATTGAAACTGGAGAAAACAATCAACAACGTCAAAAGCTCAGTCATCAAAATTCTGTCGTCTAAAACTAGTCTCTGTTAGTCATCAAAAATTTGTCCATGTCAGAATCTTGTCTCTGTCTATTCCACTGTCATACGAGTCTATTGAATTATCGTCTGGCTATATACTTGTTGTCGTACGAGTCTTAATTGGTCCTATTAGTTTATCGTTTGGTCTTGTCAGAATTGTCATCCGCCTCTATAGAAGTGTCATTTTGGTCCTAGAGAATTGTCATCTGACCTTTAATATACTGTTGTATGAATAATCATAATCCTCATCAGATTTTCATTTGGAGAGCACTAAACTGTCATGCAAGTATAGGCAGCAACTCGTATGAGAAATTGCTTGTGTCGTCGAGGAATTGTTAAATTATCATTTGGGTCTGAAAACTTTGTTGTACAAATTCCTGATTTTGTCAGTCCAGAAACTTGTTTGTCTACACACTTTTCCAGAACTTCCATACTTGCCTAATCAGTCTACAACAAGCATAAATCTGGTCATCATAATTGTGCGCATAAACAATCTTGATAGTGTATCCCTACCATTGTGTTGCATGATTTTGTCGATCATCTTTCAGCTAGTTCAATCAACTTATCAAACTAAATCAAACTAAGTTACTTAGATCACGTCTTTTATAGGATAGATCATTCCTGAAACCAGACTGAGTCTTAGTCACTTGTCTCAAATCACTACGTCAAATGAACAACTAGCTTTAATTTGATCTTGAATTCTGCATCACATCTAGTTCTCGGTCACATCAGTTATAAATGCTTGTTCAAACTAGAAGTTCTCGTAAGAAAGTTGCCAAAGGTAAAGGATAATTCTTTTCATTACAAACTAATCCATTCTTTGTAGAAGACCCCATCTCTAACAAACCTTCGTCATTAAATATACCAATTTTTGATCAATTCTTATCTCCCACCATGTCTGGAGAAAGGAAAGAAAGAGAAGCTGCTAAACATGATACTTGTGACAATATCAACACCCATTCTAATGACATTGATTCCTCATCTAGCGAGTCTGAAGCCTCTAAACCTACAAAAGCTGTTATAAATCATTGTCAAAAGGATAAATATTTTTGAAAAATGATGAATTTTATCATGGCTAGAGAAAAAGAAGATTATTTTCTAGAGCTAGCAAAACAAGGCGCTAAACTTCCTACTGATTATAACATTGAAAACCTTGTCACTAAAGAGGAAGAGACACCCTTAGTGTTGGTAAAAAAATAATTACAAGCATTACAGATTGAAATCAAGAAATGAAAAACAAGGATAAATCATCAAAGCAATATTCTTTGGACATGATATGCCCATTCCCATTTGACAAAAACCTTTACATGCCTCCATTTCCTTCAAGAGTGGAGATTCCTAAGTTTGACAAATATGATGTTAATGCAGATCCTCAAGACCATGTCAGAGAATTTTGTGCTTTATGTATGGAGTTCATGCATGAACAAACATATCTCATGCGCCTTTTCCCGGGGAGTTTAGGAGGACAAGATATGGAATGGTTTTCAAGCCTACCTATGGGAATTAAATATTTTGAGGAATTAGTCAAATTGTTTCTCCAATAATACTCCTATAAAATTCATCATCCAGTCACTATGATCGAGCTTTGCAATACCAAACAGAAAATAGGAGAACCTTTTCTCACTTTTCTTCAACGTTGGAGAAAGATGTTCTCTAGATATTCATGGCCTATTCCAGATTCTGACAAGATGGACATTTTTTTCAATAACCTGATTCCTGAATTGAAATACAATATCCAAGTGCAAGTGTACCCTTCATTCAACAAAATGGTAGATAGTGCCCTCAGAATGGAAGATGTGCTTATAAAGAAAGGAGATATTTCACTTTGGAAAGAAACACATCAAGGTTCTAGTTCCAAAGAGAAGAATAAATATTGAAAATATGGCAAAGATAACAACAAAAATGTTGTTAATGATGGAGTGGTGGACACTATTAAACCAAAATTAAAACCCACAATATTTAATCTGGCTAGTGGCACACAAGCACTCAAAGCAGTTGAAACTACGGTGGAAAACCCTCTAAAGAAATCAAAAGAGTGGTTTAAAGAGAAACCTTGGCTTTCAAAGCCTAAACATGAGTTCATTCCTTTGGAGAAATCATATGAATCATCTCTTAAGACTTTATTGGCAAATGATCTGATAACATTGCTAGACAACTCTAGACCATATGATCTAGAAGTTAAACCCAAATGGTGGAGGGAAAACGAGTACTGTGAATATCATCGAAACAAGTGTCATGCAAAAAACAACTGCATGAAAACTCAAACATGAGATTCAGGACCTCATCGATGCTGGCAAAATTGTTGTTGGAAATCACATGACTAATGCTGATCACAAAGCTTTTAAAGATCCCTTGCCTTCTTATGAACAAGGTGATTCCTCAAAATCCAAGGGAGGTTCCAAAGTCTATTACACCTATGCTGACAATGACAATATGATCAACATGATTGAATTTTCCCAATCTGAGTGTTGTAACGTGATCATAGTCAAAGATAAACAAAATAAAATGCAAAATGCAAATGTTGTAACCTGCGCTTAAAAGAAGGTTACTCTAAAAGGAGCTAGTTCCTCAACTCCTGATCAAACAACATCAAACCTATCAACTTATTCAAACAGACAACCAGAATCGATCATAGCTAAATCTAAATAGCTGGCTTCATCATCCTCTTCTAGTTATAGAATTGTTGAACAATTAAAAAGAACCACCGCTCAAATATCCATTTTTGAACTGCTTAAGATCTCTTCTTCTCATAGAGACATCCTGGACAAAGATTTGCTCATTACTAATGTCTCCAAAGATTTAGATGTACATCAGTTTTGATCTATGGTGGGTCACATGGCTTCGCCTCATTACCTCACCTTCTTTGAAGAAGATGACAATTCACTAAATCACCCACATAACCAACCATTACACATCGAAGCTATGATCCATAAACGCTGAGTCAAACGTGTTTTGATAGTTGGAGGTGCTGGGTTGAATATCTATACCTATAGTTTACTAACATAGTTGAGATTTTCTGAACATGTCATTGATCCAGCAAAAAAAATAACAATCAAAGTTTATGATGAAGAAGAAAGAACCTCTAAAGGTCTAGTACTACTACCGATCATGGTAAGACCTGTGGAGAGAGATGTTATTTTCTAGGTGCTTGACCTTCCTATTTCCTACAACATCTTGCTAGGTAGGCCATGGATTCATGAAATACAAGCAGTACCATCTACCTATCATCAGTTCTTGAAATTTCCTTATAATGGAGTTGAAGTCAATATTCCTGCTAATACAAGTTACACCTATAGTGCATTAAAATAGTGTACTGATACCTTTGTTCCTCATAATAGAGCAACCTCTGTAGCTGAAAGTTCATAAACTTTGATGAAAGATTTAGAAAATAAATTGAAAATCACAGATACTGGCATGGATGGATACAAGATAGAACCTATACTTTCACTAATGTCTCTTCCTCCATCACCAAGACAATTTGTAAAACAATCAGAGGCTATGAAGCCACAAACTTCAACTCCAAATGTCATTTATGATGGTAATTTTGTACAGTCCTCTACTTCCCTTGCAAATGAAACATAAAAGGAGGTTGATCTCAAATGACTTTTCAAAGAAGATAGTGAAAACAAAGAAGTGCAACACTGTGAGATTTCCCCTTAACAATATGGTCCAGGCTATAATTTGATTCAACGCATGGGATATTTAGGTACCAGTCCTTTGGGCAAGCATCAAGAAGGTATTGTTGAACCTATTTAGCTACAAACTAAGTCTACAAATGATAAATTTGGACTTGGATACCATTTAGAGGAGTCATCAGATCATTGTACAATCCTCTACTTCCCTTGCAAATGAAACATAAAAGGAGGTTGTTCTCAAATGACTTTTCAAAGAAGATAGTGAAAACAAAGAAGTGCAACACTGTGAGATTTCCCCTTAACAATATGGTCCAGGCTATAATTTGATTCAACGCATGGGATATTTAGGTACCAGTCCTTTGGGAAAGCATCAAGAAGGTATTGTTGAACCTATTTAGCTACAAACTAAGTCTACAAATGATAAATTTGGACTTGGATACCATTTAGAGGAGTCATCAGATCAAAAACCTACTTCTCATCATTAGTATAAGTGGAGGAAAAAGATACTACCTTCAACATCACATGAAATAAATACTTAGCAAACTTAGGAAGAGTATGAAAAAGAACAAGAAGAATTGTCAATTAGGAGAGAAGAAGCAGCTTGTAATCAAGTTCCAACTTTATCAATAGTGACACTACACGGAGTAGAAATCCTAGAAGATATGAGAGAAGAAATGGAAGGAATTAAAGAATTGTCTGCACCACTAAACATTCTGGTCACATACACAGGTAGAATGCAAGTAGATGATTTAGAAACTGACTCAAATGAGTATGAATGGGGTCCAGAGCCTCTGTTAGATGCATCTACTGAAGAAACTTTTGAAGAACCTAGTGATATAATAGATGAAGCACACGAGATAGTGTGCTTAAAACTACAAAAGGAAATAGAGGAAATCAGACTAAAAAGACAAGAAGGCTATGAACAACAGTTGAAAGAAGAAATAACACAAGAAAATTATTCACCTACTATATCTCCTTCTAATGAGATAGACAAAATCAGGTATGGGACTGCAAATGAAGAATTGGAAGCTACTGAAGCAGGGTCGGTCATTAGTCCAAAGGAAGCTGAATGGAAAAGATGACAAAGTCTAATAGAGTCATCAAGGTTATGCCAATAGGTATGTCAACTACAAGTGATCATTGAACCAAATCACGAAGAAACTTGTAACATCAAAGATGTAAATATTGATACTATACACACTTTCACTAAGCCACTTTAAGAAGAGTCAGAGGCTTCATCTTCTGACTCTGATCACTCTGAAATAAGATCTATTTATGATATTACCTACATGACACCAAACTATGACTACTTCATCATGAATGTCAAAACTCTGTCTGTTGAACCTGTTACTATTGAACCATGATATGTAGTCCAATCTGAAGTAGAAGACAATGCTAGTGGTAGGTCTATTGGGTTAGATTCCCTAAATACTCACATAAACTTCGATAATCATGTTCTAACTCTTCCTGGTCTCGAGACACTTATGCAAGGTAGTCTTCTAGAGCTCGACTTGTCGGTCCGAGGTTGTGATGACAATACTATGAATTCCCTTGAACTTGTTAAATCTTTATCACTGGTACATCCCAAGCTTATTGACTGTACTCTCCAAGATCAACCTTTGAATATACCTACCTTTGCCAATGATTATACATTAGCCTATTATCTTAATGCAGTTGAACAAATGGACTCTTCCACCAGTGAAAAAAGTGAGAACATGACAACAACAAATGCCAAGTATCTTAGTCACAAAAATTAAAAAAAAAGTAAAATAAGAGTTTTGATGGCGAAAACCACACTGTGGTGGTGTCAGAATAAAAAATAGTAAAATAAAGGATGTACCTAACGGTGAAAACCTTTCTGAGGCGCCTTAAGGTGAGATACTTGAAATTTTGCTTGATCACTTTCAAGAGTGATCATCAGTGCTAATTGAACCTACACAGCCAGTAAACATTGGAACAAAAGAAGCTCAACACACCATACATGTAGCTCAATACTTGTCAGCCAAAGAACTAAAAGAATTTGCTGATTTCTTCATGGAAAAGAAGATCAATTTTGCATGGACATACGCTAATATGCTAGGTCTGGATCCTAACCTCATAATTCATCATGTTTCTATCACTCCTGGAGTTAAACCTGTTAAGCAAAAACTCCAAAAAATGCATCCTCATGTTGCACTACTTGTTAAGCTTGAGCTAGAAAAATTACTAAAAGATGGATTCATCAGAGCAATTGATTATGCCGAATGGATATCTAATATTGGACATGTTTCCAAACCTGACAAATCAATACGTGTTTGCACAGATTTCAAAGATTTAAAAAAAGCTTGTCCAAAAGATGATTTTCCACTGCCCAACATAGACATGATCATGGACATGACTGCTAGCTATGAAATGTACTCTTTAATGGATGACTTTTCTAGATACAATCAGATCAAAATTGCACTTGAGGATCAAGAGAAAACAACATTCACCTATGCATGGGGAGCTTTCTGTTGGAATGTAATTCCCTTCGGTTTAAAGAATGCAGGCGCTACTTATCAAAGATCTGTAACAATAATTTTTCATGATATGATGCACAAAAACATGGAGGATTATGTTGATGATACTCTAGTTAAATCTATGAAAAGATCAACACATTTATCAGAACTAGGTCCAATATTAGACAAGATGGAAAAATTCAAACTCAGATTAAATCCTAAGAAATGTGCATTTGGGGTTACATCTGGTAAGCTTCTAAGATATATTGTTTCAACAAAAGGAATTAAAGTGGACCTAGAAAAAGTTAAGGCTATCATGGAAATGCCACCTCCAAAGAATGTCAGTCAAATGAGAAGTTTACAAGTGCGGCTCCAATCAATAAGACACTTTATTTCTCAGCTAGTAGATAAGGCTCAACCATTCACAAAGGCATTATGGAAAGGAGTTACATACAACTGGGATAAATATTGTGAACAACATCTAAAGCAAATCAAGGAATATCTTTCTAATCGAGCTATATTGATGTCACCAATTCAAGGCAAGCCCTTGATTCTCTACATATCAACTACTCGTACATCACTGGGGGCACTTTTGACACAACAAGATGAGAATAAAAATGAAAGAGCTATATATTATATCAGCAGGACCTTGGTGTCCTATGAGATGAACTATACTATCATAGAAAAATCTTGTTTAGCATTGGTCTTTGCATCACATAAATTAAGACACTACATGATAGCACATTCTATCACGTTGGTGGCTAAGATTGATCCGCTCAAATACCTTCTCAGCAAAGCAACGCTTACAAGGAGATTGGCTAAATGGGTCATTGTTCTTATAGAATTTGATATTGAATATATAGAATGCAAAGCTATGAAAGGACAGGTTATTGCAGATCAACTTGTTGATGCTTCACTTGAAGACAATCAACCTTAGCACATAGAATTTCTAGATGAATCCATCATGCACCTTACTCAGTGATCCTGGACAATGTTCTTTGATGGGTATTTCACTCAACAAGGTTCTGGTGCTGGAATAATTTTTATCACTGCTCAAAGATATTCAATCCCAAATGCTTACAAGATTCTCTTTCATTGCACAAACAATATTGCAGAATATGAAGCTTTGGTAAATGGAATCAAGCTAGCTATTGAATGGAAGGTTGTTGACTTACACATCTATGGAGACTCTGAGCTGATTATCAACCAAATCAATGATATATATTAGACTCGGGATGAGAAACTGATGCCCTATAAAAGAATTGTTGATGACCTCAAGAAATAATTTACCTTTGTAACATTTTAGCAGATTCCTAGATTAGCAAACAGAGTAGCAGATGTTATGGTCACCTTGGCGTCTATACCACAGCTACAAGAATCTGAGTTCTGCTTTGAATTCTTGGTGGAAGAGTTACATTATCCTTCTTATGATTCTCTTGAGTCCTAGATGGTCTATTTTATTATTGGATATGATTCATCTTGCTATAGCCACATTTACTCTTACTTGCGTGACCAAATTATTCTTGCTAATATTACCCGTAATGAGAAAAGAAAGCTTATTCGAAATGCTTCATGGTATGTCATCATTGCTAACAATATATTTAGGAAAGGTTTGGATAGTACTTTGCTTAGGTGTCTAGAAACTGAAGAGGCTCAACGTACATTATTTGAAGTGCATGAAATTATTTGTGGATCTCATTCAAACAGTCTAACTTTAGCTCGAAAACTACTAAGGGTTGGCTACTACTAGCTAGATATGGAGAAAGATGCTATAAAATTTGCTAAAACTTGTGAGAAGTGTCAGCTACATGGAAATCTCATACATGCTCCAGCAAGGGATCTAATACCTTTCATCACACATTGGCCAAATCTATCTTGCATCATCTAATGGACACAATTTTATCATAACTGCCACTGAGTACTTCACTAAATGGGTAGAAGCAATTCCGTTGATCAAAGCAACCGGTAAAAAAGTAGCTTTGTTCATCCTTAACTATATCATCTGTGGGTATGGGATACCTTGTTCAATTGTGACTAACAATTGAGGGAAGTTCAAAAAAAACATCTAGATGAGCTTTGTGAAAAATTCAAAATCAAACAACATTGGTAATCCTTATACTACTCTCAAGGTAATGGACAAGCTGAAGCATCTAATAAAAATCTGGTGACTATCTTGCACAGAACGGTAAACAAATCTAGAAAAGATTGGCATCTGCAGCTCAATCCTGCACTATGGGCTTATAGAACAAGTATCAGAATGCCTATTGGGGCTACACCTTTTTCTTTGGTGTATGGATCTAAAGCACTCTTGCTTGTTGAGTTGGAAACACCTTCTTTGAGAGTTTCTTTGTAAGGTCTTATTATTGATGAAGACTATAAAATATCTAGATTGCAAGAAATCGAGTTGCTGGACAAACGTCGACAAGTGGCGTTTGATCATCTGAGAGCCTGCCAAAAGAGACTGTCTAGAGGTTATAACAAGAAAGTTTGACAAAGAGAATTTTAGGTTGGTGACCTTGTTTTGAGAGAGAATCCTAAAAATCAACAGTTTCGAGACAAGAAAGGGAAGTTTGAACCCAATTGGTTGGGTCCCTACATCATTACTATAGTCTTTGGCTTTGGTGCCTATCAATTCTCAACATCAGAAGGAGAACAACTCTGTGAACCGATCAAAACCATCCACTTGAAGAAATTCTTCACTTAGTATTCTGTGCTCCAACAACTTGTACATCTAAAAAGTCCTGAAGAAAAAAAATCAAAAAAATCAAAAAAATCAAAAAAATATAAAAGATAAAAAATAAAAAAATAAAAAAATCAAATGCCTTGGTGAAAACTTGGTAAACAGGCACCTTGGTAAAAAAAAAAAATCTTTGCCAAACTGGTGAAAACCTAGTAAACAGGCACCTCTTGTACTCAAGTGCTCCATCTATCAATGCAAATTTGGCATTTCCCTTTTTCATTCCCGCTTTCCTGCATCTTTTCTTTCGCTTGTAAATATCTTTTAGTCACTTTGGTGACATCCAGGTTCTTTTGGAACCCTCATGGCTTGAAATCGATCAATGTCCTAGTCTTAGGGTAATTGATTGATCAATTTACATATCCTAAGCAATATCAACCAAGTCATCTTTTTGTCGATAGTACCAGGTTATCCACTCTGAGTTAATGACCTGTCTCCACACTACCGTTGAGTTTTATCACTTAGTAAACAAGCAAAACAAGACTACTAAAAAAAATCACTAAACTGTTTGAGATATGATTGAAATTTTCTTTGTGTGTTGTCTTTTACATTGGTTTTCAATTATTATTCCCTCTGAGTAACTCGAGGAAGTCTATCTTGACTAAGAGGAGCAAGGATTGGGGACATAATACTTTTCTTTGTTTTTTGCTTGTAAGAGTGATTCCGATGATTCGGAAACATCTATTAAGCTGGGTGTCTATGATAAGTGCCTTCACATCAAGGTGAAATTGCCACACATACCTTGACTCCACTTATTTTTATGCTATAGGGAGGTTGGAGTCATTTCTTTGTCTATTTAAGGGAATTTCTTTAATGTGCAATCTGAATGCATGCATAATCTGTCCAAGGATATGAATGATAAAAGGGTCATTGCAGACAAGATATTTAATATTGCATATGAAAAGAAAGAAACTCTATTTTGCCTATTGTGTTTGTAAAATACTCAATGATGAAAATTAAGCATACCAAATCCAGTGATTAAGATTAGGTTGCATTCATTCCAAATTTTATGCATTCCAGGTGATTTCAATGTGATAACAATGATTCTTTATCTTTTGAATGAGAGTCTGAAGCAGTCCTCATTTCTCAGGTAAGGTGGTCTCTTTTTCATCATTGTTTCTCTGATCGAGTACTTGTGTATTGAGATGTTAGCTGCATACATGAGCATCTTATATAGATCCATACATTTCATTATATTTATTTGCATTCATATTACTGCATAAAAAAACTAAACATTTGCATTACTAGTTACTCATTTTGTTGGTATTTTGGATATGTTGATATGGTTTTGTCATTGATGTCAACACTTTTTATTGCTTGTCAACACTTGTCAACACTTATTAGCACTTGGAGATTTTGGTTATGTTCACCGACAAAATAGATACTTATGCAAGTCACTGGTATTTGGTTCACCGACAGATTATATTGTTCACCAACACTTGGAATGACTTGGAAACTACTTGGTTATGTCAAAGACATTATTCGATCACTTGGTTTTGGTGATTTGGTTAATTGTTTATTTGAGTTTGCATATTTGCTGTTACCGGCAAATAGGTCCAGGATAAGCACCGACAAACTTATCTATTTTAGATTAGCACAACATGTTATGGAAATGATTTACTATTATTGTAAATGCATTGAGCCGACATCATGCATCGAATATTGATTTGTTTGTAATTGATTTTATTGTAATATCTTTTAGTGAGCCAACCTATTCAATTGGTCTTAGGTTACGATATATATGTAAGATCTTATTTGTAAGATCTAAAAGAGATGGGATTGTGAATGTGAAAAGGATTGCAATAAGGTATATGCGAAAATAAGTAGAGCTATACACATAGACATCATTTGAAGGTTGAAGGAAGGATTTTGTGAAGGCAATCAAAACTTAACCGGTATTGAATCCAGCATATGAAGATGCTATCTTATGTAGTACATTATTATTGGATTTAACCATCCAATTGTAGTCAGTGTGACTCTCATTTTGTGATTGAGCAGTGAGCTCTAGGCAGCTGGCCTTTCTGCATGTGCAGAATCCATATTGTACACACATACTATCTGCAGTAGTATCATTTGATTGAGGGTAAGGCTTCCCATTGTGGTTTTTCCCCTTACAGGGTTTCCACGTACAAACATTTGTGTTATGTGTTGTGGATGTTGTTAGCTTTTTGTTTCATGCATTAATATTTACCGGTATTGCAATTAACTGTTAAAACTGTCTACCGGCATAAAGTTTGGTTTACCAGTATTAAGCATTAAGTTTTGGTTAAGTTAATTTTGGTTGAATTTATTAGATTCACCCCCCCCCCTTCTCAGTTGTCTTCGGGACCTAACAATTGGTATCAGAGCCTAGTCCTCTTTTTGCAGAAGTTTAACAACTTGCGGAGATCCAATGCCTTCTAACTATTTCAGGAAGGATAGTCCGAAACTTGATGGAACTAAATATAAAATATAGAAGATCAGGATGGAGACACACTTGAATTGCTTTGGAAAGGATATATGGGAGGTTACAAAGAATGGTTATACTGCTCCTACTCTCGGTCAGCCTAATCTACCAACCTTGGGAAAATATGAGGAAAATGATTGCAAAGCAAGAGAAGCACTTTTGAGCGCATTGTCAGATCAACAAGTCATGGGATTGTCAGATAGATCTACTGCTAAAACTATTTGGGACAAAATGGAAACATTTAATAAAGGAGATTCCACAATCAAAATTGCAAAACTTGAATGCTTTCGGGTCAGGTATGAAAGTCTGAAAATGGAAGAAGAAGAAAGAATTTATGCTTTTATGGAAAGAGTAAATGAAATTGTTTTGGGTATACAATGTTGTGGAGGAACCTTAAGTGAAGATGAGATTGTTTCTAAAGTTTTAAGAGCTTTTCCACCGGCATATAAAATGAAAGTTATTGCTATAAATGAATTAAGAACAATGCCTAATGCATCAGTATCTAGAGACACTTTGGTTGGAAAACTTTCAGATTTTGAGCTTGAGGAATTTGGTCCTATTACTACTATCAAGATAGATCTAGCTTTCAAGGCATCATCATCAACTACATCATCACCATCACATGATAAATCTAATTGGAAAGCCTTCTATGCAAGAGAACTTGAAGAAAGCAGGAGAGAAAATGAAGAACTTGAAAGAACTTGAAGCACTATTTGCAAGGAAAATGCCTAAAGGTCATATTGGAAGTAAGTATGAAGGTAAAGCACCCTTTAAATGTTTTAACTGTAATAAGATTGGTCATATGGCATCTAGATGTCCTAATAGACATGCAAAATTAATAGAAGAAGCTAAAAGAACATATAAGCCTAACCCTGACTATCAGAAATACAAATTTAAGAAGAATAGAGACAAATCTTGTTATTATGTTGATGAAGGAGTTACTGATGATTCTGATGAGGATCCGACAGACAATGGATGGGCATTTGTTGTTATAACATAAGATCAACCGACACCTACTATTCAACCAGTAGAGCAGGCCCTGGTAGCTAAAGTTGAAGATAAGGATGAATGGATTATTGAGTCAGGATGTTCACATCACATGACTGATGATAAGAGTAAATTCTTAACCTTTCAAGAATACAATGGAGGTCTAGTAAGATTTGGAGATGAAAAAGCTTGTTTGATCAAAGGAAAAGATACCATATCTTTTGATGGTAAGCACAATACTGATAATGTTTACTATGTTGAAGGTTTGAAGCATAATCTTTTGAGTGTTGGTCAATTAGTTGAGAAAGGATTTCAGTTACAATTCAAGAATGGTAAATGCAAAATATTAAACAAAATTGGTTTGGAAATTGCAACCGGTAATCAGACTAGAGGTAATATCTTTCATATGCACAATAATGAGAAAGCATGTTTGATTGCACATATTGATGAAAGTTGGTTATGGCATAAGAGACTCTGTCATGTAAATTTTGATTGCATTGTGAAAATCAGTACTACTAAGGCAGTTAGAGATTTACGTAAGATTGTTAAACCTCACAATCCAGTATGTAAGGAATGTCAATTTGGAAAGCAAGTTAGAGAATCTTTCAAGAGTATTCATGAGAAGTCTAACAATATTCTCGATTTACTTCATACTGATTTATGTGGTCCAACAAGAACTAGAAGTATACAAGGAGATAGATACTTTATGCTAATCATTGATGACTAGTCTAGAATGTGTTGGGTTACTTTTCTCAGAGAAAAATCTAAAGCATTTGGGAAATTCAAACTATTCAAACTGATGGTAGAAAATGAAACCGGCAATAAAATCAAATGCTTGAGATTAGATCAAGGAGGTGAATTCACATCTAAGGAATTTAATGCATTCTATGAAGTGAATGGGCTCAGAAGACAATTGTCAGCACCCTGGACACCCCAACAGAATGGAGTTGTGGAAAAGAAAAACATAACTATCTTGGATGCAACTAGAAGTATGATATCAGAAGAAAATCTACCTCATATATACTAGAGAGAAGCAATCAATCCAACTGTTTATACATTCAACAGAGTTCACATCAGAGGAGAAACCGGTAAGACCCCACATGAACTATGGTTTGGTAATACTCCTGCTCTTAAATATTTTAGAATATTTGGAAGTAAATGCTATATTAGAAGAGATGAGTATATTGGAAAATTTTATCCTTGAAGTGATGAAGGAATATTTCTTGGTTATTCATCTAAGAGCAAGGCATATAGATGTTTTAACAAGAGATTGCAGAAAATTGTTGAGAGTGCAAATGTGAAGATTGATGAACAATTTAGAGGAAATTCAAGGTACTCAGACTCTGAACTGGCAATAGAGATAATCACAAATGAACCTACTATAAATACATCGATATAGAATGGTGATCTAGTTACACTGGCATCATTTAGAGATTCAATAGACACTGAAGAATAGTAGCAAGTAAAACCACCCCGGTATGTAAGATTGAATCATTCTGAAGATCAGATAATTGGAAACAAATTTCAAGGAGTTATTACTAGAGGAAGATTGGAAAATGAGGAGGTATGTCTTATTTCTCAAATTGAACCTACATCAATTAATGAGGCATGTGAAAATAAATATTAGATTAAAGCAATGGAAGATGAATTGGAACAAATTGAAAGGAATAACACTTGGTCATTAGTTCCCCGTCCTAAAGACAAAAATGTAATTGGAACTAAATGGGTTTTCAGAAATAAACTTAATAAAGATGGCATGGCAATTAGAAACAAAGAAAGATTGGTGTGTAAGGGATATTCTCATAAATAAGGAATTGATTACAATGAAACCTTTGCATCGGTAGCTAGAATTAAGGCAGTCAGACTTTTATTGGCTTTTGCAGCACACAAGAACTATAAAGTATATCAAATGGATGTTAAATGTGCATTTCTGAATGGAGATCTTGAAGAAGAAGTTTACATTGAGCAACTTGGAGGATTTTCTTTGATGGATAATGAAGGCATGGTTTGCAGGTTAAGGAAAGCTTTATATGGACCGAAACAAGCTCCTAGAGCTTGATATGCTAGATTGGACAAATATCTTTTGAAGCTTGCTTACACTAAAGGTAATGCTAACAACAATCTATACTACAAAGTGACTATTGATGACATCTTGGTTATTGAAGTTTTTGTTGATGATATAATCCTTAGAGGAGAAGATGGTTTGTGTAAAGAATTTTATAACAAAATGTAGCAAGAATTTGAAATGTCTATGATTGGAGAGATAAAATTCTTTATAGGATTGCAGATTTCACAGACTGATAAAGGTATATTCCTATGTCAATCTAAATACTTGAAGGAATTACTAAAGAAATTTGGCATGGAAAACTGTAAACCGGTAAGCACACATATGACTACAAATGATAAATTATCTTTGAAGGATGAATCTACACCTGTTAATCCGACTAGATACAAATCTATGATAGGGGGTTTACTTCATTTGACACAAACAAGACCTGATATTATGAATGCAGTATGTATTGTTTCAAGATTTCAGAGTAATCCTAAAGAAAATCATGAATCAGCAATGAAAAGGATTTTTCAGTACCTACAAAGAACTACAAATCTTGGTTTATAGCATCCTAGAGATGAAAATTTTGACTTATGTGCATACACAGATGCTAATTGGGTAGGAGATGTGGATGATAGAAAAAGAACCATCGGCGGAGCATTTTTTCTTGGCAGTAGACTAATTTCATGGTTGAGCAAGAAACAAAGTTGTACAAGTCTATCAACAATAGAATCAGAATATGTTGCAGCAACAACCAACTGTACACAAGTATTATGGATCAAGCAAATGTTGAAGGACATAAAGGTAAAATGCAAGGAACCTATAACTATCTACTATGATAATATGGCAGCAATTGATATATCTAAGAACCCAATATTTCGCTCTAAGACTAAACATGTTTCTATCAAATTCAATTTTCTAAAGGAGAATGTTGAAGCAAAAGAAGTGAAATTGGTTTATGTGAATACTAAAGAGAAAATTGCAGATATTTTTACAAAGCCTTTGCCTAAGGAAACATTTGAGTATCTCAGAGAGCAACTTGGAGTCCTATCCCCACTGGTAGAGATTTAGATAGTTGATGTTTGTCATCAACCGATAGAATTAACAGAGAAATCTTTTATTCTAGCTTTGATGAGGAGAGCTACTTCTCAGGGGGAGTAGTTGGTATATTGAATGAGTTGGTATTTTGTAAAGTTCTTTGAACTAATTGTATTGATTTGGCATTTGATGTCAAAAGGGGAGAGATTGATATGGAAAAACACATGGATAACACATATTATTCCTAGGGGGAGAGACTTTATCCCTTGGGGAGAGATATTATGTATTTTTGATTTGTGGTTATGATCTCTTTGGGAGATTGTTGATTTTTGGTTTTTGGCATTTCTATTTTGGTACTTTGATGGTTTTTCCATCTTGTGTTGCCATCAATGCCAAAGGGGGAGATTGTTGGTATTTTGGATATATTGATATGGTTTTGTCATTGATGTCAACACTTGTCATTGCTTTTCAACACTTGTCAACACTTATTAGCACTTGGAGATTTTGGTTATGTTCACCGACAAAACAGAGACTTATTCAAGTCACTAGTATTTGGTTCACTGGTAGATTATGTTGTTCATCAACACTTGGAATGACTTGGAAACTACTTGGTTATGTCGAAGACATTATTTGATCACTTGGTTTTGGCTATTTGGTTAATTGTTTATTTGAGTTTGCATATTTGTTGTTACGGGCAAATAGGTCCAGGATAAGCATCGACAAACTTATCTATTCCAGATCAACACGACATGTTATGGAAATGATTTATTATTATTGTAAATGCATTGAGACAACATCATGCATCGAATATTTGTTTGTTTGTAATTGACTTTATTGTAATATCTTGCCGACCTATTCAATTGGTCTTAGGTTATGGTATATATGTAAGATCTTATTTGTAAGATCTAAAAGAGATGGGATTGTGAATGCAAAAAGGATTGAAATAAGGTATATGCAAAAATAAGCAGAGCTATACATGCAGACATCATTTGAAGGTTGAAGGAAGGATTTTGTGAAGGCAATCAGAACTTAACTAGTATTGAATCCAGCATATGAAGATTCTATCTTGTGTAGTACATTATTATTGGATTTAACCATCCAATTGTAGTCAGTGTGACTCTCATTTTGTGATTGAGCAGTGAGCTCTAGGCAGCTGGCCTTTCTGCATGTGCAGAATCCATATTGTACACACATACTATCTACAGTAGTATCATTTGATTGTGGGTAAGGCTTCCCATCATGGTTTTTCCCCTTACAGGGTTTCCACGTACAAACATTTGTGTTATGTGTTGTGGATGTTATTATCTTTTTGTTTCATGCATTAATCTTTATCAGTGTTGCAATTAACTATTAAAACTGTCTACCGACATAAAGTTTGGTTTATCGGTATTAAGCATTAAGTTTTGGTTAAGTTAATTTTGGTTGAATTTATAAGACAATTGATTCACCCCCCCCCTCTTAGTTGTCTCTGGGACCTAACACATTTTCATCATTTATTTGCATATGGAAAAGAAAAAAAGAAAAAAACATCGATATTCATCTCCATTACATACATCCATACTTAAAAGATATGCATACATATAGAATAAAGCATATAGAAAGACATCTCATAATCAATCAACACAAGTATGATGAAATCAAATCAAGAGATCGTATATCTCATCATAATCTCAGTGTCTAAGAGTATAAATGATATCAATTGTCAAATACAATGTCTCATCAGAGCAAGAATCATATAGGCTACAAAAATGGGGTATATAACAAAATCTAGGAGATATAACAAATCTAGCTCTCTGCCTCTCCCTCATCACCGAGTGGAGGCGGTGGTGCCTGCTAACCGACATCTTGTCTGGGTGCCCTAGCTCCCTAAGATCAAGCCATATACTGAGAATATAGAATAACTTGTTGCAGTACTGGGACCGCTACACTAGAAGTTGCGACGTAATAAGCTTCACGACTCGTCTAATGCAAAACCTCTCATTGAAGAGCATCACACTCTGCTCTCACCTCTGCAAGTTGTTGATCATGTTCAACTCTGATCTCAATGAGTTGTCGGTCTTGCTCTGCCAACTGCATCTGCACCACTGTCAATTGTGACTGGAAACATGTCAACCTCGACCTCAAAGACTATACTGTGTCTTGTACTGCCTGCTCTTTCCCAACACCCCCCTCTCTACCTCCATGTTCATCTCTCCCCTGCCTAACCTACCTAGGAGCTGCTCTCTCCTCCTCACCTCCAATATCTGCTTCCCTAAAACCGCTAGCCTCAACCCCAATAGCTCCTAAGGATCCACCCTCCCCTCTCTATCATTATTGACCTCCTCCTGCTGCCCTGCTACTACTAGCACTAGGATCATGTCCTATTCATCTAGGTATATCTGCTCTCTATCCCTGTACCTTCCCTCATCCCTATACTTGACCTGGTACATGTGCCTGTGCTGGTGCATCCTCCTCAATCTCCTTTATAAGAGGTGCATGCTCTCCCAGATTGTAAATCGAGGAAAAGGATGTCTTTGAAACCAATCTCTATACTAGGGCAATGCCCTTGCATCTGCTACATCCTCTAGATAATCCCATCTCTGCGGCTATAAACCCTCTAACTCCTGCATGATCAGTGCATATGATAGTCTCGGTGCCCATCCTCATCTCTCCTCCTCCCCATATCGAGCATAGGTTGTGAACTCTTAGGATATACTCTGCGGTCTCCCATACTATCTCATCACCCTAGATACTACAATTATCTCAATAATAGACACCAATCTACCAATGAGAGGTCGAGACATAAACATATCGTTCCTCTAAGCTCTCCAATCATCCAACAATTCTAGACCCCTATACGATCTCCATACTACAACAATCAAATCATCCAATTGCCTCCTCCAATAATCAGTCTTACCCAGGTGGGGTTGTGTAACATAACCCAAACAAAAACATACAATATGTTGGTGTGCCTCCTGTAAATCATTTACAATAGGTCTGCATACCGAGATGTGCTCCCATGCCCATAGCTATAAAACTCACACCTGCTGCCATGCTCTTCCCCTCCCAATACACAATCTCATGCATCTCATGATAAATATGAGTGAGTAAGCATGATCCCCACCCTAATCTCACTAGATGAGTCAATAACCTCTCAAGCATCCTACCCCAACTACATATAAATCCTTGTTGTCCCCTATCAGGCATCACAAAACAACCAATCATACTAGCCAAAATGCAAGACAAAGGGTACTGTGCACCATATCTTCTCACCAAATTATCCCATGTAATAGTGTGATCAAGAATAGTCTCGTCATGGAATGTCTGTCTCAATGTCAAAATACCCAGTCGTGGAGTAGAATCATAATCCACCTTATCTCCAGCAAACAAAATCCTCAAAATCATGTATATATCCTCCGATGTGATGGTCATCTCTCCAACCAATAAATGAAAGGTGTTATGCTTTGAATGAAAATGCTCAACTAAAGTGGTCAACATACCATGATTCACACAGACATTAGGCATCTATAATAGGTATCCGAATCCACACAAACCAATATGACCTCTCTCTGCATTTGATAAATCACGCACTAGCCTCATTGTCGGTGAAAATGTACACCGAAACTAAATATCAAGAAACTAAATCTGAAAAAATCGAACATATCAATCTTCAATACGTGATCAAATTTGCACTAAGAATGTGATAAACATGCTATAGAATCCAAATATACAATATTCAAAATCAAAAAATGCTCTTTGAACCTTAAAAACTACTTGTTGTTTTTTATACAAATTTCTAGAGACAAGCAACAACTCGTATGAGCAATGGTTATGACCTGCAGGACTGAACACTATCATACGACAAATAGTAACATGTCACACAACAAAATGGTCTCACAAGAACACTCTCGTATGATTCATGGGTGACTACCAGATGATAAACCCTATATGCCCATACGACGAAATACAAAATGACAGAAATGCGTATGAGAAACAGTAACAAACCGAATGATAAAACGATAACCACGACTTCAAATGGAATTAAAAATGCAAAATTCACAAAAAAAATCAAAATTTGAGAAATGCAAAGGCTAAAGATCGATCACTTATTGCTGGGGCATAGTTTTGTAGTCGATTATGTCATCTCTAGCACTTGAATCGGTGTTCTTGAATTGGAATTGCCATTTTTCTTCATAGGAGATTTTTCAAATTTTAAACTTTGAGATATAAAAATTAATTGACAATGACACATTGAACCCCTTATATAGCCCAAACCCTAATTTTTGAACTTGCTCTGATGGACATAAAAATTGTACCCTAAGCTAAATCGACTGGCTTGAGTCCATTTTCGGGATCGAAATCGAAATTTGACATTAATTTTTTAGTCAAATTTTCACAATGTTGACCACCTAGCACTTTCATCCTCAAGACTATTTTTGAATCAGTTTGGCACTCACATCATCTCTAAATCTCAATTTAATTCTCAAATCCACTCCGCTTTTAATCTTCTTACATCAATCTTCATGCTCAAAATTATCATCGCTAAAAATTGCCTCAAATCGTTGTACCCTTGCTATCTTTTGATTTCGCTCCCGAGAGGGCATACTCATGATATCTTTTCAATGATTATCATGATCAAAAGTCAAGAAATTTTTCAAATCTTCATCTAAAGTCGAGCAGAAATATTTTCAGTCAAAGAAAATCAACTAAACCTTGTTACTAGGGGCATCTTAACTAAATCACGCCATATCAAGTTGAGATTCTTCAATGTCAAATAAAGAAATCTCTAGGGGCATATCAATTTTTCTCCTTATCTGAATCAATCTTAAAATCGGCGTTCAATTTCATCACATCAAATCAAGCTAGACATTCTCTCTTGCTAATCGATTCTTGTTCAATCAAGTTCAGAATCGGTTTTATCTCTCACTCAGTTGATTCTTGTTCAATCAAGTTCAAAATCAATTTTATCTCTCACTTAGTCAATTCTTGTTCAATCAAGTTCGAAATCAGTTTCTCTCGCTTCACTCAATCTAGTTCAATCAAGTTCAAGGTCGATGCTCGTTTCTTGATCAATCAAGTTCAAGAATGATATCTCTCTCTTTGTCAGTCCTAGTTCAATCAAGTTCACAATCGATATCGCTTGCAATCAATCTGTTCAATTTCATCACTTCATTAAGTTGAACATCTCACTCTTCATCGGTTTGTGATCCATCAAGTTCAGAACTGATACCTATTTAACATCAACTATTCTTTGAAACAACGCGTTGCTTGCACATTAATTCAAAGAGGGGCAAATGTAATACCCTAAAAATGGTCACCTAAACAAATGGGCCCCTAATCTCAATAACATCACCAAGGTCTTAACCAAAGGCAATTAAATCAACCTTGAGTACCTAATTAATTAATTCTTCAATCATTAATGTTACATGGCAAATTAATCACTCTATATTAATTAAATATTTATTTAATTAATTAAATCATTCCAAGTAAATCATTTTGATCAGTTATCCTATTTATTTAATTAAATATCCTAGTATATTTAATTAATAAATAAATTTGCCATTTAATCATAAAAAAAGGAATTAATTTTAAAAAAGAGATTAATGATAAAAAAAAGGAATTACTTTACAAAAAGAGATTAATAACAAAAAGAGGAATTAATTTACAAAAAGAGATTTATCACAAAAAGAGGAATTAATCTGCAAAAGAAAGAGTTAAATTGAAAACAGAAGAAAATAATTAAATTAAGAGAAGAAATCAAACTTAAGATGTTTCTTCTTCTAAAATTGAGATAACTTGAGAAATCAGAAAAGTAGTTAAATTGAATTAACCGTCTTCTCTAAAAGTAAAACTTAAAGCTTTTTTTTGAAGAAAGAGGTTCAGTTATATTGAAAAGCCTTTTTCTAAATAAAAATCTTGAGCAAATTAAAGAAAAGTGCATGGAATCGACTATTTTTATCTCAAGTGCATGGAATCAACTAAATTTATCTCCAATGCAAACTCAAACTTATAATCTGAATGCATTTAGTCAAGCTATAATTGGAATCTATCTCAAGATTAATTGAATCTGGTCTCTCAATTATTTTAATTATCCTAAATTGTGCTTTTTCTTGAGGAATCTCAATTGCTCATTGTTAATTGATCTTGACCATTGGTCTCTCTTTTGAATCTCTATAAATTCAACCTTCATCTCTCATTCAAAACACCCTGGAGATTTATTGTTATTGTGCAGTTTTTGCTTCGGAGTCATTGAAGATATTGTTCTTTGAGATTATTGCATCTTAGTTTAGCTTCTTGCATACTTAGTTTAATCGTTATTGCTTGTATTTATTAATCTTAATCTTCATTTATTTAGCTTAATATTCATTCATATAGCTTAATATTAAGTCATCTAGCTTAATATTCATTCATCTAGCTTAATCTTGCATACATTTAGGTTATTCTTGTGCTCAATAGATTAAATCCTTTGTCTCGGTGTAGTCTAGTCATTGGTATTGCTTAGAGAAATCTGAGAGAAAGTCTATACTCACATCTTTTAGAAGACAATAGGTCGATTTGTTATGGTTTTTATATTCATGATTATATCTATCTAACGATGAATGCAATGACTTAATTGAAGTGTTGTGTCTTATAGCTTGTATACTTTATTCCACTTTTCACACACACAACTACAAACACCAAATAGGATTTCACAAATGATGACAGCTACAAAGGGGATTTAAGCACAAAACAATTTTTATATATGCAAGGATGATGAAAGAAAGACAACAAACCACAACATATGAAGAAATAAGTTGTACTAACACATACAATTCCAGATACCAAGAAATGATGTGATTCATCAATTACATAAATTTTGGAATAGAGAATCAATGGACTCCACCAATACACAAAAGGATTATCAATTTAACATACGATAAAGAGATAATCATAACACATAAACACATCCAATACATACGAATCAAATGTATTCTTGGTTATTCTTTTGAAAATATACAAGTCCAAAAGCTTTGAATACTAAATGTGAAAACCAAATCTCTACAAAATTCTGCAGATTTTCCCCTCCGTAAGAGTCTCCCTTTACAATGCAAAGTCCTTGTATTTATAGGCTTACCTTGATAACCAACCCATATGCACTTTTTGTAACCACCTAACTAATCACTTAGGATAACTACCCTTTCGATGACAAGTTAGCATTTAACTAACCTTTTACAAAAGTCAAGTTCAGATTCTATCTTTAGTTACAATAAGTAAGTTAAATCACTTTTACAAATGAGAATTTAAAAATTTAAGCTTTGATGAATAACCATGTAATGAGTTATGTTGAAGTACTTCTTTGTCTTCATCTAATTCATTTTTACTTTCAATCATCTCACCATCCAACCATTTGAGAACACAAACATTTATCTATCCATTCAAAAATATAAGACAACTCCAGGGTCTCCATAAAGATGAAAAGGAGTGTGTATTGCAAAATATCCATATGTTGGTACCTCCATTATTGATATAAAGTATCTATTCACCAACATGTTTCTTTGAAAGACACACACTACAACTTTGTCAACTAGACATCATTCCATCTTGCATGTTTGTCAATTGTCTTTGAAAAATATTTGTCATCATAACATATCACACATATCATCCTTTTGATACAATATGAAATCAGAAAAGTTGGACACCTTCATTGTATAGCTACCCCATACCTATTGATACCTTCATTACACATGAATTCACATTGTATGTGTGATGTAGTAATCCATTAATCCATCATGCATCCTTTAAAATACAAATATTTTGTTCTCCAAGTTCTTTCCATGGATAGCAAGAGTTGGCACATATTTTCATATAAAAAAACACATTTAACACATAGTAGAGAGTGAATAAGATGTTTCATCAACTCAAGCCTCTGTATTGAAGATCCAACTAGAGCTTATTCAAAATAAAAGAAATACTTTAAAACCATTGACATCTTATCTTCTAATCTATCCTTTAGTAATTCATTGGTTTCTTCTCATATTTGTGCATCAACCTATGCTTCCACACAACAAATCCATTTGTGCCACCCTGCATTATTCCATATTATACACCAACATTTATATAAGGCATTTTGGCAAAACGGTTATTATGTTGTGTCTACACCATACCATAGGATGTGCATTCATATGCTTTTGTTGTGCATGACTAAAACACAAACAAAGCTTACCATGCTAGGATATCAAGTTGCTTACAGTCTTCACAGATCCCGTTGTTAACGTTGCCTTCCGAGGATTGTAAGTGCTCATTGATATTTGAATCACAACTATTAAAAGCACTCCATTTTCTTTGTTTGAGTCATCAAATTCAACTTGAGATCTAGGTGGGAGAATAGAAAACCCACAAGGAAGAAGATCAACATAAGCCGAGTTTTCTTCATCGTTGATAACTTCATTGAGTTGTGAGATATCAACATGAGAGTACACAATGAGGAAGCCTAATGAATCCTTACAACTCTTCTGTAGTATTAATGTTCTACTCTGAGCACTTGCTATGAGTAGTGAGACATTGTTGCTGGGATCTTATCCGGTGGCAATATAAGAAGTTTCATGCATTGGTCCTCCATTTGATAGCATATCCCATATGCTAAGATATGTTCAAGAGTAATTCACTAATCTGAGGTTTTGAGAGTTTCCTTTCAAAATTCATTTCCTGCATATATATTGTAATCATTGCATCTCATCCCTCGATATGACATCTCTTTGCAGCACTATATCAAACACTTCATGCACGTTGTCTATGTTGTCACATTTCCTCGAAACATTATGTCAAAAAATTAGCATGCATTGAATCTTTGTCATGGATTGGTGAAAGAAAGAAGATGAAGCACCTCATTCGAACCTATCTCAACCAAGGTAGTGAGTCAGAATGCATAGGGACAAGTCAACTAAGTGGTTCCCATTCAAGCACGGGTTTTGGGGTATCTAGACAGCAAGCCTTAGAAAAAGAAAACAAAATATTCAAGAGCTTAAACATAATTCTCTTCTTTAGCAGCATTGTGGATCCTCCTAAATAATGTGCAGGTGTAGGGAAAATTAAGGGGTCCTCATGCTATCGACTTCATGGATTTGTTCTTTCTATACTCCAAACCGCTCTAAGTCAACTGCAAAGCATTGGACGACATAGAACTGTGAAGAATATTGGAGAGCTTCCTTGTGAAATTCATTTTGTGTTCATACCATGATACCACATTGCTTTCAGGCATTCTCTTACACATTTAATGTGCTCGATCTATGATTCCACAGTCAACATGTTCATCAATGAGAGCATTTCAAACTACAACATCTGACAAAATTGGCATGCATGGATGGATTGTTTATAACCTATTCCAAGCTTTCTATCTCTCCAAACTGCAAGTAAGAGACTCTGTCGTCACTATATTCCATGAGATAACATTTCTTTGAGCATTCTATTAAACTATTCATACACCTTCTCTTAGCTTCCACATTTGTGATCTTTTCTCTAATTTGATCTCCACATGTTCCTTTTGACTATGTCATCTATAATAACAGTTACATTCATATATAAATGTGTGATTATTTTCTTCTTACTATCCCCATTGCCCTTCATTCAGTGTTCTTCGTATAGGCTTATCCCTTGATCATCTTTTATTCATCTTGTGAAAAAGGTTAGGGATGCATTAAACATCCATCTACTAATTATGTACAAATCCAACTTAAAGAATAATCATAACAACACATTATGCAAGTGGAAATAAATACAACTCATCAATTAACATTCCCTAGGGTATCTTAACATGATTAATATAAGAAATACTAAGAACATAGCAATCATGTTTCTACCATAAACTATTACCTTCTAACATTTCTTCCTATCATTTACTTTTACAACATCATAAGAGAAAATCCATTTATTTTAACTACCATGAAGATATTCAATTATAATACCAATTTCATCTACACCATAGCTAATTTATTTCCCTTAATAAGAATAATCCTTCAACAACATCATAATTCTAATTACATAACCATTTCCAAGAGATGTGTTCAAATAGAAAGTAACTTCTTTCCCTACTAAAGCATATACTCTAATTCCATTCAGACTAAACCAATGTTATCATTTTCAACCAAGAATCCAAAATCCTTATTTTCATAAATAATCAATATCCAAGATACAACATAGATTCAAACAAGAATTACAACAACATATCCTATCATGATCTCAATCTACTACATCCTTTTCCATTACATTGGAATACAAGATTCTCTTACATCAAGTACATAGTTATCATTCTACAAATATAACTATCCCATGAATCCTAGTAATATAAATGCCACATGAATCATATTACATCAATCTATTTTAAAATTCCATCCAATAGTTGAAGAGACAAAGAATACACATCTACACACAAGAGCATCCAATGAAGAACATCCTAATGGAAGAAGGCATCAAACCACTTGAGCATGTGGAACCATAAGGAACCACCCCCCTGTTCCAGGAGATGACACAAGGTCCCACAAACACTCTAGACTTAAGCTGACACCTAACAACCAAAGAGATCTCAACAAGGCTACAACCACAACTAATAGTAAACCACAAAGACAATAATACAATCACATCATGTGGCTAAATTGAAAGCATGAAACTCCTAGAGGCAACTCAACAATCATGCATAAGGAATAAGGACACATGTAAGGAAGAGTGTCCTCACATGCTATCCTCAATTAGAATGGAAAAAATATATACACATCAGGATCTCCACCCGGTACTACAGGATATCCACCCATCACCTTGATAGACATGTGGAACCATCTAAACCTATGAGAGAATCAAGGGAGTTTAGTTATGTCATCTCCATGACCTTCTCATGCTCATCCCGAGTCTCCATTCAAGGGCTATGAGGTGGGGAATCAAATACATTCTATTATCTTATTTAGATGAATCCTAATTACCCGAACCATCTAACTAATTATTGTGGTTGTCACTTATTTAAATCAAAGAAAAACTTCCAATGTGTTCTTGGTGGTCTAGACTTCAAGCATCCTTACAAGGAACCTCTTGACAACCTATTCTCTCATGACCCCGACCATCACATGGAAGCCCACTCCCCCTTACCATGTTTCAAGACCTTAGGGTACTCACATATAATAACATCAACAAGGAGGCTCATACAAATACATATATCCACAATAATACTCACATAAACATATGCAATAAGAAAAAACAGCTAAAAAGTCATAGGCCAAATCATATAATAAACCAGGAGCCTCAAATATTAAAATAATTAATAAATAGGAGCAAGGCATTATCCTCTTGCTCAGCCAAATCAATACATCCCTCTATAGCGAGACACACATCATCTTGCTGGAGCCATCACAAGCAATCCTCTACATCAAGGAATAAACCATCTTGCTGGAGCCATTTCAATGCAAACCTCAACAACAAGGCACAATTCATCTTGTTGGAGCTAAAACATAATAAAATAACCATACTAAGAAATATACAACTTTGGCAATCACAAGGATATCAAATATTGCCTTTGGTACAAAACAGTTCACATAACTTTGACACAAAAGATCAAAATGGCCAAAATATAATTGAAAAGGAAAAATTGCGCCTTCACCAAATAGTACAATGCATTCATTAACCAGAACTACACATATGGAACCTAGAACAACGCATTCACTTTGCAGTTTAGAGCATATAAGTCATTTTGTAGTGCCTTTACTAGATACGTTGGCACATTTACATAGTGTTTTAGCATGACTGAAATATAGATTGGCACATACATATAAAAGAATGATGAATATACATATAAGATTAGCGCATATAAAGATTTCTGCAATGCATTCATTCAACAAAATAGCGCTTTCATTGATTCAGTGCATTCAATATAAGTTTTAATGCATTTGAGATGAAATCTCAAAAAATGGAACCATAACTAATGATAAAACTCAAAAACATTAAGTATATAGATTGATGCGAAAGCTAACCCATTTGGGTCGCATTACAATAACAAACCAAGGGATTTTGAAACACAAGAAAGTATTCTAGCATAGAACATGATAAGAATTTCTCGGAACACTCATGGGAATAATTCCTTGACATATACAGGAAGAAATACAATTGCCTCTAACATAGAACAAGGTTCATAACCAGAAAAAATTGGTAGAAAATATGCAATAATCAATCATAAGCCACAAAGACTCCAATTACTCCAAGCACATATCAAACAAAGAATACAAAATCCCCCGAAAATGGTAGGATTTAATATAAAAACCATACACGACAAAATGTAAAGAAACAACCATGAAATACATTACTCCCAAAGCCTTAAAAATAATTCTTACAACAATTTCAAAACTCCCCATTCTTGCAATCAATATTTTCACAAACACAATGCTTACATTCTTTCAAAATCAAAATTGTAGAGAAGGAAGAAATATCTCTAACCTGGAGATAGAAGTGATGGCAAACGATTTGAAGAAGCGTAATCCAAACCAAAGTCCAACCAAATCAACCAAGCCTCCAAGAAAATAAAAAAATCCAATAATGCAGAAAATTCTCTAAAAAGCCAACCCCTCACAAAGCTCAGAAAGCCCAATAAATAATATTTCATTCAAAACTATACAAAAATCTCTAGCAATCAAAATAATCTATTAAATAATATTTCTTATCAGCCATGCACACAATCGAGGTAAGAAAATATAAAATAATATTATTTAACCTACCCAAATCTTTCAACCTATAGTAAAATAGGGCAGGTAGGATAAATAATAATTAAATAACACAAATGGGTAAAAAGAGAATCTAAATAATAAGAATAACCAATAATAAAATAAACCATGTACATAACAAATAAATGCCCAATATGGCAGTGATATAAAAAATGGGTGGAGAGGAGCGGCAAGCAGAGCGACGAGCAAGAAATTCAAATTTCAAATCTGGGGATGACAGAATTCATGGGGATGGCAGTCTTTCTGTGGGTGGAGCTGGTAATCATGCTGGTCCCTAGGCTTCTCAGTGTACCGAGGGGGACAAGATGACAGTCAAATCGGTGGAAGATAAAGATTCCAAAACCGGGGACCCACATGATAGAGATAAAGAAAAGAAATGGTCTGCTCTTTTTGGAGTCAGGCCTCTGGTGAAATCTAGTCTTCTGGAAGTTAAAAATATCTCTGATCAGGCAACAAAGGTTTTTGCTATTTTTGTTCCAGATAAGCTGGTTGATTTTACTATGTCTGGCTTAGCTATGACCTTAGTGGGAAGGTTTGATGGTTTTTGACCTAACATTGATGTAGTAAGGAATTTCATAAGGAGGAAATGGATTCTTAAAGGTCAAGTGGATGTGGTGGCTTTGCCTAGGGTTTTTTTTCCTTTGCCTTTAGTAATGAAGAAGATATGAATAAAGCACTCTGTGAAGGGCCATGGATGTTCGACAAGTCAACCTTGGCTTTACAAAAATGGCTCCTAACCTACCTCTAGATGAGTCCTTTTTTGTATTGGCACCTATGCAGATGCGTCTCCCTGGCCTTCCACTGGAATTCTAGAATGAGGAAGTCTTTAAAGGGATCGCAGGATCATTTGGTGAACTTCTTTCAATTGACCGATGACAACAGCTAAATCAAGGTTGGTTTTTGCTCATATTTGTGTGAATGTTAATCAAATGATCTATTGAGATCCTGTCTAAATTGGGGAAATGGACCCAAGCGATTGAATATGAATCTCTCCCGTTTGTTTGTTTTCATTGTAAAAAGTCGGGTCATTGGGCGAAATCTTGCCTACTTGAAGCAGAAATGGCAAATGAAAGGGAAGAATGATGAATGACCTTTAGAGATTGTCCCTAAGAAGGAAGTGACCGAGATGGAAAATGAGGAAAAGAAGGGGGTAAAAAGTAACATTGAAAAATCTGTTTGTAATTGTTCCAACAATTATAAAGAAAGCAACAAGGAGGAAGAGCATGGGAAAGAAGAAAAGGTTCAAACATCTGAATTAGGGGATCAGAAGGTTGGTCCTATCATCCAGGGTAAAGTTGATGAGAGTTCCTATGATGATGCTTCAGCTTCATCTAGTAATAAAGAAAATGAGGAAGACTTTAATGAAGCGTAGGACTGTAATATCTTGGATACTGAGCCTTTGTTGTTATTAACCAATGGAAGTCTGAAGTAGAATGGAAATATGATCCTAAATTCCCAATGTAAAGCTCCTCCTAAAAGTTTGGAAACGGTGGTTCATGAAGGAAATCTTAGGATTTTCTATACTAAAGAAAGCAAGTCAAATTATGGAGGGGGGGTGAATTAGTATGCCAAAAATATTTGCATTTAAACACTAAGAGGGGGGGGTGAACTAGTATGCCAAAAATCTTTGCATTTAAACACTTTGCAACATTAGCAGTAAATCAATAAAATAGTTTAACAGACAAATCGGTTAACAAACATGCAAACCAAATAGCTAATAATGTATTCACCCACAGAAGCACAAACACCGTAACACAAGATATTTTGACATGGAAACCCAAATGGGAAAAACCATGGTGAGATGGAACTCACAAGTAACTATCTGCAGAATAGGAACCAGACCGGTTAAGGTCTTACAATGTTCTTTACCAGAACAGATCCTATTAGGAATCTCAATCTCTATTAGGAGATAAGTCCGATTATAGAATACCTTGCTAGAGGATTTTAGATCCATAGATGTGAACGACCTTGTTAGAGGATTTACAAAAGGCTTTTGGGCCTACCCGGTTAAGGGCTACAGACTTGTCAAAGATGTGAGTAATCAACAATTGTTTGATGTAGCAAATAGCACAGATTTCTTGGTTAGATCCTTGATAGCTTGATCTTAATGCACTCCAGCATTACTTCAATCTTCTACACATTCATATTCTCTCCAACTCCTCAATCACCTTAAACCCTAGCAACAACATAAACTTTCGCTATATCCACATCAACAACCTAAAACCCTAGACATGATGTCCTTATAAAAGGAATCTAATTTCATGTCGGTCCAATATGATTACATTACAATTTCCTAGGTTCAATGAACCTGGACATACTTGGTAACATGACACAAAAAGCACCGTTAATGTGGTGGCACCATCAAACAATCGGTGGATGGTAACTCATCACAAAATGTTGGTTGGTAACTCATCACAGAGTATTACCGGTTCATACAAAATGCCAGTTTAAGCAAAATACCAGTTGCCGGCTTGAAAAAAATGAAGACTGGTAAAAATGTGTTTTGTCGCTTTGATCTTTTGTACCGCTTGGGGTTGACATGCCGCTTTAGACCGGGAAACACATTCTACAAAAGACTAATAGTCTAAAGACTATAATACAACATACTAGTTGGAACAAATACCGGTTGTGCTCTAACTCATACATATAAAGAGGATCTCAATGCAAGTGTGTGTCCATCAATGACAATCACAACATAAACATCAAAAATGCCAACAATCTCCCCCTTTGGCATTGATGACAACACTTAGGAAAATAAAATTTTGACATCTAAGTGTTTTACAACAAAATCATGCCATTAGCAAAATTGCTCCCCCTAAGCATATACACTATCCCTTTAACAATACAATGTATAGCACTTTTGCATATACAACATAAACATTGAGATATTCAGAGCATATAATCAAAATTTTGATTACCAGATACTTCTCCAAATAGAATTCTTCTCCCCCTTTGCCAACAATGACAAAGTATAGCTGAACAACCCTGTTTTCATTTGATAGTAAAAATAATAAAAGTTTATGACAACAAGGAATGATACTTGTCAAAAATAGATTTAAAGTCCTGCAAAAATTGTTTCATCGACAAAGACCAGGACTCAAGTAGGGAGGTGGCTACTTCTAGCTCTATTTGCATCTGGGAGACCTGTTCTTCCATGGCATCAATTGTGCTCATCTCCTGTGAAACTGTCAAGGCATCCAGGTTCAGATAGCACTTCTAAAGAATTTGCAATCATGGGAGTAGAATCAGTTGTAGCTCCTGCAAATCTCTAGACCAAGTGTTGATCTCTTGCTCCATTTTTGCTAACTAGATGTGAAACTGGTGAACGGTTTGCCCATAAGTTGTGAAGGAATCATAAGGTGGCTTGAATGTGCTCAAGTAGGACTGCAAGTCCTTTTCAAGTTTTTGCTTTTGAGCTAGCACATCATCATAAAACAGATGGGGTTGGCAGATTTTGCTGAGTAGTAGATTCCCCTCATCTAGAGCGTCCCTTATATCCTTTTGTTCTATCTTCAGTTCAGTCTGGATCTCATTCAACTTCTTCACCAGAGCTATATTAAGAGCTTTTGATGCTCCTTCTTGATATTAGCCTCTGCTGCCTCTTCAAGGCTCTACACCTAATCATCAACTACTATGCATAGGAGCTTGAGTTTAGCTAGTGATGAATCGGTGTTTGGAAGATTTGTACCGGGTATCAAACAGGTATGCGTATCCACATCTACTTGAATTACATCCTGCTCCTTCTTCCATCGACTGATTTCAAGGTGCTCTTGAGCTACCTTGATGCTCTGCATTAACTCCATTTCACTTGTAGACTGGAGATCTATAGGACTGGTGAGATCAGCCGGTTTGGCTTGACTCCTAGTTGCCTTTGGAGTCTCCATCTGGGTGCTCTTCTCCACTTCTCCTGCCTTGTCCTCTTCCGCTTTCTTCTTCTCCACTTCTCTCCTCTTCTCTACTTCCTTGTCCTCCTCAACCTTTTTCTTTTCTGCTTCCTTCTTCTTCTCCTGTTCCTTATCTTCTTCTTCCTTCTTCTTCCTCTCTGCTTCCTTCTTTTTCTCCTGTTCCTTATCTTCTTCTTCCTTCTTCTTCCTCTCTACTTCCTTCTTTTTCTCCTATTCTTTATCTTCCTCTTCTTTCTTTTTCTTTTCATCTTCTTGCTTCTTTTTCTTTCTTCATCCTTTTTCTTCTTCTCCTCTTCATTTTTCTTCTTCTTCTTCTCCTCTTCATCTTTCTTCTTCTTCTCTTCTTCATCCTTCTTCCGCTTCTCTTCTTCATCCTTTTTCCTCTACTCTACCTCTTCCTTTGCCACTTCCTGTCTATCCTCGACTTGCTTATCAGCCTTTTTAGCCTATTGCTTCTGTCATGTTGCCTCAGATGGTGTTTCCTGAGTATCATCCTCAACATCCAGAGCATCGACATCAATGGTGTCGATTGGTTCTAGAACTAGATTTCCTTCATCATCAAATAATTCACCCGGTTTGGATATAACTGGTTCTTCTTCAGCTTGTCGGTTGGCCAGACGCGCTTTATGAGTCTGGACAGCAATTCTCATATATAAATGAGTGTCTTTTTTGACATCATCAACTCTACCTTCTAACAGCCAGAGTCTTATTTTTCTAGTGAAGAAGAGTCCTTTATTTTAGTCAATAACATCAAACAATTCAGAATTTGACAGGTCGGGAAAGTACTATGCAAAAACCTTCTCCCTAATTTATAGTTCTTTCTCTATGGCAATGCGCCATCTATTATCTAATGACATATATAGAGAATTTGGTGTCTAAGATTTAATCTCTGAGCGTGACCGGTCATTAATACATAAATACTAAATTATTTCCTTTTCAACCGCTTCCTTTTCATCCTCATTTAAGTCATCAAAACACTCAAGTCATTTAGCACTTTTCTCCTAATATTCTTTATTGTTCTTTGACAATGTGTCAAAGGTTTATAGGAAGATATATCTATATTTATTGGTGTAGATGATGCCGGTTCATTCTTTGTCTTCCTCTTTGCTTGACGTGTTTTCTTTGGTTTTTCCTCAGACACGGTTTCTTCTGAGTCTGGAGAGGTATTCCTTGTCTTCCTCTTTCTCTCGAACACTTTAGCTGGTGCAACTTCTGATTTCTTCTTGGCTGGTGACCGCTTGGTCACTTTTGGAGTTGTAGTAGTAACTGATGCGGATGCTTCAGGCACTGCCTTTGCCTTCTTCAATGCCAGTTCCTTTTCTTTCATTGTTGGTGGTTCCTCAACTGCCGGTTCCTTTTCTTTCATTGTTGGTGGTTCCTCAACCAATGCTATCCTCTCTAGGTAGGTGCCGATTCTCTTCGCCTTAGGATCAAGCAGTGAGGCAATAAGGGTAGAGGCATACCCTCCCAGCATATCATACATCACCTCATAGCCCATTGGCTCCACTTCTTCCTGTCTAGGCTCAACAACCTCCATTATGCATTTGTCTACTTGGATGGTGAAGCAGATATCGTCTTCATATTTCTTGATGATGTCACCTGATATCCTTATTATTTGGCTCATCTTCCTTCTGAACTCATCAAAATACTTGTTCAAAATATCAAGGTAGCCGATTCTAATTACTTCAATGCTTTCCTTGATTTGCTTGGTCACCGGTTGGTGCACAGATCAAATGATGCATCCTCCTTTATCATCCGGTAAGCGGCATTTACAGCTACAATAGATACAGAGTTAATTCTGCTGGATGAGAATGTTCGGTATCCAATCACCATACATGCATACTTCACCATATCATCCTTAATATAATTTACTGTCGTGCCATGTGAGTCGCTCACTGAATCGGTGAGCTTGGACATTTCAGTTTTGCTTACCGTTCTTAGGGTTGGCACTTCCCCTATGTTGTAGAATCCAATAACTGCATGAATTGCCTACGGTGTGATGTCATGTGTTCTCTCCAGGTACATCTTATCACCATGGACTCTGCTCAGAATGATCCTTATACAATCCTCTATGAAATCTTCCAGGAAGTAAACAACATTGTGGAGCTTTTTCTTCTCCAAGATATTAAACTCTAGTTTGATCTTCTTATCTTTTCCACATAATAAACCTAACTAGGTGTGGATAGCTAGAGACCCTAGGTTTTCTATCTTGCAATCTATGTAGTTAGAAATTCCCTCTTCTACTATCACACCAGCTGGAACTTATGATAGGACATTATACATGGACTTCTGTTGAATAAAACTTGCAGACTCGACAGATGCACTAGAACTGGTATGAGATGTGGAAGCCATGATAGAAATCTTAAGAACTCAAGAAATACCTTTTGAAACACGTGAAATTAGGGCTTGCCAATTCTCCTTCACTTCACACTCCATCAGTTGCTGAATCATCGCTTTGTGTTCTCCACTTGACCGTTTCCAGTTGGAATTTGAATCTCCTTCGCAGTTTTTCAATTTCTCAAAATCTCTGCTCAAATCGCCTTTTCATCGCTCTGCTCTTTGAAAGACTTTTTCTTTGCTTGAAAACTGATAGTGAGAAATGATTTGAAAAATGCTTTTAAACATATTCCTCACCTACCATCATTAATGCTCCTCCATTAGGGTGTAAACCCTAATTTTCCTTTTTACCATTTCCGGTCTTCTGCCAAATGATGGGTATCACGTATTGGTTAAGGTCTTTTACCAGTGTAAACTGGGGGTTCGAAACATTTAGCCATTTGCTCCCTCTAGGCTTTTCTGAAGCTTAGTTTGCCGGTTCCATGATTTCCACAGTAGGTGCAGAAACTGGTTCCTCTTGTAACACCACTGGTTTCTTCTTCCAGGTTTTGTTCATATCCACTTGAACAGTGTCAACATCAATGTCTCCTTCTGGAGGGACCGGTATATCATCAGATATGTCCTTTCTTGATCTACAGAATCTGGCAATGTGACCTGGTTTGTTGCAGTGATAGCAGACCAATCCAAGTGCTCTCCAAGGTCCATTGTTCATGTTTCCATTCTTCCTTCTGCATGTTGCAGCAATGTGACCATGACCATGAAAGATAATACAATTTTCTCTCCATCCGGTTGCCGCTTGATAACCACCGCTTCTTGGCTGATGATTGAAGGCATTAAATCAGTTGTGGTTCTAGTTCACAAAAGGTTCAGGACCAGCTCCTTGGGTCCTCTGAGGATATCTTCTAGTGTTATTCATAACAGACCTGCATTCAGATGCTCTATGCCCATACTTGTTGCATGCATAACAGTTACCATCAAATCTATAGGATCTAGGCTTATCATTTAGGAGATAAGGAAAATTGTTGTAAGCCTTACTCCTACACACATTTGCAGTATGTCCTTCTTTAAGATAGTTGAAACAAACAAGTTTAAACTTTGGCTTACCTTTATCCTTTGATGCTGGTTGTTTCTTTGATGTTCCAACATTTGTACCAGAGGTCTCACCTTCCTCATGACCAAAATAACCAAGTCCATTGGTATTCTTGACCAGTTTGGCAGATTCAAGCTTTTGCTCTAGCTTGACAGTGCTCTTGTTGAACTTAGAAAGTATTTCCTTTGACTCAGAGAGTTCTTTGGAAATAGCAGCATTTGTTACCAACGGGTTTTTATTCTCAGAGATGGCAGTGTTCAGTTCTCCTTGCATGTCTTCTTTTCCACCTTGCTTGCATGGAGTTGAGCATTTAGGGCACTCATCTCTTGTTTCAGCTTGGAGATCTCACGATCTCTTTCTTTCACTAGGTCTTCATCTTTTCTTCAATTCTCAAGCTCTTGACACATCTAGCTAGTCAGTCCTTCCAACTCCTTTCTCAAGTTGGAGTTTGATTTATTCAACTTATTTACTTCAGCAATTAGGGCTTCTATGTCTGCTTCATCTGAAGAACTATTTTCAAATAGCTCCATCAACTTTTCTACATGTTCTCTTCATTTTGCTTGAGGTGCCTTGTATTTGACCATAAGATCATCATAGCCTTGCTCAGACTAAGTGAGCCAGTGGGTAAGTTCCCTCAATGTGTATTCCCCCATATCTCTTTCCAAGTGGTTAAACTTATAGAAAGGTTGGCTCTGATACCAATTGATAAATACTAAGAGGGGGGTGAATTAGTATGCCAAAAATCTTTGCATTTAAACACTTTGCAACATTAGCAATAAACTGGTAGAACAGTTTAACAGACAAACCGGTTAACAAAGATGCAAACCAAATAGCTAATAATGCATTCACCCACAGAAGCACAAACACCATAACACAAGATATTTTGACATGGAAACCCAAATGGGAAAAACCATGGTGAGATGGAACTCACAAGTAACTATCTACAGAACAGGAACTAGACCGGTTAAGGTCATACCAGTTAAGGTCTTACAATGTTCTTTACCAGAATAGATCCTGTTAGGAATCTCAATCTTTGTTAGGAGATAAGTCCAATTACAAACTACCTTGCTAGAGGATTTTAGATCCACAGATGTGAACCACCTTGTTAGAGGATTTACAAAAGGCTTTTGGGCCTACCCGGTTAAGGGCTACAGACTTGTCAAAGATGTGAGTAATCAACAAGTGTTTGATCTAGCAAATAGCACAAATTGCTTGGTTAGATCCTTGATAGCTCGATCTTAATGCACTCTAGCATTACTTCAATCTTCTACACATTCATATTATCTCCAACTCCTCAATCACCTTAAACCCTAGCAACAACATAAACTTTTGCTATATCCACATCAACAACCTAAAACCCTAGACATGATGTCCTTATAAAGAAATCTGATTTCATGTTGGTCCAATACGATTACATTACAATTTCCTAGGTTCAATGAACCTGGACATACTTGGTAACATGACACAAAAATCACTGTTAATGTGTCGGCATCATCAAACAATCAGTGGATGGTAACTCATCACAGAGTATTACCAGTTCATACAAAATGTCGGTTCAAGCAAAATACTAGTTGTCGGCTTGACAAAAATGAAGACTGGTAAAAATGTGTTTTGCCGCTTTGATCCTTTGTACCGCTTGGGGTCAACATGTCGCTTCAGACCGGGAAACACATTCTGCAAAACACCAATAGTCTAAAGGCTATAATACAACATACCGGTTGGAGCAAATACCAGTTGTGCTCTAACTCATACATATAAAGAGGATCTCAATGCAAGTGTGTGTCCATCAATGACAATCACAACATAAACATCAAAAATGCCAACAATCTCAACTAGAAGCAAGAATAAGAAAGGGGCAGATGTTGGAAGTCAGAGAAAAAAGTAGTGGAGACCTTCCTTAAAAAATCAAAGTGAATAGGAAAGCTGGAAGAACCATGCCGATGGAACACAGAGCTCCATTGAGTCAGCCTTATCCCCGGTTAAAGTATGAAGATAATCTCATAGAATATTCAAGGGTTGAATGCCCCCCATAAGAAAGATGTGTTGCGTAATATTGTTAGAGATAATAAACCGGATGTAGTACTAATTCAGTAAACTAAGATGTGTAAGGATAAAGTGGAAAGGATTAGAATATTTAAAAGTAATGGGATAATAGGAACCAGTTCGAAGGGTGCCTCAGGAGGTACAACTATCTTTTGGAATCAGAATACTATTATAGGTAAGGAAATTGCTTCAAGGGTCAATATGACCTCAGTCTTGCTTGAGCATATTAAGGATAACTTTGAATGGGTTATCACTAATGTCTATGCACCTAATTCTAAAGCTGGGAGAACTAAATTCTAAAGGATCTTGGCTGAAGATAGATTAAGTTTTGCTGACAAATGTTGGATGATCATGGGAGATTTCAATACTCCTTAAAAGAGGATGAAGAGATGGGAGGCCTTCCTTTGCAACTGGAGGGTACACAAGACCTTATGGATTTTATTAATGATCAAGCTTTGATGGATGTGGACCTCCAAGGGATAAATTACACTTTGACCAATCGAAGAACTGGTTCTCATCTTATTCAAGTAAGGTTGGATAGATCCCTTATTTCTCCTAATTGGATTTCTAAGTATAATTGTTCTTTGGTGTCTATCATTAAGATTGGCTCTGATCATTATCCTATTTCTTTCACTGCCAATTCAACTTCTGCTAAGCAAAATTTTCCTTTTAGATTTCAAAAAGCATGGTTATCCCACCCGTCGTTGGAAGTCTGTGTTGTTGAATGGTGGAATTCAAAGATTGATGAAACAACCTTATTTAGAGTGTCTAAAAAGCTTAACATTATAAAAGCTAAAGTCAAGATCTGGAACAAAGAGACTTTTGGAGATATCTTTAAAAGTAAAGCTCAAACTAAGACTCATATAAAAGATGTTCAAGAGAAAATCCAAGAGGAAGGGATTTATGAGGATTTCAGAAATGTTGAAAATGGGTTGCTGTCAAAATACCATGAAATTATCTCTAATGAAGAAACCTTTTGGAGACAAAGATCAAGAGCATTGTATTTGAAGGAAGGTGACAAAAACACCCAGTTTTTTCACTTGACTGCTCTGAAGCATAGGGTGGCCAACAGGATTTCCAGATTATCCTGCAACAAAGGGATTTAATCGGATGAAAATGATATAAGAAAGGAAGCTATGAATTTTTTTAGCGATCTATTGGGAGGGGTGGATGTGCTGGAAATCAAAAATCAAGACCTTCTTGCTCAAGCTATCCCTCCTATTTTAAATGAAGTTGACAACAAAAATCTATCATGGATCCCTTCAAATCAAGAAATCAAAAAGGATGTATTTTCTTTTCATGGAGATAAGTCTCCTGGGCTGGATGGATTCCCTATGTTCTTTTTCCAGAACTTTTGGCATATTGTGGAGAATGATATCTGTAATGGAGTTAAAGAATTCTTTGGTTTAAGGAGGCTTCTAAAAGAACTCAATGCTACCTTTATTGTTCTCATTCCTAAGATCTTTGGAGTTGATTCTCTTAATAAGTTCAGACCTATCAGCCTTTGCAATTCTATTTACAAGATTATATCTAAGGTTCTTACTTCTAGAATGCTGGATATTCTTCCCCGCATTAATTCAACTCAGCAAAATGGTTTTGTCCCTAGAAGACAGATTCTAGATTCTATTATTTTTGTTCATGAGAACATTCATTCTTTAACTGTTGCTAAAAAATAGGTCTTTTTGCTTAAGCTGGATATGTCTAAGTCATATGATAGAGTGAACTAGCAATTCCATTTTAGAATTATGAAAGCTTTTGGGTTTGGGGAAAAGGTGATTCAGCTTTGTTCTCAGTTGACTGGAACTTCTACCTCTGTAGTTATTATTAATGGACCCCCTTCTAGTTTCTTTAAAAGTGCTAGAGGCCTAAGACAGGGGAATCTCATCTCTCCTATCTTGTTTACTATCTTGGTTGAAAGTTTGGGTAGATTTATTATGAGAAATGTGGAAGAAGGAAAACTCAAAGGCCTTAAACCTTCATCTTTCAACATAACTTGTACTCATGAACAATTTGTTGATGATTTGATCACAATGGGAGAAGCTACCATTAGGGAAGCCAAAAACATGAAGAGTGTTATGGATTCTTATGAAACTACTTCTGGTCAAAAAATAAATTGGGATAAGAGTTCTTTGTTCTTTATCAATACCCCTAAGGATAGACAAAGAAGGATAGAAAGAATCCTTGGAAGAAAAATTGCTAAGTTTCTTTCAACCTATTTGGGTCTCCCTCTATGCCTGAAGCCTTTGGAGAATTTCTGGATGAAGCTGGTTGATAGATTCAATACCAAGTTGGCAGGGTGGAAAGGAGCCATCCTTAGCCAAGCGTGAAAGGTGACGTTGCTTAGACATACCCTCTAAAATTTGCCTATCTATGCCCTCAGTCTGTTTAAAATCGCTAGAAAGTTTGTTGAGACAATTGAAAGAATTCAAAAAAAATTCTTATGGTCGGGAGTGGAAGATAAAAATAGAATCCCCCTTATTGCTTGGAATAATATTTGTACTCCTAAGGCACATGGGGGTCTGGGACTAAGGAATATCTTAACTATGAATAATGCCTTGTTAGCTAAACAAATTTGGAGAATGAAAGGGGAGGAAAGAGAATGGAATTTAATTTGGAAAAAGAAATACCTATACATGCAACCATCTGAGGAAGAATTTATGAAAAAAAAAAATTTTGTTGAAGGATCTGCAATTTGGAATGCAATTCAAATGGCTAAAGATTGGGCAGCAGTTGGAAGAATGTGGAAATTGGGGAATGGGAGAATTATTAGATTTTGAGAGGACAGATGGCTTATGGGTAAACTGCTAGAGGAAATTCATATCCTTAAGGAATGGAAAGACTGGTTCAAAAGTAGGTATGGAGTATTTGTTAGAGATTACTGGAGAAATGGGAAGTGGATTGAGTTCAGCCAGCTTTGTCCGGGATTAAAATTTCTAGAGATTTTGCTTTCTTCTAAAAAATTTAGGGACAAAGTTGAGGATTGTTTGATTTAGAGGGAAACTTCTGATGGAAATTATTCTATGTCTTCAGCAGTGTCTATCCACAACAAAGTTCCAGATGAGATCCCTTTGTGGGCTAAAGTGTGGATAAAGAAGTTGACGCCCAAAATTAATATCTTCTTTTGGATTTTTATTCAAAATAAGGTGTTAACCCTTGATAATCTCCATAAGTGTGGATTTTTTTTCCTAATAGGTGTTCTCTTTGTTGCAGGAAGGAGGAGTCTTCTTGTCATATCCTTTGCCAGTGTATTTTTAGTCAGGAAATATGGAATATAATTTTTAGTAGGTGGAAGTTGAGCTGGGTTTTCCCGAATTCTTTGGAAGAGTTCTGGCAGCAATGGTATTTTCCTTCTTCTAATTCTAAGAATGTTGAGATTTGGAAACTTACTCTCCCTAATGTAATATGAAACATCTGGAAGGAGCGTAACAATAGGATTTTTAGGGATAAAAGTACTAAACCTGAAGTGGTGGTGGATAAAATCTATATAGGGATTTTTGAATGTCTAAATGGAACTGATCATGATTTGGCTGCTAAAGAAGATTTTATTGAAAGATGGAATTTATACATTAAGAGAATCAATGTGGATAAGGGTAGGGATGGTCTTGTTTGGTGCTTTCCTTCTCATGGATGGATTAAGGCCAATTTTGATGGGGCATCTAAGGGGAACCCGAGGAAAGCTAGTTATGGGGGCATTGTCAGGAATTTTGCTGGAAGTTGCCTTGTGGTAGTTGTTGGCCCCTTGGGTAATCAAACAAGTCATTATGGTGAAGCATTAGCGACTTTGAACACTTTGATTATTACAAAAGATCTTAATCGTGATAATCTATGGTTGGAAGGAGACTCACAACATAATTAAATGCCTCAAGGGAAAAATTGAGCCTTCATGGACTATAGAAAATATTATTTTTAAAGCTAGAGAAATAATTGCTAGTTTTAAATATATTATTATAGAACATGCCTTTAGAGAAAAAAATGGGGTTGCAAATTGGTTAGCAAGCTTTGTTGTAAATTCTGAAGCTCGATGTATATGGAATGGGGAAGTTAATATGGATTTTAATATTAAAGAACTTATCAGAAAGGATAGATTCATGGGGAAAGAGGGATCACACGATTAATCATGAATGTTGTAATGAGTAATATTCAAATATTTAGAAAGGTAATGATGACACGTCAGAAGGGCAGAGTCCTAATCAAGAATATTAATTTTCCTCACACTTTGTGGGTTTGCATTTTCAAAAATTCAAGTGTCATTGGGAAGAAAGCTCTGAAGTTGCAGAAGAAGAGAAATTGTAAATCAAAATCTAAAATGGAGGGAGATCTAAGAAGAGAGGAACCTGATAATATTTCTACTTGGAAGGAGATGCCTAAGGTTTGGGCAAAGCTAGAGAAAGGATTCATGACAAATTTTATGGAAAAGCTGGTTGACTATGATAAAGGCAGAGTTAACCTAGCGGTAACCAAAGTCACTGAGAACTGGATAAACGACTCCTTCAAAATTCATGGTGTTAGGTTTAAGCTAGATGCAGATCTCATTGCGACGGTTATAGGTATGCCCCACTCTGGTCCTAACTTTTTTAGAGAATTGAAAGTGTCTAATAACACAGCTAAGCTTTTTTCGCGTAAAGAGAAGGAGAGAGTGAAAATAGGAAAAGCTACGGGGGGTATTATAATGCTTCCAATATTAAGAAAATCTGGGGTTGTGTGCTTAATGCTATAATGGAATATATTACTGTGGAGGGTCATTTTACTAGGTTCCACACATACCATTTTGTGCTTTTAAATTATTTTAGACATGAGAAGAGGATTTCTCTGCCATATTACCTCTTTAGGTCTCTATCAAGGTCTCTGAATAAGCACAACAAGAATCCTTCTTCGCTTGTACTTCATTGCGGCCTTATTTTGCTCATTTATGAGCATTGCAATATTCTGGCTATCCAGGAAAACAAGAGATTGTCGGTATCACCGGGGAAAGGAAAGAGGAAGATGGAGGAAGGCGGGCCTAGCAAGGATGAGGGGACACAGAACAAAAAAGGTAAAAAAGCTACTATGGAGAAAATTCCAAAGGACAAGGGTTCAGAGGATATTGGAAAAGATGGAAGTGAGATGGAGACTGATGAGTTTGAAGGAGAGGAGAGAGTTAGAAGGAAGAGGAAGTGGGGGAAGAGGAAGGAGGAGCTGAGGAAGTCTCTGATCAAAATAGTCTGACCCACAATGTGAGCATAGGAATTGTTAACAGCCAGCCTATGGAGGAGCAGGACAAGATTAATGAGGAAAGGGAAATGGAAATTGAGGAGGAGAAGGACAAGGAAACTGAGAAGGAGAAGGACAAGGAGAATTCAAGTAGGGATCAGGATAAAGCTAGAGAGGGGATAATTCTGGATAAACTCAAAAACCAGTCTAAGGCTCGTATGGGTTTTGACAGGTGGGTTTATGAAGGAATAAAGAATCTGGAAAAAAATGATAGGAAATAGGAAGAGAAAGGGAAGAAAGCTAAAATAAACCAGGAACAGTGGAATAAAGGAATGGAGGAAAAAGTGGAGAAGCTAGAAGCTCAGATTGGTAATCTGGAGGAAGGAAAAATAGCTATGAAAAACTTTCTGCTAATGATTCCAGATATTCTCTCCTCTATGACTAAGAATTTAGAGGAAATTACCAAGTTCCTTGATGGTTCCAACACCCCCAAACTTGTCATGGATCTAGATATTGATGCAGATGCTATCAAGGCAGGAACAATGGAAACTGCTCCTGGTGGTGTGGCAAAAAGAACAAGGGCAAGCATGAAAAAAGCTACGATGGCCTCTTCTAAGGATATCCCTAGGCTTAGGGATAATATTAAAGATTTGCAAGGGATTAGTGTAGATTTCGCTAATGCCCTTAAAAACATTAAGTAATTTGTTTTCTGTCTCTTTTCTATTATGGTTGGATGTGGCTGGTTTTGTTGGGCTTTTTTGCTGATTTTTGCCCATAACTGTGCTGATTTTTTGGCAGTTTGTCTTTTCTTGTTGCTTAATGATATTATCTTTTAAGGATCTTTTGTAAAGGGTTTCAAGATCCCTTCAAAACCTGCTTTTCCTGTAATAAAAAACAAATAAATGCCCAATTAAATACAATGCCACAAATAATAACATAAGATCAATAAATAATTATACAATAAATAATAAATATCCAAATAAATATTAAACCATTAAATAATAATATAACAGGACCAATTAAATATAAGCCAATAAATCAAGGCTTAATAAATGTTAATCAAATAAATATGAATCCTCAACAATAAATCACCCTATAATAATTAAATATCAAAACTATACATTAGTTTTAACATTAATAAACTATATGAATCAATTATTAATTAATTAAATAATCATAATACCACAAGGAAATCCGCCAAAGGGTCAAACAACATATCACAAGATACTAACAAGATGACTCATGCCAAGACATTAACTAACTAGGGTATCAAATTAAGTCTAGAGTGTGTAGAAGGAACTCATGCCATCTCCAATCAACTTGCCATTGGGATAAGACATGCTCAAGCTTGTGAGACCAGGTGGAGTCGATGTCTAGTACTTGCAATCCTACATTCACTAATATCAATGATACAACATATACATTGCATATATCATAAATAATTAGACAAGTGAAGAGAACCACAACATCATATCATGCTCGTAATGAGTGATATGACATTGTCTCTATCACAAATACGGTTGTAACACAATCACAACTATCATAGTATCAACACATCCAATATAGTCATGAAATGGGGTTAGTTCTAACACGATATCATCATGTCATTATAAGTGATATAATCCATCTAGGAATAATGAGTGGATATAGATAATCAAGTATAGATTCATCCATCATAATAGTGTAGGATATGTCAACATCCACATAAGTCATCATATATCAAATGTCCATATGAAATGTCTAGCACCATCAATAAGTATCTGAAACATAAGTAAAGCCATAGTATCAATAAAAATGTCATCTAAGAGTCTAAGCAATTCTATCAATGCATAAATAAAAAGATAAATTAGGGAGGGACACTACATCATAATTATATCCTTGTACAATTTCTTCCTCACCTAGCTCTCACCTTGGCATTTCAACCTCCAATGCTCAACGTTTGCCTTAAAGCTACTCATGCCATCTTGGAATTTGTAATTTTAACTCCTTACATAGCTTCTATCCCATTTTCAGTCCTGATTGATAGGACCAAGATGCCCTAGGTGCCCCGATCTTGGCTGAGGACCAAGATGTCCTAGGTGCCCTGGTCCTCCTGATCAGGACCCAAAATAGGACCTCACAATGGTCACCTAATGTGGGTGTGAAGATTGGCTCTGTGTTAGCCTACTCCAAAAATTAAAACATTTAGTGCATGGTTAGGTATAAAACAAATCCCACCGCCCTCACTTGCTAACTAGAAATGAGAAAGGAAATCATAAGTGAGCCCTTAATTGCACTCTCGTGAAATCAATTCAAGTTTATGTGAGCAAGCATCCAAGTATTGATCAAGCATTGAAGTATAAGGTGAAGTCAAGTTCAAGCATTCATGTTCAAGCATCCATGATCAACCTTCTATGAAGACATTATACATTGCATCACAAACCTTTGCATGAGGATTAAAGAAAACTTCATCAAGGTATCAAATTCAAGCATTTTTAGATTAGATTTAGCATTTCCCTCAAAAGGAAAATGTTTCTAGGGTTAAATTAATCATAAAATAAAATCAGATATGAAAGAGAGAATCACAAACTCTAAATTCAATTACAATAAACTCCTAAATGACAATTAAATAAAGATGCAAGAATTGAATGAATAAAGCTTAATCAAACTCCTGATTCTGCATCGTGGCTTCCATTGCTCTTCCCCAAATTGTGTGGTAGGTGTCTCTTAGGTGTTGCACTAGGATTCATTTATATTATTGACACAATTATTTTGAAGATAGTGATTCTAGATTGAAATTGGGAAATGAGGCTTGCTTTTATAGATTTTCAGGTGAGATGGGGTTAGATTTGGAATTGAAGTGCTGATTGATAGTTCAATTGATTTTGATTGATCTGTTAACATGATATATTGATTTTTTAACTCATTTGATTGATCAGTAGACTGAATTGATTGATTAGTCAGAAAAGGTGATTTGGAGTGAAAAGGGGGAGATTGGAGAGTTAACTGATTTGATGAACCAATTAAGATTTTCAACATGTGTTGTAGGAGATTGAATTGAACTTCAATTTCATTTTGATTTGAATTTTGAATTTTGATTTTCGAATGATGAAATGCACATGAGATTTACTAAAATTCATTGAAATTCAGATTTGGTGAAATGTGAATTTGGGAGAAATAAAATTAGATGGAATGAGTTGAAATTCGAATTTGGGGAATTGGAGGAATAAATTAATTAATTAAATAATTTAAATGAAATTATCTAATCATTAGAAATAGGATTAATTAAATAATAAAAGATTATTTAATTAGGGGACTTAATCATAATTAATTAAATAATTAATATTTGATTAATATTTGAGAAGGGGGTGAAATGATTAATTAATTAAAGGATAGAAATTGAATGATTAGTAATGTTTGAAACTAATGATCGATTTACTTCAAAAGAATAAATTAGCTTAATTAAATAACTAAAGAATTATTTAACTAATAAGATGATAAATTAGTACATGATTGACAAGACATTTTTAGGTGTCTACATTTTCCCCTCTTTGATACAATGTTGAAACGACGTTGTTTCAAAGAAAACAAAAAATTCATGCCTCAGTATGCCTTGGTGATGCTTTAGTTGTAAATATGCCCCCTCGGGAAAAGTGGTCGAAAAATTATGGAATTGAGATTATTTTTCTGATGCAGTGCTAGTAAGCAATCATTTCAAGTTTCGCACAATTTCAATTCCATTTGATTTGCCTACAAGTGAGTTGAAGTTCAAGGGGACCATGACTGTTGGAGTGGTAAAAACCCTAATTTTGAACTATAAATAATGATTTTTCCCTTTCATTTGCTCATTTGCATTCATTTGAGTTCTTGGAGTTTCTTCAAATTTTTGAGTTTTCCTGCAACTTTGTGAGCATCATGGTTGGCTTCCTAGCATGATTTCACTTATCTGATCGAGTCTGATCATACCAGAGACCACTCGGGATTGGAGGCATGGTACATATTCCAAAAAATTACTCGTTTTTGCCTGTTTGTGCTAGATTTTCCAAATTTTGTTTAGAGATCCAAAATTTATGTTATGCGCAATTGTATATCGTTCAATTCGCATTTGTTCTTAGTAATGCACAATTGCATTTTTAATTCACATTTGTGTTTAATAATGTGTATTTTCTCCTATTGATGCACATTTGTTCTTGATAATTCAAAATTGTCTCTAATGTTGTGCATTTGCTATTAATGATTTGCATATGTCATAAATGATTCACATTTGACTTAAATGATTCACATTTGTTGAATTGTTGATTTTTCAACATGTATGATAGAAATTTGTAATGTGAATACTCTGTCTGACTTTTTCATGTTTACACTTGCAGGAGAATCGGAGTGTACTAGTATGCAAGCATACGAGGCTTGATTTTCTCGATCTTTGATCCGAGTTGACTGCCGAGGATGTTGCCTTAGTTCGACATGTTGGTTTGTATCATGTATTGAACTTACCCGAGGTTACGTCCAACATGGCTGTGATCGCAACATTAGTTGAGTGTTGGCATTCAAAGGCATGTTCTTTCCATTTACCTACTAGAGAGGCGTCAATAACTTTGGAGGATGTATGACGCATCTTGCACATTCCCATTCATGGTGTGAGGATGATTTATGATCGCAGAGGGTATAACCGGCATGTGCAAGTTGCGTGAGTGTACAAAGGAGGAGCTCTAGATTAGAGGTCAGTACAAGATACCTTAGGAGGTGATGGATTATGATGACCTCACTCTTGTATTGTGTAGTATATTAGCAAGTCTACTGATTCTTGTTATGAGGACACATGGGTTCCCAATTGGTTGAGGAAAATTTATACATGACATGATTGTGCACAGATGGGTGTTCACATGGGGTACTTGTCTTCTTGCCACTTTGTACCATCGGGTGCATGACATTGTGTATCTCAAAAAGGGATCTCTCAGATGCAGGGTTACATTACTCCAGGTTTGGATATGAGAGCATGTAGCTATTTCTCGACCGATTATCCATGTTGAGCTTCAACATGAGCAACCATATGCGCACAAATATACAATAGAGGTTAGGCATAGGGGTGTAGGAAACACCCTATATTTGAGGCATCAATTTGATATCTTGTAGTACTTTACATGGAGGCCTTACTTTGGTTGCTTCAACTGAGCTGATGATGCATAGAAATTGCCTTATTGCAGATGGCAGAGGTATTTGATTAGTCGCAATGTGGGTTGGTTTAGGATCATTGATATTCATCTTCCAGGTCGTGTACTTTGTTAGCTTGGAGAGATATAGGGCATACCTAATGTGACAACCTATTTTTCTCAAATATGTCAGGAGGTTGGGGATTGGGAGGTGATTGTTGAGTTTAATGAACTTCTTCCTATGTAGTGGGTTGGGGAGTTGGGCCAACAAAACCAGGGTCTATGCCTCAGTATGATGGTTGGTGGTTGCCACGTAGACCTATTCCTTTGATAGATCCTACCATTCCTATCTCACCATAACAAATTTGGCACCAGAGGCCATGAGGAGGAAGGGAGAGAGGACGGGATGGAGGAGGTGGACAGGTTGCAGCCATTGTTGTAGCAGGTGCAGAGGAGGAGATAGAGGAGGAGGATGAGGATGTAGACATCAGTGGAGACACTAGATCTAGTAGCAAGGATGATGGTTCATATGATAGCAAGAGAGATGAGGAGGATAGCTCACATGACAGTGACATGCCTGAGCTAGAGGATGGTCCTACTACAGATGCAGGTGCACATGGAGGGGATGATGATGATGTTTATTCGTAGGTCTTGAAAGTGCGAATTACGAGTTTAGAGGATGATGTGGCAAGATTGAGGAAATGATAGAGTGATGAGAGGGAGCTATTTTGTAGGGATTATGCTGCATTGGAGAGAGAGAGAGAGGGATCATTCTATTAGTGACTGAGATGATGCTTGCTGATGAGAACAGTTGGTTCGAGATGTGTATGATCAACATTTTGCACCTGGTACAAATGTACACACACAATCTGATATGCTTTTTGATGTTGCGCATGAGGCATTATATTATAGACAAATTTATGAGGGTCTAGTTCTTGAGGGGAAGAGAGCTCCTAGTTACCATGAGTACAAGGGTTGATCAAGCTCTAGCATATCTACATCATGGAGGGAGAGAAGTGGAGGTGTTATGGGTCCGCTTAGGGCATCATCGGGTTGTCTTGGAGCAGGATCTAGTAGGTAGGATCCACCTGGTGATATGGGCAGTATCGGTTGACACTTATTTGATATCATTTGAGCCATTTGGCATTTGTTGTATACTCTAACACATTATCATTTTTGAGATATATGATATGCAGTTTTGGTAGCAATTTATATGCATGTGTTTTATTGATGATGCATGTTTCTATTATGTAGTCTATATGATTTTATGTTTTCTATTTGGTGTGTGATTCTATGTGATCCATGATTATGTATGATGCAGTTCTATGTGATGATCTGAAATGTTGTTTATATGATGTATGATTTATAAAATGAATGCAATGTGATGTGATTAAATGAAAATGCAATTAAAGTTTATCTCACTGACTTTAATGAATAAATGATGCTATATGTAGGTGTTTTAAATGATAACACACTTAAAATGGCTTGATATTTAATGCAATGATAATGTAACTAAATGATTTTAAGTAATAATGCAACTAAAATGAATCTAGATGATGATGTAACTAATGAATGAACTAAATGAATGTAATTATTGCAACTAAAGGAATGCAACCAATTCTTTTTGTTTCAAATGTGCCAGAATATTGCTTCACTATTTTTTACTCGATTAATTTAGAAGAAATGTTAGTATGGAAAAAGAGAGGAGAAATTAATGAGAGAGATGATGTTAAATAATGAAATGATGAGAAAGAAAAATTAGGTCAATCCCTGGAAAAGAATGATCTTGATTGATACAATTAGCATAATGAGAAAATGAATTGAAGTGATTGATGATTAATGATCCTTTGTGTCTTTATTCATAGTGCAAAACATTTTCATCACTGAGCCTTATTATGTAACAATGAAGCTACGTACCCTAAGGTATAAACAACCAAGATGTAAAGATATCTCATTGCAAGAACAAACATGTAGCAGACAAGTAGTGAACCCTCCATTCTGGGAATGATGCTAGGAGTCGAGGTATGTATGGCATTCAAATATTGAACGCTCTTATCATAGATATCCATGAAACCATTTACCTAAAACTTCATTGGTTCACACTACAAACAACAAACAAAGAAAAGGATAATGCTCATCATAGCTCCTCTAGTCACTTTTGGACATCCTTGAGTAGCATAGAAACATGATCTTCACCAATTGATAAAAGATTAAAAAACAAATTAGATAAAACTCAACAGCTATATTGATTGTGCCTTCACTTTGATTTTTTTGATGTGATGGTTGATAATGTCTGATCTCAAAAAGTTGTGGATCCCATTTAAGACTGATCTGTTTGATTTCGAGCATATCCTCTTCTGTTTAAGACAAGATAATGATCACATTGATATGGATATTGATATGATTGATAAGACAGTTTGATCTGTTTGGTTACAGATTTTGATAAGATAGTTATATCCTTTGTTAAACTTCATGCAAAGTGTTTGTTGGATATCTGCTAGGGTATTTGTATCTTGCGAGACATTTTATTGCAATTTTTTTGATTGATTGATTTTTTGATGTCTTCGAATTTTGTGGATCATTTTTGAATGTTTTTGGTTGATTTTTGATTTTTTGAGTTTTTGTGCTTTTTTAGGATCATATTTCAAATATTTTTGTTTTGATTTTGTTGTTTTCTGATGTTTAAGTTTTTTAGGACTTTTTCCAAATGTTTTTGGTATTTTTCTTTTTCCGATTTTTAGGAGTTTTTCAGGACTGTATTTGATTTTTATTAATTTTTTCATGACATTTTATGATTTTTAGGAAATTTTTCATGACTGTTTATGATTTTTAGGAATTTTTTTCATGACTTTTTATGATTTTTTAGGTTTTTGTCAGGACTTTTTATGATTTTTAGTTTTTTTAAGGACTTTTTACGATTTTTAGGTTTCTTTTTTAGAACTTTTTACGATTTTTAGGTTTTTTTCAGTTATACCCCAAATATGCAGACCTATGATATGATGGTCTACAACATGTGCATGGAGACAATGATATTTAGGCATGAGCTTGTGTTAATGCAATATGTAGGATGAAGATGCAGTTCCTAGTTGAACAAGGATGACTGTGTTTGATTAACATTTTGTAATACACCAATTGAATTGGGGGTGCAAAACATTTCATAGATAAGTGGTCACTCGATCTTCAAGATCCCTTGGAACATACAAATTAACACACTTAATGAGTAGGATTTGCAAATGGAGATGCGGAAAACTCCCCCATTGATTCTCAAAACTTTGATCTTCTTTTGCCCATGTACGTGTGTGCAAGTGAGTTAATTTTGGCTCTTGTTTTCACTAAAGATCCTTGGCATCCTATATGACTAGCTTTGTGTATTATTCTAACTTCAAAAGCATCCTGGATAGAGCGTCACTGCTAGCAAGCTTTATGGGCTTCAAAAAGGTTATTTACACCGTAATCTCTCAAATATTGCTCCATTGCCAGGAGGCATCCATAGTCCTAATGGAGTTATTCACTTGTTCCCATAGTCAAGCTTTTTGTCGCACTTGTATGCGTGATATTTCAGTTATATATCATTTCTCTTTTTCCTTGAGATGGATATTGGCATAGCAATTTTTCTTTTTATTTTCTTGTCTTGACTTATAAGTAATGAAACCTACTTGGGTATGATGATTACAACAACACTGAAGCAGAATATTAGATTTTTCACTAGTCATATGATCGACTAGATGTCTAGAATGAATTAGAGATTTTTTTAATGTGTAAGATATATAAATTGATAGATGTTCGGTTAACAAGGCACAAATAGTGAAATCTCTACCCAACCAAACATAAAGCATCACCACAGGGTGATGTTGAAAATGAATTACTTCAGGGTCTCAAAAACTTCATGTCTGAATATCTAAGAACGGAGATGACGCTTGTTTCTCTTGAATACAAAAAAATGATAAATTTGGACAATTGCCTTGTTTTATTGATGCAACTACATGAACAAGTAACAATGATATGTGGCTACATGAAAAAGCAGTAATAATATGTAGCTACATGTTGTGCAATGATTGATATGCGATGCAATGCATTAAGGAAATATGCAAATGCAAAACTAAATTTAAAATGAACCCGTCCCTTAGATGTAAAATCTTTTTAGGTACATACTATTCATAGGATCGATGAGTGACTCTCCTTCCATGGTGGATAAAACATAGGTGCCATTGCCAACAAATCTAGTGATGATGAACAGTCCCAACCATTTAGGTTCAAACTTACTTGGTCATTCTCGTTCTGCTAAGTTTCTTTGATTTTGTTTAAGGACAAGATCTCCTACTTCAAAACAATGTGGTCTCACTCTTTTGTTGTAGCTTCTTCTCATTCAAATTTTATAGCCTTGTAGGTGATTTAGAGCAGTTTTTTTTCTTTTCATCTAATAATTCCAACTCTTGTAATCTAGACACTCTGTAATCTTTCGCAGATATGTTGTTCTTTAGAGATACTCTTATGGACACCCTATTTCAGTGACAACTTTCTTCAGAATTTTCAAGATTGTTTTATTTGTTGCCTCTTCTTGTCCATTTCTTTGCAGACAATATGGAGTTGCAAATCACTACTGGATGTGAAACTACTCACAAAGTTCACTTACTTCTTGGTTCTTGAATGGTCTTCCATTATCTATCACAATGCAAATTGGGACTCCATATCTATAGGTAATGTAATTAAGAATGAACTTTGCTATTTGTTTTTTTGTAGTGTAGATCATAGGGATTGCCTTGACCCACTTGTGAAATATTTTGTGGCAGAAATAATGAACTTATGTCCATTAGATGAGGTAGGGTTGATTTTCCCTACTAAATCAAGTCCCCATTGTGAGAACGACCATGGTGATGTGATGGGATGAAGGTCTTCTGCAAGTGCGTGAATTAGATATTTATGAATATGGCATTGTCTACATTTCTGTATATATTTGTAGGCATCCTTCTCCATTGTTGGCCAGTAGCATCCTATTCTCAACAGTTTCTTGGATAAAGATGGGCCACTGACATGGGCACCATAGATTCCATCATGACATCTTTTAGTGCTTGTTGTGCTTCTTCAAAATTGAGACATCTAAGCTTCGAAGTTTCTTCTGTACAATGTGTCTATAGAATAAGTGTGTATCTACATGCCTGTTGTATGAGGGTGTTTCTCTAATTGGATGAAAGATCTAGAGGTATATATTGATCATGTAGATATGAGTAGACTTATTGATAATAGGGGGATTCAGGTCCCGCTATGAAACAAACATATTTTGAAGCAGGTATTTCATATGAAGGTATCATTGACTACTCTACTACGATCTCAAACTGAGTTCCATTATTCAGCATATCAAGGACAGATCCCATAGATGCCATTGTGTCAATGACTCTATTTTGTACTCTGGGGATTTTCTCAAAAGAGATGTTGGAGAAATGTTGCTTGAGTTCTTCTACCAATTGTTTGTAGGGTGTGAGCTTATCATCCTTGGTGTCATAATCATCATTCACTTGGAGCTGATGATAAGTTGGGAATCCCCATAGACTTATAGTTATTTGATCTTCCATTGCACGACACTATGAAGTCCTATTACTAGTGCTTCATATTCAGCTATATTATTTGTGCATGAGAAACTTATTTTGAATGACTTGGGAATAGAATCATCTTGAGGGGTGATAAATAGGATTCCTTCTCCTATTACATGATTGGTATGTGATCCATCAAAGTATAGTTTCCAAGTACTTGATGTTGTGATTGTGAAGACGGACTCATTTGGGAAGTCTATCAACATTAGATGATGGTCTTGCATTAGGGCCTCTGCTAATTGAACTGCAATTATCTACCCTTTAATTTATTTCCTATCAACATATTCAATGTTAAACTCTCATAGGATCATTACCCATTTAGCTAACCTGTCGGTTAAAGCAGCTCTGCTTAGTAGATACTTGAGTGGGTCAAACTTTGTAATGAGCTTAATCTTATGACTGATGATATAATGTCTGAGCTTCTGGGAAGCAAAAATTACTGCTAAGCATGCATGCTCAATAGGGGTGTAATTCAATTCATATCCTACAAGGGTTCTACTGATGTAGTAGATTGCTCTTTCTTTCCCTTGATCATCATGTTGTGCTAAGGGAGCACCCAAAGAGGATTTTGTGGTAGATATATATAACAATAGTTGTTTTCCATGAGTTGGTGGGATTAACATTGGTGTGGTAAGTAGACAGTCTTTCAAATCTTGAAATGCCTCTTGGCATTGTTCTGACCACTTGAATGTTACACCTTTCTTTAAAAGGTGTTGGAAAGGGTGGCACTTATCTTCCAATTGCGCTATGAAGCGTCTTATAGATTGGAGTCTCCCTTGTAGACTTTTTAATTGCTTGAGTGTTGTTGGTGCTGGCATTTAAGATGGCTTTTTCTAGATCTACTTCAATGCCTTTGTTTGACACAATTAAGCCCAAGAGCTTTCCAGCTATAACATCAAATACACACTTCTTAGGATTAAACCTTACTTTGTACTATTTTAATCTATCAAAGATTCTGGCTAAAAATTCCAGGTGATCTTTGGTTTGTGACTTGTCTATGATATCATCAACATAATCCTCCTCGATATCATGTATCATGTCATGGAACAATGTTTTCATAGCTTGTTGATATGTTGCACTTGCATTCTTTAAACCAAATGGCATGATGTTCCAACAGTATGTTCCCCAAGGACATGTGAATTTTGTTTTTGCTTGGTCTTCTGGTGCAATCCTAATTTGATTATAACAAGAGAAATTGTCCATGAGTGAAAGCATTTCATTTCCTGATGTAAGATCTACAATCATATAAATATTTGGAAGTGTAAAATCATCCTTTGGAAAAGAGTTGTTTAGATATCTAAAGTCAGTGTAGATTTTGATGCCCCCAGTGTGCTTGGTTATTGGGACTAGATTGGAGATCCACTCTGCATAGTCTATGGGTCTTATGAAACCCACAAGTAACAATTTATGTAGTTCAATTTTGACTAATAAGGCTATTTGTGGATGCATCTTTCTTAACTTTTGTGTGTAGGGATTTGTCCCTGGTAATAGTGGTAGATGGTGTAAAACCAATTCAAGATCCAGCCGGACCATGCAAAATTGATAGGCCTTTGCTTGAAAAATTGAATATTTTTTTCTTTTTGCAGAGGATTTGGAGATTGTGCTAGATGAATGTTGTGTACATTCTCGACATCTCCTATGTTGATCTCTTCAGTCTCTTCCATTAGAAGTTCTAATTTCTCTTGATCTATTGGAAGATCATCAAGTTTACCTCTAGTCAAACTTTTTGCTTCTTCTAAGTCATCTTGATTGGAGGAAGAACTTGCCTCTCCAAAATATGTTGTTCTATCAAGATCTATGGTGAATCCTGCCTTGTGGTCAGCAAATGTAAATCCATCTCTAGCACCCAAGAACTCGGCTATAGCCTCGTCATTCTCAAACCTATCTAGCTTTGGTTCCTCTTTTTGCCCCCAATTTATTAAATGTGGGTACATAAGTCATAGATCTCTTTCATCATTGAAATTTGGACTCGTTGCTATCATGAAGAATTGATTATCAAATTGGTTTGTGAAGGAATTTAGGTCTATTCCTATATCTTCATAAACAATGTCATCATCTACAGGTGGTAGGTGATTAGAATATCTGTCCACAAGTTCTATGCTTCTACTATGGAGAGATAGAAACTCATAGTCATGTGAATCAGTGATTGTCTCAACATAGGTGTATATATCTGCTATGTCATCATTTGGTTCCTCTTCAATTGGAGTTAGAGGAAAATTTTTAGTATTGACGATGCATGGAATACTTTCATGACTTGATGATGTATCTTTATTTATTGACATGTTGCTTATTCCTTGGATGACTGATTCTGGCCCTTTTACTATGACATTTGTTGGTGCTATGTCATTATCTATTGATGCACTTGAAGATAAGGATGAGGCCAACCAGGTGTTGATGGTGGACATGCCTATTTCTATTACTACATTAGCATGTGAAGATGGTGGACATACAACTGTTGACAAGTTTCCGAGTGTAACATTATCAAGAACTCTGATTTTGCTAGTTGACTGCTATGGTATTGCTGGTGGCATGTTCACAATTATTGGAGTAGCTAGATTATTAGAATTTTTGTTGTGTGGCTATATCCCAACCCTTGGTATTTTGGGTTGTCTATAGGCAAGATGTTGGCATTATTGTCATTGATTTCAAAAGGATGTCAAATGGTTGCAGAGAAGCAGGTAGATGTCAAGGGGTGTCCAGAGGTTGTAGGTCGCTGAGAAGTAGGTAGTTGTCGCATGTCATGTTATGCTATAAGGATTTTGACCAGATTCATTTTTACAGTTCCAACATCTTCACACGTTAGTCATGTCAGCAATAGTCACTAAGTCAATTTCCACGTGACAATAGTTATTTGGCTCTTGTGTTTTTGTGGGCTCCATGTTATGTTGATGAGCAAGGAAGAGACTATGTGGGATAAATTATGTTTGATGAGGAAGGCGATCCCTCTTATCCTACGGTGTTGAAAAAGTTATGTTCTTGTTGTGTGGGATAATGCTTGTGAGGTGCACATGATGTTTCTTTTTATCCTATTATATGTTGGACGAGTGTTGAAGACCCTACGGGATAACACTTAAGAGGAGAAAAAAATGTTATACCTTATCCCACAGTGTCAAAAGGGACAAACAAACATCACGCGAGACAAGTAGCTAAAGGGAAGTTTGCAGATTCCCTTATCCTATGTAGGTTAAGAGGCTGCACAAGGAACACGCGAGACAACTAAAGTAAAGTGAAGGATACAAAGAAATTCCTTATCTCGCGAGGGTTCACAACAAAAATAAGACTACTACAAGAGAAGAGTATAAAGGAAAAGGAAAATTTTCCTAATCCCGCGTGTCTTCGCGAGGATAAGGAAAAGGTCGGGGAACAAGAAAATGCTTGTCAAGAGAAGACAAATCTTATCCTGCAAGGAGAAACAGTGTCAAGGAATATAGTGTTGGACAAGGACAAGAAAAGACAAAAGTGAGAAGTCTTATCCCACGTGTGTTGAGAGACCATGCAAATGAGGTGCGGGCTAATAAAGGAGGAGGAGAGCTTCATGAGAATTACAAAAGCTTATTTTGTGTAGGAAGAACATGCATGGAGCTCAATGGATCTGAGCAACTCAATTGTGCACCTGGGCATTGACCAAGTTTGACTAGACAACATGGTATGTACTTAAAGATGGATGGTTATTTTGCCAACAAAGTTGAAGATTGTGATCGATTTTGATGCCATGTCTGCAAGTTGATAGACTCAGAGATCCACATGGATTATTGACAAGGTTTTACCAAGTGACTTGGATGCTGAATAAGAACATGTTTGTATGTCGATAAGCAAACTGATCTACATGGTGGCAAATCGACTTTGATCGAATGATCTGGACAAAAGAAATGGAGACATATGACACCCTGGCTGATCAAAGAATATATCTGATCTATTGAAGTCAGTGACAATGGATTTCAGTGAGGTAGTTGTCAAACTTTTCATAAAGGATGAACGATGCATTAATGGTGACCGTGTTGCAGGTAGGTTGTGTGGCTTGAGGAGGGAGGGAAAATCACTTTGGGAAGAGGATGATTACTAAACTTAGTAATCTAGGTACAGAAAATAATCTGAAGATAGACAAGATACATTTACTATAGGCATCAATTATGAGATTACATTCAGGATAGAGGATAAAATCTCTAGAGTTGCAAACCTCTAGGATAATCGACTTGAATAAAATATTCAAGATTGTTGTAGAAGAAAAATCTGATGTGTACAGAGTAAATCCAATCAAGCAGTAGCTATAAATGTAATTCGATAACTTGGCAAGTGTGGCTGTTGAAACAATGACAAAGGTGGAAACAAAGATACCTCCACAAGTTGATAAAAAAATTGAGTTAAGAAGCAGAGAGGTGTGTTGTTGTTGTGTGGTGAAGTGGAGAGATTATTGTTGTTTAGAGTAAGACAGAGTGAGTTGCTGCAGAGAGAAAAAATAGAGTGTGTAGCTGCCAAGAAAAAGAACAGAGCATTCTGGAGAGTAATGTTGTAACATAAAGAAGAAGATAACCAGAGGAAGGAGGAGAAATAGAGGAAAAACTTTCAACGGGTAGAGAAAGTCATTCTCATGATATGATAAGTGTATAAGTGTTATAAAACTCAATTGTAACAAGGTTTCATTATTGCAATTGGAATCTTGAACAATCTTTGTAAAACTATGAGTGGGTGCTCAGAGAAGGGGTTGGTGCTGCTTTGAGTAGGTGCTCATAAAATCAAGGGTTGGTGCTCCTTCGGTTGGTGCCCTAAACATTGTAAACTATTATACACTATGAGGGTGGATTGGAGTAGTAGACTCCAACAACTATTCTCATCGAGGTTTTTCCCACATTAGGTTTTCCTTGTATATCTGGTGTTGTCATTTGTCTTTGTGTGTGTGTGTTCTTAATTAATTTGCAATAGAAGTATTAGCAGACATAGTTAAAAAATTTAAAATACACTGATTCACCCCCCCTCTTAGTGTCCATTTGTGTTCTTCAATTGGTATCAGAGCCTATGTTCCCCTATAGTAAAAGCTTTCTCTAGCTTGGGTAGATCCTTCTTTGTGAACACAATGGCTAGGAATGAATCCTCCTCTAAAGCACCTATCTTTGATGGTACCAACTATGCCTTTTGGAGTAGAAAAATGGAAACCTAGCTGTCTTCCCTAGGATTTGATGCCTGGATGTTAGTAAAAAATGGTTACACTGTTCCTCAAGTTCCTCGTACCAACCCTGATGCTAAAAGGGAATATGACAACAATGCCAAAGATAAGAATGCAATATTAAGTGGTCTGTTAGATACAGAGTTTGTAAAAGTCATACATAACAAAAGAAACTTGGGACAAGCTGCAGAAGATATATGAAGGATATATCAAAGTGAAAGAAGCCAAACTGCAAAATCTAAGAACTCAGTTTGAAAGCCTAAAAATGAAAGAAGAAGAGAAGATAGTTGATTATATGCAAAGAGTGGAAGAGACCGTAAGTGTTATAAGAGGACTCGAAGAAGATGTCAAAGATGAAGTTACTGTAAAAAATGTTTTAAGATCATTAACCTCAAAGTATGATACAAAAGTCTCAGTTGTTGAGGAAGCTAAAGAATTAAAGACTTTCTTTATGGATGAATTGTTTGGCTCTCTATCTACCTATTTGATGAGAACAATAAGTGTTGAACCTTCAAAGAGAGAAGTTTCCTTCAATACCACACAGAAAGGAAAAGAACAAGGTATAAATGAGGATGAAAATGATTCTGATGCTATTGTAGCAAATCTGGTTAGGAAACTCAAAAGAGGCTCTGGAAAGTAAAAAGGTAAGCCTTTCAAATGTTTCAATTGTGGTAGGATTGGAAATTTTGTATCTAAATTCCCTTATGGAGAAAAAGATGAAGATGGAAAGAAAACCATGAAGTCTTTTGGCAAGGAAAAGATGAAGAACTCTTATAAGCCAAGGAGAAGAATTTATAAGAATAAGAGTAGTCTTTACACTTTTGAAGATGATTCCTCTGATGAAGAAAGTGTCTCTCAAGATTGCTTCAATGAAGGTGAAAGGGAAGTTAATATCTTTATGGCACAATGAGAGTTATCTTATGAACACATTATTGATGATGAAGAAGAAGAAATATAAGCTAAAGTAGACCTTGAAGGTGAACTTGTGAGTGCACTAGAAGAACTTAGAAAGGTAAGAAAATGATATAAAAAATACAAGAATGATGTTGTTGAAGAACAAGAGCTATTAAACTAATCTCTTGAGGAATAAAATAAAACAATTTCTGATTTGAAGATTCAGTTGGAAGAAGAAAAGCGGATGTATGAAGTAACAAAGTTAGATTTAGAAAGAAAGGATATAGAGTATCAAAAGTTGGAGGAAGAGATTGTGAGTCTCAGAAAAGAACTTGAAAAGAAGAAAGATGAACCAAACATGAGAATTAAGTATAATGGCGGCACCGAAGCATTAGATAAAATGTTAAGTAAGCAGAAGAATAACAAGGACATCAATGGAGTGGATTTTGAAAATAGACAATGTTTTAACAATAAAGATTCATTAGACAAGGAGATACTCTTCACCTCTTCAAGTGAAAGTGAAGTCAAATAAACCTTCACAGTCAGCAAGCCCAATGAGAAGAAGACATATGTTGTTGCTACAAAGAATCAGTCAAGAAACCAACATGTTGATCCTAAAAGAAAAGATAATGTTAATAATGGAGGCTTTGCAAAAGTCAAGGATACATGAAGGATTAACTCAAGAAGACCAAGTTATGCTGCTCCAAGGAGACAAATGAGAAACAAATTCAATAATGATTGGTATGTACCTCAATTCCATGGCTACTACAATAACTATAGAACTTATGGTCATAGAATTGCTGATAGTAAGCTCATGCATAGGTCTCCTCCTAGTTTTGAAAGTATAAATCGATTTTCTTATCTAAGGGATATGAATGTTATTTGTTATCATTGTAATGGGTATGGTCATAAAAGTTATGAATGTAGGAGAAATGTATCTCAGTCCTACAATAGATTTTCAAATTCATCATTCAATGTAAATGTAAAATGATATCATTGTCAAAACTTGGGCCACATTGCAAAGCACTGTAAGCTTAGGACAACTAAGCAGAGGAAGATACATTCAACATCTGAACTTAATACAAAATCAGAACCGAATGGGATAGCAGAAAAGAAGATAGAAACCAAAAAAGTTTGGGCCAAAAAGGATAAATATAAGGCTGAGTCAAGTTTGATTGTTCAAACTACCCTACACGCTGAAAGGAAAAACTTGTGGGTAGTAGATAGTGGGTGTTCCAACCACATGACTGGTGATAAGAAGAAATTCATGAAATTAGAAGATTGGAATGGTGGTTCTATGAGGTTTGGAGACAAGTCATCAATCAAAATCAAGGGCAGAGTTACTCTAAACATTGATGGCAAGCTGAAAGCTCATGATGTATATTATGTGGAAGGTCTAAAACACAATCTGTTGAGTGTGAGTCAAATGTGTGACAAAGGATATAAGTTCAAATTTGATTCCAAGGGCTGTCAAATTAGAAAAGAAAGAAATGGACAACTTGTTGTTGAAGGAAAAAGGATAGATGGCAATGTATATAATCTTAAGTAATTCTTTGAGTCTCAATGTATGATGGGACAAGCTGATGAGAGATGGCTATGGCATAGAAGACTAGGTCACATTAATTTTGATAATATTGTTAAAGTGAGCAAGAGAGGGTATGTTAGGCACATACCTAAGATTATCAAACTAGAAAACACTTTCAGTGATGAGTGTCAAAGGGGAAAGCTAACTAAAGTAAGCTTCAAGACTAAATAGTACTCAACTACAAGGCCACTAGAGCTTGTGCATACCAATTTGTGTGGGCCTACAAGAACAAGAGCCCTAAATGGAGAAAGATACTTCATGCTCCTCATAGATAATTTTCCAAGGATGACATGGGTCACCTTCTTGGAAGACAAGTCTCAGGCCTATGGAAGATTCAAAATCTTTAGGAAGATGGTTGAAAAGGAAAGTGGATATAATCTAAAATGTCTGAGATCAGACCGTGGAGGTGAGTTCACATGAAATAAGTTTGAAGATTACCATGAGAGAAATGGAATCATAAGATAATATTCTACCCCTAGGATACCACAACAAAATGGTGTTGTGGAAAGGAAAAACAAGACAGTCAAGGAGATGGTGAGGACAATGTTGAATGAAGCTAATCTACTTGATTTATACTGGAAAGAAGCAGTCCATACTACTGTATACACATTAAATAGAGTTCAACTGAGAGTGAACAAAAAATTGACACCTTATGAGTTATGGTATGATAGGAAACTATCAATCAAGTATTTGAAGGTGTTTAGTAGCAAGTTCTTCATCAAAAGAGATGAAGATGGATTAGGAAGTTTTGATTCAAGAAGTGATGAAGGTATCTTTTTGGGCTAATCTATTCACAAAAAAGCCTATAAGTGTTATAACAAAAGATTGAAGAAAGTGGTTGAGAGTGTACTTGTGAAAGTAGATGAAGATATACACAAAGGAAGATAAAACTCAATTATTCAGATTGAAGAACCATATGTTGAAGATGAAGATCAATTTGAGAGTGAACATGAAGAAGAAACACGTAGCAAAGCTCCAAACAGATATGTGCAAAAGAATTACCCTAAGGATCAAATTATTGGAAACAAGAATGATGGTGTGCAAACTAGAAGGAAAGCTAGGAACATTGAGCAAGTAAATTTCTACCTTATGATAGAGATGGAACCCAAAACATTTGATGAAGCTAGCGAGAGTGAAGAGTGGATAAAGGAAATGTAAGAAGAGTTGCAGTTGTCGTGCATGTGAAGTTGGGTACTTGTAGCTGTAATACAAACACTCAATAGATCATTACAAACATTGTTAGAAAATTAAAAGCAAATGAAAGATAAACCATGACAAAGCGACCTATCGCCTCCTAAGAGATGCGAGTGTGGATTTTCTCTCAAATCTAGATAAGCAATCCCAGTGAATTGACTACACCTAGATGGAGGATTTGAAATGATATGATATGCAATCTAGATGATATTGATTATGCTATATTGATCCAAGAGTCTAATTAAGATAATTATATGCATGATTAAGCTAAAATGATGATGCAGTTAATCTAGAAAAGAGACTGATTAAGCTACATGATTCAACAATTATGCTAGAACATGATAAAATTAAACTAGATCTAAGATGCAATTGCCTCTAAAAACAATGCTCAAATGATATGCTAGAATGGATATGCCTATAGTAACAATGCATAAGATGAAAATGATATGGGATCCTTTGCGATCCAAAGTGGGGGATATTAATAGGATTTCCAAGGCCAGGGGTGAGGTGACAACAATCAACGGTCAAGATTGAGTCTGAAGATATCAAGGGTGAAATTGGAGGAGGTTGGAGAAGAGGTTGGAGGGAGGGAAACTTGTCATCTCTTTGGTGACAAGTGTCAAGGAGCCTTTCTCATAAGAGGGAAAGTGTCCAAGGGAGGAGACATGTGGCCTAAGTGCCATGTGTCTCAAGGGGAGAATATCCACAACATAGGAGGTTAGGATGTGCAATATAGGATAGGGTTAGTTAAACCCAAGGTTAGGTGAAATGGGCTAGGTTAAGGGATGGTTAGGTTAGGTGGTTAGAAGTTAGGAGGCATGTGGATAATTTGAATTTAAAAATTCAAATAATAGGAAAAGGCTAATTAACTTTCAACAACTCATAAATTGATTTGTTTTAATTAATTAGGGGACTAAAAGGGGGGAGGATTAATTAATCAAAGGGGACCATTGAAATGAACCTATTAAATAAATCCTTAGATTTATTAATAAGTAGATGAAAGGGATTTTGCTAATGAATTCAATTAAATTAGGAAGGGGGATTAATTAAATAATTGCTTATTTAATTAATTATCTCCAGACCATTTTTAGGTGTATACAACAGTAGATATAGAAGAATAAAATATGGGAATTGGTTCCTAGACATGCTGAAAAAAATGTCACTGGAACTAAATGGGTCTATAGGAACAAGATGAATGAAGAAGGCAAGGTAATAAGGAACAAGGAAAGGCTAGTATGCAAGGGATATGCTCAGGTAGAGGGCATAGATTTTGAAGAAACCTTTGCACCAGTTGCAAGACTTTAAGCAATCAGAATGTTCTTGGCATTTTCAGCATATAAAGGATACAAAGTATACCAAATGGATGCCAAATCTGCATTCTTAAATGGAAATCTAGAAGAAGAGGTGTACATAGAGCAACCTGAAGGATTTCAGCTGCATGAAGATGAGAACATTGTCTACAGATTGAAGAAAGCATTATATGGTCTAAAGAAGACACCTAGAACATGGTATGCTAGGTTGGATAAGTATCTCCATCAACAAGGTTTTGGAAAAAGAAATGCTGACAACAATTTATATATCAAGTTAGATGAAGATCAAATTATCATAGTAGTGGTGTATGTAGATGACATCATCTTTGGAGGTAACAAAGATGTTCTATGCAAAGAATTTGCTGATTAGATGCAGTCAAAGTTTGAAATATTCATGCTTGGAGAATTGTCTTATTTTATTGGTTTGCAAATATCGTGGCAAAATAAGGGCATATTCATCTCTCAAACCAAGTATGCTAAAGACATGTTGAAGAAATTTTAGATGGAAGACAACAAACAAGTGAGTACCCCCATGGTGACAAGATGCAAATTGAGCAAATATGATGAGTCACCTAGTGTTGATCGGACCCTGTATAGATCCATGATTGGAAGCCTATTGCATCTCACAGCTTCAAGGCCTGATATTGTGCAAGCAGTATGCATGGTAGTTAGATTCCAAGCTTCTCCAAAGCAATCACATGTAAATGCTACTAGAAGAATATTCAAGTATCTACAGGGAACACTCACTTATGGCTTATGGTATACAAAGAAAGGAGATTTCACTTTACAAGCTTATAATGATGCTGATTGGGCGGGTTGCATAGATGATAGGAAGATAACCAGTGGTGGAACTTTCTTCCTTGGACAAAGATTGGTGTCATGGCACAACAAGAAGCAAGAATCCATTTCACTATCAACTATTAAAGTTGGGTATATTTCAGCAGCCACATTTTGTTCTCAAGTTTTGTGGATAAAGCAAACTCTCAAGGACATTTAGGGCGATTTTTTGGATCCTATTCCCATCATGTGTGATTACTCAAGTGAAATCAATATATCAAAGAACCCTGCCATGCATTCTAGGACAAAGCACATTGCAATCAAATATTATTTTCTTAGGGAAAAGGTTGTAGAGAAAGAAATGAAAGTTGAACATGTTCCCACAAGTGAGTAGGTTGTTGACATTTTCACAAAGCCTCTTCCAAAGGACAATTTTAAATACTTGGGATAAAAATTAGGTGTTGTCTCACCCTTGCTCTGCACTCAAAGCATTGATTTGAGATTCATGGCTCAGGGGGAGAATATTGTTTCTACACTTTCAACCTTGAAGCTCATGTACAGTCTCAGGGGGAGTTTTGAATATTTGTAAGCAGTAATAGCACTGCTCTTTATATTGTAATAATGATTCATCTATCTATAGGAAGTAGAGGTCAAGAAGTTGTAAAGGAAATTTCCAATGTATTGCAGATGTGTGATGATCAAAATTGGAAGCTCCATTCATTGCTATAGAAAATCAAAGGGGGAGTTCATGCACAATTGACAGTTAGTTACAGCACCCTTTTCCATTGTTGTCAAAGGGGGAGACATGGTGCCTTCACATAGGGGGAGAAATGGTCAAAGAACTAATCTGTAAATGATTCTGCAGGTGTATGTGTTGACATCAATGTCAAAGGGGGAGCTTGTTGGTATTATTGTCATTGATGTCAAAAGGATGTCAAATGGTTGCAGAGAAGCAGGTAGATGTCAAGGGGTGTCCAAAGGTTGTAGGTCTTTGAGAAGCAGGTTGTTGTCGCACGTCGTGTTATGCTATAGGGATTTCGACTAGATTATTTGTCATGTTTTCAACCAATTCCAATGTCTTCACACATCGGTCATGTTGACAACAATCACTAAGTCGATCTCCACATGGCAATAATTATTTTGATCATGTGTTTTGGTGGGCTCCATGTTATGTTCATGAGAAGGGAAGAGACTACGCCGGATAACTTATGTTCGATGATCATAGTGGTGACTCTTATCCCGTGGTATAACGCTAGTGAGGTGCACATGATTTTTCTTTTTATCCCACTATATGTTGGATGAGTGTTGAAGACCCTATGGGATAACAATTAAGAGGAGAAAATAGTGTTATATCTTATGTCGCTGTGTCAAAAGTGACAAACAAATGTCACACGGGACAAGTAGCTAAAGGGAAGTTTGTGGATTCCCTTATCCCACGTAGATTAAGAGGTTGCACAAGGAATGCATGGGAAAACTAAAATGAAGTGAAGGATACAAAGGAATTCCTTATCTTGCAAGGGTTCAAAACAGAAATAAGACTATTGTGGGAGAAGAGCACAAAGGAAAAGGAAAATTTTCCTTATCCCACGTGTCTCTGCGAGGATAAGGAAAGGACTGTGGGACAAGAAGATGTTGGTGAAGGGAAGACAAAGCTTATCCTGCGAGGAGAAATAGTGTCAAGGAATATAGTGCAGGACAAGGGCAAGAAAAGACAAAAGGGAGAAGTCTTATCTCGCGTGTGTTGAGAGACCATGCAAATGAGGTGTGGGATAACAAAGGAAGAGGAGAGCTTCTTGAGAATCATAGAAGCTTATCCCATGTAAGAAGAACATGCATGAAGCTCAATGCATCCGAGCAGCTCGATTGTCCACTTAGGCGTTGACCAAGTTTGACCAGACAACATGCCATGTACGAAAAGATAGATGGTTATTTTAGTGACAAAGATGAAGATTGTGATCGATTTTACTGCCATGTCTGCAATCGATAGACTCAGAGATCCACATGGATGGCTAACCAGGTTTGTCCAAGTGACTTGGATGCTGAATAAGAAGATGTATGGATGTCAATAGGAGAACTGATCTACATGGTAGAAAATTGACTTTGATCAAATGATCTGGACAAAGGAAATAGAGACATATGACACCCTAGCTGATTGAAGAAGATATTTGATCCGCTGAAGTCAGTGACAATGGATTTCAGTGAGGTAACTGCCAAACTTTTCAAAAAGGATGAAAGATGCATTAATGGTGATCGTGTTGCAGGTAGGCTGTGTGGCTTGAGAAAGGAGGGTAGATCATTTTGGGTAGAGGAATACTACTAAACTTAGTAATCCAGGTACAGAGAATAATTTGAAGACAGACATGATGCATTTACTACAGGCAACAAGTATGATATTACATTTAGGATATAGGATAAAATCTCTAGAATTACAGACCTCTAGGACAACCAACTTGAATAAAATATTCAAGATTGTTGTAGAATAAAAATCTGATGTATACAAGGTAAATCCAATCAAGCAGTAGCTATAAATATAATTTGACATCTTGGCAGGTGTGGCTGTTGAAACAGTGACAAAGGTGGAAACAAAGATACCTCCAAAAGTTAATGGAAAAAGTGAGTTAAGAAGCAGAGAGGTGTGTTGTTTTTGCATGGTGAAGTGGAGAGATTATTGTTATTGAGAGTAAAACAGAGTGAGTTCCTATAGAGAGAAAAAATAGAGTGTGTAGCTACCAAGAAAAAGAACAGAGCGTTCTGGAGAGTAATTCTATAATGGAGAGAACAAGATAACCAGAGGAAGGAGGAGAAATAGAGGAAAAAATTTCATCAAGCAGAGAAAGTCATTCTCATGATATGAGAAGTGTATAAGTGTTATAAAACTCATTTGTAACAAGGTTTCATTATATCAATTATAATCTTGAATAATCTCTCTAAAATTTTGAGTGGGTGCTCAGAGCAGGGGTAGGTGCTCCTTTGAGTAGGTTCTCATAAAATCAAGGGTTGGTGCTCCTTGGGTTGGTACCCTAAACATTGTAAATTGTTATTCCTCGTGAGGCTGGATTGGAGCAGTAGACTCCATCGACTATTCTCACCAAGGTTTTTCCCACATTGGGTTTTCCTCGTATATTTGGTGTTGTGGTTTGTCTTTGTGTGTGTGTGTTCTCAATTAATTTGCAATAGTAGTATTAGCACACATAGTTAAAAGTTTTAAAATACACTAATTCACCCCCCTCTCAGTGTCCATTTGTGTTCTTCATAAGATGGGTTCTATGATGCCTTGAGCATTTAGTCCCAATCCTATTGTTCCATCATAGCCATTACTTTGTAACATTGTGAATCCATTCCCATATAAGTCTAAGGGAAGTTTGATAACATGGTAGTCTTCTTCATCCTTGTATAGCCAAGCATTCATGTCTTCTTGTAGGGCTTCATCTTGTATGTCTCCCCATCTAACAAATGAGCAAGAGTTTGAATATCTGATAATATCTTTTCCTTTGTCTTACTTGGTGATAGTAGATAAGGGTCTCCTAAAATATCAAGGAGATAGAGATAATGGTCTTGTTGATGATGATCTAGTATTAGAGTATTCTCCGCATTCTTCATCCTTGATTTGCAATGGAGGTGTAGTAGTAATTTATGGTGTCAAATTTTGTGCATCTGATGGTGCTATAGATCCCAACTGTGGAATGATTGTGGATTCTTGATTGTGGGGACTTGGTTGTCTGTACTTCTTCTCAAGTAATTACAGTGCTAAAAAGGATATGGGTCTCCATGTATTTTTATTTCAATTCCATTGAATGGAAACTTGATGCATTGATGGAATGTGGAAGGTACGCTCTGCATGACATCTATCCATGGGTGACCTAATAGCATATTGTATCCTAGTTCTTTGTCTAATACTTGGAACATAACATTGGCAGTAATAATTCCAACTTGTACTGGCAGCGTGACCACCCCTTTTGAAGGACATTCTTCATCATCATATGCCTTTATGTTGATATTCTTTGTAGGGTCTATGTGAAACTAATAATATCCTAGTGCTTGAAGTAATTTGAGGGTTCATATATTGAGCCCTGCTCCTCCATCAACCAACACTCTTATGATCCTTTTCTAATGAATGTATGCCACTAGATGTAAAAGATCATTGTGCATGATTCTATATGTGGGGACATCTTGTTCTGTGAAAGCAACCTGAGATGAAGCAGCTATGTTTCCCACTGGTTGCTTAAAATGTAGTCTCATCTATATCTCTTGAGACAACTGAATCTTAGAGTACCTTGTCTAAGATTATTCTATGACTTGGTGATATATGAAGTAATTCAAAGAGTGAAATTTGTGTTGGAGTCTTCTTCAATTGATCAACAACATTGAAGTTGCTTGTTTGAGGAGGTGTATGAGAAGGTACTCCTTGTAGTGTAACCTTTGATTTGTGGGTCACAACGACACAATATCTGTTTCTAGGATTTACACTAATACTGGCCACTATTTCATCTCCTTCACTGAGTGTATTGATGGTGTAGTCATAATCAACCTTTGTGTAGTTGGTTGTGTTATCTTGTGTTCTTGAACCAGAAGCTTGACCTTGATTGTGCTTACCAAATGGATCTTTGTAGATGATGTGGACTTTATTTGTAGATCCTTTATTGGCATCCATTGTGACATCCCCTTTGTCTATTAAATCTTGAATGAGGTTCTTTAACTTATAACAGCTAGATGTCTTGTGGCCTTTTGCTCGATGGTACTCACAAAAGTCATTGTCATTCCACCATGCTGGTTTGAATGGACCTGGTTCATATTGCCACACCTTAGGTAATGTTATTACATTGGTTTTCACAATTTCCTTCAATGTAGAGTCAATTAGCTCTCCTAAGGGTGTAAAATTTCTTTTTGGTGCATTTTTCCTTGGAGGTTTGAAGCTGTTGGATTGTACTACATTTGTATTGGTAGTTGTTGTATTGTTAACTTGTAACTAATTCACATTTGACAAAGAAGAATTTGTTGGACCTTGTAATGATACTACTGGTTGTACTCTATTTACCACATGAGCATCTACCACTCCATCATTTGTTACATTCTTATTTCTAGACTAGAATTTAGGCTTGTCTGCACCCGTTGTGTTGGATGTACCATTGTCTTTGCTATTTTTAAGGATGCCTTATTCTAGCAATCCTTTCTCACATTTTAATCCCTTTTCAGTGATCTATTTAAAGCTACTCAAATATGGCATTTGTAAAGGATAGTTCACTGGAGGTATGAGGTTTTCACTAAAAATATCCACTTGTTATGTTTTTGGTATGTGGCTTGGATACCGACGATATAGAGATCTACATCTTTGCAAAAAGGTAGCAAAGGTCTCACTTTCCTTTTTCTTTGTAGAACACAAGTTTATGAGAGTTACTGGGTTTTCAATATTGTGAGAGAAATTTGTAATGAACAACTCTACCAGGTCTCCCCATGAGGTAATCCTTGGTGGTAGATTTGAAAACTACTCTAGTGAAGATCCTCCAAGACTTTTGGGAAAAATTCCTAAAAGGTATGTTTCCTCATGCGCTACTTCAATGCATGATGTAAAGAATTCTTTGATGTGATCTCTTGGGTCACCCTTCCTCTATACTTGTCAAAATTTGGTGTTTCAAAATGAGGAGGAAAGGGTGACATGTATAATGACCTATCAAAAGGATTAGGTCTGAGATCTTCCATAGTGTAATTATTTTTCTCTTTGCATGAAGACATGTATAGACAGGTATTGTTGAAGATATTGCTTGATTGTCGAGTTGTGAGTTGAAACGTCCACTAGGTGTTGTAAAGTAGGCAAATTGTGATCTTGTATTGGATTGATTAGACCCAAAGGGATTGGTAGATCCTTATTGTGTCCCTTGACCACTAAGAGTATATCCCACAGATACTGTTGTTGCAACTTGTGAAGTATTCACCAATTGTGAACTGACCATGGATGTTGTTTGAAATGTAGCAGACGTAACTCCTGACATTTGTGTTGAAGCCATGGTAGCTTGTATTGCATTTTATTGTGTTATCATAGTTTGAGCAACACTTTGCATTGAATTTGTTGGTATCTAAGTTGTGTTTAAAGTTACCCCAGGTGGCAAAATTGCATAAATTTCAATATTTGGGGGTAACTTTGCTCCATTTTGGATCAAAAGAGAGAGATACCTATCTATGTCATTATTGATAAGAGCATTAAGGATTGTTAGTACTTGAGCATCTTGTTGAGTAGCCTCAATTTCTTCTTGTGTTAATCCGATTTGTAGATCCTCAATTGTGGGTAGTTGATTGGTGTTTGTAGGTAAAGTAGCTCCCCCTCTTGGTTGTTAATTTGAGCTTGTAGGTGGGCTCATATTCCAAGTAGGATTGTAATAGGGGTTGGTATTTGGATCCATTTTTGTAGGGTCATTGTTTGGATCCATTTGGTGTTTTTCCTTTTGAGATCATGTTAATGGCATGAATGTAACCTCAAAGTGATCTTGACTCTCTATAATTCACCTTAAAAGGAGAATGAAGGACTTGGAAAATTGATATGCAAGACTTGGATCTATTGATTGTGAGATTATTATGCAAAATTAAACTACTATAAGGACTCTCTACTACTAAGGAGTTTTTTCTTCGATGGTAAGTTTGGCAAGTTGTTGAATAACTTCTTGCTCACTTTGTTTCTTGATTTCTCTCTCAGCTTGCCTTTGGATTGAGGCTGACTTACAAACTTTGTTATCTAGGACAACTTCAATCTCTTCATACTGTGGGAGGTAAATTATTAATTCCCAAGCAAGATTGTCTGACCTACTCCCCTCAGTCTCGATAATTCAACTTGAATCTTTTTCCATAGGTTCTGGTTCATTTTCTCTCCTTAGATTTAGGTTTACAGCTCTGTATAATATGTAGAACATTTTGTTATTGTTGTTTTATGTTAATTTCTCATTGTTTGTCTTAGATCTAATATTGCAATTCAACCTAATTAGAATTCAATTTCAACTCTAATAAGGGCATAATTAATTTGATCTATATTTAGTCCTTCTAGAGTTGGATCAATCAAATTCAATTCCCCTCCCTTAATGTTTTGGTGATCTCAAGTGAAATTAGTGGCTTTTTCAACCCAAATGGTGAAACCCTAATTTTTAACATAAAATTTTTTGGTGAACCTGTAGCCAATGATTTTTTCCTGATTATTTATGTTCATATCTAATAGTTTACCTTTAATTCATTGCACTTAAATCACTTCAATTTAATGGTTATATTGAGAAAACCCTAGATATTGTGTTAAAATTGATCTATGGGTTACACAATTTTCAAATTTCATGCTTAGATCCAATTTTTATTACATATAATTTTTAGATTTAGAAGTGTCTCGTGTTCAAATTTATAATTGACACTGCTTAATTCATTGGGTAATCAATCATTTTACAAAAAAGTTGCATTGTTTAACTGTACATATAGCTTGTATTATAAAAAAAATTGTGATTTCAAATTTTTGAATTCAATATTTCTTTCATTGTGCATGAGTTTTGTTAGGTCCTTATTCCTACATCAAACATTCCATTGAGAAAAAGTTATAGACTTAGGATTCCCAAAGTTTAATTGCCAAGGATATGGAGCCCAAGTTAGATAACCTATTCCATGTGAGTGACGATACTTCCTCTAATCCAACACATGATATACCCAATATCATATATCTCCATTCACCTCACACTTCTCATGATGAAGATGATGACTCGCCAACTAGGGTAGCTGGTGCTGAAGTAGGGAATCTTGATGTATGGAATTTGACAATCTTCAATAATGGATGGGCCAAGAGCACCCAAATAGTGAGGTAATCTCCTTGATTTAAGGGTTGAAGAGAATGGTTCAAAGTGATAAGTTAGGTGTGTAAGTGTTAGATGGTATTTTTCATATTTTTTATACCAATATTATGCCTATCAAAAGTTATTTCGAAGCTCTTGGCCATTCTTATCCTACTAGTCAAGTTGAGCATTCATGTTGGCAAGAGACATTGGATAGGTCATCAGGTGCTATCATTGATGGTAACCCAAGTAATTTCTCCCATATACATTGCATGATTTGGTCATGTACCAGAAGTCACATTGGTGATTTGCTTAAGTCCGAAAAGCCTTGAACAGAGCATCTGACAGTCTTTAGTATTTTGGTCCAAATTTCTTTTAAGGCTTTGTGTTGCAGATCTAAAGGAATGTAGATAGATATCTAGACTACCCTTATTCCAAAGTTTTGGTCTCCAGTGGTGATTGGTGTGCATGGTACAAGTTTCTAAGTACCGGTTTTTGGTCTGCTAGTGAATATCTAGCTAACTTGCATTGTTGATCGGTGTACAGAATTGATGAAGCAGTTTTAGTGATTGGTTTTGTGATCTAGGGAGTTTGGATGACTTTTGGGAGGCATGTGAACAATTATTTTTGGTCCGCATATGTATTGGAGTTTGAATTTAGTCGATAGTTCATACACGTTTCAATAATGTTCTAAGTGTTCTTGAGCCGACTAGTGATGGATATGATTTCTTGTTGTGGATATATAAGAGCGATTGTTTTGGTCATTTTGATGATGTGAAGGTTGTATGTAATGATTATGTCCAGTTCCACATGCACGGATAGAAATTTGTGCTCTAGATCTTAGCATAACAGTGAAACAGAGCAGGATAAGACAAAGTATGAAGAGTACGCTTAATGTGCTTAACTGGAACTACATTTAGGCATTTCTAGATGCTATTTTCAGTTTATTCACTTCAATGATCTATTCTAATTGATTTATAAGGAAGTGAGCCTTCCCAGGGTTGTAGCCCCTCTTGTTTTGAGCAGTGAGCTCTGGGTAGTGTGCATGAATGCATGTGTATTCTCATTGTAAAAACTTATATTTGAGTATAATCATCTTGTGGGTTTCATCCCCATCGTGGTTATTCCCTTAACCAGGTTTCCACGTATAAAATCTTGGTGTTATGGTGTTGTGGTTGTTTGTTTTATGTTCTTGCATATTTATTTTATTTACATGAATTAAGTGGTTGAAAGAATATGTTGGTGTTTCCAAATGTCTTCTTAAGTTTCTCTAAGAGTTAGCCTTCTTCCTTCAACAAGAACTCAAGATCATTGGCCAATTTGAAAGGATATCATGACAAGATGGACAATCCTTCTACACTTCAGGCTCTACAAGACCCAGGTGGGTTAACCTATAGCAATAATCTCAAGATTATAACATACTAGACTTGTCTTGCTTTTAAAACAAATGATTCTCATTGATACAAAATTAATATAAATAAGCACTCAGAATTGGCCCTATTCTGCTTATTTCACAAGATATTATCAATTGAGGACCCAAATATTATCACAAATAAAATTAAAATGAAAGAATAATTAATTGAAAGATATTGTGGTTACTGAACAAGCATATCATTGGACCAATGTGTTATTCATTGGCACATAGTCATATTTCTGATAGACTGACAAAAGTCACATCTAAATTCTTGAATATAAATGCCTTACAAATATACCCTATCATAATCCCTCATGAATCATACTAAAACAATCGTATAAATATTCCTCAATTACTATAATGCAATATTAGAATTTAATTTATTCCTTAAAGAAAACCTGAATATCATATCACACATCTACAATAAACCCATAGAGATAGTTCCATTTGTCCTTAACAAATGAAAGCATTCAATTAAGAAATAACATATATGAGACAATTCATTAGAATATTTCTATTAATTTTTATATGTGCAACCATTTCATATACCAGAAAAAGAGAACTTTATATCAAGAAAAACCCAACTAAACTACTTCCACATTGTAAATCTCAGAACCCCTACAAAATGGTGATGAATTCCCTTTTATAGAAAACAAGGGAGCATAAAGCTTCCAGAATGAAACATGATAGTTACCTCGAAGAAAAACAAGGATAAGGAGCATCATAACAAATCATGATTCAAAAGGATTCATTACCCTTTTCAATTACAACCTCACTGACTGGTCACATTACAAACAAGAGACAATTTAACTAAGTTGCTACAGAATTTCATGAAAGCAAAAGAAAATCTCTAGTTGTAAGAAGTACTTCTCATGACTCATTTCTCTATAGAAACTAATCTCTGACAAGCATCCATATGTGTGTTGTATGAAGGAGTCACTAAAGTTGCATTCTCTTTATTCAATATCCTGACACTATACTCCAACTGGTACAAGCCACTTACTTGTAACTGTAAATTTTCCACCACCCTATCAGCATCATCCAAAACTTTATCTAACACCTTGCAGAAAAGGAAGTCTCTAAGTTCAATCTTCCTCTCATGTTCTATCCTAAGATCTTCGCCTTCTTTAACGAATGGAGGGAGGGTTTTTTCCTTGTAGTTTGGTGAATCTTTTCAAAGCTTGTGCAATATATTCATGGAATCTATGGTGACTGCTTTGCATTTCACCATCTTTAGATCTTATGGGCTCTAATTCATTCAACATATCCCTCCATATTTGAGCATCCTGACCACTGACAAATTCGATAAAATCATACATGCAATGAAGTAGTTGTTGCTGTTGAAACAAGTGCCACATGCTAAGTTTTAATTGAATGTCTACTGCCTGTTGCCTCTGCATAACATGAAAAAAATCCTAATATCTTGTCCAGGTAATCTGTAAATAGGGTAACATATGCTCAACCCTACTCTTGACATAATCTTGGGCCTATGTGAACCTATTCATTCTGAGGTCCTTCTTCAAACACATTACCTCATGTTGCAACTTTAACACCTATTTTTTAGTCTCTTCTCTTTTATTTATTTCATATATGAGGCTAGTCTGCAACTTTGAAATGTTGTTCTCATCCTCCAGTAGCAAGCTCGTTCCTTTTGAAGCTCGTAGTGCTTCTCTTAACTTAATGTTCTCTCGGGTAACCTGTGCAATTGTTTCATTCAACTCCTCAACCTTGTCCTAAGTAAACAGGGCAACATTCATACTTAAGTGAGATACATCACTAGTAGGAATAACCTTAAGCTTGTAAACCATAAACTATCCCATTACTTTTTTCATATCACTAATCAACTTTGGCCTTTGTTCGTCAAGATACATGCACCATGTGGAAAGAGTCTTACCAAAAGGTCTAAACTCTGAACCAAAACAAAGCTTATCATATCCTTCATTTGTGAGGTTGCATTCAAATTTATTATCTCTCCATATATTATCAAAAACAATATTAGAAGATAAATCCATCCCAGGAATGATCAAGCTTCTAGCTTTTTTAAGCAATTGCTTCCCCTTCTCGAGTGTCATTTGGTCAAATTCTTCCTTGAGCTCTGCTTAGAACTTCTTGCTGCATTCATCTTGCTACTCATTAGGAATTTCTTTTAATTCCCTGGTAATTTATCTTCCTTTCCACTTGTACATAAATAATCTAAATTCCTGAGATTTAATGAATTTATCATCAGATATAAAAGACTCTGAAGTTTTTCTTCTCACATCTTTTGTCAAATAATTACTTATTTGAATCAAATCATTATTATTATCATTAGGTGGAATGTAAGGTTTCAACCTTACTTCTTGGGTTACTTCCATTTCCTCTTGAAATTTGCTTGTACCTTCACCTTCCTGAGATAAATCAACTCATGAAGATGGTGCTGGAGACATTTTGGCCAAAGGAGAAATGTCAGTTGGTCCTCCTATTGCAAAATTTGATGGACTTGGAGATGGGGGTTGAGGAATAGATAGGCTAGCAAGGAGAATAGGGGCATTCTGAATAAAATTTTCCATCCTTACTACCCAGTTATGCTTCCATGAAAAGTCCTTCATAAGAAGGGTCTTCCAACTTTTTCCTACTTTCAATCTTTTGTACTTTGAAGTAAATTGATATTCTTGCCTACACTTCTTGATAAAAATCACAATTTCTCATTAATTCTTCTTTTAGTTCAAACTCATGTTGAACTCCCCAATGTCATTTCCCTCTTAGCAGAAGTGCGATACCCTTATGGGTCAAATTCTCTAGTTGTTAATCCTAGTGGAAAATGAAAAGACATAAGCAACTTAATAGCTTCCTCAAAACCTTTATTTGAATTGATTTCAAAATTACCAACTACTAGACACATGGTAAAAAATGATCCCTTTTGGCTAGTTCTAAAAGGAGCTTAAGCTTAATACATTTGCCACACAATCTCTAAAGCAACCAATATATTGGAAACTATGAATGGTAAAATATGTGGCATTCCCTTGAATCCATACACCCTGATGTATGCATATTGCTCATATAGGTACCAGTTAGGCCAATTATGGTTAATATTTACATTGATTTTTTATTTCATCCCCTTTGGTCTCAAGAAATTCATCACTTTCTTTGTCAACCGAGGAACCTATATACCACATGTAGCATATAACTTTCTGACAAAATATTGTTTGAACACAAGAGCTTGAGAATATTGATATGCACTATCCCAAATAGAAGTCCACAACTGGACTAACATCCAAACACTTTTATGAATAGTTCTTATATTAAGAAAAGGACTCCATACACCATACTTTTGTCCTTGAAATAATAGCATGTGCATCAACAATGAATACCATTTGAAATTAATTTTTGAACCACACTTTTGAATTTTCACCAGTGGCTCGTGAAGTGCATCTGAAACAAATTGGGGGTAATCATAAAATATATAATTAGTCTCACTTTGCGCATCACAAGCAAGCAACATTAACTCCTTCGGAATTATAGGGTCCCCACTATATCCTAATACCTGACAAATTGCATAGTAGGTTAGTTCAAAATATCTATAGAACAAGTCCACCTTGTATGTGGGCTCCTCATTTCTAGCAAACTGTTGCAGGTTATCTTTGTACCTAGGTCTATGAATAGGCAACCATTTTCCTCTGAAGAGCCATAGCATCATACTTAGCCTCTAGGTTTTTCAAATTAATCTTTGTATCACAATCTCTACAGTCTTGTAGGCCAAATAGCTCCACTATTGTATCTTTGTTGATGTCTAACAACCTTTCATTTATGGCCCTGATGTATTGACGTTCAGCATTGTAACATTTTTCTAAAGCCTTGATTAAGTCTACATTGAGAAAAATATTAGGAGCGACTAATCTTGCCAGTCCTAATCTCCATGGATTGCACTTTGTAATTGTAGACTTTGACTTCATATAAAAACATATAAAAATATAGTGCCCTCTAATTTTAAAATAACTTTCCCTATAATCAGATTGCTTATCAACAAACCTCAAACACTAGCCCCTTCCTTAGGTCTATAAGACGACTCGGGCAATTGAGCAATTAGTTAATCATGAAGGCTTTTATCTTTCTTTTGTCTCTTGGCTTTGGGTTCTATAGGCTATGAGGTTTTTGAAGGGGTACACATTTCCCAAATTTACTCAAGATTACCCTGGACCCTAACAATACTTCAACTAGGGCTACACTTGATTCCTTTATCAATCTCTTTGAAGAAAAACTAAAGAGATGGGTAGTAGAACTTACTGAATTTTGCCTGCATTCTCTGATCTTTATGGCTGTTGGAAACCTTCACAACCTGGTTTCTCAGTTCCGCACTAGACCCTTTCAGTAATTCATGATTAAAATTATTCAAAACTCGAACCAACCAGCCATTTTTTCATAAATGAAGTTCATGTCAATAATGATAGCTCAAACGGGCTTTACATAGGTTTAAATATGCATCGTTGATCTCAGGAAATTGACGACAAGCAGTGAAATTTAAATAACCATACCCAAGGGAGGTGTCAGTCACATCACTTGTCTTGTCACTTTATTTCATTCCCTTGGCACTTGTCAAGATCACAAAAGCTAGTTTGGCAAGGCCCAAGATGAGACGTTGGATCCTACCTGGTGACCAACATTTTGATCACTCTTCCTTTTCTCAGTACTCATTGAAGTGGAGAAAACACATTTATCAAGAACCAAGTGTCCTTTTTGTGAGGCCCTACCCCGAGCCGTCATAGCATTGTAGTTATTCTCATGTTTTGGACTTATTATTGATACTTTATTTTGATGCATTATGGACATAGATTCTATATGATCCAGTGATTGGATAATCTTGATATGGTGTATGTCACTTATCTTTGATTTGTATTTCTTTATTTTGGTGCTATAAATTATGGATGCATGCTTTATAAATGATTAAATTTCATGATGATTATGATGATTCCATTTAGTAGATTATTTTATGTGGATTTTATTGGATAATTGGAAACTTGATTATTATAATTAAAATTGTATACAAATGTCTGAATTGTATTCTTTTCATATTATAATATTATATGTGATTATTGGAATCACTAATGTGCAAAGTGAGATGTGCAGGAAAACTGATCCATGTGACCATGGAAACTATTCGGAGAATCAAGCCTAAACCTATGTGTGTTTGTGAAGCTAAGGGTTGTCTATTTGGAGAGACAACACCTCGTGTGTAAATGTGTTTTAATTTGTAAATGTTTATGCTTGGATGTGTGTTTAATTTGAAATTACTAAATTTATTCATTCCAAAAAAAGGGACATTGCCATGTGTATTTAAACATTGTGTAATTTTGTGGTGTCACTTGACACATGTGTTGTAAAGTGAGTTGACAGTGACATGTCCCTTGGAAGGAATTTGTTTTACCAATGCATTTTTCAAATATCCTAGTATGGTCCCAAGAAAGTCTTGGATAGGGAGCCATTAGAAAGGTCAACTCAAGATTGACCCGTAGGTAAACTTTGGTTGAGTTTCTAGAGGGTTACACTAACTCCTGACGTCAGGTTAGGGGCATTTTTAATGGGCTATATGTTATACCTATGAGTAAAGGTCAATTTTAGCCATGTGTCCACTCCCTAGTGACTGTTTAGTCACCTCAAAAGTTGAGTTTTTCAAGATGGTCGAATTTTAAAATTGTTGAGGATCTTACCTAGGTTAGACAACCTTCCTAATGAGTGATATTTGCTCTTCCCCATTTTTTTTTACTTGTTTAGGGTGCCTTATATAGAGAACTTGTAAGGTGTTGGGAAGGCCAACCTATGAAAATCCCTCACCCTTCCCAAGAGGATTGGAAAGAGTGAGGAGTGTCTGCTTAGGGAATGGTTTGAGAGGGAGAGTTTTGATCACCCACTCTCCATTTTTGGAGACATAGGATTTTTGCTCAAGTTTTTGGTTCTAGTTTTTTTGAGTTGGATTTTTGGCTAAGTCTTGAGAAGGAAAAAGAATAGTGGATTGAGCAGCTCTCCTACAACTCTCCTCATTTCCATTTGCAGATTTTTAAGGTTGGTTCAATTACTTCCTTTTATATGTTGTATTGTAAATGTGAAAAGATTGTTTGTGCTTTTATGGTTGTTTTCCTTTGTAGGCTTGAGAAGATTGTTTGAGTCCTTCCTTGTGTATTTTCTTGCATGTTTCATGTTATATGTTTTGGGTGTTTCAAGGCCATACTAACCCTCAGGAGGGTAGAGTAGCCTTGGGGGTGAAGGGTTGTTTGACAGCCTAAGAGTGTAGAGACTCTTTTTGGAAGAGAGAGATACACAAGGGTTATGTGACCCTTGCTGCATTGTGTTTTATGTTATGCAATGGGGGTCATAAGGGGATTTTTTGGGCTTGTATGCCATGGGGGTCATAAGGATATTTGTTGGGACAAGTTTGAACTTGTGGTTATTCTACTTGGTAGCCTTGCAAAGGCATTATATTCTCCTATTTGCAGATTCTCCTCTAGGTGCTTGGTCCACCTTCACCCCTCAAAGAAATTATCACTTAGTGACTTTTTTTAACCTTGGGTTGGGAGTTATATGGTTGTGAGTCTTCTTGTGTATTGTTTGCAATGATTGTATCCCGTTTAGCCTTGGTTCTCCTAGCTCGGGGGTGGCTTCATGTAAGCCTAGGTTGGGAAGTGAGCCTCCATGGTCACAACCCACAAATGTTATTGCAGTTTTGGTTGGATTAAAGATTGGAGTGGAGTCTACTTGCAAGTCCCTATTTTATTACATTTAGTTTCAAAAAAGAAGAAGTTATTGACAAGCCCTCATTTCGTAGAAATGATGGGGCTTGAGTTTTGTAATCTTCCTATTTTGTGGAAAGGAAATAATGATGTAATAAATATATTTATTTTGATTAGTACATTCAAAGAAATAAAGAATAAAGAAAGGCTTGAGTTATTTCAATGTATTTATTTATTGCTTGAAAAAAAAGGATGGAAAGAAATTTGTTTTTTGTTTTATTTGTTAATAAAATGTATGCATGTAGGAAATGGGAAAGAAAAAATAGATGAATATTTAAGTTGTTTCATTCTGGTTTTTTTATCATTCTGGAAAAGTATAAGTGTTAGAAAAGCAGTTATAGATAGGAAAGGAAAATATATAGTTTTAAAAAGAAAATGTAAGAAAAATGCTTTTAAAATGTTAGTTTAAATCTCCTTTAAATTTCTATCTGGCTGATTTATTTATCAAAAAGAAATGTGAAAAAGATTAGTGCAGCTATAAATAGGTAATTTCTATTATTGTCATACCTATTTCTAATTAGTGTAACAGAAATAAAAAGTGCAGATTTAGAAATATTAATAAACATATATAAATATATTTGCATGTATGATTAAATATCCTAAAAACCTACCATTTTGCATCTATCAAATATGTTATTGTAAGAAATATTTAATTAAACATGTGTTGCATCTCATATACATTTAAATTAGAGCTTTTCATACATTTAATATTCAGATATAAAAAAAAATAGATTATTTAAATCTGTACAAATGTATATTAGGATCTAATATTCTAACTTAAAAGATCAGTTAATTTAAAAACTGAAAATAAATATATCTGTGCATGAGAATATATATATATATATATATATATATATATATATATATATATATATATAGATATATATATATATATAGATATATATATATATATAGATATACATATAGATATATATATATACATATATATATATATACATATATATACATATATATATGTATATATATATGTATATATGTATGTATATATATATATGTATATGTATATATATATATATGTATATGTATATATATATATATGTATATGTATATATATATATATATGTATATGTATATATATATATATATATGTATATGTATATATATATATATATATATATATATGTATATATGTATATATATACATACATACATGTATATATATATTTAATATATTAAATCTGTTGTTTCAAAAAAATATATATTTAAATAAAATACAAAAAAATACATTGCAAAGGAAGTTAGGCAGCGGGTTCCTTTGAGAAAGCCATGGGTTGTGGCCACTGAGTGGTCTGCGACCCCCACAATGGGCCATGCCACTGTGTGGGCCATGACCCAAGGCCGTTGCGTGGGCCGCAACCCACCTAGTGGGGCGTCCCACTACCGGCACTATGGCCACCAAGGCTCTACCTCAATCCCTTTGTGCACAAAATTTTTTTCGGTCGCCGCCTCCATTGAACCCTTCGGCCCCTACAAACCCTCACCTCCTTCGGCCTCCTCTGCCATCTTCCACCTGCAAAAATAAATGTGTTAACAAAAAAATAAATGTGTTAACGAAACACTTACCCAATTTAAGGTTAGGGTAGAACAAAAAGAATAAAAGAAAAAGAAGAGAGTTAATATATTTTAAAATAAAAACCCTAATTAGGGTTAGGATAAGAGATCAAGGTAAAATAAAATGAAATAATAAAAGGGGAGTCATAAGGATTTTAAAATAAACCCTAGTTAGGGTTAGCATAAAAGATATTAATAAATTAAATAAAATAAAAAGAGAGGGAAATCCATTTTAAAATTTGAAATGGGGATTGCCCCATTTAATTTGAAGTTATTATTTTAGCTAGTTGATTCTCTTTAGGAATTATAATTAAAATTGGAAATAATTATTTATTTAGAAATTTAATACTCATATTGGGTAAATTTATTAAGAAGAATTTATTAATGAAGATTTTAAATAGTATAATGATTAAATTTAAGTTAAGGAGGCATTTTAAATGTCAAATATTAAATATTTGATTATTTAAATGTTAAGGAGGTAGTTTAATGGCAAATATTAAATATTTAATATTTAATGTTGGGAAAATTTTATTCGTCAATTAAATGAGGTTATTGACTAGGTTATTTTTATAATTGATATAGTTAATTTTAATAGTCAAATTTAAAAACGTTATTACTATTGTTCAATTAATTATTTTAATTTCAATAAAACATGTGTTAATGTGATTTTAATTAGTCCAAGAGCAATTAAATACTATATGAGATAATTAATATCTCTTGATTAATTATTGGAGAATTTAATTGGGGGAAACTAATAAAATTAATAAATTAAGTTGTGACGACCCTTTTGGGGTATAATTAGTCTAGATCAAAATGTAACGTTATAATTGTGAAGTTAAATAAATTAACTTTAGGAACCCATTCTTTTAACGCTTGAGATAACCCTTAGTTAGACAAAACTTATTTATCTCATCTCTATCGTAGAATATTTAGTATTTTATGTTTTTTTTTTTTTTAATTATTGTTGCGTCTTTGCCCAAAAGTTTGGGCATGACACTTTTGATGTAGCCATAATATCCTTCTCGAACACTCATTGAATATAGAACACAATACTCAGTGAGTCCTAGATAAATTTCACTTGGCTAATTCAACTCGGGATTCTACCGAGTCCCGAGATAACAATACGGGTACATAGCGTCTGCCACATCAGACAACAACTTAGTGCAAACACAATCTCTCTATTGATTGACGATAGTTCTGATACTTAATGTTAAGTACAGATGCCAAACTAATAAGATGAGAGGGGGGGGGGGTTGAATCATACAAACTTAATCTTCCATAAAAACATCAGATTCAACCTCGGTAACCTATACTTCAGTAATATAACCAAAACTGCTAAACATGCAAACTCAAAAGCATACAAACATCATAACACCAGATTTAACGTGGAAACCCAAATAGGGAAAAACCACTGTGGGATTTTGGACCCACTAAGAAATATACTCTTCTAGAGTATGCTCGGTTAAAAAAAATCCTATTAAAGATTACCAAAACATTGCTAGATGTGACCCGGTTAAGGGATTTCCCTCAGATCTGTTAGGATCTTCACCTTGTTAGAAGTGACTTTGTTAAAGGATTTCAAACACTCAATCAGAATGTCACCTTGCTAGAGGGTTTTACAAATAAGATTGTTAAGTCCACTTGGTTAAGAGATTTTCTGTCACTTTACAAAATAACAGTAATAAAAATCTATCTGCAACTTCACATCTAAATGCTAAAGCAGATTCTTATTTGCTCAATACAATATAGACATAGAACTAATCTTGTCCATCTGTTGGGCTCTATACTCTGTTATTCAAACAGGTCTTCAAGCTTCTGTGCTCGGTAATCACCATGTAGCATCCCTGTGCATACACTTGCCCGCATGCATTATTTATCAATCAGTTCCTTATTTATAAATAATTTGCCAACCACTTAATCTCCTTGATCACATTTCCCATGATCAATCATAGCCATCAGATCTTCAAACTTTGACCAGCTTCAATGTATCCTTCGATCTGAAAATGTTTTACCCCTCCTAGGAACTTGCATACATTTCTTGGAACTTGTGCTAGGGTATTGCGGTTCAATCTGAGCTGTAGATCTTCCTGCCGATTTTCCTTTGCCATAGATTCTTTAACAAACTTCATTCACAGCATACCAATCATTTAATCATAGCCAGCTCATCAGCTTCCTTCATTAAATAATGCATGTAATCATTTAATGCATTCTGTTATTACTCGATTGCAACTCGGTAAATACTAAACTTCACTTGGTAGACATTCTTCCTTCATTAATCAATAGCGATAACCTTAGGGTTTATCGACTAGGTTCCTTAGGGTTTACCAACTAGGTTCTTTGCTCAGTAACATAGTATAGTATTAACCTTACAATGAATAACATATGTATGATATCAAAACAATCTAAACATCATGATCTCATCATTGTCTAACTTGGTAATAGTTTCCCATTGAATAACTTATTTCTCCCCTTATTCATCATTCTTTCTATGTCTTTTACCGACATCTTTATACTCATCAAATCATACTTGTCAAGATATGGCAACATCATACTGAATTAGAAAATCAATTTCTTGACATCAATGACAAAATAATAATATTAAGACAGTAAAACATCCTTAATCAGTTATATCTATAATCATCAACAACCTTCTCAATATCCTTATTGAAATGCCAACAATCTCCCCTTGACTGTTATAATGCCAACAATCTCCCCCTTTGGCATTGATGGCAAAACCAATTGATTTGACCTTATTGATTTGGATTGCTGTGAGACTCTGAAATGCTGAAATGCTCTCCCCCTGTCATCAGAATTCTCCCCCATACATTAGTCTTCTCCCCCTTTGACAACAATACCAAAAATTAAAGAACTAAAACATAATTTCTTCCTGTATGAAGTAATTTTCTGCTATTATGTGTCAATTTAGTCTCGGTCAGAGCATTTTATTTTCAATTCTTGTTCCCTGTATTATTTCCTACACACCTTTAGAAAACATCCTAAAGTGTGTAAATCAGCATCAACTCCTAAAAGATATTCTGTAGAGTCATCAAATTGATGCTTTCACCGAACTCGGTCAGTGAGTAGAAGATAGGGGTAGGACCCCTAACTTACTTTTGAGATACTCAAAAGTGTCCCTTGGCAATGGCTTGGTGAAGATATCTGCTATTTGTTCCTTTGTGCTAACATATTCCAACACCACTTTCTTCTCTTAAGCTTCTTCTCTAAGATAATGATATTTGATAGAGATGTGCTTTGTCTTAGAGTGCATAACAAGATTCTTTGAAATGTTAATGGCACTAGTATTGTCATAGAATATAGTTACTGGCTCGGTAACTTTCTCATTTATACCTTCCAACAGTTGTTTGATCCATGCTATGTTGGTACAATTAAATGTTGTAGCAATGTATTCAGCTTCTGTCGTTGACTGTAAAACACATCCTTGTTTCTTGCTAAGCCAACTCACTAGTCTTTCTCCTAAAAAGAAAGCTCCTCCACTTGTGCTTTTCCTATCATCAATGTTGCCTACCCAATCAGCATTAGTATAAACTTTTAAATCAAAGTCATTTCCTTTTTGATATATTAAGCCATAATCCTTAGTGCCTTTCAAGTATCTAAAAATTCTTTTGATTGTTGTCATGTGTGTTTCCTTAGGATCTGCAGAGAATCTTGCAACTATACCTATTGCATGTGCTAAGTCTGGCCTATTGTGAACAACATATTGCAACTTTCCAATCATGGATCGGTAAAGTGTCTCATCAACAGATATAGATTCATCATTCTTTGATAGTTTACAGTTGGTAGTCATAGGAGTACTTACTAGTTTTGAATCCTCCATTCCAAATTTCTTCAAAATTTCCTTTATGTACTTGGATTGAGTAATGAAAATCTCATTTTTCATTTGCAGTATCTGTAAACCTATAAAATACTTTATCTCACCGATTAATGACATCTCAAATTCTTTGCTCATTTCATTTCCAAAGTTCTTGCATAAAGAGTCATTTCCACAAAAGATAATATCATCAACAAATATGGTTGAGATCAGTATTCTAGTTTCATCATTCTTCATGTACATGTTACTATTTTCACTTGTCCTTATAAAACCAATCTTGATTAAATAAGAGTGCAATCTTGCATACCATGCTCTAGGTGCTTGTTTCAGACCATATAACGCTTTGTTCAATTTACATACCTGATCTTTATTCTTTTCATCAACAAATCCTTCAGGTTGTTCAATAAAAACTTCTTCTAATATACCATTCAGAAATGCAGATTTGACATCCATTTGATATACCTTAAAAATTTTGAAAGCAGCATATGTCAACAATGTTCTTACTCCTTCAAGTCTAGCCACAGGTGCAAAAGTTTCACCATAATCAATTCCTTTTTCTTGAGCATAACCTTTGTAAACTAGTCTTGCTTTATTTCGAATGACCTCACCTTTTTCATTCAGCTTGTTTCTGAAAATCCACTTTGTACCGATTACATTTTTGTCCTTTGGTCTTGGGACTAGTGTCCATGTGTCATTCTTCTTGATTTGATCAATCTCTTCTGTCATAGCATTTATCCAATCTTCACTGTTAAATGCCTCTTTCACTATTCTCAGTTCAAATTCAGATATCAGACATGTGTTCTGTCTCAGTTTGTTCCTTGTCATTACTGGATCATCCTTATCTCCTATAATCTAACTTGGTACATGATGTCTTCTAACATACTTGGCTAATACAGGCTTGGTAGGCTCTGTATGATCTTCTTCATCACTCGGTAACTGGATATTCTCTTCATTTCCTTCTGCAGTTTTCTCGGTAAGACTTGTCAGTTGAACATAGACAAACTCATCATAATATTTTGGTTCTTTGGAGTTTCCTTCATCATTTCTTTCTGCAAATTCATCAATTTTCACATTTGCACTTTCTACTATTTTGTTAGATGATTTGATCAGACATTTAAATGCTTTACTTCTAGAAGAATAACCAAGAAATGTTCCTTCTTCACTTTTCTGATCAAACTTGCCATTTCTATCATCTTTGTGTACATAGCATCTACTTCCAAAGATTTTAAAATAACTTACATTAGGTTTCTTGTCATACCAAATTTCATATGGTGTCTTCAAAGTACCTTTCTTCAGTTGTACTCGGTTCAGGGTGTAAACTGTTGTGCTTATTGCTTCTTTTGAAAATGTTTGTGGCACTTTCTTTTCAATCATCAGGGTTCTGGCACAATCCACAATAGATCTGTTTCTTCTCTCAGCAATTCTATTTTGTTGTGGAGTTCTCAGTGCAAAGACTTGTCTTTTTATACCATGATCATTGCAGAATAAGTTGAACTCATCAAATGTGAACTCTCCTCCTCTATCTGATCTAAGACACTTCAGTTGTCTTCCTATTTCATTTTCAACTCTTGCCTTGTACCATTTAAACATTTGAAAAGCTTTTGATTTTTCTTTTAAAAACATTACTGACATCATCCTTGAGTAATCATCCACAAATAATATGAAATATTTATCACCATAATAACTTTGAACTTTCATAGGACCACAAAGATCAATGTGCACAAGATCTAAAATTCCCTTAGAATTGTAAGACTTACTTTTAAAGCTTGATCTTGTTATTTTACCTATCTGGCATCCTTGGCATATAGCATTCTCAGGTTTTTTCAAACTCGGTAGACCTCTTACTCGGTGCTTCTTACTTATTTTGATCAGATTATCAAAATTTACATGACAAAACCTTGTATGCCATAACCAGGTATCATCTATCTTTGCATACAAACATTTATTCTGAGTTGAGTCAAGGTGAAATGTGTTACCTTTTGTTTGTGTCCCGATAGCAGCTAACTTTCCATGCTTGTCATGAACTTTGACAATTCCTTTCTGAAATTCTATTCGGTATCCTATATTGTTTAGTTGTGCTACACTCAACAAATTATATTTCAAACCTTCAACCCAATAAACATCATTGCACTTTGCATTGTCAAGAAATGTTGTGGATCCTTTACCTTTTACCGGACATGGTGCGTCATTACCAAATCTTACATAGCCTCCATCATAGTCTTCTAGCATAACAAACTTGTGTTTATCACCTATCATGTGATGTGAGCATCCACTATATATGATCTAAGAATCATTAGTATTTATGTGAGATATTAGGGCTTTTTCTTCATACCTTTCTTCATCTGATCCATCTTTGATAGCCACATAAACTACTTCCTCTATATCAATTTCATCTATTTTATCATAATTGGATTCCTCATCGGCTATTAAACATGACTTTCTATCTCTTCTTCTAAAGTCTCGGTGTCCTCTATAATGATTATCTTTCTGTCTATCATCTTGATAATCTCCCCTTTCAATAGAATCTTTGACAGGACAATTAGAAGCCATATGTCATATCTTATCATAATTGAAACATTTCAAAGGTAGTTTTCCTTTATACTTACCTTTGCCTCTTGGTAACCTTCTGGCTAATAGTGCTTCAAACTCTTCTTGCTTTCTAATTTCCTCATATAGTTTGTGTACTTCCTCCATGTTCTTGTGAAATCTTTCACTTGCTCCACTGTGATCCCCTTTAGTGTACTTACTCATTCTATCATTATAATCATCAGATTCACCAATATGAAAAGAACTAAATGCAGATTCAACTTTATTTACTGATGACCCACTGTTATCAAAGTTACTTAACTCAAATGCATGTAGCTTACCAATAGTAGCATCTAAAGAAACTGGCATATTGGGTACAGACCTCAATTCATTGATTGCAGAGACTCGGATTGCATAAGCTGGTAGAAGGGTTCTTAACAACTTACTTGTTATATCCTTTTCTTCAATGGTTCCACCCGCTCCTTTGATTTGATTGATAATCTCCTTTAGTCTTGTACCGTACTGGGTTATGTTCTCACCTTCATTCATCCTCATAGATTCAAGTTGTCCTCTTAGACTATCCACTTTTTCTCTTTGTACATGTTCATCACCTCTGTACATAGATATGAGCTTGTCCCACATTGCCTTTGCATCATTGCAGCCTTCTAGATCATTAAACTCTGAATCGGTCAATGCAGATGTTATTTCAATCATTGCTTGAATATGTTCTTGCTTTGCCTTTATCTCTTCCATTGTCAATGGATAGGTGCTCGGTGTGATGAAATCATTCTCTAGATAATATACAGCATATTCTCCAACTCCTGATAGGTGCAACTTCATCCTTTTCTACCATGTAGAGAAACTTGACTTGTTCAGCTTTGGTGCATCCCTCTTATACAGCTTTGGACCATTTCCTCAAGTACCTTTAAACTTTTCTCTGGAGTCCAAAGCTCTGATACCGATTGATAGTTTTGATACTTAATGTTAAGTACAGATGCCCAAACTAATAAGATGAGAGTGGGGGGGTGAATCATACAAACTTAATCTTCCATAAAAGCATTAGATTCAAACTCGGTAACCTATACTTCAGTAATATAACCAAAACTACTAAACATGCAAACTCAAAAGCATATAAACATCATAACACCAGATTTAATGTGGAAACCCGAATAGGGAAAAACCATTGTGGGATTTCGGACCCACTAAGAAATATACTCTTCTAGAGTATGCTCGGTTAAAAGAAAATCCTATTAAAGATTACAAACACATTGCTAGATGTGACCCAGTTAAGGGATTTCCCTCAGATCTGTTAGGATCTTCACCTTGTTAGAAGTGACCTTGTTAAAGGATTTCAAACACTCAATCAGAGTGTCACCTTGCTAGAGGGTTTTACAAATAAGACTGTTAAGTCCACTCGGTTAAGAGATTTTCTATCACTTTACAAAATAACAGTAATAAAAATCTATCTGCAACTTTACATCTAAAATGCCAATACAATATAGACATAGAACTAATCTTGTCCATTTACTGGGCTCTATACTCTGTTATTCAAACAGGTCTTCAAGCTTCTGTGCTCGGTAATCACTATGTAGCATCCCTGTGCATACACTTGCCCGCATGTATTGTTTATCAAATAGTTCCTTATTTATAAACAATTTGCCAACCGCTTAATCTCCTTGATCACATTTCCCATGATCAATCATAGCCATCATATCTTCAAACTTTGACCAGCTTCAATGTATCCTTCGATCTGAAAAATGTTTTACCCTGCCTAGGAACTTGCATACATTTCTTGGAACTTGTGCTAGGGTATTGCGGTTCAATCTGAGTTGTAGATCTTCCTGCTAATTTTCCTTTGCCATAGATTCTTTAACAAACTTCATTCATGGCATACCAATCATTTAATCATAGCCAACTCATCAGCTTCCTTCATTAAATAATGCATGTAATCATTTAATGCATTCTGTTATCACTCGGTTGCAACTCAGTAAATACTAAACTTCACTCAGTAGACATTCTGCCTTCATTAACCGATAGCGATAACCTTAGGGTTTACCGACTAGGTTCCTTAGGGTTTACTGACTAGGTTCTTTGCTTGGTAACATAGTATAGTATTAACCTTACAATCAATAACATATGTATGATATCAAAACAATCTAAACATCATGATCTCATCGTTGTCTAAATCGGTAATAGTTGTCCATTGAATAACCTATTTCTCCCCTTATTCATCATTCTTTCTGTGTCTTTTATCGACATCTTTATGCTCATCAAATCATACTTCTCAAGATATGGCAACATCATACTGAATTAGAAAATCAATTTCTTGACATCAATGACAAAATAATAATATTAAGACAGTAAAACATCCTTAATCAGTTATATCCATAATCATCAACAACCTTCTCAATATCCTTATTGAAATGCCAACAATCTCCCCTTGTCTATTATAATGCCAACAATTGAGTCCCACCTTAGGATAATCCAAGCACATGACCAATTACAAACCATTTAAGTTACATGTGTGGGGGGGAACAAAATATAATCAACCTAGGACATAGGAAGACCATAACCAAGGCGATGTGGGCCAAAATAATTTCTCACTAAATCCACAACCAAAGAGGCTATTTTCAAAAAGAAGTAGCTTAGACAAAATCTAAAAAACAATGGGAAAACATAAACCTAACCAAGTAAAGAATCTGCCCAGAACAGTCCTAACAGTAGCTCTAGTTGAGGACACTTGAGCCAAAGGCTCGAGATGAGAATCCAGACTCTAGGAGGTAGAATCAATTTTACCAAAATCCTATTTGCAAAGCATATATATAAATAAACATCCTAAAACTACTGTGCATGGAGAAAATTAAGCAAAAAAGTGTTTCAAGAATTATCTATGCACTGGCAATTGCAAAACTTTATTATGTTTATTTCCAAGGAAATAAGAATCTTCACCATATTTGTCAGCAATCTCAAATGGTCCTATCCAAATTGCCTCAAAATTGTCATGCTTTCCTTTGTCTTGACTTTGATCATTCCACATCAGGACCATATCTCCTTCATGGAATTTTCTTTGTGTAGCTCTTTTATCAAACATGTATTTTATCTGCTGCAACAATTTGGTATTTTTCTTCATAGCCTCATTTCTTATTTCATCCAGTTTTACCAATGGAACTATCCTTTCCTCCATTGAGTTGGTAACATCATCATCTTCCTCATGAATGAACTTATATATTGGGACCAAATTGGCAAGGGGAATCCTTGCCTAGGTTCCATAAACCAATTTGAAAGGAGATTTCCCTATAGCCTTTTTTATAGTCACCCTGTCAGCCCATAATGCGAATCTTAATTTGGAGTCCTAGACTCTCTTGTTCTTTTCCAGCATTCTCTTGATGATCTTTAAAAGACTTTTATTACTAGATTCAACCTGTCCATTACCCTATGGCTGATATGGAGATGAATATGACACCATGATCCCATATGAGCCATAGAAATCCCTGAATTCTTCTGACCTAAAACACATGATATTGTCCATAACAAGTTTAGTAGGTACACCAAATCTAGTGAGTATGTTATCCAGCAAAAAATTGATCACCACCTTACTAGTTGCCTTCTTCATTGGGATAGCTTCAATCCATTTAGGAAGATAATCTATAGCTACCAAGATCCACCTATGACCCCCACTATATTTGTCACTAATTTCCCCTACAAAATCCATCCCCCATTGATGCAATGGGGCTTCTATCACCTGTGGTCAGAGAGGCAATGCCCTTGCATATTTGAGTTTCTCATAAAATCTTTGACATGAATTAGACTTTCTTAAAAAACCATGAGTATCTATAAATAAAGTAGGCCACTAATATCCTACCTTGAGTATCTTGTGGGTAGTGGTATTTGATGTGAAGTGTCCACCACATACTCCTCCATGCATCTCTTCAAGGACTTTTTGGGACTAGCCTCCATCAAGACAGAACAACAAGACACCATCTCGATTCTTCTAGAACAAATCCCCTTCTTTTAGCATGTATTTCTGGTCTTGTAACTTCAATGTGCGATTTTGATTATCACTCATCCCCTTAGTACACTTCATATTCTTTAAAAAATATACAATATTTGAATACCACGACTTCCTCTCAATGATGGTTAACACCTCATCTTTCTTTTCAACATTATTTATTTGAGCTACCTCTAGATTTGTTTATGTCATCAACTTTTCCAAACCCATACCCCTAATCAACTTGGTTATTTGGATCTCAATGTTAAACTCTTGAATTTTATTTATCCATCTACACCTTCATCATGTCACTTCAAACTAGGCAAATATATCTTTGACAACAACATTAGGAACATATGCAATGACCTTAGATCCTACCAAATAAGATCTAAAAATTTTTACTGCCTTAACCAAAACATAATCTTGTTTTCTATAATATCATAATTCAATTTAGCAACTTGAAAATACTTGCTAAATAAAGAAATAGGTTGTTCATGTCCATCATTATTTTTCTATAACATAACTGTAGCAATGGTATGGAATGATGCAAAAGAGAATATCTCAAATGGTTTATTGAAATCAGGTGATTTTAAATCGGGAGCTTTCTTGATAGCTCTTTTTATACTTGCAAAGGCCTCTAATGATTCATTGGTCCAATCAAGTTTTGCACCCCTCTTTAACATCTTAGAAATAGGTTTAACTATTTCTTTAAAATTTGAAACAAATCTTTTTACAAAATTGATCTATCCAAAGAATGCTTGGATTGCTTTAACAATCTTAGGGATTGGGATTTTATCTATTGCTGCAACTCTCTCTAGACCAATTCAAACCCCTTCTTTGGACATAATGTGGCCAAACAATTTTCCTTTAGTCACAACAAAACTGCACTTCTTTGGGTTCAATGAAATGCCAAATTCCAAAGCTTTTGAAAATACCTTTTCAAGATGTCCACAATGGTCTTGAACTTTTTTAGAATAAGTTGTGAGACCATCTTGATATATCACCAAGATAATGTTAATCAAGTTTGCAAATGCTACATCCATAGCTCTCTGGAGGGTTGCACCAACATTTGTCAAACCGAATGGCATTCTAATGTATACATATGTGTCTCGTGGAGTTGTAAAAGTTGTCTTATATTGTTCAGACTCCTTGGCTTTTACCTAATTATATCCAGAGAACCCAACCATCATACTCAATAATTCACAACCTGTGGTTCTCTGCAAAACTGCCTCCATGTTTGACAAACGATATTTTTCCTTTAGTGAAGATATATCCAAGTTCCTGTAGTCTACACATAACCTGATGTCTCCATTTTTCTTTATGAATGGAACCAAGTTTGATACCCAAGTTGAATGTTTGATTGGCTTAATGATACCTCCTTGTCTGAGTTTTACTAATTCTTCTTGCATTTTGGGGGCCAACCTTGGGTTTATTGGTTGTTTCTTTTGTCTGAAAGGTTTTGCATATGGTTTTAGCAGAATTTTATTTTGAAACAAATCCTCCCTGTAGGCTTTGAGATCATCATAAGACCATGCAAAAACATACTTATATTTGCCCAGCAAGGAAATCAACATTGTCCTAATTTTGGGACATCCTTTTCCCAATTTATACATTTTTTGGAGATATTTCAGTTCCCAAATGTATCTCTTCTAAATCCTCTTTAATAACCACTACAGGTTTCATAGCACAACTATCATTTCCATAAAAAACTCTTTCAAGAGAAACCAACCCTCTAGGAATCTTGTTAGTTTTCAACTAGACTATTTTATTTCCAAATAAAACTTTCTCACCATTCTCTTCCACAACAAATGTGTTGAAATCAATCTCCTAAGTCTCATATTCATCAATGCAATGCAATAATTTAATCAAATCATTATCATCATCAAATACCTACTAGCTGCAAATATTATCAGGTATTGATGGTCTAGTCTGAATTTCAACTTTTGATATTCCAATGAAAGTAGTGTCATCACTCTTCAAAGATATATTAGCCAGAAAATCTACCATAATATACTATAATCTTTCTATCCAATCAATAGAAAAGGCATCAAAGAACTCAATAGTATACCAAACCATGAATTTATATTACTTTAGTCACCCATTCTTTGATGAGTACTTGCATCTCACCTGGGAAAATACCAATTCAGAATCTCCAAATACAGACAAGGCCTTAACACCATGATTAATTGTTATATTCAGACTCAAAAAATGAGGCTTCATACTCTGCAATTATAATTGTGCACTCAAATGACAACAAAAATGAATACTTGAAGGTCTTCCCATTTGGTGCAATAAAAACTATTCCAGCTCTAGACCCTTCCTTGTTGCATGCTCCATCAAAATACATTCTCCATAATCCTTCCTGATTATTAACAACCTCATCAATCATTAGGTCTTTATTCTACAAAATTGGTTACATCGGTTCTACACTGAAATTATCAGTATCAACATCACAAAAACATACCAAATGGTCAGGGTCAACTTTATCTATAACCTGCTTAGACCTTTTTAATCTATCGATTTTTAGTCACCTACTGAATTAGTAGTATATAAAAAATCCAGTTGTACATTACCTCCAACAGTTGTCATCCATTTCCTAGACGACAACACACCATAATGTGTGGGCAATGTTAGCTACAATTACATCCATCTTGTAAGAAGCCTCAGGATATGATGCCAATTTTACTTCTAAACTTCGTATGATTCCTATGACAGGAATTGACCTATTGTCCATTGTGTACCATGTATAATAAAGGGGTATGAACTTTTAATCCCAAGTCCTTCATAAATTTTGTTGGAATCACATTTATAGCTACCCCAGAATCTATCATGTAGTTTCTCACAAGATTATTATTTATCAATAGAGTCAAATAAAAGGGATCAATCTGAGAGGGGCAGTGGGTAATAGTTGACCCTAAATAGACCTTAGGTGTTCCCATTTTATTTACTTGATTGTCATTCACCTTCTTATTTACCTTTCCTTGGGATGACAAAATAGGTGTCAACTTATTTGAACAATGAGGGACATTTGAAATCAAAGGTATGGAACTATTTTGAAACCCTTCAAATTTTATCATTTCCATTAAGGGTACCAACACCTTAATCTGTAATAAACCTTTTACCATATCAAATGTAGGAAAATTTTGCAAAGGTATTAAGTCATTATTACTTACCTCATTCAATCCACCCTTGTTCTTTTCAATAGGAGAAATAGGTTTGTTATTACTAACATCAAGAGATTTGTCCTTTTGGTTCTCATACAACGTCTTCTTCTCATCCAATCCTTGATTCATCATGTTCCCTTTAGCTGGGGATTCCTTCAAAAACAAACCACCTAGTTATCCTTGTTCAACATTAATAGTTCTATTTCTCAGATGATAATTTCTTCTGGCTTGAGCCACAACAACAACCATAAGTGCTCTAATTTTTTCTTCAAATGGGCTTCTTAGATTTACTTCCTTTGAAGTAGATCTTGCAATCTCAACATCTATCTTCCCCACAACATAATCTTTAGAATCAGAAAAATACTTGCTTCTTAAATGTTGCATGATGTTGTCTTTTACTATTCAAATCATTACTATGTGTCTCATAATCTGATGAGTCATACTCATCTGATGTAACACCTGGTCCCAAGGATAGCATATTTATAGTGTTCTCATCATCACACTGCTGATTAAAATTTTCCCCATCATCCTATCTTGCCAAAGCAACACTACATTGAATAGGTGAGTGAGGCAAGTCACATGCACAACACCAAGGGGCTTCATCTACCATATTAGCACTTGGTCTTTTCAAGGGATCGGGAGTATCTTTGTTGGTAATTCCCCTTTGATTATTTGCATTACAAATGGGTTTGCCATCATGTCAATTTGTGTGATAAGGCATATCTTGTAATCTAGGTCTGTCATTTATATGAAAACCAAGCTTATCATTTGATATTCCTTTCTCACCTCTTGCAACCTTGTAACTCAAATCCTTCAGAGTAGTCATTACCTTGTCAAGTTTGTCTTCTTCTTTCAATTGCTTCCCTTGATGCCCCTTTTGACTCTGTAAGATTTGTATTTCATCTCTTTCCATTTTTGCCTGCAGCCTTCCTGTTGTTTTCAATATGAATTGCTCCTTTGAAAGCATCTCACAAAGATGGAGGTTCTCTGGACCTTAACTCATACCCAAACTTAGGATCAAATGCCTTCATGTAGAATATGAGGCACATCTAATCATTTGGTCTCAAATGATGTGGTATCTTATTTAAGATCCTTACAAACCTTGTGCTAAATTCTACTACCATTTTATTTTCATTTTTTTGAATTGTAATAATTTCTCCCAACTTGAATCTTACATCAGTGTGATCTCCATATTGTTCCCCGAATACTCTCTGAAATTTAGGCCAACTACTGATGTGTGCATTCAGAAGGCTTATATACCAATCCTTGGCATCATCTACTAATGACTGCATAAAAAAATTCATCAGGACATCTTCATGTTCGACCTCAAAATTATCCATAACATTCATAAAAGCCTTAATATGGTCTTCACCCATCAATCCAACACTTCCTAAAAATTTCGGCAATCTTGTTCCTATATCATTGTCCATAGGATTAGGATATCCCTGAATCCTAGTGAAGTCTAATTGCCTATATCTATCTATATGAAGAGGAGGTCTAGCAAAAGGATTTCCTCGTGCATTCTGTTGAATGTTCATCTCTTGGTTAGATTCATTAAGGATAACATGATGTGGGGCTACAATGTGGGGATTGGCAAGAGTAACAAGAACTTGGACCCTAGTAACTATATTGTGCTGTTGAATTTGTGTATTTTGAAATTGTCTCAACAATTGATCATATTGTTGCTATTATAATATCAGTTGTTGATACAATTGGTTTTTCTAGTTATCTAATTGTTGAGGTATTGGTATTCGGCTGACCTGAGATATCGTGGTACTATGGTCAAGTAAGTGGGAAGTTGGTTGACTCAAAGGCATAGAAACAATATGTACATTGATAGATAATGATACAATAGGAGGAGGCACCCTTGTGTTTGAATGGTTTACACTTATAGGTTGTGGGCCTTCTTCACCTATTAACAAATCAACATGGGATTCACTAGTACTATTCATCTTGAACTTTGGGGAAAGTGAAGATTTAACACTTTTTTTAGTCAATTTATCTAGAACTAATATCCTTTAAAGAAGCTCAGCTCTCCTTACCAACATCTCTTGTCGGTTATATTCCTCTTCTAATTCCTCAACCTCTTCCTTTAGCCCTTGGTCAGAAAGTTCTCTAGTTTTTATCATTGAGGTTGAACACACATTTGAGTTAGTCAAAATAGCTTTCCCTTTATCTTAAGATTTTGTATCAATTATCAAGGGCGTGGTTGATATAAGAGGTTCCATGACATTATTCACACACATATCAGAAAACATATCCTCACTGTTTCTTTCTTGTTTCTACTTCAGCTCTTAATTGAACCTTGCGAGTCTCTTCATCAACCTAGCTTGGAAAGCCTTTGCCATCTGCTCCATTTTGGCATTAAACTCTCTTACTTTATTTTCACGTGTCTCTTGATCCTTGGAGAATTTCTTAAGGGGCTCAATGTAAGAGGTAATTTTGATTCCTTCCTCTCCGTCATAACAAACCTTGTCACCATGATCATTATAACGATAATAACTCATTCCCCTCAGAATTTAAGAGTAATACTTGCGAGATCTAGGAGATGGTTCATCAAAAAATGACCTATGATGGTCATACACTAAGGGAGTTGTAGAATCATGCTCAATATCAACCATATCAGGAGTCAAAGTTGGTGAGTGCACATTTTTGGAAGACGAACCATACCTTCCTCTATTTCCTTTGGGCTTCCATTTTTTATTCTTCTCTTGAGGAGGTGAATTGGGACGTCCTTGACATAAAGATCTCCTTCTATACATCTTATCTTTCTCTTGATTCACAGAAAAATGTAACCTTTTGGTTCTAAAGCCTTTGGAGATAACTTTAGACACTACCTCTTCCTCATTCATACAAGATTAGAGTCTTTCAAAATAGTATCTCTATGAACAATCAACATACTTGTTCAATGTATAATTCAAAATCAACTTAGGTTTGCCTTAGAACATCAAATAGATAGACTGGTTACAAGCATGATACACAAATTTCTCTAACAAGGATAACATAGTAGGTCTAAACAGTCAAACCCATATCCAGATCTTGAACATATAATAAATCATGACTCATCCCCAGTAGAGTCACCATCTTGTTGGCATTTTGAAATGACTTCTTAAGTTTCTCTAAGAGTTAGCCTTCTTCCTTCAACAAGAACTCAAGATCGTTGGCCAATTGACAAGGATATCATGACAAGATGGACAATCCTTCTACACTTCGGGCTCTGCCAGACCCAGGTGGGTTAACCTACAACAATACTCTCAATATTATAACATAATAGAATTTTATTGCTTTTAAAACAAATGATTCTCAATGATACATAATTAATACAAATAAGCACTCAAAATTAGCCCTATTCCGCTTATTTCACAAGATATTATCAACTAAGGACCCAAATATTTATTACAAACAAAAGTAAAATGAAAGAACAATTACTTGAAAGATATTGTGGTTACTAAAAACACATATCATCGAGCCAGTGTCTTATTCATTAGCACAGAGTCATATTTTTGACAGACCGACAAAAGTCACATCTAATTTCTTGAATATAAATGCCTTACAAACATACCCTATCACAATCCCTCATGAATCAAAATAAAACAATCTTATAACTATTCCTCAATTGCCTTAATATGATATTAGAATTTAATTTATTCCTTAAAGAAAACTTGAATATCACATCACACATCTACACTAAACCCATAGAGACAGTTCCATTTGTCCTTAAAAACTGAAAGCATTCAACTGAGAAACAATAGATACGAGACAATTCATTAGAATATTTCTATTAATTTCTATATGTGCAACAGTCTCAAGCACTAGAAAAAGATAACTTTGTATCAAGAAAAACCCACCTAAACCGCTTCCACATTATAAATCTTAGAACCCATACAAAATGGCCATGAATTCCTTTTTATAGAAAATAGGGGAACACAAATCTTTCGGCCAATACTATACCGCATGTCACCATTTAAATTTATCATCATAGAATGAAACATGATAGTTACGTCAAAGAAAAATGAGGATAAGGAGTATCATAACAAATCATGATTCAAAAGGAATCATTACCCTTTTCAGTTACAACCTCACTGATCGGTCACATTACAAACAAGAGATATTTTAACTAAGTTGCAATAGAAAGTCATGAAAGAAAAAGAAAATCTCCAGCTGGCAGAAGTACCTCTCATGACTCATTTTTTTCTAGAAAAGAAGCTCTGACAAGCATCCATATGTGTGTTGTATGAAGGAGTCACTAAATTTGCATTCGTGTTATTCAATATCCTAGCACTATACTCCAACTAGTACAAGCCACTTACTTGTAACTGCAAATTTTCCACCACCCTATCAACGTCATCAAGAACTTTATCTAAGACTATGCAGAAAAGGTAGTCTCTAAGTTCTATCTTCCACTCATGTTCTATCCTATGATCTTTGCCTTCATTTATGAATTGAGGGAAGGGAGTGCCTTATAATTTGGTGAATATTTTTAAAGCTTGTACAATATATCTATGGAATCTGTGGTGACTACTTAGCAATTCATCAACTTCAAATAGTATGGACTCTAATTCATTCAACATATCCCTCCATATTTGAGCATCCTGACCATTGACAAATTCAATAAAATCATACATGCAATGAAGTAGTTGCTGCTTTTGAAACAAGTGCCACATGGTAAGTTTTAATTGGATCTCTACTGCTCGTTGCCTTTGCATAACATGAAATAACTCCTGATATCTTGTCCATGTAATCTATAAATAGGGTAACATCTGTTCAACCCTACTCTTGACATAATCTTAGGCCCATGTGAACCTATTCATTCTAAGATCCTTCTTCAAACACATTACCTCATGTCGCAACTTTAACACCTGGTTTTCAAGCTCTTCTCTTTTATTTCTTTCATATATGAGGCTAGTCTGCAACTTTGAAATGGTGTTCTCATCCTCCAGTAGCCCTTTCCTTTTGAACCTCCTAAGTGTTCTCTTAACTCAATATTCTCTCGGGTAACTTGTGCAATTGTTTCATTCAACTCATCAACCTTGGCCCGTGAAAACAGGACAATATTCACATTTAAGTCAGCTACGTCACTAGTAGGAATATACTTAAGCCTGTAAACATAAACTGTCCCATTACTTTGTTCATATCACTAATCAACTTTTGCCTTTGTCCCTTAGGATACATGCACCATGTGAAAAGAGTCTTATCAGAAGGTATAAACTCTGAACCTAATAGAACTTATCATATCCTTCATCTATGAGTCTGCATTCAAATTTCAGATCTCTCCTCATATTATGAAAAATAATATTATAATATAAATCAATCCTAGGAATGATAAAGCATCCAACTTATTTAAGCAATTGCCTCTCCTTCTCAGGTGTCATTTGGTCAAATTCCTCCTTGAACTCTGCATAGAACTTCTTGCTACATTCATCCCGCTACTCATTAGGAATTTCTTTTAATCCCCTGGCAATTTATTTTCTTCATCCCGCTACTCATTAGAAATAATCTAAATTCCTGAGATTTAATGAATTTATCGTCAAATATAAAAGACTCTAAAGCTTTTCTTCTCACATCTTCTATCAAATAATTACTTATTTGAATCAAATCATCATTATTCTCATCAGGTGGAATTTAAGGTTGCAACCTTACTTCTTGGGTTACTTCTATTTCCTCTTGAGATTTGCTTGTACCTTCACCTTCCTAAGATAAATCAACACATGAAGATGGTGCTGGAGATATTCTGGTCAAAGGAGAAATATCAATCAGTCCTCTTATTGCAAAATTTTATGGACTTAGAGATGGGGGTGGAGGAATAGATAGGGTGGCAAGGAGAACATGGGCATTCTAAATAATATTTTCCATCCTTACTACCTTGTTATGCTAATCTGGGAAAATTCCTTCATATGAAGGGTCTTCCAATCTTTTCCCGCTTTCAATCTTTTGTACTTTGAAGTAGATTGATCTTCTTGCCTACACTTCTTCATATGAATCACAATTCCTCATTATTTCTTCTTTTAGTCCAAACTCATACTGAACTTTCCCCAATGTCATTGCCCTCTTAGCAAAAGTGTAATACCCCTTTGGGTTAAATTCCCTAGTTGTTTATCCTAGTGGCAAATGAAAAGACACAAGCAACTTAATAGCTTCCTCAAAACCTTTATTTGAATTTATTTCAAAATCACCAATTACTAGACACATGGGCAAAAAGGATCCCTTTTGGCTAGTTCTAAAATGAGTTGAAGATTCATAAATTTGCCACACAATCTCTAAAGCCTCTAATCTATTCAAAACTATGAATGGTAAAAAATGTGGCAAATTTATGAATCTTCAACTCATTTTAGAACTTTTATTTCATGTTCCTTCCTCTTTGGTCTCAAGAAATTCATCACTTGCTTTGTCAACCAAGGAACCTCTATACCACATGCAACACATACCTTTCTAAAAAAATATTGTTCGAACACAAGAGCTTGAGAATGTTGATATCCACTATCCCAAATAGAAGTCCACAACTGAAGTGGTATCCTAACACATTTCTAAACAGTTCTTATATTAAGAAAAGGACTCCATACACCATACTGCTATCCTTGAAATAATATCATGTGCATCAACAATGAATACCATTGAAAGTAATTTTTGAACCACTCTGTTGAATTTTCACCAGCGACTCATGAAGGGCATTTGCAACAAATTGGGGGTAATCATAAAACCTAAAATCAGTCTCACTTTGCAATCACAAGCAAGCAACATTAACTCCTTGGACATCATAGGGTCCCCACTATATCTTAATACCTAAAAAATTGCATAGTAGGTCAATTCAAAATATCTATAGAACAAATCCACCTTGTATGGGGGCTCCTCATTACTAGAAAATTGTTGCAAGTTATATATGTACCTAGGTCTGTGAATAGGCAACCATTTTCTTCTGAAGAGTCCTTTTGTACCATCATACTCAGCCTTTAGGTTTTTCAAATTAATCTTTGTATCACAATCTCTAAAGTCTTTGAGGCCAAATACCTCCAGTATTATATTTTTGTTGATGTCTAACAACCTTCCATTTATGGCCCTGATGTATCAGCCTTCAGCATTGTAACATTTTTCTAAAGCCTTGATTAATTCTATATTGAGAAAAATATTAGGACCGACTAATCTTGCGAGTCTTTATCTCAATGGATTGCACTAGGGAATTTTAGACTCCGACTTCATATAAAAACATTTAAAAATAAGGTGCCCTCTAATTTTAAAATAACTTTCCCTATAATTAGATTGCTTATCAACAAACTCAAAACACAAGCCCCTATCTTAGGTCTATAAGATGACCCCGAGCACTTGAAAAATTAGGTCATCATGAAGGCTTTTATCTTTCTTTTGTCTCTTGGCTTTGGGTTCTATAGACTATGAGGTTTGCGAAGGGGTAGACATTTCCCAAATTGACTTAATATTACCCTAGACCCTGACAATATTTCAACTAGGGCTACACTTGATTCCTTTATCAAGCTCTTTGAAGAAAAACTAAAGAGATGGGTAGCAGAACTTACTGAATTTTGCCTGCATTCTCTAATCTTTATGGCTATTGGACACCTTCACAACCTGGTTTCTGGGTTCCGCACTAGACCCTTTCAATAATTTTTTATTATAATTATTTAAAACTTGAAATAACCACTCTTTTTCATAAATTAAGTTCATGTGAATAATGACGACACAAATAGGCTTTACACAGGTTTAAATATGCATCATTAATCTTAGGAAATCGACGATAGGTGGTGAAATTCAAATAACCATACCCGAGGGATTTTTTAGTCATGTCACTTGTCTTTCCACTTTATTTCATTCTCCCAACACTTGTCAAGATCACAAAAGCTACTTTGGTGAGGCCCGAGCTGACACGTTGGCCCCTACCTGGCCACCAAAATTTCGATCGCTCTTCCTTTTCTCAGGACTCGTTGAAGCAGAGAAAACACATTCACCGAGTGTGGGGTGTCCTTTTGTTGTAGCTATATTATCCTTCTCGGACACTCGTTAAACATAGAACACAATACTCATTGAGTTTCAAGCAACCTTCACTTGGCTATTTCAGCTCGGGACTCGGCCAAGACAAGAAAAGATTCCACTGAGTCCCAAGATAAAAATTCAAGTACATATTGTCTGCCACATCAGACAACAACTCAGTGAAAACACAATCTCTCTGTTGATCGGGGCCCACCTTAGGATAATGCAAACATGTGACCAATTAAAAACCCTTTATGTTACATGTGTGGGGGGCAACAAAATCTAATCGACCTAGGACACGAGAAGACCATAAACAAGGAAATGCGGGCCAAAATAATTCCTCATTGAAACAACGACCGAAGAGGCTATTTTAAAAAATAAGTGGCTTAGAAAAAATTGAAAAAATAACGAGAAAACCTAAACCTAACCAAGCCAAGAATCTGTCGAAAACAATCCTAACATAACATATCAAAGTTAAAATTTGTAGAACACTAATTCACCCCCCCTCTCAATGTTCCTTGATTCCAACAATTGGTATCAGAGCTTGGTTCCCCAGAGGAAGTTTAAAAGTTTGAGGAAGATCCAGGAAGGTGATTCAATGGATTCTGGTGGCCTTCATCAACAACTCCTAGTTGCACTAGAAGATCTTGATTAGTCCAAAGCTAGGGTCCAGGAATTGCAAGGAAGTCTTAAGAATGCTGAGAATTTGATTTAGTCATTGAAAAAGCAACTGAACAAATCCAGGGAAAAGAGAAAGGAACTATGTGATCAACTAAAATAGAAAGAAAGAAAGAAAAAACATGGAAGATGGTCACCTGAGTCAAGCCTTGAAGGAGAAGACAAAAGAATGTGAGAAAATTGCAAAATAAAATGTAGCCCTGAAGCATGAGATGGAATCTATTATGATGGGGTTGACTAAGGAAATTGAAGGAAGAAAGAATAATGAAGAGAATATTAATCAGTCCTTGAAAGATAGATTTGAGTAATGTTGTAGACTTGATTGTGAGATTGGCCAACTGAATCTTGACCTGCAAGAATCCAAACACCATGAGGAAGAAATTGAAAGGATGATTGTCTCTCTTAGGGATGAACTTGTGACTGTAAATGAGTACAAGGATCTTTGTCTTGATATCGATCCACTGGCTTTGCCCCCGCCATTGTCTCTGCAAGAATTGCTAGCACTGGGTCAAATACCAATGGATCCGAGCGTCAGGAACATGCATTATATCACACACACCTAGTCAGTCCTGGAACAAACAATGCACACAAGTTTAATATTATCTTAGATAAACTTGATATGATGCTTGAAATCTAGAAGAGTGTAGATGACAAGCAAGGTCTTGGATTTGAGAAAGGTGAAAGCTCTGGATCTGGTCAAAGCAATCCCAAGTCAACAAATTAGAAGAACAAACCTAGAAGGTCTCCGGTAAGTCAACCTAATGCTCAAAGGTATCCATCCTTCAATGGTAATTGCTTTGTTTTCAACAAATTTGATCATAAAGCTAGTCAATGCAAAAGTAGAATGAATCAAAATGGTCCATGTTTCTCTAGTGAATGTTTCAATTGTAACAACTATGGGCATAAATCAAATGAATCCAAAAGTATGATGAATAACTCCTTCAATAGAAGGAATATTAGATGTTATGAATGTGGTAGGTTTGGACACATTGCTAATCAGTATAGATCAAGAGGAAATCAAGGGAATAATAGGTTTGGACAGAGAAATGTTGTGTGCTACAATTGCAACAAATCCGGTCACATTGCAAGAATCTATAGAAGTAAGAATGTGAATAGGAAGGGTTTGACAGACAAGACCAAGAATGTTCAATCAGATGATAAAGGAAAAGCCAAATTGGATGACAGCAGGAATCAAATGAAGAAGACATGGGTAAAGAAGAGTGAGACTAATGCAGGGAATGGGTCCACACCTGAATTTGGTGTTGGAAATTCCTCTGGGAATTGAGCTAAGGCCTTTGGCCTAGGGGGAGTTTTCATGAAAATCCTATGTCCCCTTACTACCAATTGATACCTGAATCTGGTAGGTTGGCAGAAGCTGTATTAGGGTATTATAAATAATTTGAATTGATTTTCAAAATTATTTGAGCAATATTGAAGGTCGTAGATGAATTTTTATGAAGCAGTCTGAGAAAGAAGAGTATCCTGAGGTTTAGGGAAAACATATTTATTACACCAAAAAGTTAGATATGTGAACGATAAAAGGTAACTTAACTCTCTTATTTCTCACTTTGCATTCGAGAGAAAAGAAGTTGAGATCACTCTGCAAGAAGATTTTTGAGAGATCGAAGTATGAAGAATATTTCCATGCAAAACCCTAATCCAGCGAAAAAGGTATTTTTTTGCAAAAAATTTCAAATTGAAAATTTTGAAATGGCTAATGCATTGGTTGTTGATATCATTGAGAGATCTCATCCCCAGTTCAAGAAACATCCTAAATCAGTAGAAGTAGATTTGCCAGGTGCTTTTTCCTCAGTTCCATATGGTGTTCTTCTTGTCAAAAACATTAGGTTCTACATTCATACTAATCTTAATGATCTAGGGAGCTCACATTTGTTAAATCTCTACTCCAACCAGCTGTTAGGTGATGATTTTAGGCTCAAACTAGAATTCAAAGTGTTGGAGGAGAAGAAATTTGCTCAGTTTGTCAAATTCCTGATGTTCAATGAAAACAAATGGGTCTGGTATATGCTAAGCAGTATTCATGATGAGTTCATGTGGTTGAGAAAGTTTTTTATGATCACAAAGGATGTAATTAGAATTGTAATTGGTTTGTGCTCATCCAGTGAGTTGCCCACGTTGAAATATGTCAAGAACCAAGTTGTCACTGATACAACTAGATCAAGATTTGATAAAAGGGCAATGACAATCAATGACATACTTGAGTATGATGTGATATGCTTTAATGGTAATTGGATACAAGATCTATAACTCTAGCCAGGAGAATTCTGTATCCGAAATTGCAATTTATGCAGCCTATGAAATGATCAAGAAAAATAAGGAATATGACCTATGTGAATTACTACAGAGTAAGCTAATTAAGAATTTGGCCAAGATAAAGCAAGATAAGAAGAACACATTTAGGTATGGTACCTTGATCCTATGTCTATTCTTTTATTTCATGAATAAGGTTCCAAGAGTCAGTCGTGTTCAATGGGAAAGTGATAGGTCGGTAGCAGTCCAAATTAGAGAATTGTTATACAGTGTTGGTGATAGCAAGACCCAAAATGCTACTGTTTGGGGTATGATGTATAAAGATACAATATGTTTCATGGTTGACATTGATCAATTCTTGATGGAAGCAGTAGAGACAAGGACAGTCTTGTTGGGATCCAAGAACACTGAGAGGGGGGGTGAATCGGTGTTCCGCCAGAATGAACAGTTTTTAACTTTCTATACCTTGCATATATATACCAATAAAGAAATAAACATATAAAAATAAGTAAATAAACCATCCACATAAATGAACACCATAACACATAATTTATACGTGGAAAATCTCAATGAGAAAAACCCACGATGGGATTTGTGACCCATAATATCAGTTCACTGGCCATATGAAAAGATATTACATATAATAGGGGTCTACACTTGCAGGAAGGTACACTGTCTAAAGAATACTACTCATCACTAAAGAGCCTCACTGACTACAAGCTTTTTGCCAAAGTAAATTACTGAAAAATGAACTCAAGAATGCATCTACTATGCCAAATAGAGTTCTGGTTCTAGTTCTGCTTTGTACCAGTTCATAAACTTTGAACTGTTACTGGTGTCTCTTCTCCTCCAAGAATTATTTCCAAGCTATCTACATATCTTTTCATGATATATCATTTGCATACAAAATGATCCACATACATATAATTCGCATCATACAGTTCTGCTACATTCTCCTATATCCACATATATCATATGTCTCATTTCTTTTTTGTTTTTTTTCATTCCAAAAATAACCTAGCAGACTGACCTATATACCTATTACAAATGATATGCCTTACATTGGCTTACGATACATTTACAAAAATGTCAGCCTTACAATATTAATTATAAAATGATTTAAGTAAATCCTCCTTGACGTCAGTTTCCAAAGAAGTATTGATGTCAATGTCAGTGCCGGTGTAGCCCTGAATGCTCCAAAGTTGGTATCTATAGGTATATGCTTCCTAGTGCCAGTTTATGAATTCCATAATATCTTGTTGCCATCAATAACAAAAAAATGAATCCAATGAGTGTCAATTGCCAACAATCTCCCCCTTTGGCATTGATTTGCAACACTCATGTGAAAAATGGATTCCCTGTCGATATGCTCCCCCTGAGCTATATAATCCATCTAAAATGTGTTCCCTGATATTTTTCACATATGAACATACTCCCCCTTTGACATTAATGCCAAAGATTGGTGAAAGAATTGAAAGAATAAAAGAATACTATTAGTTTCATTGGAGCTTAGTCATCTTCAGGATTTTCGGGTATGCCTTTTGCAATAACTGAAGATATGTATCCCAACCGGACTTAAAGGTATCAGAAATAGATGCAAGTCCACTTAGTAAGTGGGCAAGTGTTTCTTTCTCTTGAATATCTACCAGTGTGGGTTTAGCTATCATATCCATGCACTCTTTCTTGTGAACACCCAATGAATCTAGTCTAGGACTTACCAATCCTATTAGATTTCTTGCTCTCCTCATGATTTTATCTCTCTCCTTCTCAAAAGAAAAAAATTGGTTCTCCAAGGACAAAATTTGTCCATCAACAGATGTGGTTAGTGTAGTCAATTCATCAAAAGAGTTAGCAATTTTAGCCATCTTATCATATAACTCCTTCAATCTGCTATCTACATTAGCTGTAAGACTTTCTATGTTACAATACACTATGTAGATATTTGTACATTATTTTAAACAAACCTCAATAGGGATGAGTTTGTCCTTAATTTTCTTCTGCCTTGTTTCTATAAGCTGATCAAAAGTTGTTCTTTGCTGCTATGAAATTGTCCAAATCTTGTTGGTCTTCTATCTGCCTCAAAGATTGAAAATTGTTGGATATGTGTTCTATTAGAGTCTTGAGCTTACCGAAAGGGCTTGCTCCATCTTCAATCTGACAGTCAGGTAATAATCTATGCAATACAGAGATCGATTGATCAATTAATCCTTTATCTATAGTACCTTCCTTTAGTAATTTTTGAGTAGCCATCATCATTAATTCAGTTGGACTCAACTCGAAGACTAATTTCTTCTCAACCTGAGAAGTGTCATTTGCCAAAACCTTTGCCGGGGAATCAGTTTACCTGTCGGTATGGACTCACTGGCTTTTACCTTGTCCATCTCAACCTCTATTTCATCGGTGGCTTCACCACTTGGTGCAATGTCGGTTACTGCCAGTGGAGTATTATCCACAAAATTTCCAGTGTCCTATACATTGCCTTGCTAAAAAATGGTCTGTGTCGGTACAGACTGTACACTCTCCTTAGCTACTGGTTGTGTTTGAGTATCTATAGTTACTGTCATTGTGTCAAAACTAGAGTCGAACTGCCCAAAATACCTTTCCCTTTTGATTTGTCAGGAATAGTGGAAGATGTTTCCCTTGCAAATTCTTCTTGAGATGTGAGAAAGTCTCAGTTTTTCTAAAAGAATTTAGTCCATCCCTTACTTGTCTCATTTACCACCTCATTTACTCTTCCCATCATAAGGCTTATCTATCAGGATTTACTACTGAAGATTGTCCTATTTGCAGTGTCAATGCATCTTTTCATTTCCTCATTATTTACAATACCACATAATTCCAAAGTGCAACTTCTTTGATTTCCCTATCTCTCTTGACAGCGCCCAGTCTCCTAGCCTCATGTTTATTATACAAGGATAAAGGTATCTCCTTCAAAAATTCAATTAAGGCTTTCTTATAGATGTCTATATACAACAAAATAGCCTCTTCTAATTCACTTTGCTCATTCTCTTCTAAATCTTCATAATATTTAGATATATTTTTCAATAATCCATCTTTTGTAATTTCATCAATAAGCTCAGCACAGGGCATTGTGGTCTTATCGGTTCCAATATCATCACCCTTATGCTTTTTGCTTGTGGTTGTCGGTGTGACTAGTTTCCTCTTTTGCATTGGCTTCCTTGTCAGTGGTGGAGGTGCAGTAGGCTTAGTTACCTTTCTAACAAGTCTCCTCCTAGGCTTTGCCTTCTTCTGCTCTACTGGTGGTTTTACCACATTCTTCCTTTGTACCCTTCTGAAAGCCAGAGGTTCATTATCCTCAGGATCAGAGTCTGAAGTGATAGGGGAAATCTGAACTTGTGGCTCCTTCACTTCTGCAGTACCAACCTCTGTCGGTTTAGCAGCTTGTTTTGATTTAGAGCCCAACTGAGTGTCTATCTTATAAAGCACATCTTGTACATATGCAAACATCTTTTCTATTTTCTTTTCTCTTCTCTTCCTGTTAAAATTGGTTTTCACTTCAAGAGCCTTCTCTCTTGCTGTGCCAAATGTTTTTTCTTATCATCTAATGGGGCATCTAACAACATCTATGCATAGAGTTCAAAAATGCTATCATCCACCTCATATCCAAGCTCAGTAACCCAGATTTTCCTAGGTTCAACTGCTTCCATAAGAGTTTCTTTAGTTTTTACCATGAAACAAATATCAATGGAATACTTCTCCACAATGTTCTTTTAAATTCTCTCCCTTTTCCTCATGTTTTCTTGAAAAGTCTTAAAATACCCCCAAATTTTCTCATCTCTGCCAGTACCAAGACCGGTGATAGCTTCCATGATTTGCATACCTACTAGTATGTCATGAGCCCAATGCTTCTTCCCTATACCGGGTAGCTCATTTAGGAAGTAAAGCATTAAACAAACAATCAAGTTTCCATATCTAAAGGTGCCTTTCTTGATTCCTTTGATCTTTCCAAGGTTTAACATCAACTCACTCCTCATCCACTCACATAAATCATATTTCACATTATTCCTCAACATCTGATATGCGACATGAATGCATGAACTAGCAACAAAATTCAATCAGTTGGACTGAGTTACCTTGTAACCTATGATCATGCTTGCAAACTTTATATCCATGTCGGTGATTGTGCTTATCCTCGTTGATCTGCTATCAGGAGTAGCACCAGTGAGTTTCTCTACCTCTGTATTGGAAATTTTCTTACCAGGTTCTTGTCCAACCCCAGGTAAGCTAGTGACAGCTTGAATTGCCTCCTTCGTGATCATGTAAGGCCTATCTAGCTAGATAAATTCATTGTGAACCCTTCTCAAAACATATTTGATCACCTCATCCTTGAATTTCGGTATGTACAAAATACCGGCTAACCCTAGATCCTCAATTGCTTTGAATTCTGGTTTGATGGTTCCAGAGTCTCCTAGTATCATAGATTGATACATGCTTTTGATGTCTCCAGTGTCCAAATCCTCAAGGGTGCAGTGAATGTATGCCCTCACATCTTCAACATACATTATGCCATTAGGAACCCTAGAGAATGCTCCCGCAGAGTCTTCCTTTTTAGAAATTTCGAGAAACTCCTTAAATATTGGCCTTAACCTATTATTGACTTCGACAATGGTGGGATTTGCAATAAAAGTTGGAGCTGAAGATCTAGATGCCATGTCGAAAAAATACCTGAAAGTAAGTGTCGGTGGAAGGTTGATAATTGCTTGAAAGCTTTACACAATGCTTCTGCTCGCTCTTAACTCGCCTTTACTTCACTCTCAATGCTTGAATGTTCATTGAGTGAAGATGAATTCACTTACCCTCTTTTATCAATGAATAAAACCCTAATTTTTTGTAATAAATGCTTCACCAACAACCCTACGGATGTCGGTTTCACAATTATGTGCTGGGTAAACCTTCATCGATGATGAATACAATTCTCCAGATCTGTTTCTAGATCTCCTTAGATCTCTTATGGGGTGAAATGCAAAATTTAGCAATGCCCTTTCCAACCCCTAAGGCTTATGCCTCAGTTACCGGTGGAATTTCTTGCCAGTGGAGGAATACGCTATTCTACCGGTGGAGTTTATGGTATAGATCCATCTCCACTTGATTCTTCAGATTTTCTAACCCATCTCTTGGTGTGATCTTGTTGTATTTCATCTACCTTCTGCTTTCCTTTCTCATTATCTTTATCATTATTAACCGGTTGAGTCTTTTTTCTACAATACTTAGCAATATGACCTATTTTGTTGCATGCATAACATGTAACATTGTTCTTCTGAATTGCTTTGACATATCTGGTATCATTTCTTGACCTATAATGATTAGAAATAATGTCCAAACTTTCCACATGCATGATATTTAACATTAATTCTACAGTCTTCTCATCTATGACCATATTTCTTGCAGTTTGTGCATTGACTGAGAACAGAATTGTAGTTTTGATTTGCCTTATTTCTACATTGTTTAGCCATATGCCCAAATTTATTGCAAACAAAACATCTACCATTGAATTTATAGGCATTAGACTGCCTTACTAGTTTCCTCTATTCTGATGAGTTCTGCATACCGGTTGTCTAATCTTTATTTGCAATACCAGAGATTTCACCTTGTACAAATCTAAGTCCTCTAGAATCATCAATTTGTCTTTGTCTTTTCAATAAGTCATCCAACTATGCAACACTAATCCTAAACTTTTCTTTATACTCACTTGCAGTAGTCAGATCATCTCTCAGAGTGGTTACTTTTCTTTCAAGTTCTTGTTCATTGTTCTAGGAGTGTGCCAAATCAGTTCTCAACAAATTATTATCATGAGTCAATCTACCACATTCATCAAATTTTTTCTTTATAGATATAACAAGATTATCTTCCTTCTTCTTTCTATCCTCAACATCTTTTGATAACCTCATAAACAAATCTTGCGTTTCATTCTTCATGAGCATGTTTGCTTGACTTAGTTTCGGACATTGTTCCTTAAGAGCATTTTTCTCCTCATCATCCAGTTGTTGCAAAAAAAAATTTCTCTTGGCTTGAGCAGATGATAACCTTTCTTGTAGGATAAGAATGAATTCATTTGCAGAATTCAATTCTTCTTGCAATTTCAAGTTCTTCATTCATTCAACATCATAATCCTTAAGAGCCATCTCAAGTTGCTTCTCCATAGCCATGTTCAAAGATTCCAGTTTCAGGATTTTCCTCAAGCTGCTAAACTTCTCCCGAGGTACCAGACTTTGATACCAATTGTTGGGATTGAAGAACACTGAGAGGGGGGGTGAATCGGTGTTCTCCTGGAATGAACAGTTTTTAACTTTTTAGACCTTGCATATATATAACGGTAAATAAATAAACATATAACAAGAAGTAAATAAACCATCCACATAAATGAACACCATAACACACATAATTTATACGTGGAAAATCTCAATGAGGAAAAACCACGGTGGGATTTGTGACCCACAATATTAGTTCACTGGCCATATGAAAAGATATTACATATAATAGGGGCCTACACTTGCAGGAAGGCACACTACCTAGAGCATACTGCTCATCACTAAAGAGCCTCACCGACTACAAGCTTTCTACCAAAGTAAATTAATGAAAATGAACTCAAGAATGCATTTGCTATGCCAAATAGATTTCCCATTCTGGTTTTGGTCTGTACTGGTTCATAGACTTTGAACTACTACTGGTGTCTCTTCTCCTCCAAGAATGCTTTCCAAGCTATCTACATATCATTGCATGATATATCATTCACATACAAAATGATCTCCATACATATATTTCACATCATACAATTCTGTTATATTCTCCTATATCTACATATATCATATGTCTCATTTCCTTTTTGTTTTTTTTCATTCCAAAAATAACCTAGCAGACTGACCTATATACCTATTATAAATGATATGCCTTATGTCGGCCTACAATACATTTACAAAAATATCAGCCTTGACAATATTAATTACAAAATGATTTAAGTAAATCCTCCTTGACATCAGCTTCCAAAGAAGTATTGATGTCGGTGCTGGTGCCAGTGTCGGTGTAGCCCTGAATGCTCCAAAGCCAGTATCTACTGGTACATGCTTCCTAGTACCGGTTTATGACTTCCATCATATCTTGTTGCCATCAATGACAACAAAATAAATCCAATGAGTGTCAATTACCAACAAGTCTAGATCATGCCCATGGGGTATGAAGTGGATGCTCAAATTTTGGATATGTATTCTCAACATTTTTTGAATAAGCCATTAGACACCTAGAGGAGAGATTCAACACATTTTCAGAGAAGGACTGGCAATTGCATAGGCAATTCAAGAATCTTGATATCATCTGGAAGGTTAGAAAGGAAGTTGAGGAGTATGCATAGAGCATTTGCATTACAAAAGAAGCAGTTTGAGAAGCAAGGAAAATAACTCAACAAGCTGCAGAGGAGAGGCCAGTCAAGGTTGAACCAATTGGTGTGAAAGCCTCTACCCCCAAGCCTAGATAGACTAGAAACTGTGCACCCTCCTTTGGTTCTTATAAGCCAGCCAAATCAAAGAAATCTCAAAATAAACCATCTGGAAAAGGTGAAAAGAGAAAGAAAGACAAAAGCTCAAAAGTGTATGTGACTGTAGAAGATGATGAAGAGATAGAGTCTGATGAAGCAATGAAGAAAATAAAAACCAAGGGCAAGAAGGCATCAAAAGTCTCTAAGGACAAGCCTTTCGATGAAGAGAAAGCCAATAAGAAAATGAAATTAGATGCAGACAAGCCTTGCATGTCAATCCATGATGTCGAGGAAGCTCTCACGCTGCAAGGTAATCTGAAATCACTCTTAGAGTATTATGAAAAATTTGATAATGTTGGTAAGAGGACACTTGAAGAGGCCATATTTAATTACACATTAATTACTTGAACGTTTTCAATAGGGCACTTCTTGAAATGATGTCTGAAACCCCTAAAAGTTTGTATAACCTTTTAGAGATGAGAAGAGGTCACTGTGCTATGGTAGAAGATGAAAGGCTTAAAGAATATGTATTGGTAAACCTATACCAGGTGATAGTTGTAGAGGAAGTTAATAGAATACTCAAAGAAGCTAAAAGGGAGTTTAGGAGCAAAACAAGAATAAATAAGCTTATGATTGGACAAATTGATGAAGTGATCAAAGGGACATAGAATATCTTGAAGCAAATTTTAGAAAAGAACAAATATGGTGTTGTCTCATCTTTTCCCAAAGTGTAAAAAGTGCAATCTAAAGTTGATCAAGTTGAGGTAAATGTTTCCTTTGATCCGGTAGAGGAAGGTGTGAATAAAGAAAAGGGAGAAGAGTTGGATAAAGGTGAAGAGGAGACATAGAAAGTAGAGTTAGTTGAGGATACTTAGAATCCTCCAAATCAGTGAAATAATATGGACACAATGCCATTTGTGGAGACTCAAGCTTTGGCTGGTAATGAAGGTCCAAAAGAGGTCAAAGCAGAAATTGACTTAGAAGTTAAAAAGGTTGAGGTAATTGGTGTTGTCACTGAAGCAAGAGACGATGTTGAAGATGTCAAGGACTTCATTGAGAAGGATAAGCTCATTTTTGATGATCTAACACTATCTCAAGGGCCTATCAATTTGGCCACCCTCTCTCCCATTTAAAAATTGAATCTAGCATCATTTGTATAGGAAAAAGAAAGAGAGGAGATTCTACAAACTCACATGGAGGACAGTAAGCTACTAAGTCTTGCATCCAGTATCCTAGAGAAGATAATTCCCTCATATATAAAAGACTCATGTAATTATCCCACTAGTCAGTTGAAGAGCCTAATCAGTTCTATAAGTACTCACTTTGAGTTCTTAGAAAAATTAGTTGAAGTTAGAATCCATAATGTGTTTGATGCCAAAAAGATTCAGTGAATTGAAGAAGATGATTGCTCATGACATGAATTTATTAGTCACTTGTGTAAAACGTATTCAAAATGCCTTATCTAAAGGAGGCAATATCTACAAATCTTGTCTACCATTTTCTAAGTTTGTTGTAGATATTGAGAAGCAAATTAAGGAGAATGAAATAAAAGTTAGCAAGAATTTCTCAGTCTTTTGATCCTTTGACCGTCATTGTAGCTAGTCAAGAAAGTTAAGTTATATCATTACTTGACAAAATTAAGAGCTTAATCCATGATAAGGAAAAGATGGTTGGTAGATTTGGAGAGCTTCGGAGTCTGATTACTCCTAAGTTGGATATAATGCTCAATGCCTTAAAGGAAGCCCAAAATGCCATAGCCACAAATGATCCCTTAGATCTCCAGTCAGCAGAGATATAGGAATTCCTCTTCAGTGGTCTTATCTTAGTTTTGGAGTGTCTCAAGAAAGGTTGGGATAATCATTTGAGCTCATTGAAAAACACTTTTGCAGATATATTGAAGTTTATGGAAGTTAGTAAGGTCTATGCGTACATATCCTATTGTATATAGAGTTTTTATATGAATTTTAGCATGCAAATCTCTACCTTTGCCATTGATGTCAAGGCGGGAAGTATAGGGCTGTGAAAAATATAATATTCATCTCAAGGGGATTTTTGAATTTTTGAGTTTTTGAGTTTGGCGGTGTATACATATGTTGGTATTGATTCCAACACAGTCATTTTTCACCAAGTGTTTCCATCAATGCCAAAGGGGGGCGTTGTTGGCAAGAGACATTGTACAGGTTATGAGGTGTTGTCATTGATGGAAACCCAAGTCATTTCTCCCATCTGCATTGCATGATTTGGTCATATCGGAAGTCAGATTGGTGATTTGCTTAAGTCTAGAAATCCTTAAACAGAGCATTTGACAGTCTTCAGTATTTTGGTCCGAATTTCTTTTCAAGCTAATATTTTGTGTTGCGGATCTAAAGGAAGGTAGATAGATGTCTGGACTACCCTTATTCCAGAGTTTTGGTCTTTGGTGGTGATTGGTGTGCATGGTACAAGTTTTTGGTCTACCAGTGAATATCTAGCCGACTTGTGTAGTTGATCGGTGTGCGGACTTGACAGAGCGGTTTTAATGATTGGTTTTGTGATACAGGGAGTTTGGACGACATTTGGGAAGCATGCGGACAATTTTTTTTGGTCTGCATATGCATTAGAGTTTGAATTTAGCTGATAATTCATACACGTTTCAATAATATTCTAAGTGTTCTTGATTCAACTAGTGATGGATATGATTTCTTGTTGCGAATATATAACAACGATTGCTTTAGTCATTTTGATGATGCGAAGGTTGGATGTAATCAATTGTGTGTAGATAGAAATTTGTGCTTTGGATCTTAGCAAAATAGTGAAACAGAGTAGCATAAGACAAAGTATGAAGAGTGTACTTAATGTGCTTAAGCGGAACTGATTCACCCCCCCTTCAGTTTGTTGCCTTGTTGCCAACAATCCCTCCTAATGAGAACTAAGATACATTAAGTTGCATCAGTCCGATGGACTTCACATAGATATATTGTAATCTAGATTGATGAGCGAGGTTGCTACTCAGGGGGAGTAATCAGTGTGGTAGTTGTGATGTTCATTTGTGGAGAGAGAGTTTGGCTAAAGAGGGAGACAATCATGATTTGCATATGTGTCATTTTCATTGATTGCTAAGGGGGAGAGAATCATGTGAAAAACTGTATAGTGATCTCAGGGGGAGAGATTATCTGGTAAAGGGGGAGAGAACATTTGTATTATGAGGGAGATTGTTTTGTGTTTCAGTGTTACAGTCAGATTGAATGAGTTGGTTTGGTCAGTGTGTTGTAGATGAGTTGTTGTAGATTAAAGGGTTTTAGATATGTATCTCTAGTTGATCCAGCTATACTTTCAGTGGTCTACATGGAGATTTTATTGAGTTATGAGATCTGGTATTGCGGTTGGTTTCTTTGTTGTTCAGTGTTGATCAGTGTTCTGTATTTTACTCCACATTGCTTTGCATTGCAATATCTTGGTTTGTAGATTTGGCAGAGTGTTTGGGATATTTTGGTGTGTCCTCAATTTAGATGGTTCATGAATTGGAGGCCTACGAGTGAATCTTTCAGTTTGTTAGTCAGTTCAGTTAATGTTCTTGAGGTTCGGTATAATGATGATGAAGATTCTAGTAAGTGGTGATGTTGTGGTTGTTGCTGGTGTAATTCATAATTCTTGTGGATGTTTCTAGATTGTATCCTATCTATGTTGATGGCCCACATTGATCATTGTGCTCGTTATTGATTATTTCCTTAGTATGTTTTTGCTATGCAATGTTCTTGGCTGACTAGATGATTATAACGTGTTGCGGATGTTTGAGGCATAATTCTTTGAGGTGTTTCTTGTTCGAGGTGTTGATTTAGGTCCATACTATGTCTTAGCTGACATTGTTCTGGTCTGCATTTAATGTTGTAACGTGTGTGGTTATATTCTTTTTAATTTGTGATGAGTGTTGAGCTGACCTTGAAAGATAGGTTGATGATTTGTATAAATATATGTAATAATCATATGAGAGATGTATCTGCGAGTGTATCTAAATATGTGTGATTGGATAAGTGTGCGAACAAATGTTTTGATCTTTTGGAAGTGTGAAGAAGTGTGGTAGAGCAAATCAGATTATGTGCTTAACTGAAACTGTAACGAGGCATGAGGAGATGCTATTTTATCAGTTCATGATCTTCCAGATGTAATCCGAATATTCTTGTAAGACAGTGAGTCTTTCCAAGGGTTGTAGCCCTCTTTGTTATGTGTTTTGAGAAATGAGCTCTAAGAAGTGTGCCTGAATGCATGTGCATTCCCCATTTTATGTGCTTAACTGAAACTGTAACGAGGCATGAGGAGATGCTATTTTATCAGTTCATGATCTTCCAGATGTAATCTGAATATTCTTGTAAGACAGTGAGTCTTTCCAAGGGTTGTAGCCCTCTTTGTTATGTGTTTTGAGCAATGAGCTCTAAGAAGTGTGCCTGAATGCATGTGCATTCCCCATTGTAATATTTCATATACTTCTAATAGGGTATCATCATATTGTGGGTAGGTTCCCACAATGGTTTTTCCCTTAATCGAGTTTTCCACATCAAAATTTTTGGTGTTATGTGAGTTATTGATGTGGTGTTCATTTGTGATTTCATTGTTAATTATCAGATCTAAAATTGAGTTTGAGTTGAATAAAGTTTGTGAGCAAACTGATTCACCCCCCCCCTCTCAGTTTGCGGCCTTGTTGCCAACAAACCTTGCCTAGTGTGCCTATATGTACATCTTCTATCATGACTACCTCTACACAAGATAATTAGTAATATGGGTAGAGACAATTGAAGCAATAATAAAATGTGTGTGTGTGTGTGTGTGTGTGTGTGTGTGTGTGTGTGTGTGTGTGTGTGTTTCTTAGTATTTTCATTCAATACATTTACATATATATAGGATTTCTATTTCCTACATTATAGGAAACCTCATTAACAACTTCCCTATTTATATTGAGTTGTTTCAACAACTCAATACATATGTACCACTAATACAATAACCTATTTAACAAACCATATGACATAATAATATTAAGTTGTTTCTCAACAACTTAATATTATGACACTTATTAAATAAACTCTAATTTCTAACACCTATGTGAACACTAATTTCCAACACCTTCCCTTAGTATGAACATGGGGTGAAATTACATCACAATAATTGATGGCCACACATAGTATCTCACCAAAAATATAAGGTAAGAGTAGGGACATACACATCTACTCATGGCAAGCAACAATGGAACTAGCCTCACTATTCTTAGTGTACTTCCATCCAAGGATAGGGACAAACACATCTACCCATGGAACCAAAAATAGGGACTAACACATCTACCCAAGGTCTTACATCAAGTTAGGATAGGGACAAACACATATATCCAACATCAAGGTTATGAATAAGGACACACACATTTTCTCACAACAATTGTGATTGGGGACACACACATCCAATCATAATCACCAACTCTTGTGATTGAGGACAAACACATCCTATCATATTGTGAATGGGGAAAAACACATCCATTCACAAATAACCAACAATAGTGATTGTGGATAAATACATCCAATCAAAAATACATCATCTTGTGAATGGGGACAAACACATCCATTCACAAACAACCAAAAATAGTGATTGGGGACATACACATCCAACCACAACATGAAAAGCTTGAGAACCAAGTCCTCAATGTCATGTATGCAATCACCATTATAGATCATTTCCAGTTTGATCACAAATTATATGAGATGGTTGTCACTGCCGCCTAGAAACCGATCTTTTCTTTAGTCATTTTGGTACAAGTTGATTTGTCACTAATGCAATTCATGACCCCATTGCTAGTGACTGACGAGAGGTCACTAAATTTTCTCCAACCTTCGATGCATCTATCCTCCAATTCGTATGTTACTTAGAAAATTTGTCTTTTGAGGTTCATTTCATCGATTGTGAAGAAAGAACATATCTCCCACCTTGATGTCAACTTCTCACGAAGAGTGTCGGGTAACATCCATCATACATTCCATATACAATTGAGACAAATATTAATTAATTAATTAATATTTTCAAAATAAAACAAAAATTACTTGCAATGTGATGGTAACCTGCGAGGTGAAATCCAATCACCTCTCGAAGCATACATGTAATTTGCAGGCAAATGAAGTACAAAATCTGCCAGAGACTGCACCTCTCTTCTGTCAAGGAAAATATAGGCTTCATACTTTTCATTACAATTTTCTTAGTTTGAACTCCATATTTACACAATAAACCGAATGGCAACAAAAGATGATACCATTAGAGGAGAAACTGAGGCACGTCCAGGGGAGAAAGAAGCTATGATTATTGATAAATAATTCTTGTTTACAACTTTAAAACTCTATGAGCAACGAACTACCAACAGAAGCAAACTCGGCCTAAAAATTTAAAATCATTACTCAGCCAAAAAAATATATTGATTTGCAAAAGAAATCGATGCGCCACAAGAATGGAAAACATAATCTTTGAGAAGGAATAGGGACTTAGGTAGTAAAGAAACGGCCACCCAACCTATCACAAGCTCAACCAACTGACAGAAATGTGTGCAATTAATAGAAAAAAACCAATACAAATGATTTGTGCAAACTCTCACCGCTAAACCATCCTTAAGATTTTATTAAAATTTGACCATAGTCAATCTAAAGCAAAAAAACTTAGAATTTAACCATAGCTGATTAAAAGAAAAATCTCATCCACTAGATGTGCCTATGCTTTGATACCAAATTAGTAATATGGGCAGAGACAAGTGAAGCAATAATAACTAAAAACAAATATACGTGCTATTACTTATTGTTTTCATTCAATACATTTACATATATATAGGATTTCTATTTTCTACATTATAGGAAACCTCATTAACAATTTATTTATATATATTGAGTTGTTACAACTCAATGCACACATACCACTAATACAATAATCTATTTAACAACTCACATGACATAATAATATTAAGTGTTTCTCAACAACTTAATATTATGACTCTTATTAAATAAGCTCTAATTTCTAACACCTATGTGAACACTAATTCCCGACAAAAAATATTAATCCTACACATGTTAGTCATGGGGGCAATCCTATTAACTCATATTCTTACATGCCTCCTTTCATGAGTCTTCCATTTGTTTGCCAACCATCTCCTATACCAACATATCATAATGTTCCCCCTCCTTATTCTCAACCTCCAACTACCTACAATAATATTACACCTCCATCACAATCCAACATGTCCAATTCCAATCCATCCATTGAAGCCCCTATCAATAATAGCTCAAATTGTTTCATCATTGGAACAACAATTAGCTTCGTTAACCCAATCCAAGTTCAATTTTCCCACTTATGATGTAGCAAGCCCACTATTTGATGAGATTGTTCATGCAATTGCTCCTAAAAAAGTGGAGATTTCTCGATTAGAGTTATACAATGGAAAAGTTGACCCCTTGACTCATGCGAAGACATTGCAAACCTTGTGTAGTGATTTCTCTCATGATCAAAGACTCATGGCAAAACAATTTACCCGAACCTTTAGAGATAAATATTTACAATGGTTTTTTATTTGCCTCCTTATTCCATCACATATTTTCAAAATTTGGCTAATGTTGTCATCCAAAAATCTCAAAATAACATTGTTCTTAAGATTACCTTGATTGATTTGATTCATTATAAGCAAGGAGTTAAAGAAAAAGTGTCTGATTTAATTGGTTGATATAAACATTTGCATTCAAAAATTTCTTATCCAGTGCCTGATCATGATGTTCAAAGAATTTCCGTTACTAATTTCTAAAAGGATATTAGAGATAAGCTTTTTTTTTCTAAATTTGATTCTTTTACGCAATTGTGTGTAGTTCTTCATAACTATTAGTTTCAAGTGAGCCAATTTGAATCATCTCATTGAATAGATCTAGTTGATAAGAATGAAAGCACTCAACAATTATTTCCAAAATTCAACAAATACAACAAAAGTTTCATCAAATTAATTTATAACTCTTGCAACATCAACACTCAAGTGGCAGCCACAACATCAGGTGTGGCCCCTTTATCCAAATACTTTAGAAAAGAATTAACTCCTCTTTATAAGTCTTTGCATAGCATAATGTTGAGGTTTATTCATGGTAATGTGTCAAGTAACTTCCTCCCATCAATCCTATAGAGACCACTAAACCTTTGCCACCTTCCTTTGACCACAAAACCTTTTGCAAATACCATTGCTAAGTAGGACATGAAACTGAGAAGTGCTATAAGTTGAGGTATAAGATTTAAGACGTTATTGATACAATATTTGTTGGCAATATAAAAAAATTGATTATGTATTGCATTGATGTTTTATCATTGATGTCAACACTAGTTGTTATGGTTGTTTATCGACTTCCGGTAGAAGAATTGGATTAGGAAGAGTATCAGTTGATTGTCACTGGTATAATCTGAATGATGGAATAAGTTTGTATGAATGGTTCATATGCTTCTAAAGTATGTTTCAGTTAGTTGGTATTGACTTGATGATCAGATGCTATCTTATGTTCTAGTAAGCCTGCTTTGTAGGTCCCGTATGGGTTTCACTGGCAGAGCTTTATTGAAGATCTTTGATGTAATGCATAAGTGGTGTTGGTGAACTTCTAGAAGGGATTCAGGATGCTGATGGTGATTGTGTGTGTGCCTCAACTGATCGGTGTCATAACTTTGGCATGTGTGGATCTAATTTAGGTCTGGTGCTATCTAGGTTATGGACCGGTTTCATGAAATGTGTTGGTGGATCCTTCCGATGCGCTTCTAGGATGTTTTATTGATTGGATGATGTTTGTTTGGCCTTAGGCCAACATGTTTTATGATTTTATTTCAGGATTATGTTATGGATCTATTGAATTATCATTTGGGTGGCTAACCTAATTGTTTAGGTCCAGAGCTTGTATAAAAGTTATGTAAGATCTCATTGTAGATCGTATGTATGGGTAAGGAGAGGATAATGTAATAATAATTTGTGCAGAGGATTTGGTTGATCATAGGTGATCGAGTTGGGTTTATGTAGAGGTTTTAGACCTCTGCTATTGAGCTTAACCAAAACTATAATCTTGCATGTTTGATGCTATCATAGGCAGTTCTTCTTTCCGAATTGTTGTCCAAATATTTTGAGGTGGTTGACCTCTCTATAGTCAGTGAGACTCCATTGTGATGAGAAGTGCGCTCTAGGCAGTGTGCCTTCCTGCATGTGTAGGCCTCTATTGTAATCATATACTTTCTACAGAAGTATCATCTGACTATGGGTAGGGTTTCCCATCATGTTTTTTCCCTTTACCGTGTTTTCCACATATAATCATGGTGTTATGTGTTAGGGTTGCATGGTATTGATTCTCTGGTTTTCAATTATTCTTTAATGCTTTATCAGTTATTTCGGTAAAAGGTTTTAAGTTCTTTAATTCACATAATCTATTGACAACTGATTCGCCCCCCCTCTCAGTTGTCCACCAGTTATCCTAACAATTGGTATCAGAGCTTGGTCCTCTTTTGTAGAAGCCTAACTTCTTGAGGAAGATCCTATGGAAACTAATAGTTCAGCTATTGTTTACCGGAAGGACAACCCTAGGCTTGATGGAACAAACTATGGAGTATGGAAAATTTGGATGGATACTCATTTAAAATGCATTGGAAAGGATATTTGAGGAAATAACTCAGAAAGGTTACACTCTTCATGATCCGACATTTGTCAATCCTGCACCGACAGACTTGGAAAAGAGCATTGAAAATGACTACAGAGCTAGAGAAGCCCTCTTAAGCTCCTTATCAGATCAACAGATCATGGGATTATCAGATAAATCGTCAGCAAAAGCTATATGGGACAAGTTGGAGACTCTGAATGAAGGTGATCCCACTGTTAAAATTGCAAAACTTGAATGTTACTGGACAAGATATGAAAGCTTGAAGATGGAGGAAGATGAAAGAATTCCTGCATTCATGGAAAGGGTAAATGAAATTGTATGAAGAATTTAGTATTGTGGTGGATCTTTGAGTGAGGAAGAGATTGTTTCAAAAGTATTAAGGGTTTTTCCACTGACATATAAGATGAAGGTATCTGCAACTAATGAGATAAGAACCATGCCTAATTCTTCTGTCAATAGAGATAATCTTGTTGGGAAGATATCTTCTTTTGATCTTGAAGAATTTGGTCCTCTAGGAGTTGCAAAGATTGATACTTCATTTAAGGCATCTATATCATCAACTGGCAAGCAAGATTGGAAAGTTTTGTATGCAAAGGAATTGGAAGAGATTAGGAAAGAAGATGAAGAGCTTGAGCAGCTTGAAGCCCTATTTGCTAGAAGGATACCTAAAGGTCCGACAGGAAGTAAGTATGAAGGAAAATCTCCTTTCAAATGTTTTACATGTAATAAGATAGGTCATTTTGCATCTAGATGTCCTGAAAGGAATTCAAAATTGGAAGAAAGAGAAAGAAGACCTTTTAAGCCTAACCTTGAATATCAGATCAAGCATAAGGACAGGAGAAACAAAAACAAACCATGCTACTATATTGATGAGGAAGGAGTAACTGATGACTCGGAGGAAGAACAGACAGGAGATTCAGCTAGTGGATAATGGAAGAGATTGGAGATTTTATGCTATGAAGGAAGATTATCCAGAACCAGTTATCAAAAATGAGGAAAATGCCCTTGCAGAAAAAGTTGAAGACAAAGATGAATGGGTAATAGATAGTGGATGTTCTCATCATATGGTAGGAGACAAAAGAAAGTTTCTAACCCTGCAAGAATTTGATGGTGGTCAAGTCAAATTTGGTAATAACAAAGAATGCATGATCAAAGGAAGAGGAACCATTTCATTGGATGGTAAGCATAACACTAAAGATGTCTATTATGTTGAAGGTTTGAAGCATAATATTTTGAGTGTAGGACAGTTGGTAGACAGAGGATTTCAATTACAATTCAAGGATGGAAAGTGCAAAATTATTAGCAAATCAGGATTGGAGATTGCAACCGATACATAAATAAAAGGTAACATGTTTCATTTGAACTCTGGTTAAAAAATATGTTTGATTGCACATATTGATGAAATTTGGCTATGGTATAAGAGGTTGTGTCATATAAATTTTGATTGCATTGTAAAGATTGGTTCAACTAAGGCAGTTAGAGATTAACCTAATATTGTGAAGCCTCATAATCCGGTATGTAAGGAATGTCAAATGGGTAAGAAGATCAAAACTTCTTTTAAGAGCATACATGATAAATCTAATGATATTCTTGATTTGATTCATACTGACCTATGTGGTCCTCCTAATACAAGAAGCTTTCAAGGAGATATATATTTCATGTTCATCAATATGTTCATCATTGATTACTATTCTAGAATGATGTGGGTTGATTTTCTAAGGGAGAAATCTGAATCTTTTGAGAAATTCAAGATCTTTAAAGCTATGGTTGAGACAGAGACAGGGATGAAATCAAGTGTCTGAGATTAGATCAAGGTGGTAAATTCACATCTGGTGAATTCAACAACTATTATGAGAAAAATGGCATTAGGAGACAGTTATCTGCACCCTGGACACCTCAACAGAATGGCATTGTGGAAAGAAAGAACAAAACCATTTTTGATGCAGCCAAAACCATGATGATGGAAGCTCATTTGCCTCATATCTATTAGAGAGAAGCAGTAAGTACAATGACTTATACATTCAATAGAGTTCATATCAAAGGAGATATTGGTAAGACACCTTATGAATTATGGTTTGGTCATTCCCCTACTCTTAAGTATTTCTAAATCTTTGGAAGTAAGTGTTATATGAAAAGAGATGATTCCATTGGAAAGTTTGACCCTAGATGTGATGAAGGAATATTTCTTGGTTATTCAACTAAGAGAAAAGAATATAGATGTTATAACAAAAGATTGCAAAGAATTGTGGAGAGCGCTAATGTGAAAGTGGATGAGCAGTACAAAGACCAAGCTAAATCTTATGACAGAGAACTGGCAGAGGAAATAATCATAACTGATCCAACAATGCCTGTACTAGAATAGAATGTTGAACCAGTTACCTCAGCATCATTAGAAAACTCAACTATAGCTGAAGAGCAGCATAGAGAACCTGAAAATCAGAAAACACCAAGGTACGTAAGGCTTAATCATTCTAAAAATCAGATCATTGGAGACAAAAACAAGGGAGTTATGAGAAGAAGAAGATTGGAAAATCAAGAGGTGTGTTTCATTTCTCAGATTGAACCGGCATTAGTAATTGAAGCTTGTAAAGATGAATGTTGGATAAAAGCTATGGAAGATGAATTAGATCAGATAAAAAAGAACAATACTTGGACTTTGGTTCCCTGGCCTAAAAATAAGAATGTCATTGGAACTAAATGGGTTTTTAGAAACAAACTGAATGAGGATGGGCAAGTTGTAAGAAATAAGGCTAGATTGGTCTGCAAAGGATATTCTTAGAAGGAAGGAATTGATTATGGTGAAATTATTGCACCAATAGCTAGAATTGAAGTTGTTCAACTATTTCTTGCTTATGCAGCCTGTAAGAACTACAAGGTCTATAAAATGGATGTTAAGTGTACATTTCTGAATGGAGAAATTGAAGAGGAAGTCTTTCTTGAGCAACCTGATGGATTTTTACTGACAGATGACAAAAATATGGTTTGAAGATTAAGGAAATCCCTATATGGATTAAAATAGGCTCCTAGAGCTTGGTATGCAAGGTTGGATAAGTATCTTTTGAAGCTTGATTTTATAAACGGTAATGCTGACAATAACCTATATTATAAGATCACTAATTATGATATTTTGTTATTATTGAAGTATTTGTTGATGATATCATTTTTGGAGGTGAAGAAAAATTGTGTATGGAATTCTCTGATAATATGAAGAGTGAATTTGAAATGTCTATGACTGGAGAAATAAGATTTTTTCTAGGTTTGCAGATTACTCAAACTGGAAAAGGCATCTTTATCTATCAAACTAAATATCTAAGGGAATTATTGAAGAAATTTGGTATGGACAATTCCAAATCGGTTAGTACTCCTATGGTTACAAGTGAAAAAGTGTCAATTAAAGATGTATCCCCTCCAGTAAATCCTACAAGCTATAAATCCATGATTGGTGATTTTATATATTTAACTCATACTAGACTAGATATAATGAATGCAAACAATATTGTATCAAGATTTCAAAGTAATCCAAGATAAAATCATGAAAGTGCAATAAAAAGGATATTTTGGTATTTGAAAGGAACAACTGAATATGGTTTATGGTACCTTAAAGATGATGACTTTACTTTATGTGCATATATAGATGCAGATTGGGCAGGTGATGTTGATGACCAGGAGAGAACATTCAGTGGAGAATTCTTTCTTGAGAAGAAGTTGGTTTCATGGATCAACAAGAAGCAGTCATGCATTTCTTTATCTACTGCTGAAGCTAAATATGTTACAGTTGCAACTAATTGCACTCAAGTTCTATGGATGAAGCAAATGTTGAAGGATATACAAGTGAATTGTAATGATCTGGTTGTTATTCGTTGTGATAACTTTGCAACTATTAACATATCAAAGAATCTGGTATTTCACTCCAAGACTAAGCACATATCAATCAAGTATAACTTTTTGAAGGAAAAGGTGGAAGCAAAAAAAGTCAGATTGGTTTATGTGAACACTAAAGAATAGGTAACAGACATCTTCACTAAACCTTTGTCCCGGGAATAATTTGAGTATTTGAGAGATAGATTGGGGTTTTCTACCCCCTCTAGTAGAGACTTAAATGATGCATATGTGCATCAGTCTGGTATGCATTATCAGAGCTATATTTTTCTTCAGATTGATGAAATAATGCTACTACTCAGGGGGAGTAGTCAGCCTTGAGATTTAGAGTTTTCATATTATGTTTGATATCTATGTCATATCTTTGGGATTGTTGTCAAAGGGGGAGGAATATATGTGAAAAACTATTACTATTTATTTTTCAGATTGATTGCACTCCTCAGGGGGAGTTTGGCGGTATTTGGTCTTTTGATTTAGATTCGGTTCAGAGCTTCATTACTATATCATTTTATGAGAGTTTGTTGGTTGCTTTCCATAGGGGGAGGCTTGTTTGGCATTTCTTGGTACTTGGATGTTTTTCACATCTAGTGTTGCCATCAATGCCAAAGGGGGAGATTTTTGGCAATATGAAGGAATTGATTATGTGTTGCATTGATGTTTTGTCATTGATGTCAACACTAGCTGTTATGGTTGTTTACCGGCTTCTAGTAGAAGGATTGGATTAGGAATATTATCATTTGATTGTCACTGGTATAATCTGAATGATGGAATAATTTTGTATGAATGGCTCATATGCTTCTGAAGTATGTTTCAGTCAGTTGGTATTGACTTGATGATCGGATAATATCTTATGTTCTAGTAAGCCTGCTTTCTAGGTTCGGTAAGGGTTTCACCAATAGAGATTTATTGAGGATGTTTGATGTAATGCATAAGCAGTGTTGGTGCAGCTTCTAGAAAGGATTTAGGATGATGATGGTGATTGTGTTCGTCCCTTGACTGATTGGTGTCATTGCTTTGGCATGTGTGGATCTAATTTAGGTCCGGTGCTATCTAGGTAATGGATCGGTTTTTATGAAACATGCTGGTGGATCCTTCTAATGTGCTTTCAAAATGTTTTATTGATTTGATGATGCTTGTTTGGCCTTATGCTGACATGTTTTATGATTTTATTTCAGGATTATGTAATGGATCTATTGAATTATCATTTGGGTGGCCGACCTAATTGTTTAGGTCCTGGGCTTGTATAAAAGTTATGTAAGATCGCATTGTAGATCGTATGTATGGACAAGGAGTGAATAATGTAATAATAATTTGTGCATAGGATTTGGTCGATCATAGGTGATCGATTTGGGTTTATGTAGAGGTTTTAGACCTCTGATATTGAGTTTAACCAGAACTATAATCTGGCATGTTTGATGCTATCATAGGTAGTTCTTATATCTGGATTGTTGTCCAAATATTTTGAGGTGGTTGACCTCTCTATAGTCAGTGAGACTCCATTGTGATGAGCAGTGCACTCTAGGCAGTGTGCCTTCCTGCATGTGCAGGCCCCGATTATAATAATATACTTTCTGCAAAAGTATCATCTTACTATGGGTAGGGTTTCCCACCATGGTTTTTCCCTTTACCGAGTTTTCCTCATACAAATCATGGTGTTATGTGTTATGGTTGCATGGTATTGATTCTCTAGTCTTCAATTATGTTTTAATGCTTTATCAGTTATTCCGGTAAAAGGTTTTAAGTGCTTTAATTCACATCATATGTTGACAATTGATTCACCCCTCCCTCTCAGTTGTCCACCAGTTATCCTAACAATATTATATCTATAGCTAGTGTGAATGATAAAGGGAAAAAATTTGTAGCACCTTCAAATAATAACCTCTAGATCTTCACCAATCACTTGCCTTCCCACTCTACTAGCGTTGTTGAGTCTCATCCACTTGCATTATTTCCTGGTGACTTAGATGTGGAGTCCAATAATGTTGTGAACCTCATTTAAAAATCTAAACCTAAACCTTAATCATGCATCACCTTTGATCCTAGTGAGATTATTCTTATACCCAATGGATCATTATACATTACTGTGAAGATTGATGACAAACTCTCATGAAGGGTGATCATTGATTCGGTATGTATGGTGAATGTTATTACTAAAGAACATCTTTTTACTCAAACATTGCATCAAGTTACATATGATAAATCTAATGTTATGATCAAAGTGTCTAATGGTTTCTCTTTCCCTATTATTGGTTCTATTACTCTTCCTGCTAAGGTTGGTACTAAGTGCTTAGATGTTACCTTTGCTATTATCCTTGTTATCACTATTTTGACTATTGGGTGATTTTGTTCTCTAATCCGCTAAAATCTACAAAATTGTGCTTAGTACTTCATTTTGCCTCTAAGGGTTATTGGTCTAAGGGTTTAAGGTTTTTGCAATTTACCCTTTTCTATCTTGAAATCCCTGTGTTCTATTTCCTTGTTAACTTTTCCACTTAAGTGGAAGGGTCATTCCATCATGAGGAGAGCTTCCCCCTTTTAGTTTTGCTTTAGGTGGGTCTTTATTAATGTTTTAATTTTTCTCCTTCTCCTAAGTTTTTATTTCTTTGTCGGGCTTCGTAAAGATTGTGCAAGTTCTAATTCATCCAATGGCGCACGTGATCTCACAAAGGGAAGATGCGTGAAATTTACCTTTCGCGAACTGGCGAAAAGGTGGCGGGCCTGGGTAAAGTGGTTGCAAGGAAAGCTAAAGGACAAATATCTTCTGGTAGATCTAATGGTCTGCATTGTTTTGCGATGAAAAGATGGATGAGATTTATACTTCATGAAATAGCGAAAGGATGGCAGGCCCCATAGGTAAGCGGATCCCTTGGTTAAAGATCGAGCATCTCCAAGAAGATCTAGCGGTCGACACTATTTCACATAGAGCAATGGGCCTAGCAAAAGGGTAGCTTGCAAGATGTAGTGTCCTAAAATTGCGACACTTGCAATTTCGACTGCATTTGGGTCTTCACGATGGCGATGCAACACGGAACCTGAATGGAGACCCCGAAACTTGTTCATGACACCAAAAACTGCATTTTTCAGCACCCTGGCCTGATCCTCCTTGCACCCTACTGCCCCTGGAGGTGGGACCATGGCGCCCAGTGCCCTGGTCCTTCTGGACTAGGGCACCCAGCGCCCTGGTCCCCCAGAACCATGGCGCCCAGCGCCCTGGTCCCCCAAGACCATGGCGCCCAGCGCCCTGGTCCCTGGCCCTATTTTTGGGCCCGGTCTCTTTTGGGCATCGGGTCTTTAAGTTTGCAAATTGGAAAATAACATTTCCTGGTCGGCCTAAGGTCGAGAAAATCAGTCTATCAGCCCTAATTGACAAGTATATAAACTACATTTCCTCTCCCATTTTGGTAGATGGAAAAAGGCAGAAACGATATTCAAACATTCAAGCATTCAAGCATTCCTTCAAGCAATTGAGTATTCTAAGTCTCCATTCAAGGCTAAGTGTTGCATTCAAGACAAGGATTCAACCATTGAAGAGGAGATCACTTACAACACATTACATACTACAACATTTACACCTTCGCATGTAAGAATACAAACATTCTTACAACAAGGTATCAGTACTTGTTTACATTACAAACATTTACATTTACAACATTCTCATTTCTTGGTTAATTCCAAAACTGGGGTTTGACCTAAAGGCAAACCCCTCATCCCTAACCCCCCAATTGTCCTCTCATTTCTGTGTGTAGGTTGCAGGTACGTGGCTACAATTGAAGATCTGGAATCCTTGTGCAGAGACGAACAGATCCACCTTTGTTTCGCGGATTTTTCGGAGGACCGTGTGCACACCGGGCGCCATCGTCCTATCAACTTTCGCTCAAATTTGTAGAATGGCACCATCTTGACATTTTACTGCTAATTCCAGGTCCGCAGCTTCATATCATATCCCTATCTCTGTTTATAAGCGAATCTTTCCTACTTTACATGCATTCCTAGTTCAATCTTTCTATCTACATTTCTTTACAAAAGAGGGTATCCTTGATGTCTTAACCCTTGAAACTCATTTAGAATCCAATCTTGCATTACGTGGGATTGGATCTTGTGGGTTTCAACCCCTCTTTTGAATGTAAAGTCTCCCCCAAGTGAAAACCATCAACCCTAGTGACTCTCCCTTCTCTCTCCTTGGAGTTGGAAGAGGGGAGAACGACTAGGGTTCGATTTTTCTGCTTTACATTTTGGTGAACCTGACGTGAACATCCTCATTCTGATTATTCATGGTTAGATCTGAAAATTTTGTTTCCTTAATTACATTTCCATGTTTGATCTTTTGCAAATTTTAGAGGCTAATTGCATAAAAACCCTAAAATTTTCTTTTTAGTAATTAAACTTGTGAAATGTTTAATTGTTAATGCTTGTTTCAGATCTACCCTTCTATTGCAAATTATCAATTCATATTTGTGCTTTAATTTTGAAAATTAAGTGGTTAAGTGTCAAAACCCTAATTTTTAAAATCTTCTTGATTCAACCTTTGACTGATAATTCCACTGATCAAAACACCTCCAAATCGGCTGTAACTTTGGATTCTGCAATAAAATCACAATATCTTTCATCCCTGAAAATTTGGAAAAAAGTTGCGAGGACCATGTGCACCCCGAGCGCCATCGTCCCTGACATTTTTTCCGAAATTTCGGGAGCTAGATCTTACTGTATTTTTCTGCTAAAATCCAGAATTTTGGCTGATTTTATCAAATTTAACACTTTCAAAATTAAAGTCAAAGTTGGTCTAGCGATTGCTTGGATTGAGGCTTCTAATCATTCAAAAATTGTGGAAATTAAAATTCATGTCAAAATTGTGTTTCTTACAGTCCTAAATCTGAAAAGTGTGTTAGCATTCATCCGAAATTTCAGTGCTTTATTCAAATTTTTGCAGTTTGTGACTTTGAAATTAAGTGTTTAATTGCAACAACCTTGATTTCCACTTTCAAATTCGAATTTTTCATGAAATCGAGTCAACTTTTAAATTTCAAAGCTTGCATTGCTTTCAGTATTCCCTCTAAAATCATAAAATTCAAAATTTCAGTTTCCCTCTCTTTTTCAAAATTCAAATTTTGCATTTTTTTGACAATCTTGGTAGGGTTCAATTTTGAGATTGCAACTTTAATTTGGCATATCTACATATCGTAAAATCATTCAATTTTTTCAGATTAGCTTTAAAATCATCATTACTTTCATCCCTGAAAATTTCGAAAAAAGTTGCGAGGACCGTGTGCACTCCGTTCGCCACGGTCCCGGACATTTTTTCTGAAATTTCAGGAGATTGTCCTGATTGCATTTAACAGCTTAAATCTAGGAGATTGGCTGATTTTATTGAAATTTGCTACCTCTAAAATTCAAAATCTTCTCTCTCTCTTTAGTGCATGAGTTTTACAACAATAAGCCCTACGTACACTATTCCCATTAGACGAAGCCTTAGAATTAAGTCTTTCCAAGGTTTAATTACTAAGGAGATGGAACCTAATTTGAATGGCCTTTTTAAAGAGGACATGGGTAATTCCTCTAATCCTCTTAATGATGAAGAAGCTCTCCATGAGGTTTCTGTAGAACAACTTTCAAAATTGGATAACCAATTTGATGATTTTCGACAATGGATGTCTCAAGAATACCCCGATAGTCAAGCTCTTTCATTAATTGAGGGTCTAAAACGTATGGTTCAAAGTGATAAGAATGGAATTGATATTTTGCGTGGTATTGCACACATTGTGGATTTGAATGTGATGCCGATGAAAAGTTGTGCCGAAACCTTAGGTTATACACAACCTCCTACTCAAGTCAATCATTCTATTCCTTTGACAACTCCTATTGCTAGTATACCTACTTTTACATCAAACATAATGACTACTTCAACACAAGACATTCCCCCTATGATCACCAGTCATGGGGGAAATCCCTCTTCTTCAATCAACCCTCTTCCTTCATTCAATCCAACTTCTTCATTCATTCCTTCAATGAGTGTTCCTATTTCATCTCCACAAATGAACATGATGCAAGGGGGCAATTCATTTAATCATTCCATTCCTCCTTGTAGTGTCCCTCCTTTCCAATCATCTCCTATGACTAACTATCATAGTGTCCTGCCACCTTACTCTCTACCTTCTTTCAATAACATAACACCTCCATCACAATCTAACACGTCTAATATGAACTCTTCGACTGAAGCGACCATTAACAATCTTGCACAAACTGTCTCTTCCTTACAGCAACAAATTGCCTCTATGAATCAATCTAAGTTTAGTGTGCCCACATTTGATGTTGCGAGCCCACTTTCTCTTGACATTGTCCGAGCTATTCCCCCTAAACATGTTGAAATTCCACATTTGGAGCTTTATAATGGTAAGGGTGATCCTCTAACACATGTTAAGACATTTCAAACAATATATACCGATTTTGCTTATGACCAAAGGTTGCTTGCAAAACTGTTTACTAGAACATTAAGAGACAAAGCCCTACAATGGTATTGCTCATTGCCTTCTTATTCTATTACTTCTTTCGAACAGCTTGCAAATGCTTTTATTCAACAATTTCAAAACAATATAAGTCCTAAAGTTACTTTGATTGATTTAATGCATTGCAAACAAGGTGTTAAAGAAAAAGTGACTGATTTCATTGGTAGATATAAGCATTTGTATGCTCAAATTTCCTTTCCAGTGCCTAACAATGATATTCAAAGAATCTTTATTTCTAATTTACAAAAAGATATTAGAGAAAAACTCCTGTTTTCTAAGTTTACTTCTTTCCAACAGTTGTGCGCAACTTTTCACAATTATCAACTGATTGTGAGTCAAATGGAACAAGCAAATCCTATGGCTCCGAGTGATAAGGGTGATAGTAGTCAACAACCATTTGGAAAGTTTAAACTGAACAGAGAGTCCATTAAATTCAATGAACACATCATCAACAACAATGTGAATGTAGCATCAGGTGTGCCTCCTATTTCTAAGTTTTTCAGGAAAGAAAGAAAGTTTACTCCTTTGAATGAATCATTGCATAGTATTATGAATAAGTTATTGGAACAAAATGTGCTTACTCTTCCTCCTATAAGGCAAATAGATCCCGCAAAAATTAATTCACCCTATTTTGATAACAAATCTTTTTGTCAATTTCATCGTCATCCTGGGCATGATACTGAAAAATGTTTTTCTTTAAAGGGTAAAATTCAAGATTTGATTGATAATAATACTATCTCTGTTTCTGGAGTGAATGATAAAGGCAACACATCTGTAGCTCCTCCTAACCAAAATCTTCAGATTTTCACTGATCCATTGCCTTCTCATACCTCTAATGCGATTGATACTACTGATTCCTCTATCTCACCTGATGATCTCGTGTCTATGACTCCGAATGTGACTAACTTTGTGGAGCAGCAGAAAATCCCTAAAGAGCTTTCCATCACATTTGATTCTAGTGAAACTATCAGGGCACCTGATGGTCCTTTATATATAGTTGCAAAAATCAAAAATACACCTTGCCGTGGAGTGCTTATTGATCCTTCTTGCATGGTTAATGTCATTACTGAAGAGTTTCTTTTTACTTTGCAATTGAATCAAGTTATCTATGATGAAACAAATGTGGTTATGAAACTATTTGATGCATTTTCTTCTCCTGCAATTGGTTCTATTACATTACCTATTGAGGTCCATAACAAACCCCTTGATGTGGACTTTGCTATTATTCCATCATCCGAATAATTTCGTGTGAAGCTAGGCTATCCTTGGCTATCTTCCATGAAAGCTATTGCTTCTCCTATCCACAAGTGTTTGAAATTTCCCCATAATGGTGAAGTTGTTACTGTCAATCATAGTCTCTTTAAACCAGCTGAAAGAATTCCTAGCGTTCCTATTGATTACTTTTGGCCTAAATAATTCCAATCTCTTCCTCCGCGAAGTGATCATCTTTTCAAATCTTATCAAAAGTGGAAAAAAGATATGATCCTATCTCTAAGTGAACCTAGAACACCCAAACTTGACATTCCTATCATCCTTGAGAAGGAAGTTCTCCCTTTGAAAGATAAAACTAATGTCTTTCCTCAAGAAGATTCCCAACCCATCCCTATGGATGTGACTATGCCTATATCTAATAAACTTCCTAAAAGTAGACCTATACCTCCTCATCATGATGGACTTGGTCTCCTTCCTAAACCAAATATTCCTCCCTTATATGGAGCAGTTCCTCCTCCTTCCTCTTATGGAGAGAAGAGACCTTCCTCTTCTCCTATTGTTCAACCTAAGAGACCACAACCTAAACACTCAAGTGATAAGGATGAGAACATTCCTCCTCCTCAATCTCCTAATCTTCCTACTAAGACTAGACGAAATCGTTTTGCACGTGAACGTCGACGAAAGCGTCGTCTTAGAGCTCAGGCAGCTACTTCTCAAACTTTGCAATCCCCAAAAACACCTTCAGCTAGTATTATTCCATTTTCTCCTCAGCCAAAAATTGAGCCAAAATATCCTAAACATAAGATGCATGATGGTCTTGATCCTGTGCGAGTTAAAGATCCTATTTTTATAAATCTTGATGATGATATTGATGAAAATGTTACTTCTGTTCATTCTGATAGTGAATATGAATATGTTGATGTTGATAACCATTTATCTAACGCATTTTCTAAAGCACTTATCCTAGCTCCTAGACAAGAACACCATGGCTTGGGATATGAACATAGCCCTTGTTTGGATCTTGTGATAGCTCCATCTGCTGTGTTGGATGTTCCTCCTCTAGCGTGTTTCCTACCTTCCCGAAATACTGATCAGCAAGATCGGGGGGTAGATGATGTGCTAGACTAGTTTCATTAGCATAGCAGATTCTCTCCTCCTCTCTTTTGTTACTTCTTCTATGTGTTATTCTCATTCTTCTATTTGTTGTCCTTAGTGTTGTCTACTTGAGGACAATGCAAAGCATTGAGATCTCTTGATCTCTCTCATGTTGACTCAAAAGACGCATGTGTTCCCTTCTTCTAGGTGACCTTCCTTGATTGGGGAATGAAGAACAATTATGCATACATACATATGATATACATGAATAATCATACAGCATACTGACCCCGAGGAAAGCGAAGTCACCTTGTGCTTTGTGTTTTGTGTCTATTATCCTTGGGCTTATCTCACACTTGGGGGCTAAATCCTTGTGATAACGTGCTCCTTTCTCATTCTTATATGTATCACTACCTTAAATAAATCACCCCCGGTGAGGCTTGTGTGATCGCTTTAACGTAGGGGGGCATACATCCCGTTCATATCTTTTCAAGATACTTGAAAATTTCTTGACAAATTTAGCTTTGCCTTGAAAATTTTTGATATCTTTCTTGCATGACTCATAGTGAGGGAACCTTACTACTGACAGTCATGGTTCTCCCTCGTGATCTTCCCTTTTACTTTGTCAATTGAAGTCGTAAGATCCTTAGTCCACTGGGGGCTTGGTGTATCTTGCCTCCTTGACGTGGTGAAAGTTTTTCAATGTTGTTTCCTTGTACTTTACCGGAAGTATTGGCGTATGCTTATACTCCCGCTAAAGAGGGGGATAAATGTAGCGTCCTAAAATTGTGACACTTGCAATTTCGATTGCATTTGGGTCTTCAAGATGGCGATGCAACACGGAACCTGAATGGAGACCCCGAAACTTGTTCATGACACCAAAAACTGCATTTTTCAGCACCCTGGCCTGATCCTCCTTGCACCCTGCTGCCCCTGGAGGTGGGACCATGGCGCCCAGTGCCCTGGTCCTTCTAGACTAGGGCGCCTAGCGCCCTGGTCCCCCAGGACCATGGCGCCCAGTGCCCTGGTCCCCCAAGACCATGGCGCCCAGCGCCCTGGTCCCTAGCCCTATTTTTGGGCCCGGTCTCTTTTGGGCATCGGGTCTTTAAGTTTGCAAATTGGAAAATAACATTTCCTGGTCGGCCTAAGGTTGGTAAAATCAGTCTATCAGCCCTAATTGACAAGTATATAAACTACATTTCCTCTCCCATTTTGGTAGATGGAAAAAGGCGGAAATGATATTCAAACATTCAAGCATTCAAGCATTCAAGCATTCCTTCAAGCAATTGAGCATTCTAAGTCTCCATTCAGGGCTAAGTGTTGCATTCAAGACAAGGATTCAACCATTGAAGAGGAGATCACTTACAACACATTACATACTACAACATTTACACCTTCGTATGTAAGAATACAAACATTCTTACAACAAGGTATCAGTACTTGTTTACATTACAAACATTTACATTTACAGCATTCTCATTTCTTGGTTAATTCCAAAACCGGGGTTTGACCTAAAGGCAAACCCCTCATCCCTAACCCCCCAATCATCCTCTCTTTTATGTGTGTAGGTTGCAGGTACGCGGCTGTAATTGAAGATCTGGAATCCTTGTGCAGAGACGAACAGATCCACCTTCGTTTCGCGGATTTTTCGGAGGACCGTGTGCACACCGGGCGCCATCGTCCTGTCAACTTTCGCTCAAATTTGCAAAACGGCACCGTCTCGACATTTTACTGCTAATTCCAGGTCCGCAGCTTCATATCATATCCCTATCTCTGTTTATAAGTGAATCTTTCCTACTTTACATGCATTCCTAGTTCAATCTTTCTATCTACATTTCTTTACAAAAGAGGGTATCCTTGATGTCTTAACCCTTGAAACTCATTTAGAATCCAATCTTGCATTGCGTGGGATTGGATCTTGTGGGTTTCAACCCCTCTTTTGAATGTAAAGTCTCCCCCAAGTGAAAACCATCAACCCTAGTGACTCTCCCTTCTCTCTCCTTGGAGTTGGAAGAGGGGAGAATGACTAGGGTTCGATTTTTCCGCTTTACACAAGATAAAATAAGTGCATCTCAAAATAGATCCAACGGTGTGTGTTGTTTTGCAGCCCAAAGCAACATGAAGTTTACTCTTCGCGAAGTAGCAAAAAGGAGCTTGCGGATGAGGTGGCAATGCAGCTAGATGTCTGGCTAAGGCAAAAGGTGATCTGTCTATAGGACATGTGGCTCTGAATGGATCATGAGGGTCCTGTTTGATTAAGCGGCAATATTGATGAAATCCATGGCTAGATAAGACACGTGGCAATCCAGATGTGGAGACCGACAGAGTTCTTGAGCGAATGAATGGCCAACACGTGGGGGCTATTTGCTGGAAATCGGTAGGACAAGTGGATTCTGCATAATGGGCCCACTTTGAAGGTTAAAGGAGTTAAAAGTTGCGCATCTCAAAATTAATCCAATGATGCATTCTATTTCGCATGGTGAAGATGTGAGGTGATTAACCTATGCAAAACAGTGAAAACCATTAGCGGTGACGATTGCATGCGGTTAGTTAAATAGAATAGTAATCACCATGGAGAATAATGGTCGAGCGGATGGTAGAAGATCCAACGGTCAGTGTTGTTTTGCATGGAAAAGATGCATGAGATTTATGCTTCATGAAACAACAAAAGGAATGTGGGGCCCATTTCTAAGTAGGATGACCTAGGTAAGGAAAGAAACAAAGCCCTTGGAAGCAATGACATTTAGCAAGGACCATGTTGCTTTGGTCATGTGGTCTCTAAGGAGGGATGAGAGAAGAAAGAGGAAGGATACTTCAGAGTCTAGCTACCTTAGAGGTATGATTGTGAAAAGAGTGCAAGACACAGGGGTAGTAGAAGCTGCCAGCATAGTTTTGGAATTAGCCAAATTTAGTGTGGCAATAGCTGAGAAGGGAGCTAAGGAAAAATTTGATCTTCAGGTAAAACTGGAGATGATTCTAAAGGCTTATAATGAAGCCAGAGGGGAGATGGCCCACAGGGATAGCATCATTGCCAAGTTGAAGAATAAATTAGTAGGGTAATACCAAAAAGGTGAATCTTTTACTTTATTGATTGCCTCCTCTCTAGCAAAACCCCCATCCACCAACCCAATCATTGAATTTCCTCCTTCTCCTATGACTTTTGGTTTTCAATTAACTGAGACCATACAAGATGAAATGGAAAAGTTGAAGCAGGCCCAGGCCCTATTTGTAAGTATGAGGAAAAAGTCAGAGGCACAATCTTGAAGTTCACTGACACAGTAGGAGCTTCTATTATGTACATATCTATGAAAAGAATTTTGAACATGTTGATTGATCTGAAAGAAGACAAGGCTACTCTGGAGCCAATTTTGAATAAGTGGATGCCTAGAGGGGTGGATTCCGAACTTATGTGTTCATCTTATGAAGAGGCCGAGGCTGATGCAAATATTAAATCCACTTGTGAGTTAGTGAAAGGCATGACCAAGTTATCAGAAGGAAGAGACGATGTAGAGAGAAAGACCAACTTGTGTAGAAAAGAATATGCTAACCATAAGTTTGAACTGTTTCCTGGGGGTTTTGTTAGTTCAAGTCAGTTGAAAGAGGAAAAGGTGTGGCTTGATGAGCTAGGATATAACTTGTCTCAACCGATAAATGAAGTCATCAATATAGATGACACATCTTTATTTATTTAGACAATTGAAGAAATTGAGAAAATGAAGTCACATTATGGTTGTTTGGAGATAGAGGTTAAGCAATTAAGAAACACATGGAAAAGGTTGAATAAATTGAAGAAGACAATTTCTAACTTCTCCTGGCCTGATGATGACGTGTTCCAAGAGTGGAAAAACAAGTATGCAGTGCAAGAAGCAGAAGTTCAAGAACAGTTAGAAGATGTTGCGGCGGAATAACAAACTTCAAAGCCGTTAGGAATGAAATGATTGTAATTTCTTTTCAGCGGGAATCATGGTTGTAACAAACTTTTCCTAGGGAAGACCAAAGCTTGTTTGCATCCATATCATTATAAATGGATATCAGGACTTTAGAAAAAAGGTATCACAAGAATTTGTAAAGAAACTCTGCTGAAATATATCTAAGGTTTTGTGGTTCTTTCAGAAATCACATTGAATTATGTAAGATTTTCAAAATGAAATATTAATATACAGATCAAAGCTTTCTGAGCCTAAATCTTCGTTGTCTTCTTGTGTGCATTCATTGATTTGCTGGTGTCTTTTGGATAATTTAGGGTTATTTGATTGAATAGGGATTGCAAGGCAGTCTTACAGACATGTTTCAGGCTTTTCTCTCCAAGAGAGGAATTAAATATATGTAAAATATCTCTATTGGTAAATCAATTGTTTTCTGCTTGAATGTGATAAACGGTTTTAGCATAAAGGGAAAACTTATATATATATATATATATATATATATATATATATATATATATATATATATATATATATATATTAGGTTAATGAAAGACGAAGTGATGAGATGTATGTGAATGTCTAGATTTGGAACTCTTGTTTAAATTGGGTGACTTTGTAGCCTGGATAAGGCACTAATATCTTTTGTAGAATCTTTTCTACCTTTCTTGGGGTCAAGACTAAAAGATGAATACATGTTTTCTCTTTAGTTTTCAGTATTGTCAAGGTGATGAGGTTCACAAGTTTTTTTAACATTGGTTTACCATGAATCCTATATTGAAATTGTGAAGGTATTCACAAGAAGTATACCCACCTGAGCTTGGAATAAGCTTAAAGTGTAAAAGGTTTTGTAGAAACCTTGTTATATGCTATTCTAGAGTTCTATTTTCTTGTTGTCCTCTCCATATGCAATAGAGGCTTTCAATTTTCTTACATAGAAGATCAGGGAAATTAGAATTTGAGAACAACAAAAGTGGCGACTCTACTGGGGAGAGTCATAGTGTGAATCTGTATTGCAGATCTAGTGCTTATATTTCTCAAAAGTTTGTTCGAATTAGTGTGTGTTTGGTCCTTGTAGCAAGCCGTTTCATCCCTGATCTTTGTTATTTTTCTCATTTTTCTCTCTGAAGATCTTCTTGTTCTATAGCCTTCTGCAAGTGATTTGTCAAGCTTGTTTTCTTACTTTCCCATAACTTTGGGTGGTGACTCTGACATAAAATAACCAGTGCTCTTGAATAAGCATATTTCATTTTAAGGAAAACAAGTATAATGCAGAATGGAAAGAACACCAGATCATACATGAGGAGAAATCCTCAAGAGACATAGTAAGGGGGATTACTTGAGCAGGCACGAAGAGGCCAGAAAAGATCAGTTGCACATGATCCATCTAGTGCTATCTGGATACAGAAAAGAATTCATATGGGTAATTCATCTGAAAGATCCATATATGCAAATTCACATTCTTCTTCCCATGAATCTGAGCAAGACATTTTGGGTTTTCATTTTGGTTTGTTTAGTAATAATGAGGATTTCCAAGTTTTGAATCAAAAGATTTCTCATGTTAGCTTGTCTGGGAAGGATAGAAATAGCTCTAATGTTAAGATTGATTCTGTACCAAGAACTATACATGGGAATATTAGTCTGATTGATATTGATCAAGTTAATATGTCAGATTTTGAAGAGATTTTCCCTGATGAAGATGAAGTATCCCAATAAATTGAGGCTTTTAATAGAAGGGTTCATCAATTGATTTCTCTAAGGAAACAAAAAGAAACAAATAAGGAGAAGAAAATTAAGGCAAAATTCATTGAGAGAGACATGCTTTTAAGACAAATTGTTGATCTTGAATTGTTCACTCAAGACAAAACCAGGAGTGAGGAAGAGGGCCTAGTTATCAGAGGAAATATGACTGTCAAGACTAACCCCACACACAAGTTTGTTGTGCAAACTAGTAGGGAGGTTCTTAGTGATCCACAACCTATTAGAACCAATATTGATAAAGGAAAACATAAATGCATCAAAACTGGGTCTGGGTCTAAGACTACTGAGGAAATCTCTCATCGGTTGTCTGCACATGAGATCAAGATAGAAAGGACGAGGAAAGAAAAGGAATATCTGCAAAGGGAATTGGAGAGAGTTTAGTTAGAAGCAACTAGTCAAGATTTTAAAAGAAATATTAATTATCTAAAAGCTCCTCCCATAATTTTTCCTTCTATCAACCTAAATAAGCTTCCACCGCAGCATACCTCACACCCTACAATCAAAAGTCAATCAACTCCACCTTTGAGTGCCAGTCCAGTTAGTCAAGTCCCTATTATAAATTAAAGTAACCAAGTTCCTCCAACTCATGGTCTCAATATGAGAATGAATATGGGTAATAGCCCTACTGGTAACCATTTTCAGAGAAGACCCATTAATCTGGAGTTATACAGACAACTTTTCTTTCAGGGAATCCCAGGGTATCCTAACCATGTTCCTATCGAATTAAGGGATCGACTTCACAAATTTGCTGGCAATAGTGCTATAAGTGTAGAAGAGCACCTAAAATCTTTTGGCAACCTGATAAATGAGTATGAGATTGTAGATGAAGATGTTATCATGAAATTATTTGTACAGTCCTTGGTGGATGATGCAAGGGATTGGTATAGAGGTTTTCCTGTAAATAGCATTGGTTCTTGGGAGGACTTTAAGAATTGCTTCCAAGAGAAATATGGTGATAAAACAAATGTGAGCTTTATGCTCAATGAGTTCAATAACATTAGGAAGTTTGATAATGAAATTGTCATAGATTTCAATGCAAGATTTCAGAAAGCAATGCATAGGCTTTACCAAGTGATGAGACTAGATGATAATATGTGTCTGAATACTTATTATAATGATTTTGATTCTAAAATGGCTTACACTCTGAGGGATAAAAACCCACATAGTTTGAGAGATACTTTTAGAATTTCCATCAATGTGGAAAGTAATAGGAAAGGATCTGGAAAGCTGGGAAGGAGGACTGATGGAAGGCTGTGGCAAGAATCAAAACAACAGCCTAATAAAGTTGCCAAGGAGGAAGACAAAATAGAAAAGTTAATGACTTCTATGAAAGATCTTACTGCTAAGGTAAGTAAGAATGATAAACCTCATTATAATTGGAAAGATAGGCCTCCTAGATTACATGACATGACGTACAACACTACTTGGAAGGATGGCAAACCTCATAATGATAAGTTAAAGAACACTCAGAACCAGGACACCCCAGATCCTTTGAAAGGAGGAAATGTATACAATATGGAAAATGCTCCTTGGTGCATGGCTTGCGATGGGCCACATTATCCTCATCAGTGTGTTGTAGCTCAATATCTTGAAGAATCCATGAGAAAGGAGGGTGAGCCTGATATCAACATGTTTGACACTGTTGTTGAAAGTGATAATGAATCTTCACATAGTGAATCTAGCGAGTGTGATGTGCTAAATTATAATAAATGTTGTCAAGGGTAGCTGAGACTTGATTGGCATCCCACTATAAACGTGGTAACCATTGAAGATGAAGAAGTTCATCTCAGAAGACCCAGTGATGAAGAGGTAAAAAAACTTACCAAGGTTGCCATAGCCAAAGCCAAGCACAACTACAATCTGAGAAGTAGTAAAAGGGATGGAGATCGGGGTGAACTTGACTCCTTGTTTATGAAGGAAGTATCTTAGAAAAGGATAGCAAGTAATAGCACCCTGCCTCAAGATGGTCATGCAAAAAGTGACCAATCCAAATATGTAGCCAATAGTGCAGATAATAATACTACTGGTGATTTAAAAGGGACTGATACAGCTAAAAGGGCAAGTCAGCCTGAAGCAGAAAAGGCCAAAATTAATATTGAGCCAATTAACAGTTCTACTTTTGATATGACTCGGGCTTTGACCCAAATGAAGGTTACAGTCCAATTGTTAGAACTATTGAAAATAAAGGAACATAGAGAAGCTGCTCTCTCTTTATTTTCTAATATATTAGATAATAGTGTAGCTTATCCTATAGGTACGATGAAGGATGAAAAGGATCATGAGCTACAAACCCTAGAAGTATATGTCGGAACAACTATTACACAAGAACCTTCACAGGTTGATCCTTTTTATGTAACTTTGTTAGTGAATAACAGATTAATTAAGAACTGTATGATAGACTCTGGTGCTACTGCAAATGTGATACCATATGGTGTCATGAAGGAGTTGGGATTATCAGTAAGTACTATTTATGGGAAGTGATATGCTATGGATAATAGAGAAGTACCTCTGATAGGTACAATGAAGGATGTGGAGGTAAAGATAGCAGCATTTCTTGAAGCAACATATAAGATGGATGTCATAGTAACTGATACAAAACCTCATTATGGTATGCTATTAACCAGACAATGGGCTATAGCAATGGGGGGAAATGTTCAATTAGATCTTTCATATGCTACAATCCCAATAAATGGAAGCCATGTTAAGTTGTATAGAGAACCACGTGCTCCTAGGGTAATTGAGAAGATAGACCCTAATATGTTGAATTGTATGATTGATGTGGATCTTGATAACTTTAGAGTACAACCAATTCTACCTCAGTTGAAAAATACCGATCCTATTATTGGTGAATTGGAATCTCAGCAACAAGTTTTATGGTATATGTACTTTGATGGAGATTTCTCTAAGGAAGGATCTGGAGCAGGAGTTCTTTTTGTGTCCCCATCAGGTATGACTTTCAAATACTCTTTTCTGTTAGCTTTCCAGTGTACAAATAACACTGCTGAATATGAAGCCTTGTTATTGGGGCTTGAAGTTGCTAAAAGGAATGGAATCCAGTTGTTAAAAGTATTGGGGGATTCAGAGTTGGTTGTTTCTTAGGTAAGGTCTAAGTATGCATCCAAAAATGATCATTTGAAAAGATATAAACATGTTGTTTGGGATGTGATTGAGCATTTTTGTGCATTTTCTATTAACTAGATAGAAAGATCAAAGAACATCATGGCTGATTTCTTAGCTAATGTTGCATTAAAAAATGATGATGTAACATTAACCGATGTATCTACAGTTGAGATAAAATCTAGGCCTACTATTCCTATTAATATATATATATAATTGGCAAGTGTTTACGGATGATGAAGATATTCTCAGATTCATACAATGCATTGATGACTACGATGGACAGAAAAATGATTGCAATGCATTAGTAGAAGTGGCGGAAGATAGAGAAACAGTGTTTGGAAATGACATGGTCCAAATGGAAACCAACAAATTCCCAAAGGATTAGTAGAATTGGAAGGTATGTTCAGTCACAGTGACAATCATTTGCATCAACAGTCAACCACCAAGTTAGACGAATTGGAGGAAGTGAACTTAGGGACAAAATCATCCCCTAAGTTGGTATATATTGGGAGGAACTTGTCTCCTCACATTAATGATAACCTTATTAATTTATTAAGGAAGTATAAACATGTTTTTGCTTGGTCTTATGAAGACCTGAAGGCATATAGACAAGATCTATTTTAGCATGAAGTCCCTTTGCTTCCAGATGCTAAGCCTTTTCGACAGAAGCAAAGACCTATCAACCCCCTTTTGGAAATCAAAATGCAACAAGAGTTAACTAGGTTGAGGGAACGGGGGATCATTAATCCTATAAGACATTCATCATGGGTGTCTAATTTAGTCCCAGTTAGAAAGAAGAATGGGGACATAAGGCTTTGTGTTGATTTCAGGAATTTGAATGTTTCTTCTTTGAAAGACAATTATTCTTCCCCCAATATGGAGGCAATGTTGCAAAGAGTACTTGGTTGTGACTTGTTTTCCATGATGAATGGGTTCTCAAGATATAATCAAGTGTTAGTGAAAGAGTCTGAACAGTTCAAGACTACTTTTACCACCCGTTGGGGGACATATGTATATTTAAGGATGTCTTTTGGTTTAAAAAATGTTGGAGCTACTTTTCAGAGAGCAATGGATGTAGCTTTCAAGGAATTTATCAACATTATCATGGTTGTATACCAGGATAATTTAACACATTTCTCCAAAAGGGATGACCATTGCGGGCACCTCGAAAAAAATTTCAACAAATCTCTAGAGTTTGGTGTTTCTTTAAATCCAAAAAAGTGTCATTTTGCAATCACTAAAGGGAAGTTGCTTGGGCATATTGTCTCCAAGGAAGGGGCTATAATAGACCCTGAAAGGATTGAAGCCATAAACAATGTACCTGAGCCAAAGAATGTCAAAGGCATTCAATCTTTCTTGGGCAAGGTGAATTTTGTTAGAAGGTTCATTGCCAACTTTGTTGAAATAGTCAAGCCTATTGTTAGGTTGCTTAAGAAAAACAAATTTTTCTTGAGATGAAGAAGTTGTAAAGGATTTTGGTAAAATTAAAAAGGCTATTCAGGAGGCACCAGTGTTGAAGTCCCCTGATTACAGTAAGCCCTTTTCATTGTTTTCTTTTGCTTCTTATCATACAGTGGCTGCAGTCCTTCTTCAAAAGGATGTTGAAGGATATGAACACCCTATTGCTATTTAAAGTAAATCTCTACAAGCTACAGAGCTGAAATATGAAATCATGGAGAAGAAAGCATATGCTTTGGTTAAATTTGTAAAAGCATTTAGGCCATATCTTGTGAATGCACAAGTAGTTTCTTACATCCTACATGTGGCTATCAAGGACATCTTATCTCAATCTGAGGTCACTGACAAAAGGTGCAGATGGATAACCAGAATTCAAGAGTTTGATCTAGAGATTAAGATCACTAAATTGGTAAGAGGGTTAGGTCTTGCTAAGTTAATGGCTGAATCAAATCTCCTTGATGTTGAAGTTAACAATGTTGAAATTGAGAATATCCTGGTTACAAGTATTGAGACACAACCCTAGTACTCAGAGATAGTACATTTTTTAAGGGATGCAACATACTCGGAGTGAATGACTCCAAACCAGAGAAGGACATTGAAATTGAAGTCTCAAAAGTATGTTCTTATTCAGGGTGATCTATAGTGGCAAAATAGAGATGGGGCATTGTTGATGTGCTTAGATAAATTCCAAGCTAGAAGGATGCTAACTGAAATGCATAATGGAGTATGTGGAGGCCACTACTCTGCCAATACCATAACTGGCAAGATAGTCCGGGCTGGATACTATTGGTCTACTTTGTTCAAAGATGCCCATGAGCATGTTCGAAGGTGTGACCCATGCCAAAAAATTTCTTCCAAGTTAAAGTATGAAGGAGCTTTGCCCCTTAACCCGGTTACAGTGGAAGCCCCTTTTGTCCAGTGGGGTATTGATTTTATTGGGGAAATAGTTGAGAAGTTAGGAATAGGTCGCAGATGGATCATAGTGGCCACTGATTACTTCACTAAGTGTATTGAGGCTATACCTACTAAAAGAGTCACTAGTAAAGTTGTCATTGATTTCCTGATGGATAATGTTATAACAAGATTTGGTGTTCTTGTGAAACTGATAATGGATAATGCCATGAGCTTTAGACCAGAGGAATTCACTGAATTTTGTACCAGCCATGGAATAATTATGTCTTATTCTTCACCATACCATCCTCAAGGTAATGGACAAGCAGAATCCAACAATAAGAGCCTTTTGAATATTATTAAGAAAATTCTTGAGGAGAACAAAAGGTCTTGGGATCAGAAACTAAAATTGGCCTTATGGGCAGACAGGATCACTGTTAAAAGGGCAATTGGTGTATCACCATTTGAATTGGTTTATGGCACACAATCTAGGGTGCCAATCAGTAACCTTCTTCCTGTATACAAGTTCCTACAAGCTGAGGAGATGGAGTTGTCAGAACCCATGGAAGACAGAATGATTCAAATGGTGGAAGTGGAAGAAATCAGGACTTTGGCTCATAAAAGAAATTTGAAGATTCAGTTACAATCCAAGTATCTTTTTGACAAAAGAACCACATTGAGGAAGTTTCAAATTGGTGACATGGTTCTTCAATGGAATGCAAGAGGGCAAGATAAAGGAAAGCACAAAAAATTTGAGTCATTATGGATGGGCCCTTCTATTGTTTGTGATCTTAATGGAAAAGACTCATACTTTTTGAAAACAATGAATGGTGAGGTACAAGAATTTCCAGTGCATGCACAATTCCTGTAGCATTGCTTCTCTTATGTCCATGCACAGTAGGTTGTAGTCTGTATATATTTAGGTTTGTTTCTGTTGGCTTTCGTTTGGGCTTGTTTCTTTTGGTCTATTCTCCAGAGTTTTCTGTATTCTTGTGTTGATCTTGCAATCAACCATCCCCAATCAGAGCCATTGTTATCACTATTTTTACTATTGGGTGATTTTGTTCTCTAATCCGCTAAAATCTACAAAATTGTGCTTAGTACTTCATTTTGCCTCTGAGGGTTAATGGTCTAAGGGTTTAAGGTTTTTGCAATTTACCCTTTTCTATCTTGAAATCCCTACATTCTATTTCCTTGTTACTTTTTCCACTTAAGTGGAAGGGTCAGTCCGGAGAGGTTCCCCCTTTTAGTTTTGCTTTAGGCGGGTCTTTAATAATGTTTTAGTTTTTTGCCTTCTCCTAAGTTTTTATTTCTTTATCGGGCTTCATAAAGATTGTGCAAGTTCTAATTGATCCAACGGTGCGCGCGATATCGCAAAGGGAAGATGCATGAAATTTACCTTTCGCGAAGTGGTGAAAAGGTGGCAGGCTCGGGTAAAGTGGTTGTAAGGAAAGCTAAAGGACAAATATCTTCCGGTAGATCTAACGGTCCGCGTTGTTTCGCAATGAAAAGATGGATGAGATGTATGCTTCACAAAACAGCGAAAGGATGGTGGGCCCCAAAGGTAAGCGGATCCCTTGGTTAAAGACTGAGCATCTCCTAGAAGATCTAGCGGTCGGTGCTATTTTGCATGGAAAAAATGTGTGAAGTTTACCTCTCATGAAGTAGCGAAAGGGAAATGGGTCTAGCGAAAGGGTAGCTTGCAGGATAAAATAAGTGCATCTCGAAATAGATCCAACGATGCGCGTTGTTTCATAGCCCAAAGCAACACGAAGTTTAATCCTTGCGAAGTAGCGAAAAGGAGTTGGCGGATGAGGTGGCAATGCAGCTGGATGTTTGGCTAAGGCAAAAGGTGATCTATCTGTAGGACACGTGGCTCTGAATGGATCATGAGGGGCCCATTTGATTAAGAGGAAATATTGATGAAATACATGCTAGATAAGACACTTGGTGGTCCAGATGTGGAGACTGACAGAGTTCTTGAGTGAATGAATGGCCAACACATGGGGGCTATTTGCTGGAAATCGGTAGGACAAGTGGATTCCACGTAATGGGCCCACTTTGAAGGTTAAAGGAGTTAAAAGCTACGCATCTCAAAATTGATCCAATGATGCGTGTTGTTTTGCATGGTGAAGATGTGAGGTGATTAACCTATGTAAAACATCAAAAACTATTAGCGGTGACGGTTTCATGCGGTTAGTTAAATAGACTAGCGGTCACCGTGGAGAATAACGGTCGAATGGATGGTAGAAGATCCAACAGTCAGCGTTGTTTCGCATGGAAAAGATGCATGAGATTTATGCTTCACGAAACAGTGAAAGGAAGGCGGGGCCCATTTCTAAGAAGGATGAGCCAGGTAAGGAAAGAAACAAAACCCTTGGAAGGAGTGAGATTTAGCAAGGACCATGTTGCTTTGGTCAGGTGGTCTCTAAGGAGGGATGAGAGAAGAAAGAGGAAGGACATTTTAGAGTAAAGCTACCTTGCAGGTATGATTGTGAAAAGAGTGCAGGACACAGGGGTAGTAGAAGTTGCCAGCACAGTTTTGGAATCAGCAAAATTTAGTGTGGCAGTAGCTGAGAAGGAAGCTAAGGAAAAAGTTGATCTTCAAGTAAAACTGGAGATGATTCTAAAGGCTTATAATGAAGCCAGAGGGGAGATAACCCATAGGGATAGCATCATTGCCAAGTTGAAGAATCAATTAGCAGGGCAATACTAGAAAGGTGAATCTTCTACTTTATTGATTGCCTCCTCTCCAGCAAAACCCCCATCCACAGCCCAATCATTGAATTTCCTCCTCCTATGACTTCTAGTTTTCAATCAACTGAGACCATACAAGATGAAATGGAAAAGTTGAAGCAGGCTCAAGCCATGTTTGCAAGTAAGTATGAGGAAAAAGTTAGAGGCACAATCTTGAATTTTGTTGACACTGTAGGAGCTTCTATTGTGTACATTTATATGAAAAGAATTTTGAACATGTTGATTGATCTGAAAGAAGACAAGGCTACTCTGGAGCCAATTTTGAATAAGTGGATGCCTAGAGAGGTGGATTTGGAACTTATGTGTTCATCTTATGAAGAGGCAGAGGCTGATGAAAATATTAAATCCACTTGTGAGTTAGTGAAAGGCATGACCAGGTTATCAGAAGGAAGAGCCGATATAGAGAGAAAGGCCAACTTGTGTAGAAAAGAATATGCTAACCATGAGTTTGTACTGTTTCCTGGGGGTTTTGTTAGTTCAAGTCAGTTGAAAGATGAAAAGGTGTGGCTTGATGAGCTAGGATATAACTTGTCTCAATAGATAAATGAAGTCATCAATATAGATGACACATCTTTATTTATTCGGACAATTGAAGAAATTGAGAAAATGAAGTCACATTATGGTTGTTTGGAGACAGAGGTTAAGCAATTAAGAAACACATGGAAAAGTTTGAATAAACTAAAGAAGAAAATTGTTAACTTCTCCTGTCCTGGTGATGACGTGTTCCAAGAGTGGAAAAACAAGTATGCAGTGCAAGAAGCGGAAGTTCAAGAACAGTTAGAAGATGTTGCAGCAGAATAACAAACTTCAAAGCCGTTAGGAATGAAATGATTGTAATTTCTTTTCAGTGGGAATCATGGTTGTAACAAACTTTTCCTAGGGAAGACCAAAGCTTGTTTGCATCCATATTGTTATAAATGGATATCAGAACATTAGAAAAAAGGTATCACAAGAATTTGTAAAGAAACTCTGCTGAAATATATCTAAGGTTTTCTGGTTCTTTCAGAAATCACCTTGAGTTAGGTAAGATTTTCAAAATAAAATATTAATATATAGATCAAAACTTTCTGAGCCTAAATCTTCGTTGTCTTCTTGTGTGCATTCATTGATTTGCTGGTGTCTTTTGGATAATTTAGGGTTATTTGATTGAATAGGGATTGCAAGGCAATCTGTAATGCCCATACCCTAGTCGGACTTTTAAAACCCGTTTAACCTTGATTGACTTCCTATGTGGCATTCTGGAATGGTAAATTAACCGATATGCAATGTGTAGTTTAGATAATATAAATAAATTATGTATACTTATTATTGTGCTTTTGCATCAATTCTCGTGTAAATGTAATTGTTTCCTAACCCTTGAGATAAATCTTGAGCTAACGCCTTCATTGAATATGTATATGTATATGCATGCTTGTATGAATTCATGGGTGCAGGAGATTGCAGGTACAACACCGCTTAGGGCAAGGTTCATCTCCTTTGGAATTTGCAAGGTTGAGTATGCTCCTTCATCTTTTGAATTCGGATTTAGTGGTCATATAACTCTCGTTTTGCCTTAGCCACGGTTAGGTGAGCATCGTGTGTGGATTCGTGGGGCTTTCTTTTCATTGGGATGCTTGTCGAGTGACTTGGAGGACTTCCTCGATTTGCATGCCTTGCGCGAGGTAAGTGAGGTTTGTGATCCTAAGTATTAAATTCAAATTTGTGAGTAGATGAGTACATTAGTAAATTAGAAATTTAAATGGGTAGCTTCTTTTATATGATTAATCATTAATTTAAGAGATTGCTTTAAATTGTTATTGTAACAAGCTTAAGGTATTTAACTGGGGTTAGTGTGCTCATTTACGCATTTGTAACTTCTATGCATTTGTAGTTGAGAAATTCGAATAAACAAGACTCTTGCACTAGATTAGTCATGTATTTTAAAATGTCGCTTTATTTTGTTGTAGCGAGTTAATTTAATAGTTAATTTTAATAACGACGATTTTAATAAGTTATGCGTTTTAGAAAGGAAAAATTTTAAAGTCATTTGGGAGATAGAATTAAATTACTCATTTCCGCATTTTGAAAGAAAAAAGGGGTAAATTATTATTATTAAACGAAATTATTTCCTTTTTACTTGTATAGTTGATATGTTATGAAAAGATTGATTCTTTTTGAAAATTAAATTAATCAAAACGCCTTACCCAGTCAATAGTTCCAAAATATAAACGTAGAAGTAAATCGATATTGAGAAATTAAAAATTTAAAAAGAAATAGAAGCATTATAATTTTAATAAGGAAAACAAATGAGATGTATTAAATAAGGTAAATGAATGACTTCCATTTCATTTTCATTCATTTTATTTCAAAAATAAATGCCTAATTTCAAAATTGAAAATTAGGGCAAAATTAGGGTTTTTCTTTTTAACCTAGTTTTGAAGACATTTTGGGGGTTCTCTTTTTGGGGGAAAAATGGGGGAGAAAATGGAGTTTTTGCTTCTTGCTTGGAGTTGCAGGTGGAGCTCTTCTTCAGATTCATGCCAGGAGTGCTAATGGGAGGTAGGCCTCTTATGTATCTTGCAGTTTGAATTTAAAACCATAAGAAATGTTTTTTTTTAAAACCATGAAGGTTCTTGAAGATTAGTTTCAGATTCTTGTAACAGTTGGTTGTTCTTGAAATGAATCTCTGTTTCTAAAAAAAAAATTAGTGGCTTCAAACTAGATGTGGGGAATACTTGTTCCTCAATGAAGTTTTGGGGAAATCTGGAAATCGAATAGAAAAAAAACACAAAACAAAATAAAAATATGAAAAAAAAAACGAATGAGGCAATAATGGAGGGATTTTGTTCTGGTTAAGTTTTTATGCCAAAAAAAAAGGGGTAAATTCGAACTGTGTATCGAATGAAGAAAAGGAAAGAAAAGAAATTTTAAACACAAAAAAAAATTTAATGCAAAAATTTCGGGGTTTCGGGGGGGGAGCCGTAGCTCGACCCGTCCCCTCCCCGCGCGCGCCGCTCGCAGATGCCTCGGCGCCCACACACAGTGGGGGCCGAAGGGGACTGCGTCTCCTTTGGAGGCCGCAGCCCCCTCCGGCACCACTGTGTGGGGGTGCCGTAGGGACTGCGTCCCCCATGGCGGACGCAAAGCCCCGGGCTGCGCCCGCCATGGTGGCCGCAGTTCCTAACGACAGGGCTCGGCTAGGGTTTGGTTATTACCAAATTTTAATTTGTTTTTTTTTGGGGGGGGGTTTGTTGTTGTTGATAATTTTTTTATTGGTTGTTTTTGGTAAGTTAAAGAAAAATGGTGTTAGTTTGTTTTACTTTGTACAATAAAAAAAAAATGGATGCTATTAATGTAAGTATATGTTGTAAGCAATATTTTATAAGAAAATTTGAGTTGAGGTGTTCATTTTAATAAATAAGGATTTTCTATTCTAAATGTCCAAGAAAAAAAAAAGGGGGATAAATAGGTATGTTAAATTATATGTTAATATAGGTTATATCTAATTAGTATATATACTTGATGACCTATATGGACCTTGTTTTTCTAAATATCATATGGAAACGATTTTCATTATCTTTACAAATGATGGCATGTGCATTTAGGCTTTAATTCTTTTAAGTGGGGAAATGTTGGGACTCTCGGAAGGGTGCTAATTGAGTAATTTGGATGGTGGTGTTAGTACTTAAATTGTTTTTATGTACGCAATAAAAGCTTATTTTAGCTCGGAAACGTTTTTCCCATTTCTTAACTTACTCTTAATTAATTTTGTTCCTATATAGTAATAAGGTAATCCTTGTGTAGTTAAAAAGGGGCTAGAGTATCTTTGTAAAACCATCTTATCATTAGTGGGGGTCTAAGGGTTAATTAATTTGGTTAGACGTTTATGTCAACTTGAGAAAGTGTGGAATTTACTCGTCAACGCTTGAGCATGACTTATTATTTTGGGAAATTGGTTGGGTCCTCGCCATCTGATTTGCCTTGGTCTGTCCAACGTCGGTCTAGTCTCCATTTAAGGTACCACCTGTTAAGAAATCCTTGTCCTTTTTACTTGATGTATTTGGTAGGATCCGTTACAAAAGGGATCATTACGTAATTAACATCTGAGGTGTCTGTTGTATATTGATTGTATTCGCCTAAGTGGCAAGATGTAAAAGACTTATAAATTTTGTATTCCTAACAATATAATACCAAAGGGGTCTTGCAGTTGAGCAGACCCGGAGATGTAGCCCATCCGGGGTGAACTCCGAGATCATATCTGTGTTATGCGATGTTTATAGCGTGCTTTGTTTTATGTTTTAAATTATCATGAATGATTGTATTCTTGCATAAGTGTATGGTGAAAATTTAATGAATTCAAATTTAAGTGCATAATTTTAATCATCTGGATAAATGTAGTTATTGAAGTTCATAAAACGTTGTGAATTATGAATATGGCAAGGTATTTAAATATTGAAATTAAAGTTGTGGAAAAAGTAATTTGATAATGTTAAATTAAATTGTAATAGTGGAAAGAATCTTGCTGGAATACTTTATTGGAAATAACTTGTTATTAAGTATATAAATGGAAAGAATGTAAAAAGGAAACAGGGTTAAAATTTATGTCGCAATTCTTAGATTGAAATCTAGAAGATGAACATCATATAAATATCTATCTTTTTACCTTAGTAAATGAATCACACCATGTCATTTATGTTTCATTACATTGAATGAATTTGTTAAGTTATCTCACGTTTAAATCTTAACAATAACCCTCACCAGATTAATTTGAAAGTCGTGTGGACTCAATTAGGTATTCATGTTGTATATTGAATAAATATACTTAGTAATTTATGTTGTAATTATACCCAATGTACCCTCACCAGATTTATTTTATAATTGGGGGAACTCAATTTAGATATCCATATGTTAATCCTTATAAAAGGAATCCCTCAAGTGTACTAAAATTGGCTTAGAATGGGAAATAATTGATTAGTTGTTTATACATTAAATCCTAGTAAAAGAATCCCTCTCATATTATTTTCATTTAACAAAAAAAAAGTGATTTGCAACAAGATAATTGTATTTTAATCCGAATAGAAGAACGTCATTATGATCTTATTACTTTAATCTTGAAATGTTAAATATTATCTTCCTAACTATATCTTAAAGTTAAAGGATGAACTCTTGTGGCTCAAATACATTTTCAACGTAATGATTCTAGCCATCTAGTAGTATTATTTTAAAACTTCAAAAGAATTCCCATTGCTACTCACATTATACCTTTCATAAGAATCTTCAACTCATTAGTTGGCTATGTATGAAATCAAATGAAGGGATCTCACCCTAATTGTTGTAGTTAATCCTTAAGGAACGAATTCTTCTTTTTAACCATACCTTTTTAATATTTAAGAAATAAATATCAAATGAGGGTGGATACTTTAAAACCAAATGGAGGGATCCTCGTTTTATTAATCGTAGTTTAACCTCAAATGAATGAATCTCATTAGGCATATTTTTAAACGTTAAAGGATGAAATCAACTGTGAATGGATACCACCAAACCAAGGAATGAACTACATTATATTAAACGCATGAACCTTTTTGGAGACCTCTTAATGTAAATATGAAATTAAGTGCATTGGATAAATAACTCCTCGATGGCCTCCTAACCTCTAAAGTAAATGAATGCCTCCTAAAATTTTAAGATGTCATATCCTTGAACACATATGTAATTAAGAACTAAGCATTATCCCGTAATTAAGATATCCAGATTAATGGATCTGTTGACGCAAGATGAGTTAGGTGTAAGGTTATGTAATCGCGTTAGGAAACCACTTAGGATTGTTGAGCCTTCCGCTGTGATATCTAAGTTGACAGATAACTCCAATGTATTTTAATGTCGTGCCTAATTTTGGATTGAGTTAACTTCAACTATCTTAATGTTGTAACTTTGTATTAACGCTCTTAATTATTATTTTAAAAAAAAAAAAAATTTACACTCTAATTGAGTGTTTTTAACTTAAACCCTTAGGGGTTTCCTGGCGGGGCATTACACAATCTTACAGACATGTTTCAGGCTTTTCTCTCAAGGAGAGGAATTAAATATACGTGAAATATCTCTGTTAGTAAATCAATTATTTTCTGCTTGAATGATATAAACTGTTTTATCATGAAGGGAAAACTTATATATATGTCAGGCATATATTAGGTTAATGAAAGCCGAAGTGATGAGATGTATTTGAATGTCCAGATTTGAAACTCTTGTTTAAATTGGGTGACTTTGTAGCCTGGATAAGGCACTGATATCTTTTGTAGAATCTTTTCTACCTTTCTTGGGGTCAAGACTAAAAGATGAATACATGTTTTCTCTTTAGTTTTCAGTATTGTCAAGGTGATGAGGTTCACAGGTTTTTTTAACACTGGTTTACTATGAATCCTATATTGAAATTGTGAAGGTATTGACAAGAGGTATACCCACCTAAGCTTAGAATAAGATTAAAGTGTAGAAGGTTTTGTAGAAACCTTATTATATGTTATTCTGGAGTTCTATTTTCTTGTTTTCCTCTCCATATGCAACAGAGGCTTTCAATTTTCTTACATAGAGGATCAGGGAAATCATAATTTGAGAACAACAATCCCTACATCAGTTTAATTTCGTGTGAAGTTGGGACATCCTTGGCTCTCTTCCATGAAATTTGTTCCTTCTACAGTCCATAAGTGTTTGAAGTTACCTCATAATGGGAATATTATCATTGCAGTGCCCCTCCCTCACTCAACCCTTATGAGAGGGTGTGATATACACTTTTAGATTTTCGCTCTAATAGTCTCTTTGATATTAGTAGATTCATTATGATTTATGTGGAAGAAACTATGTCCTGGAGTAATATGTTGATAAGGCTTATGCACTCACTATTTATGTATGGATTATAATGCTTATGAGACTGTGATGGAATCTTGATTATGATAACCCTATTCCATAATTATGATGATGATTGAGTTGATGTTATGATGATTGTAACTGTCTTCTAGTGTCTTCATGATAGGGATAATGTCATACCACTCATTGCAAGCATGATATGGCATTGTGATTCTCTATCACTTGCCTGATCATTTATGATGTATATGTATCATACATGTTGTATTGTGTTTTAGTGGTGGATGTAGAATTTTAGGTACCAGACATCGACTCCACCTGGTCTCACAGGTTTGAGCGTGTCTTATCCCAATGGCAAGTTGTTGGAGATGGCATGTGTTTCCCTCTCATACTTTAGGCTTAAGTTGATGCTCTTGTCAGTTAGTGTCTTGGCTTGAGTCGTTAGTCTACGTCATGTGGTATGTTGTTCAACCCTATGTTGGGTTTCCTTGTGAGTGTGATTATTTATTAATTAATAATTAACTGACTTATATAGTTTATTTAGTATTAAATTAAATTAATGGATGGCATTAATATTTGATATTAATGGGAGGCGCGATGTCGGGCCAAGTCGCTCCATGGGCTAGGGTTCCTTCTTCCCCTAGTCAAGCGGCCTGAAGCTGGGCGATAGTGGCGAAGGGAGGTGGGTCTCGAACTTGACTGGGTGTGAAGGCTATTGATGGCTCTACAACAACGTGAAAACAACTTCCTTATACTCGGGATGTTGACTTTCGACAAGGTTCTGGTATTCCAACCCGCTCTCGGCCCATTACAGAGAATGTCAGGTGGGATGGGGGATGCGTTATCTGTCAGGCGGTGTTTTCCATGGAAGGGGTAACTTGGCCAGTGCTTCTATGGATTTGGTCCCCACGACCAAATCTACTTCTGTTATTCTTTCGGAGGAGGTTGAGAAGGAAGTTGAACATAATGAAGGGGTTTTTTTAGAGTTAGGGCTTGTTGGTCATTTCATAGGCAGATGACCGAGTCTTGGTGATTTACACAAATGGATCTCAGTTCATTGGGAATCCTTGGTGGAGGATTATGTTCAAATTTACCCACATGCGCAAGGCTTTTTCGTTGTGGTTTTCCAAAGTGTGGCAGACAGAAACAAAGTCCTTGGCGGTGGTCAGTGGTGTTGGGAGGACAAACACGTGTTGATGCTGAAACCCTGGCATCCGAATTTCAACCTTGATTCAGAATCCTTTGATCGAACGCCTCTTTGGATCAGACTTTCGAACCTCCCAATGCAGTATTGGTTTGACTCCTATTTTGAAGCTGTCGAGAACTCCTTTGGTACGTTTTTAATGGCAAATGAAGACTATTTGAATCTATTGGATACTACTTTTGCTCATTTGTTGGTTGTGGTGGATGTTACCATGGGCCTCCCTTCGGAAATTTCTATTACATCTTCCAAAGGGAGTTGGCTTCAGTCTGTAGATTATGAAGGGATTCCTTTCAGATGTAGGCAATGTTTTAAGATTGGGCATACTGTTGCTTCTTGCCCTAGGTTTAGGGTGAAGCATTCAGCATCTTGGTGGAAATAAGTTACTCCACAATTTTATACGGTGGATAAGGTGGTTGGAGATCCGTCCTCCCCCCCATCCCAAATAGGGGGATATCTCTCCAGTGATAAGGGTTTGGACCCAACAATTAATTTGCAAAGGGTTGTCGGTGGTTTGGGGTGTGCAATTAATGGTGGTTCTCCTTTGGGAGGCAGCTCTCCACAGGTTGGCTATGCATCCGAGTAGAAGATGGAGGGTGTCATGGCTGAACTAAAGTTGGAGGATGGGTCTAGTTCTCATGGAGATTGCTTTGTAGGTTTTAGGGAGGGGCACCATGCTATTCAGAAAATGGATTATGCTGGGATTCAAAATCTGAAGTTACTGAAGAATGCTCAAGCAGATGGTTGGATTGAGGTGAAGCGGAAGAAAGGTAAGAAGGGTTTGTTTGGGAGTGTCTGTATTGGCCCTCCGCTAGAGGGTGGAGGTGTCCCTGGGGAGGTGGCTCCCTAATTGTAGCCACCACTGGTTCGAGCCAGTTTCAATCTTGGTTCTATTAATAAAATAATCTTATTACCGACCAAAAAAAAAAATTGATATTAATGTGTGATTATTATTATTAGATTTATTATTTATTTATGTTTATTTCATGAATCGGTATTTAATTGATGATTTTATATTATTATTATTATTTTATGGTTTAATGTTTAATTGAATATTTATTGTTTGATTTTTTGATTTATTAGATTATTTATTTATTAATTAATTATTGGTTGAGTATTTATGCCTATCTGTACATTCATTTATTTATTATTTATTTATTTGTTATATTTTATATGTATATGGGAGATATTTATAGTATTGAGTTTAAATTATATTGGCTAGAGCATTTATATGTATCCGGACATTTAATTATTTATTTATTTATTGTTTAATTACTGGTTAAAGCATTTATGAGTGTCCATACATTTACTTATTTATTATCCATTTTGCTTATTTTTCTATTGTTTATTTATTTATTTAACTTCTTTATTGTTTATTTATTTATGAATTTATTGGTGAGTTATTTATTGTTTATCTAATTTTTTATTGTTTTGATTATTTATCTATTTATTTATTATTACTTATGTAGCTACCCCTTGTTATGATTGGCCCTCTTGGGAGTTGTGATTGTGAGGATATTATTATTTAATTGTTTGTTTATTTATTTATATTATTTGTGGTTTTATATTTAATTGGAGCATTTATTTATATTGCCTTCGATTTATTTTATTGGGTTTTGATTTATTAGTATTATTATTGGTTATTATATTACATTCTCTTGGTACTAATTGAGAAATTAAATATTATGTTTATATCTCTCCTATGGACTTGTTGAGTCCTTTTATTCCATTCTATTTGTGTATGAGATCTCCTCTCTCTACCTTATTTGGTCATGTGGTGATGTCACTTGATTCTTAGCAATGTCTATGTATGACTGTGTATGTGTGATATCGGGAAATAAAGTTTAAATGCTCTTGTGAGGTATTGTTGCCCCAATTATGCCTTTCTTTATATTTATCTTGGACTTACACACCTTTTGGGAATGCTATGTACATCATTTGTGAGCCTATATGCAATTTTAAAGTGGATTCATAACTTTATACCTCCGTTTTCATCATTTTTACACTTTGTCTTGGATGCACTATTATGCACCTCATATGCACTAAAGTTTTCTTTATATGTGCTAGAGACTATCACATGTGCACTAATCTGCATCCCGTATGTGCTAATTTGGTCCTTGCATGCACTAAACTGCCTTGCTTTGTTGGTTTGCCAGTTTTGCTTAATGTGGTTACTTTTTCAAATTTGGGGCTTGTACCAGAGGCTTTTGTGATTGCATGATGATCTCAGAGATATCTTTGATTTGATATTATTCATTTTATGTTTTAATTGAGATCTGGTAAGATGGTTTGTGCCTTACCATTGAGGGTTGTGCATATGCATTAATTAGCTCGAGCAAGAGGAGGATTGCCTTGCTGTTGAGAGATGGTTTTATGAGAGCTCCAGTGAGAGGATTGTGCCTTACTGTTGAGGATGTATTTGTCTATATATGAGTAGGAGGAATGCATCTACTCATGTTAATTTCTATGCTTTTGTTAGTTAAAGCTCTTGCGTTATGTGTTTGTCTCATGGTTCATATTGTGCTTCAGTGGTATCAATGATGTTGTGATTATGGATTCCTTTTATGTTGAGCCTTCATGATGTTATTGTGATGTCTTTGTGGTTTATATTTCACCCTAAGGTCTTGGTCCATAGATAGGGAGAGTGGTCTCTTGCATGTGTAGGACCAGGGTCATGAGAAATAGGCTTCTAAGAGGTTCCTTGTAAGGATTCTTAGGGTCTAGACCTCTCATGGAACCACATGAAGAGTTTATGTTTAATTGCAAGTGATAACCTTAATAATTAATTAGTGGGTTTGGGTAATTAGGAATTCACTTAATCAAGATAATGAATTTGAGTTTGTGTGCCCCAATGGAAGGTCCCAAGGAGGTGGTTTTGGGATCTATGGTTGGGAAGACCGTTGGAGAGGTAAACCGACCTCCCTTGTTTGGCTCCAAGGTTGAGGCAAATTCCACATGAGCTTAGCATGTGATGACACTCTTCCCTACATGCGTCCATTATCCTTATGCCTTTATTGTTGTTTATGCCTCTGGGATTTTATTTTTTATGATTAGACTTGTGATGTGATTCAATTTATTATTCTTGGTTGTTATATTTGTGGATGTCATGTTGAGTCCCTTGGTTTTTAGGTGTCAGACTAGGTCTTGAGTGTGAGTTGGAACCCCATGCCATCTCCTAGCACAGGGGGTGGTTCTACATGGTCGGTGGTTTGATGCCTTCTTCCATTGGGATGTTCATCATTGAATGCTTGTGTGCGTGCATATGGATTTATATTATCTCATCATGTGGATGGATCTTTGGAGCATAATCTATGTAATTGTAATTGATATCATGTATTTTTGTATCTTGAGAAATATGTAATAGTAAAGAAGGCTATGTAATTAGTGTCTTGTGAACACATGTATTAGGACTTGTAGTAGGTTTATTTGAGAATGAGATGTATTGGATGAGATTATTGTAAATGGATATTCAATGTGTATGTAATTCTAGACTAGAAAGGAATTAAATGATTGAGTGATGTGATTGGAGTATCTAGTGTATATCTTGTGGATGGTAGTGGATATGGTAACAATCATGTATGCATTGATTTGAAGGTTGCTAATCCTTAATGTTAGTCATCTTTGGGATATGGATATGAATGGGTAGCTGTAGATTTGTATGGACTCTATGATTCTTCATTATGCAGAGCTGATTTCTATGTGTTGAAATGGTCTAATGTATCATGATGACATTGTAAATGTAAAAGAGATTATGTACACTTATGCCTTGTATTATTATGATTAGGATGTGAAGTAGTAGTTGAGATTATGGATTTATAAAGATGTGAGATGTTGTAATAAATGCTCAATGTGTAAAAGATAGAGATTTGGATTCTATATTAGATCAGAAAGTGAATGATTAGCATATATGTGTTCTTGTAGTGTATGAGTTCATAAGTTAGTCTTGCATATATATATGGGATTCTATTTGGAAGAAGTTTTATACTTGTTGTTCTAATCCTTGAACATGCATATGATTATAACCTTGATGAGATGTGATATGCTTCTTAAGGAATGATCTAGTCCTATTGTGGAAGATGATTAATTGGATTCATATTGTGATGGATGGTTAAAGTGGAGGAAATTAAGAACATTTGGTTTGGTGTTTAAAATGAATCCAAGAATTAATGGGTTATGATAGGTATGCATTGAAAATAAATGATTCTCATGTTAGGAATAAAATATTGAGAAGAACTTAACTAAAATGGGTGTTAATGGTTTCATGTTATGGATGTGTTTATGTGTTTTTGATAGTAAGTAATGACGTTAAATTACCCTAGGGAATGAACGAATAGATGAATGGATGAATATATGTATGCATTGAGATGATAATTGTTATGATCTATTTTTGCTTGCATTGTATGAGGTTATGGCTATGATCATGTTGTCTTAAACATTCATGTGGATGTTAATCTATGATCTTGAGTAATTATAGTGCTTTTTTTGCATTATTAGATGTTTTTTAAAAAAAATTATCCCTATTTGTTGGATAGTTTAGTTACTTTCTATAGGGTATTTTGGTGGGCATTACAATCATGATTAATCATAGCCTTTACTGATGGGGAGGGGTTCTCACTAATAGTCTCACCTTTCTCAATAGGAAGTTGAGTGATATTGTAGTGGGCTCCTTTCACTCTACTCTGGTCATTTACCAAACCAAAATACTCTAACTCTCTAGGAGTGCTCCCTATCAAATTATGCTCAATAGTTGCTCAGGCATGGTTGAGATTCACAAGGGTAAATCCAACCTCAAAGCTATGAAATCCTCTAACATATACTTGCACGGGTTGCAGAAGTTGTTATAAAGGTGTTTCCATGCCAATCAACTAATTTTACCATTGGCTTTCCTTCATTTCTTCATCGCTCACTATTTCTCCTATTTTCTAGGCCTAGTAGCCTTAGAGCCCCAATTAGCCCTACCTAGCTGGTTTTTGGGGAATTTTTCAAAAACCACTCAAAGAACCTGGAAAACTATTTTGTGATTTGAATACCCTTTTGGATGAACTTTTGAATCCATCAGATGAGATATTCAGGTCTGTTCGTATAGGTACTGAACCCAAAAATGGCATTTGTGAAGGGTTTTGGGACTTTGTTGCCTTCTTCAAAGGGTTTATTATCTTCCCTACTCTATCACACCTCCAACCTTCCACATAGGATCTTCCACACATTAATTACTCATGAAAAACACTTGTCATCTTCATAACTTATCATCTCTGCAAGCACATGCAACATTTCACTCATTTTCCTAATCGGGCTATGACTGAGCTCGCCTAGGAAATGATGCCAAATAGCCTTTCAATGACTTTTGGGCCAAAAAAAAACTTATTCAAACTGTACAAGGGTTCCATGGCTCGAGTCCCAAGGGTTATTGAGCAAAACTTAAGGGATTTCAAGCTGGAACCATAATTGGGCTCTTAAACCCTTGCTCAAGCCGAGAGCAATGTAAAATCAAATACACACTTCAAACCTGCACTACAACAATCACAAATACCTATTGATAACTATAATACTATATACAAAGCAATAATGAAAGAACAATAGTAGAATCAATCCATTAAGTACGGACTGTTGCTCAAGAATTGAGAGAATGCTAGGTAAAATCTAGAAAAAGTCTTCACAATGTATTCCAACTTGCTCAAGGGCTTTGCCAACCTATTCACATTCCTTCTCAGAGCATTTTATATTCCATATGGATCCTAACCAACTCTCCATCAGTTTCTTAACCACTGATGTGCTCAAAGATGCAAAAATTTGCTCAAAAGTTATAAAATGTTGTCGAGCAACAATGACAACTTTTGCCAAAATATGCATTTTTACATTTCATGCATTGCCACTCATCCTAAACCACCTAGAATGACCTACAGAGACTAAAATTACATGTATAAATGCCAAATGAGGTGTTACAAGACATTTTACACCAAAATGCAAGTTTGTGCCATTTTAGGCTTACAAGGGCTCATAAGCCAAATTTGAGAAAATACATGATCTAGTTGACATTCATCCTTCAAATGCATATCCAACACACATATGGACCTCTGAGTAGTCCATTATTCACAAACCTAATCCAATATAAATACTAACACACCAAAATTTATAAAATGCATTAAAAACTAGGTGCTCCTGCACCATACTCCCCCACTGAGAAAGAAGTCAAGTGACTCCTTTAGGCAACAAAGAAAGGGGAACTCAAAGCTTAGAAAAGTCTTCCTCAAGTACCCAAGTAGCCTCAGATTCTGGAAGGTGGTGCCATTTGATCAAGTGCTCCATATAGATAGTATGCCTTGTCTTCTTAAGAACTCTAGAGTCTAACACTTTCTCGGCTTGTGGCATGGTTGCAGGTGCTAAGGAAAGGTCTAAAAGTGATTGAGAGACCTATGAGACTCTGCTACATTCCTCTAGAAGTGTTCCCTTATACTGTACCAACTATGCAACATTGAAGATGGGAGACAAATCCATATCTCCGGGTAAGTCTAGTTTGTAAGCATTGTTTCCATATTTTGCCAAGACCTTACAAGGTCCAATCCTCCTCATCTGAAGTTTACTAGGGACACCTTTATGAATTCTTTCTTTGTTCAAATGGACCATGACCAATTCCTCAATGACAAATTGTATATCCTTTCTTTTCGCATCTACTTTTTCTTTGATCCTTTGAGAGGTGTCTAGTAGGGCTATCCTAACTTGCTCATGAATCTCTTGCATGGATTGAGCCATGTCCATAGCATGTCCACTCTGTTGTCCCATATTTCCAACATATCTAAGCTCCAAAACACCTCTTGGATGAAGGCCATACACAATCTCAAAAGGACTCTTACAGGTTAATCTATTCACACTGTTATTATAGGCAAACTCAGTTTGATGGATGATCTGATCCCAAGCTTGTCCATACTCCTTTGTAAAAAATCTCAAAAGGTTTCCAAGTGTTCTATTGACCACCTCTATTTGGCCATCCATTTGGGTATGATAGGTTGAACTGAAAGACAAGTTAGTCCCCAATCTCTACAATAAAGTCTTCCAAAAATTACCAATAAACTTTGCATCTCTATCTGATACAATGCTGATAGGTAAACCATGAATTCTAATAACTTCCTTGAAAAACAAATGAGCTATATGACTAGAACCATGAGTGACCTTACATGGAATAAAATAGGCCATTTTGCTAAACCTATCTACCACCACATAGATGTTATCAAAACTTGATTTGGGTTTAGGCAAACCAACAACAAAATCCATACTTACACACTCCCATGGCTGGTTTGGAATAGGTAAGGATTGATAAAGACCAGCATTGGAAGAGGTACCCTTAGCTCTTTGGAAAACCACACATTATTCCACATATTTTCTGATATCTCTTTGCATCTTAGGCTAATAGTAGAATCTTTGGACAAGTTCCAAAGTCTTGTTCAAGCCAAAATGTCCACTTAGGCATCCATTGTGCTTCTCTTGCATCAAATTTTCTCTCATAGACCCTTTAGGTACACTAAAAGTTGTCCTCTCTTAAAAAAAAGACCATCTTGTAAGGTTTAATCTACATATTTACAATGAAAATGGTTTCTAAACTCTTGACAAACCTTGTAGGCAGCAGCAAAGTCTTCATCATCTTGATATAAACTCTTGAAACTATCCACTCCAATGCTCTTGAGCTACACTTCTTGCACTATTAGAAACCTTCTACTTAATGCATCAGCTATTTTATTACATTGACCCTTCTTGTGTTTAATGGTAAAGGTATATGACTGCAAATACTCTACCCATTTAATATGCCTAAGATTCAACTTTTCTTGTGAATTGAGAAAGTTTAGAGCTTGATTATCAGTATAAACCACAAACTCTTTAGGCAGCAAATAATGCCTCCATTTCCTAAGAGATTGTACAAGTGCATACAACTCCAAATCATAAGAGGAATACCTTTTCTTGGCATCATTGAGCTTCTCACTGAAAAATGCAACCGGTCTATTGTCTTGGCTTAAGACTGCTCCAACTACTATGTTGTTGGCATCACATTCAATGGTGAAGAGCTTGTCAAAGTTTGGAAGAATTAGTACCGGTTGAGTAGCCACCTTTGTCTTCAAGAGATCAAATCCTCTTTGTGCTTCTTTTGTCCATTGAAACTTGGTTTTCATACCTCCTTTGATTGTGTCAAGTATGGATGCACATATCTCACTGAATCCTCTGTTGAACTTCTGATAGAATTGTGCTAAGCCATGAAAACTCCTTACTTCACATGTTGTCTTAGGTGTAGGCCAACTTATTATGGATTCCACTTTAGTGTTATCCATCTTCAAATCACCTCTTGAGATTACAAACCCAATATATATCAATTCATGTTTCATAAACTAACATTTCTCCAAATTGATGGTTAGTTGCTCATCACATAGTTTCCTCAATATAATCTCTATATGCTTAAGATGTTCATCTTTAAAATTGCTAAAAATCAAGATGTCATCTAAATAAACAACAACACATTTACCAATATAGTCTTTGAGTACTTCATTCATGAGTCTCACGAATGTTCTAGGAGCATTTGTGAGTCCAAATGGCATAACAACCCATTCATAAAGTCCTTATGTGGTCTTGAATATTGTCTTTCATTCATCACCCTCCTTGATTCTGATTTGGTGGTAACTACTCTTGAGGTCTATCTTGGTTAAGTATTCAACACCTCCTAAACAATCCATTAAATCTTAATCCAATTTATGGCTCTAGAATCAGTGCAAAGTCTCCAAGTACCTCCCTTCTTTGGGGCCAAAATGGTGGGTATTGCACATGGGATAATGCTCTTCCTTATCAAACCATTATCTAAGAGTTCTTGTATTTTATTAGCTACCTCCTTGTTTTGATCCAGGGTCATTTTATAGGTTGCCTTATTAGGAAATGAGGCTCTGGGTATGAAGTCAATTTGGTGACTTATGACATGTTGAGGAGGCAAAGTTGTTGGTGTTCCATCACTGATAATGTCCTTAAACTAATTTAGGACCTGTTGCACTTCATTTGGAATGCATACTTTTTCTTCTTGCTTTCTTCTTTTGGTTTTACAACAATTTCAAACCCCACTCCTTCTCCTTCCTTGAGTGTATTAATGAACTCCTTCTCACCAAGTAGCAGCACATGAGGACCCTTTGATATGCCCTCTTCTTGGTCTCCTATGGACTGAATTTTATAGGTGATTCCATCCTTTTGAAAAGTATAGGCATTCTTCTCCCCGTGGTGTATTGCTTTTCTGTCAAACTAGCAAGGCCTTCCTAGGAGTAGGTAGCAAGCATCCATTGGCAAGATGTCACACAAGATTTTGTCCTTGTAGCCTCCTATAGTGAACTCCACCCAAGTTTGTTCATTCACAAGAACATGATGCCTGCTTGTTGAGACAAGTAACCCTATAAGGATCACTATGTGGTATTATTTATAGGTTGAGCTTATTCACTGCTTCCTCTGACACTATATTATCAATGGATCCTGAATCCACCACCACTCTATATAATTTTCCCATAATCTTGCACTTTATCCTAAACAAGGATCTTCTTTGGCTAGGTTCCTCCTTAATTGGTTCTTTAATCAAGACTCTCCTTATCATAAGATTCTCTCCAACCTCTAAATCTAGACTCACTTCTGATGCCTTCATGTTTGTTGCATCTTCTTGAGAATAATTTAATCTCCTCTCACTTCCTTGGGATGAGGAAGACTTCTCAGAACATAGGACAGGTGTCCAAGCTGATGGCAATTGTAGCACTTCATTGTGGCGAACTAGGACCCTCTTCCTGATCCACTAGACCTTCCTCTACTAGAGTTGCTATACCCCCTTCCTCTATAACTGATCTTCCTATTGGAATCCCCACTTTGATCTATCAATTTGGATTCCCCTTGGGATCTTTGGTCTTCACTTCTTCCACCATAGCTACCTCTCTGACCTCTGCCATCTCTTCCCCTACGTCTGCCTCTATTGCTTTGCTCTTGTTTCTTTTTTATCTTCTCTTCCACCTTGAGTGCCAATTGATAGCACTTATGAATAGTAATAGGGTATAACAAACTCAACTCTTCTTGAATATTCCATCTCAAGCCATTCAAGTATTTGGATACCTAAATGCTTTCATCTTCCACCACCTTGGATCTCAGACACAACTTCTGAAATTCCTCAGTGTAGCTGCTCACATCTAGTTCTCTTTGTCTCAAGTTTTGTCTCCTCTTGTGAAATTGGATTTCATAGTCTTCAGGGATATATGCTTCTTACACCTTGGCTAGCATTCCTTTCCAAGTGGTTATTGGGTTCTTACCCTCCTTTTGCCTCTCCTCTTGGATGAACTTCAACCAAGTCAAGGCTGCTCCTCTCAATTTGGATTTGGCTACCTTCACCTTTTGTGCCTCACTGATCCCATCACATTCAAAGTGATTCTCCAATCATTCAATCCATTCCATGACTACTTATGGCTCCATTTTTCCACAAAAAGTGGCACTCCTTCTAAGGATTTTCCTCCTAAGGCTTTAATGGCTCTAAGGAAAGGTTCTTCAGGTAGAATAGGATCTAGTTCAGTTGTGCTATCCTCTTCTACTACTTCTTTATCCTTCCCTTCATTGACCTTGATAGTCACTTTCTCAGTCTTGTCTTCAACTGTGTCTAGTTTGCTCTCCAACTGTTGTAATCTTACCCAGAGGAGTCTATTCTCTTCCTCTTGGTCTTCTACCTTCTTGACTAACTCTGCATTGGTCACCATCCTTAGGCTATTTTCTCCTACTGAATCAATCTCTGACATGAACTGGCTTCTTCCCAAATCTTAGGTGCTCTGATACCACTTTGATGGGGAGGGTTTCTCACTGAGAGTCTCACCTTTCTCAATAGGGAGTTGAGTGATATTTTAGTGGGCTCCTTTCACTCTACTCTAGTCATTTACCAAACCAAAATACTCTAACTCTCTAGGAGTGCTCCCTGTTAGATTGTGCTCAGTAGTTGCTCAGGCATGGTTGAGATTCACAAGGGTAAATCCAACCTCAAAGCTATGAAATCCTCTAACATATACTTGCAGGGGTTGTATAAGGTGTTCTAAATGTGTTTTCATGCCAATCAACTGGTTTTACCATTGGATTTCCCTCATTTCTTCATCGCTCCTTCTTTCTCCTATTTTCTAGGCCTGGTAGTCCTAGAGCCCCAATTAGCCCTACCTAACAGATTTTTGGGGAATTGTTCAAAAACCCCTCAAAGAACCTAGAAAACTATTTTGTGATTTGAATACCCTTTTGGATGAACTTTTGAATCCATCAGGTGAGATAGTCAGGACTATCCATATAGATACAGAACCCAAAAATGGCATTTATGAAGGGTTTTGGGACTTTGTTGCCTTCTTCAAAGGGATTATTGTCTTCCCTACTCTGTCACACCTTCAACCTTCCACATAGGATCTTCCACACATTACTTACTCATGCCAAACACTTGACATATTCATAACTGATCATCCCTACAAGCACATGCAATATTTCACTCATTTTCCTAACCGGGCTATGACTGAGCTCGCCTAGGAAATGATGCCAAATAGCTTTTCAATGACTTCTTGGCCAAAAAAAAAATTACACTGTACAAGGGTTCCATGGCTCGATTCCCAAGTTTTATTGAGCAAAACTCAAGGGATTTCAAGCTGGAGCCATAATTGGGCTCTTAAACCCTTGCTCAGGCCGAGAGCAATGTAAAATCAAATACACACTTCAAAAATACAATACAACAATAAAAAATACCTCTTGAGCACTATAATAATATATACAAAGAAATCATGAAAGAACAGTAGTAGAATCAATCCATTAAGTATGGACTGCTCCTCAGGAATTGAGAGAATGCAAGGTAAAATCTGGAAAAACTCTTCACAATGTATTCCAACTTGTTCAAGGCCTTTGCCAACCTGTTTACATTCCTTCACAAAGAATTTTATATTTCATATGGATCCTAACCAACTTTCCCTCGGTTTCTTAACCACCAATGTGCTCAAAGATGCAAAAAGTTGCTCAAAAGTTGTAAAATATTGTCGAGCAACAATGACAACTTTTGCCAAAATGTGCTTTTGTACATTTCATGCATTGCCACTCATCCTAAACCACCTATAATGACCTAAAAACACTAAAATAAAATGTCTAAATTCCAAATGAGGTGTTACAAGACATTTTACACCAAAATGCAAGTTTGTGCCATTTTAGGCTTACAAGGGCTCATAAGCCAAATTTGAGTAAATACATGATCTAGTTGACATTCATCCTTCAAATGAATATTCAACATACATATGGACCTCTGAGTAGTCCATTATCCACAAACCTAATCCAAGATATAGACTAACACACCAAAATCTAGAAAATGCATTAAAAACTACGTGTTGCTGTACCATTTACCAACCTACAATGAAGCATGGAAATTTCACCCTTGATTACTTTTGCCCTAAACAACCTAAACCTTGTTGTCACTGAGTTTAGCTAGACTTAATTCATGAGACAACCCCTATGAAACTTGTCCATTTCATATCTCATGTACTCCAAGATTGGCCAACTTACCTCGTAAGTCATGTCATTTTTGTGTCTTGGTTAATGATCTTTTTACTTTTTGGAGTTGGCTTTTATTTTATCTTTTTCATGCAAGTCGGGTTTTAAAACCCGAACTGCATATTTGATTCCTTTGTCTTGCACATTGATTTTTAAAACCCAAAGTGCAAGCTGTTTGTCTACTTTATGTGCAAGTCAGGTTTTAAAACCCGACCTATAGGTCTGCCTTGAAAGTAGGTCAGGTTTTATTTTTCAACATATAAATTAATTTTGCCCATGTTGTAAGTCGAGTTTTAAAACCTGACCTGCAGGTGACTTAAAACCCAACCTGTAGTGCGCCATACTTTTGTAAGTTCATTTAATGAACTTTTAATTAAGTTTATAAATGTGATTTTAGGTTTTAATCGATCTTTTAAGATTGATAATTTCTTTTCTCGATCTCTGCAAGGCAAGTTCTTCATTGAGCGAGTGTGTGGAGTCCTCTTACTTCGTATTTTCTTTGGATTTCATCGATCTTTGGCTGATTTCGGAAAGTATCTACTGCTTTTCTTTTTTCTCTATTCATGTTTTCTCTGCAGGTTAGGGTTTCATTTTTTTGTTTGTTTAGTGTCATTTTTGGCATGTCGAGGTTTTAAACCCTGACATTCTTTTTTCTTCCCTTTTTGTAGGTTGGGTTTCTTAACCCTACCTATAGGGTCATGCCAAAAAAAAAGGGGGTGTCGGGTATTTAAAACCCGACACCCCTTTAGTCACATCGTGCTCTTAGCAAGTCAGAATTCAAATTTTGACCTACGAGATTAACCTACCCATTTGTGGGCAGGTCAGGATTTTCATCCTAACTTGCCATTTTTCTTTTCCCTTGGCATGTTTTTCATGCTAGGATTTAAATCCTGACATGAAGGTATAATCTACCCAAGTGGCATGTCGGGATTTAAATCTCGGCATGCAGGTTTGTCCTTCTCTTTAGCGGGTTATAAAATAAAACCCGACCTACTATTTGATCCTTTTGATACAGCAGGTTGGGTTTTATTTTCTAACCTACAACCTTTTGTTTTTCCCAACCTACATGTTGGGTTTCAAAACCTAACATGAAGGTATCTTTATTCTAACACATCAGGTTTCATCTTCTGAAGTGTCAGTTTGTTTTTGCCTTTGAGGGCAGGTCAAGTTTTAAAACTCGACCTTCCAGTCGATTTACTTCAAGTGCATATCGAGTTTTAAAACCTGACATACTTATCCATTTGAGATAACATGCATATCAGGTTTTAAAACCCGATATGCAAGTTAAGGTCTTCTAAGTGTTGGTCGTGTTTTAATACTCTACCTACTGATTTTCCTGCTAATTCTTGTTGTTTTTCATCCGAAGACATTTTTTTCTTCTAGTTTTCATTTTCATCAACGAGAATGTAACTCTGATGATGTTGATTCTCTAAACACTGATCTTTGATGTTAAAATGAAGTCTTTGGCAAATGTTTGAGCCCTCTCCTAGCAAGTCAACAGGGAAGAAGATGAAGTACAAGTACGATAAGTACTTGAACATGTTCCCGGAAAGCTCCATCAAATATAATGTGACCAAATCCGGGACACTAAAATAGGGCATGTTAACATGGAGGGGTTTCTGAAAAGAGTTCGAGAGGCCCCCTCAAGGATAACCCATCTCATAGCTAGCGAGCTCCACAAATATGCATATTTCCTAGTAGTAGCTCATGATCCTGACTTTGTATTAGCAGCAACAATTGCTTTGATCCTAACACTAGATAGATCAAAGATGCAAATGGGAATGTAGTCATCCGTCTTGACAGTGAATATTTTAATAGTATTTTCAAAGGTTCTTATACAGTGGAAGTTGTGGACATGACTCCGGCTAGTGCACATAAATGGTATGAGGAGAATGAAGACAAGTGTAAGAAAACAATCAATAATGTTTTCTTGTGAAGTTCTTGAACATCTACAACATCTCGATGGCCAAAATATTTTCATAGAAGTGATTTCACTGAAGAATATAATGACCTGGTCACCTTGTTGTCATAGATGAAAGGGCATCAAGATTCTCACTATTTTCAAACATGGATGTGCTGGTATATGAATATCATCAGAAAAGGAAATGACAAGATAGACTAGGGTGAGAAAATCCGTGATGCGATTTACAAACAATTAAAGGAAGTCAGAACCACCTTGAAGTTCTATATGACTTCCTACCTTGTGTATGTAGCTGCCTCTATGAGGCAATTTTCAGGACTATCTACAAAGGGTGATAGAAGGAAAACCGCAATATGGGATTATTACTCTTAATTGACCATCGCCAATTGGAGAAGTCACTTCTGAAGGATAAAAAATATAGGCTCCAATAGTCTGAAGAACAATGGTCAACAAAACATAAGTTGCCTCCACAACACTAGAATGCAAGAGTGCCTATATGGTAAAAGCTCAATCTTATAGAAATGCAACCACTGCATCTAGAGAGTACATAGGAACAAATACTAAATAAGTAGCTCACTCAAAAGAGAAACCAAGGAAGCATTAGAACCAATAGTAGAAACCCCCCATATGCTAACAATGGAGATAGATGATAGACTGATTAAAACTGAGTTACCAAGTAGTGCATGAAGGAAAATCTAAATGTGCACAAGAAAGTACCTGCAACTGAAAAAGGGTATGAAACTAATGCACACACACATGGGATAAGAATCTCTAGGATTCGATGTCATTGTGGAGGAACACCCATCAGACAAAAGTGTGTTGGAAAAACAAAAGGCATTACACAACCCCCATAGCACTTTATAATATAGTGCACATACAAAATAAGGCACAACAGAATGTGAAAAATCCCCAAAAACCATACAAAAGAGTGGCACTTTATCTCGATGCATTTAAAAATAAATAAGTACATCAAAAGGATGCTCAAAATGCCTAAATAGGGCAAGGTGCTAGAAATACATGTATAATAGCCCAAGAGAAGACATCCAATGCAAACAGAAAGATTTGAGGAACCAAAATGACCAAGTAATCAATCATAAAGTGAAACCAAAAAAGACTAAATAAAAAATACTTGGGGCAAAATCTAAAAAATAAGAGTAATATATTTGGATACAAGACTCTAAGGGCTTTTCAACAATATCTTATTTTCGAAATATGGAGTCCATATGACCAAGTTATGCTAAAAAAAACCAAATAAATGTCAATTAGGGCTTGGAGATTTTCCAGAAATGAAAAAAAATTGAAAATAGAAGCTTTTCTAAAATGGAAACTTTCCTAAAATAGAAACTTTCTTAAAATAGAAAGTTTCCAAAAATAGAATGTTTTTGAAATTAGAAAGTTTCTAAAAATATAAAGTTTTTTTTGTTGTAAAATAGGTGTTGTACACCTTGCATAACAATGTTTATAATTGTAATATTTATTTAATATGTGAGTTTCCCATGGACATGTAATGTAATATTTATTTATTGATGTTGCACATGGACATGTGATATGTAGAGATTCCTTGGAAATATTCTCGAGACCACTCGATGAGTTGCATTGTAACATTGGATATATCATATTATATTTATTTAATATTGGGAAAATTAATTTAATAAAGTACCCAATATTAGATGTTGTGTTGAGGGGGTAGGTAGCCCATGCTATTTGCAAATGGTATTGTAGCACATGGTTTTGATGTAATACCACTTGGTGGTTTTGTGGGAGCTTGTGTTTATAAAATTAACCATAAGGGTACTTGTTTGGTTCAGAGAGCCAGGTTAGCTAGGTTTAGCATTTGTGGAGGTTGGAAGCATGGCATGGGATGTGCGGTTGCATGCTTGTTCACATGGAGTGCTTATTGATGGTTGGGTTTCAGAAGCTTCCACAGTTGTATTGTAATGTTGCATTTTTTAATAGTACATGGTGATGGATGCTTTTGGAGGCTAGGTTTTTCCCTCATGAGAGTTTTCCCAAGATATATCATGTGTCTTGATTAAGTAAAAATGGGTTTTTGAAGGGAACCCAAACCTTTTACATAACAGGAAATAGATAAAGCATTAAAGCATAAAATATTCATGCCTGATCACCCCAACAAAAAATAGATCCCATCCAAACCAAAAAGGGATCTCAAAACACATAGGGCTGCACTAAGACAACAAAAAGATAGCAAAAGGATAGCACAACGACAAAGACAGAGACCGAGATAGCTAGATATTTATCATAATATCTTTTGCATGAACCACCGTCTGCTTCATGTTGTCCGTAGGGGTCTTCAAATCATCCAGCTCTCGTCCCTTGATGTCACCCTAATTCCTGGTGTTGGCTCTAGTTCTCTTCTCATGACCTTTTTTCTCCATCTAGTCCTTGTCATCCTCTGTCTTTAATTTTATCAAATCTGCTAATCAGAATGTTCATATTGTCCATAGAGACTTTAAGAATCTGGAAATATTTTTCAGCTATCCTCTTCATGGTAATTTCCATCTTGTCGACTTTATTGCTCAGATTTTTCATGGTATTTTCCAACCCATTCGCCTCTCTATCCCCTTCCATTTCCTTAACCTTCTTTTTAGTTTCAAGAATTTTACCAACCATGTTTTCAATAGCTTCAGCATTATTGATTGCCACCACCAATTCTTTAACATTTTCAGAAAGAGGCTTGTCGCCTATCCTAGCATTTTTTATAACATTCATATCATTCTTTAGGTTACCGATATCTTTCACAATTCTGCTAATAGTATCACAAAATCCCTTAATATTATCATTATCCCCATGACAATCACTAGGATTTCCCCTTTTATTCTCTTGGCCATCATTCCACAATCCTTGAGTATTCAAATCCTCATCACGACCCACATCCGGAATCTCATCCCCCTCCTTACCCTTCACATTGTCATTTTTTTCCTCCTCTACATCCTCATCAAAAGCTATCAAAATCTATTTTTTATCTTTGTTAACTCCCCCGATGGTGTTCTTATTCCTCTGGGTTTGTTTCCCCTTTCCTTTACCTTTCTTGCTTTTGATGAATTTTTTCTCAAAGGAATCATCCTCAGAGTCCTAGATATCAGATTCAACCACAATCCTATTTCTCTTCCCCTTATTCCTCCCCTTTTTGCTAAGCTCCTTCAACTCACCTTCAATTTCCAAGTCAAAGTTGAAACCACTATACTCACTTTTCGTTTCATCATCCCTAGTATTTTTACCTCTAATTGGTTTCTCCATGCATTTCCCTTTCAGCAATTTGTACACTAAAACCATAAGACCTTGATGAAGAGCATGGTCACCCTAAGGGTCTTTCTGCATTTTTTTAATTATGTGATCCAGATCCATGGAACAAGCAAGATAATAGGGAAAGCTTACCTTTTTACCATGGCAGAAGTGGTTGAGCAACACAAAATGGTGCCCGTAAGCTCTTGTAAATCTCCCATCCAGCGTAATGTAGGTTATGGTAGCAAACAACACGAACCTCCATGGCCTACAGATGCGTTTTGAGGAGTGATAGGAGTTATCCACCTTCACCATTTTTTTCTTTTCTACAGAGTCTCTCCATGAACACACTTAAGCTCCCCTCATGTAGAATCTCCCAAACCTCTCTGTTCTTCTTCCAATCCAAACATGAGGTTAGTTCAAACCTTTTTTTGTTCCCTCCCATTTTTCCTTCACAATCACTAGAATTCCTAATCTCATCTCTGATTTTTCTTCTCTGGTTTCTATTATTTCTCTAAAAAACAACCCGAAATCCATGCCATGTTAATATGATGAGACTATTAAATAAATGCTCATCCCCACCGCTGTAAGCCTTCATCAAAAAAAGTGGGAAAAGCATTAGGAATTATGATTGATGATGCCACTTTGCCTCATCTGGATACAGTCTAGATCGAACAAGGATTTTGCCTCAAACACAAGTTTACTCTCCCCATTAATAGTAATGATTTCCTCAGTTCGGCAGGCTCAGTTGGCTGCCCAGTCAACACACGAGTTAGCTTCCCTGTACACGTGTGAAAACACACATATCAAAGGTTTCACTTATTTTCTTCAATGCTTTAATAGCATTGTTTAATGACCAAGAAGGCGGGAACACCTTATTCAAACAGTTTATGATATTCAAATAGTCACCTTCACACCATACTCTGGTACAATTGGCTTCCTTTCCCAGCACCATCCCATGATAAGCTATCATAGCCTCAGCAACATGATTTTTTTGACTTCCAATAGGGATACATTTAATGATTTTTCATTTTCCCCATTCATCCCTTAAAACCACTCCACACCCCGCATTCCCAGGGTTACCCTTTGAAGCGCCATCAAAGTTGATTTTCATCCAGCCATGGGGATGGCTTTCTCATTTCACACCTTCTTTAGGATTAGCCTGAAAGATGTCTCTTCCCTTTAATCTCCAGTTCTTGAAGATAATATGATCATCCTGATCTTGGGGATTGATATTCCACCTATGATGTTAATATTCTCCACTATATTTCGTTTGATTTTCTCAAAAATTATTTGGGCCTTAGATGAATTCTCTGAACACTCTTTCATTTCTCTCTTTCCATATTCCCTAGCAAATGTGGGGTAAAGCCAGTCTCCATAACAAAATTATAGTCTTATTCCTTGAGGGATGATGTCAAGAATTAAAAACCTCTTGGACTGATTCCAGAAACACCCAACTGATATTGAAATAATCTAGACATCTAGCCCAGATATCATTAGAGAAGGGACAATGGAAGAACAAGTGGTTAATAGTTTCCTCATTCTGCATACCAAGAAAACAAACACTAGGCATACATATTCCTCTTTTTCTGAGGTTATCAATAGTCAAAATTTTATCTTGAAGGGCAGTCCAGAAAAAAATATTAATTTTAGGAATTAGGCCTTTGACCCAAGCCTTAGCCCAGCAAGGACTCTCCAACTTAGAAAACTACTGATTATAGAGAGAGGCAACATAAATTTACGATTTGCTGTAAGTTTCTAGATTAGTTGATCATCATCATCCACCACCACCATGGAGTTCATAATTTGTTCAGATTACCAAGGGAGGGATCAACTTGGGATAATTCCTTCCACTGTCCATCATTCCAGTATATATCTTGTGTCATATTTGATGGGCATGTTGTCTATTCTTTGCATGTGGATTCTATGTTCATATTTTGTTGAAATCTCAATTGGGTTATGTGGAAATTGTCATAAATTTGGTTGCAAGTTTCCTTAGATTTTTAACTCTTGTTTTGCTCCAAAAGCTAATAAAAAATTGCCCACTTCCAAATCCATACAGGAAGTCAAACTTGGAGACCCTGTAATGCTTCTAAGAAAAGAAACCCTTAAAGCTTGAGAAGAGGTTTGTTGAATCCACGCTATAATACCATGTTGAATTTTGATAGCTTTGATACCATATTGGAGTCGATACCTCAAGCCCACAGCTCCTGAAGATCACTTGCAATCAAACACCTGTTAGAGAACTAGAGAGAAGCAAATAGTTATGGAGGCCAAAAGACTATTGATCCGGAAAGATGAATCATATTGATTATTTAATAACTGAATTACAATTGTACAATTATGTGCTTATAAAGAAAGCATAAATATACCCTAAGCCTAAATCAAGAAAACTAAAGTGAATGAATGAAGAGCTAAAAAAAATTCAACTCTAGCTAAACTAGATGTACAAAAGTGCAATTAAGTGAATTTAAACAAAAAAAAGCATAACTAGTTGTTAAAATTATCTAACAATTATGCGATGAGATGAGAGGGATGGGCTAAAAATAGAGATCAAGATATTATATCACTAGAGTGAGACAATTCATAAATAGATAGAGTCAGGTTGTGGAACAAGAGAGACACTACAAGTAGCACTTGAGGTTATGCAAGTTGAGAGAGATGTATTACAAATATAAATGAATACTACATTAATCAATAGAGAAAAATTTAAACCAAAAACCTTAGATGAGTTATGCCAAATATATCATCCTAAATATTAGCTTGATGTAAAGTAAATTTATGTACAAATCTAGCCTATCAAATGAATCTTGCATATATTCCCTCTATTATATTGACAAATCTTAACTTTAAACCCATAACTTGAAATCTAGAAAACTTAAAATTCTAAAGCATATATCAAAAATTTAATTCTAGACATGTTAAACCATTTATCTATAAAAACGTAAAATCTTAAAAACCAAGAAAACTTTATATTTTATAAACCTTTTAAATCTTTTGATTTTTATTCTTTTTTCTCCAACTTGTCACTCTTATCTTTCAATACACCTATATCTCTAGTTTACATCGCAAACCACCTAGCAAAGTAGAGTAGCACTAAGAGATGGTACTAAAAGGTACTAGATCTAGGATTTAGAGTATAAATCCTCCAGACTTCACTAGAGCATTTATAAGGAATCTAGCTTAGAATAAAATGATAGATCCTAGGATCTACATGGGAAAGTCTAAAAGAAGAAGAAGAACTGAGAAGAAATTTAAACAAAAATAACTACAATTGTCTCCTTAATACTTTGATCTTTATAGTCTAGGCTACAAGATGGAAATCATCTTAAATGTTGTGTTTAGTGTACTATAGAAAGAGCTTAAGAAGAGAGGGGTGGAGGGAAGGCACTAATTAAAAAACAATAACCAGATACTAGGAGGGAGAGGGGAGGGGAGCACTAAGAAAAAAAATCAGTGACCACATACTAGTTAAAATATATCTTTAAAAATTATTTACAAAATAATTTAAAAATAAATATTGTTATATAAAAATAATTAAATTTATACATCTAAAAATTTGTGACCATAATTAAAGGTTCTATGAGTGTCTCTTTGCTATTAGATTAGAACTGTTATTGCATGTAAAATTACTTTGATTCAATAATAAAATATATATTTTATTTTACAATTAGAATGTCATCATGTTTAATGAATGATTACATGTTAACATTTTTATTACATGTTAAATTACTTAATTTATTAAGAAAATAATTTTTATTTAATTTTAAAAAATGTTAAAAATAATTAAAAATCTATTTCTGTCAAAATACCAATTTTACTTTAACCAATTTTGAGCAAAAAGGATTAAGATGAAATAGTTTCGATTGAAGTGTTGATTTAGTAGTAGAAGCTTAGTCCTATTTTTTAGAATTAAAAAAGTAAATTCTAATATAATTTATCTAACTAGGTATATTTTCAACAAAATTTAAAATATGATTTGGTAGGAGTTGGGATCTAGAATCCGATATTTTAATTAATTTTTAGAAAAATCTATAACCAATTCATTATAATAAACATAAGGCTAATTCAAAATATTATACTAATTTATTTATTTTTGAAAATGGTACACTAGATGAGAGAATACTCTCAAAAAGGGTATAATTTGATTTTGTTCATGATAAATATTTTGAACTAGAGGTCTATCAAAACTATTACATTTTCAATACGACTTAAAAAATTTTATTAAAAATGAATATTTATCAAAATTGTAACATAAGAAATATGTCACTTATAAACTTCCAATGCCATAAAAAACAAACTACTTGCACTGACTCCAAAATATAAGAGTAAATGGTATGTGTGTACAATTTCACCATTGAAATAGAGGAGACAATCCAATGAATACCTATAATCCAATAGCCAGTATGGTCTTGCATAATGAGGGACATTTTTGGACCTTTACAATTTACTTGTAAATTTAAGCAAGTAGCTATTATATTTGTATCAAAAAAATAGACAAAAATATATATTTATTTGATTCATCTACTTGTCACATAATTTGATTCATCTACTTGTCACTAAGTAGAAAACTTAGTCATCAATTTGCTAAATCAAGTCACTGCCTCTCATAGAGGGAGCAATGAGGTTACTATCACGAGTCATTGATCGCAAGATAGTGCTCATAACTTTTCCTAGGAGCATTAAGAGCTAGGTCTCACCTAGCAACACTTAGAGTTAGTATGTGTTAATTGTATGGGCTACCCTTGGAGAAGGAGTCTTAGGTTATGGTTTATTATAGATGGAATGGGAAAAATATATTTCAATAATGGTAATAATGGTTGCAATAGTAGTTTATTTAAAGCTTTATAATAAAAATGGTCATTTACTATGAAGCAACATGAAATGACAAAGGTTATGGAGGTATAGTAGTGTCGGTAAGGAAATTTGATGTAAGAATGTTTAGTTGAAAAAATTGACATAATAAGTAATACTTTAGGGATAGAATAATAGAAAATGGAAGGCACATCAAACTTGCAACTTTCTATTTCACCCCCTAGATTAAAAAACATACAAAAATAATATAATGGATCGAAAATATCCTTTTGTGACCTTATAAAAATGATATTCAAACGTACACTCAACATGGTGAAGTCATTATTATGGGAGACTTCAATGCTAGGACTACAAATGAGCAAACCAAAATTTTGAGCAGCAAGGAGAATAACAATCCATTATGCCTAGAGGGAGAGTAAAACCATCAATGGGTTAGATATTCTAAAGATAGAAAGAGAATTAATCAATTTGGAAAAGAATTACTATGTGTTGATATTTTTGCATATGTCATTTCTAAGAATTTATTAAAAGAAAATCTAGAAAAACCATCTTATGTTTTCTAGGTTTAAAAAGTGCTAAGCATGTTTTAAAACATAAGTAAAAGCTAACTCATTTGTAAGAACCTTAGGCACTCACTCTTAAGTCATTTGTAAGAAGAGTCTTAGGTCCTCATGCTTTCTAAAAACCATGCTCATTTACATCGAAGGGAAGATGTTTCTAAAAAGGTTAAAGTTTTGAGGAAAAAATTTGTTAGGGTTTCTTGTTCATTAAAGACCATGATCAAAATGGAAGAGAAAGAGTATGACATATTACAAAACATATAGGGCACTTTGTAAAACAACAAAGAAGATGCATGGCATATTGCATGCAAGAGGATTAGTTTTAGGAGGTAAGTACAATTGATACCCACATTTATGAAGGGTTTAAGTTACAATTTCAATGTTTAATATTGTAAAAAGATTGGTATATTCTTTTGTTTCTCTAATCAAATCCTTGTTTTCCATAGTTCCTTCAATAAATTCCAAACTATTTATCTAGTTAAGATTTTTATATTTTCAAGATCTTGAGGAGTTGTAATAGTATAATGCATCAATCTTTGATTGTTTTTCTATCCATATCAAATACCTTGATGTGAGAAGTATTTAAAAGTGCAAAAAAAAAAGAGAAAATAACTATGACAATCAAAGGAACTTTGATGAGTGATTGTGTTTTGGCAAGAAAAGGGATAGCAAGACATGTGAGCATGTGATATAAATAACATAAAAATAAGATTATGGAAAATCTTACTATGAAACTCAAGGAATTATGATAGAAGCCATTATTGATAGTTTAAGGATAATCATCCCATGGCAATTACATCAAAGAACATAAAAATGCTATAGTCTATACTAAGAAGAGAATTGGGAAGGACTATTGACATGAATGAATTTTTCATGAAGACAACATAGTCGATTTATTAGACATGGAATAAAAAATTATAGACTTCGAGTTGCCAAAAACTATTTAGAGAGGATAATCAACGGATAGTGAAGTATAGACCTAGTAATTTGAGGACCTACCATGGTAGTACTTAAAAGGTTAGCCAATTTAGACATGATAATATGCTTTCATAGACAATTTAAAGGATTTGAAAGACATAAATGTTTGTAGGAACAGGCTATGGAGGGCATATTATTTGTGACAAAAATCATGGACACTCTAAAGCACCAAATATTCTTAACTAAGTCTCAAGCTTAGCATAGTTTGGAACTAGTATGATAGTGGATTGATGAAGCGGCAGTGATAAAATGAACATAAGACAAGAGATCAATAAACTTTCAATTGATAGTGTTAGTATACCTAAAGATGGTTGTATTAAATGTGCAAAAGACTAGAGTAAGACAAGTAGAAGAAGAAATAGAAAATAATTGAGTGACAACACTTCTATTCTACCTTGTCTCACTATTATTCTTGAAAAGGTTATAAATGTAACAATAGGTTACTAAAACCCTATCCCCTATCTCAAAAGACCTTAAAAGAAATAGGATAGAAGAAATGATGTATGGATAGTGTTTTTAAAATAGTTAAGACTAGACAAAGATTTGTGATAAAAAGGGAGACTAAGTTTCATGGAGACAATGTAGTGAAAAGGTTATAGAAGAGCATAGTCATGAAATACAAGATGAACTAAGACTTGTCATTGATGATATGAGAAATCGAGTATTGTCATATGAGTCCTAGTATTTTTGGAAGATAGGGAAATAGTGATGCTAAATGATACTAACAAAGAAGTTTGTGGAAATCTTAAGAAAAATGAAAAGACAACAAATTGATGTGTGAGAGGATAGTCAAAACAAACAATGAAATTCAATATTGGAGGTCATGAAAGAACTCGCAAATCTATAAAAAAATACAATGAGTTGATGACAAGAGAAGATGTGTAACTTGTAAGTCTTGAATGGACATTTACACCAAGGAAAACCAGATGATAAAAGTTTCAAAGAGTAGGTCATTGCTGGAATTGGGGAGACAATTGGGATAATGTGCAAATATGTGTTTGGATTGACTGAGTGATGTGTTGTCATTGATGCCAATATATTCCTCTATGTGTTTCAGTGTTGCAGTCAGATTAAGTGAGTTGTTTTGGCTAGTGTGTTGCAGATGAGTTGTTATAGATTAAAGGGTTTTGAGATAAGTATCTCTAGTTGATTCAATTCAAGTTTTAGTGGTTCGCATGGAGATTTGATCGAGTTATGAGATCTAGTATTGCGATTGGTTTTTCAGTTGTTCAGTGTTGATCATTGTTCTAGATTTTGATTCGTGTTGCAATATCTTAGTTTGTGGATTTGGTAAAGTGTTTGGACATTCTGGTGTGTCCTTAATTTATATGGTTTGTGATTTGGAGGTCTGCAAGTGAATCTTTTAGTTTGACAGTCATTGCAGTTAGTGTTCTTGAAGTTCGGTATAATGATGATGAAGATTCTAGTAAGTGGTGTTGGTGCGGTTGTTTCTGTGCTAACTCATGATGCTTGTGCATGTTTCCCGATTGTTTGTTATTCATGTTGGTGATCCACATTGATCATTGTTCTTGTTATTGATGATTTTCCTTGATTCGGTGGTGTTTTTCATGTTCTTGGCCTACATGATGATTGTAGCATGTTGCAGATGTTCGAGGCATAATTATTAGAGATGTTTCATGTTTGAGGTGCTGGTTTAGGTCCATACTATGTCTTAGTCGACATTATTTTGGTTTGCATATAATGTTGTAGAATGTATGGTTATATCTTTGTAATTTGTGATGTATGTTGAGCCGACCTTGAAAGATAGGTTGATCTGATATGTATACATAAATATAATATCATTGTAATTGAGTGTGCAATGGATCTGTGTGTGTGAATAATGTATCAATCATTTGGTAGCAATGAAGAAGTGTAAAGAAGTGTGAAAGAGAAGAATATGTGTTCTGTGTTTAACCGGAACTATACTAGGCATGAGGAGATGGCATTCTATCAGTTCATGATCTTTCAAATGTAATCCAAATATGTTTGTAAGATAGTGAGTCTTCCCTAGGGTTGTAGCCCTTGTTGTTCTTTGCTTTCTAGCAGTGAGCTCTAGGCAATGTGCCTAAATGCATGTGCATTCCCCATTGTAATATATGAACCCATTGTAATATTTCATATACTTCTAATAGGGTATCATCATATTGTGGGTAGGTTCCCACCATGGGTTTTTTCTTGACTAGGTTTTCCACATCAAAAATATTGGTGTTTGTTGGGTGAATATTTTGTCACCAACGTACTAAAGACAAAATATATGTTTCAACGGTTTTTTGGTGACTCTGTTGGGAATTTGAACGTGCAACCGGTATAATTATTTAGGGTTGCAATGTTACAATTTCCATTGTAATATCTTTGTTGCTGATTTTCTCAAAGTACTAATCTGGTAAACCCAAGTTATACTCGTGGTCGAAGAGCAAAAGGAATTATTGATCCTACCTTTGAGTTTTTGCAGCAACGTAATTATCCTTTCTTGCCTTCACGAATAAGATCTCCTTTGTAGTGTACAAGGAGTTTTCCTCCTACTGCATAGAGGGCTCCTATTACAAGTGAGGCATCAAGTTTGCAAGTTGCAGTTATCCCAGCCATAAGATGTTTTGTATTTACCCCATACAATCCACCAAGGATGTTTGTCCAAGGTCCTTGGGGTGTGGAATTTGGTCCATTAAGCCTTACGCAACCTCTACATGAACTTCCATGAGGCTCAAGAAAGAATTTTCTTAAGTTTTTGGGCAATAGTTCTCAACATCCCGATGAACACATTGTTGCTTTTTATATTACATGTAGTGTTCTCAGGGTTGAGTATGAAGATGTTTCCGCAAGGTTATTCATTGAAACCTTGCAAGGCGTATTTGTTGATTGGTTCTATCATCTTCCTAATGGTTCTATCAAAAATTAGGCTACCCTCAAAACAAGGTTTGAGGCAGGGTTCAAACCTATTGAGGATAAGCATGTTCTTTTAGCACAATTGACTCAAATGAAGAAGGAACCACAAGAGCCCATGCGAGAATTTGTGACTCTAATGGTCAAGCAAGAGGGCTTGCGGGATAACAAACCATGGACAACTTTAGTCTTTACCATTACCCTACATGGATTGAAGAGCTTGATAAGGAAGCATGCGGGATAACTGAAGAGGGGCGGTGTGTGTCTTTCTTGCTACCCCGCATGGGTTGTCTAATGAACAAAGGTGGAGTGCAGGGTAAAGACAAGTGCATAGGGAAGGTTCTTCCTATTATCCTGCATGATGAACATTGGTCAAATAGTGTTGTTGTGGGATAAGAGAAAACAAGGAAGTTGTCTTCCTTGTTATCCCATGTAACTCTAAGAGCTCATTAAGAGAGCGTGCAGGATAAGGACAAAGGACAAAGGACAAAGAGAAGATTCTTCCTATTGCCCTGCATGATGAACAATGGTTCCCGAGAGGTAGTGCAAGATAACTAGTGCAATGTCAAAGTGACCACTGATAAACTGAGCTAAAAGTGATTGAGGTGGAGACCATGGTGTGAATATCGACTTGCTTCTCTATCTATGGATGATTTGAGGAAAACTAGAATGACTCAGAGGAAGTTGAATCGACAATGAATAACATGACTTGTTATTGACAATCTGAAGAAGTTTGATAGTTAGTAACTAAAACGAACCATTTTTGCATAGAGACATTTTAATGTCTGAAAGATGGTTGGAGATGTTGATGTTGGGTTGCAGAAGATTGTAGAATTGTGTGATGAGAGACTTGTTCTTGTCATTGTGAAAAGAAGTCAAGGAAATTCATTGGTGATTTTGTAACAAAGGAATCGTGAAACTGATTGTGAAGTTAATCTTCTGGAATGTTGCCTGAATTGAGATTGGATCAGAGCATGGATCTTGTAACTTGTATGTAAATTGTTTATTATTTTAATATAAGAGATAGTTGCTTTGGTGTGTGGTTTTTTCACCCATAAGGGTTTTCCCACGTGAAATTTGGTGTACATTTATGTGATTGTGTTTTTTCATGTTGCTATGTTTTATTCTATGTTGAGTATCTTAATTGGTGTAATTTGAATTGAAACACATTACTTCTTCTCTCCTCTAAAAATTAACATTTGAAAGGCATTTTCCACACTCTGCTTTCCTAACAAGTGGTATCAGAGCCTAGCCAGTTGTGTTATCCTTGTGGGTAGGACGGGTTTTTTGTCTTAATTATATAGTGGGAGTTTTGCAGCGGATTATGTGAAATTACAAACTGAGATGGCGAGAACATCAGGAAGAGTGGACATTGAGAAATTCAATGGTGGCAACTACGAGTTATAGAAACTCAAGATGGAAGACCTATTGGTGGACAAAGACCTCTGGCTTACGTTGTCTAGAACAAAACCATCAGGCATGAAACAAGAGGATTGGAACCTTGCAAATAGGAAGGCCAAAGGGCTTATCAAACTATGCCTAGCAGATTCAGTTCTCTTGAATGTTCATGAACAGAAGACAACAACTTCTTTGTGGAAGAAACTTGGTGATATTTATCAGGGAAAATCTCTAGTAAATAACTTGTTCCCAAGAAAGAAGTTATACTCTTTGAAAATGAGTGAAGGGACATATGTGGAAGACCACCTAAATGCATTCAACATGATCATTGCATAGTTAACTTCTGTGGGAGTAAATATTGAGGATGAGGATCATTGTATGCTTCTAGTGTGTTCCTTGCTAGACACATGGGACCATCTGGTGATGGCTATTAGGAGTACAACTTTTACTTTCAAAATGGAAGATGTGGTTGCTTCATTGCTTTCAAAAGAGACATGGAGGAAGTCTTCTAAAATGGCCAAGGATTCCCTTGTTGTTTGAGGCAGATCGAAGGAAAAAGGCAAACAGAAGGACAAGAAGTCCAAGTCCAAATTGAAGGAGAGATCAAAGTCTCCTGGGAAGAAGTCTAAGGTAAAATGCTAGAATTATGGGCAGACTGGCCAGATCTGGAAGGATTTCAAAGAGGAGGAAAAGAATAAAAAGCAAATTTCTTCTGATACTGAATCTTCTCACAACAATGCAGATGCATTCATTATTGCCTTGGCAACTCAAACAACTGACAATGTCTGGTCGATCGATTCGGGTGCATCTTTCCACATGACATCTAATAGAGAATGGTTCTTGAAGTATGAGGAATATGATGGTGGAAAGGTTAACTTGTATAGTGATTCATCACTTGAAATTGTTGGTTGAGGAAGAGTCATAATTTAGTTTCCTAATGGAAGAACTAAGGGAATTGATGGCGTAATGCACATATTAGGTTTGGATCAAAACTTTCTTTATGTTAGTAAGTTGAATGATGTTGGTGTACAAGTTTTATTCTCAAGTGGTGGTTGTAAGATGACTAGAGGCTCCATAGTGCTAGCTAAGGGTGCACGGATTGGTACTCTGTTCAAGCTAGATGCAAAATCTATTCAATGTAACAGTGCTTCTGGAAAGTCAGACAAGGCTTCCTGGAAGAAGAACATTGCGAGTTCAATGGAGGTTCAACTTCTTGCTAAGAAAATAATGCTTTGGCATCATAGACTTAGTCACATAGGAGAAAATCTTTTAAAATCTCTAAAAAATAAAAACATGGTTTAAGGGCTTGATGATTATAACTTTAAATTTGAATTTTGTGAACACTTTATCTATGGAAAGCAACACCGTGTTTCATTTTATTCTAGTCCTCATAAGTCTTCTAGTTTGCTAGATTATATTCACTCTGATGTATTTGGTCCAATTAATGTACCTTCATTATCAAATTCAAGATATTATGTTTCTTTTATAGATGATTATTCGAGAAGGACATTTGTGTATTTTTTGAAAAACAAGTCGGAAGTGTTCAGCCGGTTTAAGGAATTCAAAACCTTAGTTGAAAATCAGATTGGTAGGACAATCAAGTGTCTAAGGAATGATAATGGAGGTGAGTTATGTTCCACAAAATTTGATAAATTTTGCAAAGACCATGGAATTAAAAGGCATAAGACTAAACCTTACACTCCATAGCAAAATGGAGTTGCTGAAAGGTTGAATAGAATATTGATGGAAAAGGCGAGAAGCATGTTGAGTAGTGTTGTTTTGGAGCATAAGTTTTGGGTTAGGTTGTGTCTACAACATGTTATTTGCAAAATATATCTCCCACTTTAGCATTGGTTGACAAGACGCCTATGGAAGCATGGTCTGGAAAGAAGCCCTCTCTAAGACATGTTCGTGTCTTTGGCTATGAGGCATATGCATATGTTCCTGATATAAATAGATCAAAGTTGGATAGCAAATTTTTTAAGTGTATCTTCATTGGTTATGGCTTGGGTGTGAAAGGATACAAGCTTTGAAATCTTGTAACTGAGAAGGTCTTGTACAACAAGAGTGTAATCTTCTGTGAGCTCAAGACTACCTCAATTGATCTGCAATCTGAAAAGATGGAGAAAGAGGAAGAAGAAGTTGAAATTCCTCTAACTCCAAAAAAGGAGGAACTTCAAACTCCAAGTGTACCTAAAATTGAGGATAGCTCTAGTAGGTCTAATAATTTTGATCAAGAACCTCCACCTCAGCAGTTGAGGAGGTCCACACGGGAGACAACTTGATAGGTATGGTTTCTCAATGTTAGATTCTAGTTGTGCATATTCTTTGATTACTAACAATGATGAGCCTAGGATCGTGAAAGAGGCAATACAAATGCCTCATTCAAATTCTTGGTTGGAGGCCATGAATGACGAAATGGCTTCATTAAAAAAGAATGAAACCTGGGATCTAGTGCCCTTGCCTGAAGGTAGAAAACTAGTTGGCTGCAAATGGGTATTTAATTAAGAAGAGAATCAGTCTGGATGGCAATGTGGAGAATTATAAAGCTAGATTGGTTGCGAAGGGTTATTCCCAAGTTGAGGGAATTGAGTATGGAGAAATCTTTTCTCATCTAGTGAAGCTGACGTCTATTAGTTTTCTCTTGTTTCTTGCAGCAGCATATGATTTTAAGATCGAGCAGATAGATGTGAAGATAGAGTTCCTTCATGGTGACTTGGAGGAAGAGATTTATATGTTCCATCCTGACCACTTTTTTGCAAAAGGTAAATAATCCTTGGTTTGCAAGTTAAAAAGTCTCTTTATGGTTTAAAACAATCACCTAGAATGTAGTACTAGAAGTTTGACACTTTTGTGTTGTCTTTGGGATTTGTAAGATCAAAATCTAATCATTGTGTGTATTATAAGATGGAGAATTATTGGTTGCTTATCATTTCTCTATATGTGGATGCATATTATTCATTGGGAATGATAAGGAAATGATTTTTTATTTAAAATATCAATTATCTACTTGTTTTGAAATGAAAGACTTAGGTGCGGCTAGGTATATTCTGGGGATGGAAATCAATAGGGATAGGAAAAATAGAAAGCTTTGGCTCAATTAGAGCAAGTACATTATTACTATCCTTGAGAGATTTAATATGACAGATTGCAAGTAGTTAGTTGTTCTATTATTGCAGGGAACGAAACTTTATGTTGGAGATTGTCCAAAATAATCTTTTGAGATGGAGGACATGACCAAGGTACCCTACGCAAGTCAGTTGGCAGTCTAATGTATGTAATGGTTTGTACAAGGCCAGACATTTCCCAAGAAGTGGGATTATTAAGCCAGTTTATGGCAAAACTAGGAAGACCACATTGGGATTCTATGAAGAGAGTGTTTAGATATCTGAGAGTTACTTCTCAATATGCTCTGTGTTATCATGGAAATTTGGTTGGATCGCAAAGGGCTATTAGCATTCACGGATATGTGGATTCTGATTGGACAGGGGAAATTGACAGCAGAAGATCCACTAATAGATATGTATTCACATTAAATGGTGGTGCAATCAGTTGGATGAGCAAGCAACAAGTTGTAGTCACTTTGTCCACTACAAAGGCAGAGTACATGGTAGCAACTCGAGCCTATCAAGAGGCTATTTGGCTTAAGCATTTGTGTTTTGATATTGGGTTCAATGCAGGATAGATTACTATATATTATGATAGACAGAGTGTAATTTGTTTGGCAAAAAATCCCACTTTCCATGCTAGGACAAAACATGTTGATGTGTAGTATCACTTTGTTCGTGACATGGTGGAAGATGGAAAGGTTAATCTAGAAAAGGTGGATACTTCGAAGAATTTTGCAGATGCATTGACAAAACCTATGAGCACAACTAAGTTCAAATGGTGTGCAAACTCTATGGGGCTTGAAGCCCGTGTTTCTCATTAGTCTCTAAGTATTCTGGAGATAGCAGTAAGTTCTTCATCAAGTAGGAGAATGTTGAGAATGGGTGTCTCAAACTTACTAGTTGAAATCTTGAACAGATGGCTTTTGGTTTCTGAATTAGCAATTTAGTGTTAAAGCTTTCATGTTATTAATCAAAGGTAATAGAATATCCTTCATGTTATTGACAAATCAGTTTGACAACCTTTGTGTTATACACCTGCTAGTAGAACATAAATGTGCAGAGTGTTGCGGGATAGTGGAGAAAGGAAACTTAGCCTTTCTTGTTTTACCCTGCAACTCGACAAGGCACATTAAATAAGGGTCACAGAATAACGAAAGGTAGGAGACTTAGTATTTCCCCTGCTATCTCGTGTGACTCTAATGGTCAACCAATAGAGATTGTGGGATAACAGATGGTGGACAACTTTAGTCTTTACCATTACCATGCATGGCTTTAAGAGCCCAATAAGGAAGCATGCAGGATAACTAAAGACGGGTGGTATGTGTTTTTCTCGCTACCCCGCATGGGTTGTCTAACAAAAAAAGGTGGAGTGCAAGGTAAAGACAAGTGCATAGGGAAGGTTCTTCCTATTATCCTACATGATGAACATCGATCAAATAGTGTTGTTGCAGGATAAGAGAAAGCAAGGAAGTTGTCTTCCTTGTTACCCCACGTAACTCTAAGAGCTCATTAAAAGAGCATGTGGGATAAGGAAAAAGGATGAAGAGAAGATTATTCTTGTTACCCCACATGATAAACAATGGTTCTCGAGAGGTAGTGCGGGCTAACTAGCACAATGTCAAAGTGACTTCGTCGATAAATTGAGCTGAAAGCGATTGAGGTGGGGACCATGGCCGAATGAGAATATCGACTTGATGAGCTATCTATGGATGATTTCAAGAAAATTGGAATGAATTAGAGGAAGTTGAATCAACAATGAATAACATGACGTGTTATTGACAATACGAGGAAGTTCGACAGTTAGTAACTAAAATGAACCATTTTTGCACAGAGACATTTTAATGTCTAAAAGACAGTTGGAGATGTTGATGTTGGGTTGCAGAAGGTTGTAGAATTGTGTGATGAGGGACTTGTTCTTTTCATTGTGAAAATAAGTCGAGGAAATTGATTGGTGATTCTGTAACAAAGGAATCGTGAAACCGATTGTGAAGTTAATCTTCTAGAATGGTGCCTGAATTGAGACTGGATCAGAGAATGTATCTGTAAATTGTTTATTACTATAATACAAAAGATAGTTGCTTTGGTGTGTGGGTTTTTCACCCGTAAGGGTTTTCCCACGTGAAATCTAGTGTACATTTATGTGATTGTGTTTTTTCATGTTGCTCTGTTTTATTCTGTGTTGAGTATCTTAATTGGTGTAATTTGAATTGAAACACATTACTGCTTCTCTCCTCTAAAAATTAACATTTGGAAGGCATTTTACGCACTCTACTTTCCTAACAAGATAAAGATAGTGCCAAATGGGTTCAAAGAAAACTCTTCTTTGGGATCGTGGTCTACCAAGAGAATAGATCCCATGGTGCAAAGATTGGCTAATGAGATGCTTACCCTCAAAAATTAAATAGCTCAAGGTGTATTCTCTTCTCCTTATAAAGGCATCCAAGGAGGCCATATACAAATATTGCTCCTAGTTATGTAGCTGAAAATTAGGACAAGCTTCCTTCACCACCAGAAAGGCTTGTACTTGATGCACCATCAACAAATACAGTAGTGGGGAATTCTAAATTTAAAAAAAGTGATCTCGCTAATCTCTTCCAAGAGGAGGAAGCAAACATAGCTGGCAACTCTCATATCTATTTTACACAGTACCAGAAAGTTGTTGAACAAAAAGAAAAGACCATGCCAGATACCTTGGACAATACACAACAAGAGGTTGAAGGCCACTTTTTAAAAATGTCGGTAAAGAAGGAGGACAATCACATCATGAGATGTGAAAATATGGACATGCATGAAGGAACCATTCAAGTTGAACAAGATGATAAGACTACATCTATATTTCAAGGTCATGAACTTGAAAACATTGTGCATGTGGAAGATAACAAGGAACGTGATGAAGACCTTTTGAGAAACATAATAAAGGAATTTTGTTCAAGTCTTGATGATAATTCTCCCAAATCAAAAGTTTGTGAACAGCATGATGAAGCAAGCTATGTCGTCATGTTTTCAATTGGATCACAAGAAGAAGCTTATTCTTTACAACATGAGATTGTGGTTGAAGAAGCATCTAAGAAAGGTGTAATCGGCAAAAGGAGTTTTGATTTTCTCCTTTCAAGGGGATGTCACATAACACATCTAGCTTGGTTGGAAGCTAACAAGATGTCAAAGGTTACACTTGCTCCTAAGCATGAATATACAATGGAGGAAGTGATAAAGGAGGCATCTATGTTTGAGAAACAGTAGTCCAAATTCATTGATCCAATTTGGAGCAACAATAGGTGTGATTTATTTGAGGAAAGAAAATTTGTTCATCTTTTTCAAGGAGCAATGCATCAAGCTATGGTACAATTGTTTGTGCCTCAATTGGTTGTGGTTACTTATGATCATGCAAGCTAATGCAAGATTATGAAGAAAGACAACTATTTTAGTGAGCCCATGAACAGTTTCATTTAGCAAGGTTTTCTTGGTCAATTAGTTTAGGTTAGGTTATTTTCCTTTTTTAATAAGTGCACTTGCACAAGTTTGTGGCATGTTTTCAGTCATATCATCCTCCTTGTCGTCTGTGTCTTTGTTGCTTGACTTTGTATCTCAATGGATGATAAAGGCACTTAGAGTTCTGGAATCTACTCCCTTCAATCGTTCCTACAATCAAAGGAAGTTACCCAACAGAGTCATCAAAAACCCAAACTGCATTTTTTTCTACATGTCGGGTTTTAAAACCCAAATTGCATTTTTTTCTACACATCGGGTTTTAAAACCCGAAGTGCAATTTTGTCTACAAAATTATGCAGGTTGGGGTTTAAAACCCGACCTGTAGGTCTTTCTACTGATAGGGCAGATTTTAAAACCCGGCCTGTAACTTTAGTCTTGCCCATATGCAGGTCAGATTTTAAAACTTGACCTACAACTTATGTTTTACCACATTAGCATATCAGGTTTTAAAACTTGATATACCAGTATGACCTACCCTTGTACAGATCAGGTTTTAAAATACGGTCTGCTGATTTTACTGCCTTTATTGTCTAAGGGTCATTTTATCTTTCAGACATTGTTCTAAGTCTTTTAAGCTGGCAATCTGATGATGAACAAAATATTCTACCCCTTTGATACCATTTTATAATAATTCACTTCAATGATAAGTTCTCTTTAGCCCCATTTGATAAGTTGATCAAAATTCAAGCCAACTTGGATGATCTTGCATCTGTGCTAAAGAAGGCCAAGAAAGGATATATTAATGTTGGAGACTCTGTTTCCCATGTTCACACAATTGCCAGCTCAACATCAGCTCTAGACAAGTGTGAGATGCAGACTACACTAGCTAAATTTGAATAATTCAAGAAGACAAATGATGAGGAAAATGAAGAATAAAGTATCTTCATGACACTAGTTAGTTTAGGTTCATGTAGATGCATTTTCTCTTACTGCAAATTTTTATGTAGTTGCACTTTTATTTTATGCACAAGTTCTAGACATTTTGGACTCTACAATTGAATTACTCAACAGTGCCCAAAATTTTCTCAACTCCTTTCCAGTAAAAGGAGGAGCCTCATTTGTAATATTTTATCTCTTACAAGCTTAGCAAAAACTTTGCCAAACTTTTGTCTGAAGTGAAACTTTGTGTTCTCTTGTGTTAAATTTGATCAATCAAATAAAGGAAGCAATTTTGTCATTCCAAACTTTGTGTTGGACAAGAATTGTTGCTTATAAGTGGATGTTCTTATGTCATCTACTTATATGTGTTCTTAATTTACTTGATGGTATTTACATATGTTATGTGAGTGAAGGACCTTTCTAGATGTGGATGTAAACTTTGAGTTATATTACACGTTTGGAGTTTTATTGTAATACAATGATTATGTGGGAGACTTTGTGTTACTGTTGGTTGCTTTCCATGGTTAGAAATTATTTATCTTGAATACTTTGGGCTGCAAGATATATTTAGTTGTTATATTGAAAATAGTATCTTTGTTCACATTAGACTATGTGCTTATGTTAATATAGAGTAAAGTGAATTATTGTATGCAAGTGTAGTTAATTATTGTAAGAAGATTGTATCAAGTGAAGGGATTAATGTTAATTCTGAAAAAAAAAAGGATTATACACCCTAAGCTTACCCCAAGATTTAATTTTAAGTTATTGAAGTATCAACTTCTATTAGGGAACCTCCCCTTGCTGATAGGAGAGACTTTGTCTCATCATAGCTATGTGTGAAACATATATTTTGTCTTCAGTATGCTAGTGACAAAATATTCACCCAACAGTGTTATGTGTGTTATTGATGTGGTGTTGATTTATGCTTTCACTGTGAATTATTAGATCTAGAATCATTTTTAAGTAAAGATTTTGAGAAAATTGATTCACCCCCCCCCCCCATCTCAGTTTTATGCCTTGTTGCCAACAGTCATATGGGTGGGAAATATTCTAATAAGAATAGACATCATGGATGTTAGTATGTTGAACCTAAAAGATCTTTGAGGAGGCTAAAACCTGAGCATTGTTAGGATATGTGATGTATAAAAATGGAACCAAGTAGCTAAAACCTAATCCCACTCCCATACACATTAGAATATGAAAGAACCTAGGGAGATATTTCACTTTGACTACTTCTTGTGAGAGAAAGAGAGAGTCAAGGAATATCTCTTAGGGTTTATATTCCTTTTTTTGTAATGTAGAGGAGATGTGCAAAATATGATGTAATAAACAACTATGCTAGGAGATGAACAATGAAGCAAACATAAACTGAAAATGCAAAATCTGACTGAATTGAAACTAAGAAACTGAACACAAAACTGGAAAATGTCAGAAGTGCACCTATCACTGAAATTTGATGTTGACTATACAAGACCAAGGTGCTACACCCTGGTCCCTGATGTTACAAAGGGTTGAACTTCTGGATCTAAGATTATAAGACAGAAATACAAAACTGCCAAAAAATTTGCAAAATAGGGAGGATCAGGGTGCCACGCCCTGGTCTTGTACCAGGATGCCACACCCTGGTCCCTAGAAATTAGGATATGCTTCTGAAGCTGAGTCTGTACTTGTGTCTTTCATTGGTCTGAAATTCGTGCATGTGTCAAATTCTTATACCTGCACCTACAACTTGAAAAAATGTGTCTAGGTGGCTATTTAGGGTTTTGCCTTAGTCAAACCCCTTTGTTTTGGTGATTTCCACCTCCACAAATAGCTGATAATCTATTGAAAATGTGTGTGCAGTAATCTTGTGTGTATGCAAGATCCTAAATGAACAAGAAAGTAAATCTAAAGTTCTACCCTACACGTAGGAGAGAAAACCCTAAATTATTGTAAATGTAAATGTAAATGCTTCAAATAACAAATGTAATAATGGATCTAAAGCATTATTGTAAATCTGAAAATGAATGTTATGAAGCTCATACAAAGACATGAAACCATACCAAACCCTAAGGGAGAGGTACAAGTCAATCAACAGTCGGTGATCTCCTATTATTATTCAATATCTTCAAATCTCCTAAATGAAGTTGAAGATAATTGATGAAGACTTGATAAATTCTTAATGAATGCTTGATTTTTTGATTGTAGACTCCACATAACCTACACTTTCACTTCATAAGAGGCTCCTTCAATTAATAGAGTGTGGATCCTTCAAATGAGGAAAGGAAAGGCTATATGTATGAAACCTTAACTTCATTTTTGTTGGTATTTTGGATATGTTGATATGGTTTTGTCATTGATGTCAACACCTATCATTACTTGTCATCACTTATCAGCACTTGGAGAACTTTGGTTATGTTCACCAACAAGACAGAGACTTATGCAAGACACTGGTATTTGGTTCACCGACAGATTATATTGTTCACCGGCACTTGGATTGACTTGGAAACTACTTGGTTATGTCAAAGACATTATTTGATCACTTGCTTTTGGCGATTTGGTTATTTGTTTATTTGGGTTTGCATATTTGTTGTTACCGGCAAATAGGTCCAGAATAAGCACCAACAGTCATATCTATTCCAGATCAGCACATGTTATGGAGATGATTTATTATTATTGTAAATGCATTGAGCCAACATCATGCATCAGATATTGATTTATTTGTAATTGATTTTATTGTAATATCTTTTAGTGAGATGACCTATTCAATTGGTCTTAGGTTATGGTATATATGTAAGATCTTATTTGTAATATTGATATGCGATTGGGAAAAAGAATTGTAATAGAGTATATGCGAAAATAAGCAAATCTATACACACAAACATCATTTGAAGGTTGAAGGAGGGTTTTGTGAAGGCAATCAGAACTACACCGGTACTGAATCCAACATATGAAGATGTTATTTTGTGCATTACATTATCATTGGATTTAACCATCCAATTGTAGTCAGTGTGACTCTCATTTTGTGATTGAGCAGTGAGCTCTAGGCATTTGGCCTTTCTGCATGTGCAGAATCCATATTGCAAACACATACTATCTGTAGTAGTATCATTTGATTGTGGGTAAGGCTTCCCACTATGGTTTTTCCCCTTACAAGGTTTGCACATACAAACATTGGTGTTGTGTGTTGTGGATGTTATTGTCTTTCTGTTTCATGCATTAATCTTTACCGGTATTGCAATTAATGGTTAAGACTGTCTACCGGCATAAAGTTTGGTTTATCGGTATTAAGCATTAAGTCTTGGTTAAGTTAATTTTGGTTGAATTTATTGGACAACTGATTCACCACCCCCTCTCAATTGTCTCTAGGACCTAACAATTGGTATCAGAGCTTAGTCCTCTTTTTGTGGAAGTTTGACAGCTTGAGGAGATCCAATGTCTACCAACTATTTCAGGAAGGACAGTCTAAAACTTGATGGAACTAACTATGGCTTATGGAAGATCAGGATGGAGACACACTTGAATTTCATTGGAAAGGATATATGGGATGTTACAAAGAATGGCTATACTACTCCTACTCAAAGTCAACCTAATCCACCTAACTTGGCTAAAGATGAGGAAAATGATTGCAAAGCAAGAGAAGCACTTTTGAGCACATTGTCAAATCAGCAAGTCATGGGATTTTCAGATAGATCTACTGCTAAAGCTATTTGGGACAAATTGGAAACATTGAATGAAGGATATTCCATAGTCAAAATTGCAAAACTTGAATGCTTTTGGGTCAGGTATGAAAGTCTAAAAATGGAAGAAGAAGAAGAAAGAATTTATGCTTTTATGGAAAGAGTAAATGAAATTGTTTTGGGTATACAATATTATGGAGGAACCTTAAGTGAAGATGAGATTGTTTCTAAAGTTTTAAGAGCTTTGCCACTGGCATATAAAATGAAAGTTACTGCTATAAATGAGTTAAGAACAATGCCTAATGCATCAGTATCTAGAGACACTTTGGTTAGAAAACTTTCATCTTTTGAGCTTGAGGAATTTGGTCCTGTTACTACTATCAAGATAGATCTAGCCTTTAAAGCATCATCATCAACTTCAGCAGCATCATCACATGATAAATTTGATTGGAAAGCCTTCTATACAAGAGAACTTGAAGAAAGCAGGAGAGAAAATGAAGAACGTGAATAACTTGAAGCACTTTTTGCAAGGAAAATGCCTAAAGGTCCAATTGGAAGTAAGTATGAAGGTAAAACACCCTTTAAATGTTTTAACTGCAATAAGATTGGTCATATGGCATCTAGATGTCCTGATAGACATGCAAGATTAAGAGAAAAAGCTAAAAGAACATATAAGCCTAACCCTGACTATCGGAAATACAAGTTTAAGAAGAATAGAGACAAATCTTGTCATTATGCTGATGAAGGAGTCACTGATGATTCTGATGAGGATCCAACAGACAATGGATGGGCTTTTGTTGCTATAACAAAAGATCAACCGACACCTACTATTCAACCGGGAGAGCAAGCCCTGATAGCTAAAGTTGAAGATAAGGATGAATGGATTATTGATTCACGATGTTCACATCATATGACTGGAGATAAGAGTAAATTCTTAACCTTTCAAGATTACAATGGAGGTCTAGTAAGATTTGGAGATGATAAAGCTTGTTTGATCAAAGGAAAAGGCACTATATCTTTTGACAGTAAGCACAATACTGATAATGTTTACTATGTTGAAGGTCTGAAGCATAATCTTTTGAGTGTTGGTCAATTAGTTGAGAAAGGATTTCAGTTACAATTCAAGAATGGTAAATGCAAAATCTTAAACAGAACTGGTTTGGAAATTGCAACCGGTAATCAAACTAAAGATAATATCATTCATTTGCACAACAATGAGAAATCATGTTTGATTGCACATATTGATGAAAGTTGGTTATGGCATAAAAGACTTTGTCATGTAAATTTTGATTGCATTGTAAAAATAAGTACTACTAAGGCAGTTAGAGATTTACCTAAGATTGTTAAACCTCACAATCCGGTATGTAAGGAATGTCAATTTGGAAAGTAAGTTAGAGCATCTTTCAAGAGTATTCTGGAGAAGTCTAACAATGTTCTTGATTTAACTCATATTGATTAATGTGGTCCAGCAAGAACTAGAAGTATACAAGGAGACAAATATTTTATGATAATCATTGATGACTATTCTAGAATGTGTTGGGTTACTTTTCTCAGAGAAAAATATGAAGCATTTGGGAAATTCAAACTATTCAAGGTAATGGTAGAAAATGAATCCGACAATAAAATCAAATGTTTGAGATCAGATCAAGGAGGTGAGTTCACATCTAAGGAATTTAATGCATTCTATGAGTGAATGGGATCAGAAGACAGTTGTCAGCACCCCAAACACCCCAGCATAATGGAGTTGTAGAAAGGAAAAAATAGAACTATCTTGGATGCAGCCAGAAGTATGATATCAGAAGCAAATCTACCTCATATATACTGGAGAGAAGTGGTCAATATAGCAATTTACACATTCAACAGAGTTCACATCAGAGGAGAAACTAGTAAGACCCCACATGAACTATGGTTTGGTAATAGTCCTACTATTAAAAATTTCAAAATATTTGGAAGTAAATGCTATATTAGAAGAGATGAGTATATTGGAAAATTTGATCCTAGAAGTGATGAAGAAATATTTCTTGGTTATTCATCTAAGAGCAAGGCATATAGATGTTTTAACAAAAGATTGCAGAAAATTGTTGAGAGTGCAAATGTGAAGATTGATGAACAATTTAGAGGAAATTCAAGGTACACAAACTCTGAACCGGCAATTGAGATAATCACAAATGAACCTATTATGAATACACCAGTACAAAATGGTGATCCAATTACACTGGCATCATTTGGAGATTCAATAGTCACTAAAGAACAACAACAAGCAAAAACACCCCGATATGTAAGATTGAATCATTCTCAAGATCAGATAATTGGAAACAAATTTCAAGGAGTTATGACTAGAGGAAGATTGGAAAATGAAGAGGTATGTCTTATTTCTCAAATTGAACCTACATCAATTAATGAGGCATGTGAAGATAAATATTGGATTAAAGCAATGGAAGATGAATTGGAACAAATAGAAAGGAATAACACTTGGTCATTAGTTTCCCGGCCTAAAGACAAAAATGTAATTGGAACTAAATGGGGTTTTAGAAATAAACTTAATGAAGATGGAATGGTAATAAAAAACAAAGCAATATTGGTGTGTAAGGGATATTCTCAGAAAGAAGGAATTGATTACAATGAAACCTTTGCATCGGTAGTTAGAATTGAGGCAGTAAGACTTTTATTGGCTTTTGCAGCACACAAGAACTATAAAGTATATCAAATGGATGTTAAATGTGTATTTCTAAATGGAGATCTTGAAGAAGAAGTTTACATTGAGCAACTTGATGGATTTTATTTAATAGATAACAAAGACATGGTTTGCAGGTTAAGGAAAGATTTATATGGATTGAAACAAGCTCCTAGAGCTTGGTATGCAAGATTGGACAAATATCTTTTGAAGCTTGGTTACACAAAAGGTAATGCAGACAACAATCTATACTACAAAGTAACTAATGATGACATATTGGTTATTGAAGTTTTTGTTGATGATATAATCTTTGGAGGAGAAGATGGTTTGTGTAAAGATTTTTTTAACAAAATGTAGCAAGAATTTGAAATGTCTATGATTGGAGAGATAAAATTCTTTTTAGGATTGCAAATTTCACAAACTGATAAAGGTATATTCCAATGTCAATCTAAGTACTTGAAGGAATTACTAAAGAAATTTGGCATGGAGAATTGTAAACTAGTAAGCACATCTATGACTACAAATGATAAATTATCTTTGAAGGATGATTCTACACCTATTAATCCGACAAGATACAAATCTATGATAGGAGGTTTACTATATTTGACACAAACAAGACCTGATATTATGAATGCAGTACGTATTATTCCAAGATTTTAGAGTAATCCTAAAGAAAATCATGAATCAACAGTAAAAAGGATTTCCCGATACCTACAAGGCACTACAAATCTTGGTTTGTGGTATCCTAGAGATGAAAACTTTGACTTATGTGCATACACATATGCTAATTGGGCAGGAGATATGGATGACAGAAAAAGCACCACCGGTGGAGCATTTTTTCTTGGCAGCAGACTAATTTCATGGTTGAGCAAGAAACAGAGTTATACAAGTTTATCAACAGCAGAATCATAATATGTTGCAATGGCAACTAACTGTACATAGGTATTATGGATCAAGCAAATGTTGAAAGACATAAAGGTAAATTGCAAGGAACCTATAACTATTTACTGTGACAATACAACAACAATTGATATATCAAAGAACCCAGTACTTCACTCTAAAACTAAACATGTTTCTATCAAACTAAACTTTCTAAAGGAGAATGTTGAAGAAAAAGAAGTGAAATTGGTTTATGTGAATACTAAAGAGCAGATTGCAGATATTTTTACTAAGCCTTTGCCTAAGGAAACATTTGAGTATCTCAGAGAGCAACTTGGAGTCCTACCCCCACCGGTAGAGACTTAGACAGTTGATGTTTGTCATCAACCGGCAAAATTAACAGATAATTTTTTTTCTGGCTTTGATGAGGAGAGCTACTTTTCAGGGGGGGTAGTTGGTATATTGAATGAGTTGGTATTTTGTATTGCTTTGGCATTTGATGTCAAAGGGGGAGAGATTGATATGGAAAAACACATGGATAACACATATTATTCCTAGGGGGAGATTACTACTTTGGAGAGAGATATTATGCATTTTTAATTTCTGGTTAATGATCTCTTTGGGAGATTTTTGGTTTTTAGTTTTTGGCACTTTGATGGATTTTCCATCTTGTGTTGCCATCAATGCCAAGGGGGAGATTGTTGGTATTTTGGATATGTTGATATGGTTTTGTCATTGATGTCAACACCTATCATTACTTGTCAACACTTATCAGCACTTGGAGAACTTTGGTTATGTTCACCGACAAGACAGAGACTTATGCAAGACACTGGTATTTGGTTCACCGATAGATTATATTGTTCACCGGCACATGGAATGACTTGGAAACTACTTGGTTATGTCGAAGACATTATTCGATAAATTTCTTTTGGCGATTTGGTTATTTGTTTATTCGGGTTTTCATATTTACTGTTACCGGCAAATAGGTCCAGGATAAGCATCGGCAGTCACATCTATTCCAGATTAGCACAACATGTTATAGAGATGATTTATTATTATTGTAAATGCATTGAGCTGACATCATGAATCGAATATTGATTTGTTTGTAATTGATTTTATTGTAATATCATTTAGTGAGCCGACCTATTCAATTGGTCTTAGGTTATGGTATATATGTAAGATCTTATTTGTAAGATCGATATGCGATTGGGAAAAAGAATTGTAATAGAGTATATGCAAAAATAAGAAGAGCTATACACGCATACATCATTTGAAGGTTGAAGGAGGGTTTTGTGAAGGAAATTAGAACTACACTATTACTGAATCTAGCATATGAAGATGCTATTTTGTGCAGTACATTATCATTGGATTTAACCATCCAATTGTAGTCAATGTGACTCTCATTTTGTGCTTGAGCAGTGAGCTCTAGGCAGTTGGCCTTTCTGCATGTGCAGAATCCATATTGTAAACACATACTATCTACAGTAGTATCATTTGATTGTGGGTAAGGCTTCCCACTGTGGTTTTTCCCTTTACAGGATTTCCACGTACAAACATTGGTGTTGTGTGTTGTGGATGTTATTTTCTTTTTGTTTCATGCATTAATCTTTACCAGTATTGCAATTAACGGTTAAGACTGTCTACCGGCATAAAGTTTGGTTTACCGGTATTAAGCATTAAGTCTTGGTTAAGTTGATTTTGGTTGAATTTATTGGACAACTGATTGACCACCCCCCTTCCCCCCCCCGCCTCTCAGTTGTCTCCGGGACCTAATAGTTTTGAGTCATAGGCTAACCTAGAAAGGATATTTTTGCCAATTTTTTGGATTTAAACATTAAAATACCACCAAAACATGCTCCCAAAATTCAGGGAGAAAAAGTCAAGACCACCCAACTTAGCTACCTAATCTGGCCAACTTTTTGCCAAATTTTCAGGGAAGCAAGATATTGTGATTTTAAAGTTAATTCTACGAGTATATGGGAATTTGAGATGTCTAGATATGTGAAATCGGGCCTTGAAGATCGAAATAGGACATAATTAGGGTATTTGATGATTTAATTAATTGAAAGAATAAAATAAAAAGGGGCACACTTAGGGTAAAGGGCCCAATTTTATGATGTGTAGAATGATAAAAGAAGACTTAAGATTTTTAAATAAATTAGTTAATTAAATACTTAAAGAGAATTTTAAATGCAAGATGCAAACACACTAAGGTAGGTGCTTACCTAAGCGTGGAATTGTACCACTCAATTAAGGGTGTACAATTTATGATGCTACGAGATAAAAAAAATTACGACCAAAACATGAATAGGGGCAATATTTAAACAATGAATAAGATAAGGATTTTATGAGATAGTCAAGAAGTCATGGTAGTGGTCAATGAGCAAATTTCAAGAGATAAATTTCAAACATAGTAGACAAGTATATGAATAATGTTATGACAATTTACTAAGAGATAACAATTAAAGGTCAAGAATATAAAATGGATAGGTATGAAAGCATGAATAAGAAGACTATAATGATAATTGGTATAGATAAGGTTCATAAGACAATAAAATAATCCTACTAGTCATTCATAATGATATTCAATGACCAAATAAGAGATATGACACTGACATGAAGAATTTTGGAGGTTTAAACAACAAACAAGATTATCTATGAGATTTTTTTGAAGGGGATAACAAGCCCTTATACCAAAGGCAGGCCATAAATAGGCCTTGAAGCCTAAAAATCATAAAGGCAGTGATACCAAACATAAATAATAAAAGATAATGTGGATAGTATAGATTTTCAAGTCTTTGAAGGAATACAATAAGAATAGGGTCTTAAGGTTAAAAGGGAAAGAGAGTTCAAATCATCAAAGAGAGATGTGTGACATTGCTAAGGACTATGGATGATGACAACCTTTAAAATGATGCAATATTGAAACATAAAAATAAAAAAAACCAAATGTTAGCAAGGACCTATTTGATAAGAAGACAATCAAATGTCCGTATTTTTAGAATTTTGGGTACATAACAAGGAATTTCATGAATAAACAATTCAAAGTTAAGTATAGGAAGAGTTGATAAAGGATAGTGGAGAGATCATTATATGAAAATCATGCCAATAATGCACACTCCATGAAGGGAAGAATTTTTTATGATAATTATCATGTCTTGATAATAGAAAAATAAAACACAGAGCAAGGATACGGTAAATGAATATGTAGGCCATAGTCTTGTAGGTGAAAAACTGGTGAGATTGTGAGGATAAAGGTCTTTATGGTAATAACATGTGGCAATTTCTAGCCTTGAAAATACAACACTCCCTCCTAGAAATTTTAATCATCTTCAAGCCTTTTTTCATATGACCTATAAAAATTAAAACTAAGAAATGTCCATTGAGAGCACCTGGTTTTTCCTTGTAGAATTGAGAAAGTTGCAACTTTCTATGAAGCAATAATGTATAAGTATGTCAAAACTTGAATTATTTAAGGATTGTTTTGTTCATTGAATAATGGTGTGTATTTACCAGTAGTACTGTAGAAATCAAAAAATGACAATCATTTTCATTTTGGCATCCCCTTCTCTTTAATTCTTATTCCATATTAATTAAATAATTTTTAATTATTTAATTAAGGTAACATTTCCTCTATTAACTAAATAGTTTTTAACTATTTAATTAATTTATCATTTTTCCTCCATTATTAGTTAAGTAATATGTAAATATTTAATTGATTTGGACTATTTCCCTCTACTATTAATTAAATAATTTTATTTAGTTAATTCATCTTTTGTCCCTCTATAATTTAATATTTTCAAAAACTATTTGATTAGATAACACTTCCCTCTCAAATAAAATAAATTCAAATAATTTATTTATTTTCTCTATGCATTTACGCCCTCTTTATCCTTCCACCTCATCAGTCCATGTACATTATAGGTCCTACCATCTCTCCTTTTTTCTCATCCATTTATCTTGCCATTTGATATCTACCATTGATCAAATATTATGTGAAGCATATAAGTAATACCTTCACTCATTCATTTCCCTTGCTAGCATTATTCTCAAGAGCACTCCTAGCTCTTTTGAACATCTACACTATAGTCAAATTATCATTTTCATGAGTATTCTCAATCAAGAGCAAGAAATTATCAATCATCTATCCTTAATTATCATATTATTGCATAATCATGGTTATGCAATTTTGAAGAGAAGCCCACATATCAAATAATTCAAGAAAATCTGAAGTAACAATGGAATCTCCTAAGGTCTATGTTGGTACTATTATTTATCATTTGGTTTGAGCATACATCTTAGAATTCATTTAAATTTGATTATATGCATTATGAGTTTGTATCTTTCATTGCATTCATGTCCTTATTATAATTCACATTTTCATACCTTTCACATTTTTGGCACACCCGGTGGGACCCACATCCCTATTTGATCCATATTTTTGGACTTTTTTCTAACCTTATCTTGTTTTTCTATTCAAAAAATTTCAAGACTAACCTTATGTAGACAAAGTTCAATACAATACCCTAAGGTTTTCAAAGATTCTATCATATCTCTCAAACAATTGTGAATTTTTCTACATTTTTTACAGAAGGTTAAGGATCATCTTGAGAGCCTACGATCCAAAAATCAAGTCTAGATCATTATTTTTGAGTGAGTTATGATGGTTTTATGATTTTCATAAATCTTAATTTCTAGTTGCAAATCAACATTTATTTTTAAAAAAAAATTTAGTTATAGAAAGATCTCAAAATTCTGAAGGGGGCCTATTCTTTAAATTTTTAATTTTGATGTCAAATAATCAATTTAAAATTTTATCTTTGAGAATTAGGGTTTTTTCATAAATCTACTTTCTATGATAGAAATTAAAGACTTCAGAATGAAATTTTTACATTTTAAAAAATTTCTTAGAAATTCAATAGGGTATCTTCTTTGCATTTTCTTTTTTGAGGTAAAAAAATATTGCAAAATAATTGAATCTTTCTTGACTAGGTCAAAAGCAAAAAATTGAAATTGTAATCTTGTGATGAGCTTATATTTTCTTTACATATTTTTTATTGCATCACAATATTACTTTATGATCCTTGAAAGAGTTCTATATATTTTTTATTATCATAAAGAATAAATTTGTGCAATACAATTCTTTGCTTTGGACTATCATGTTTGGAATGTTTTCACACTGTTGATTTGAGGTTGATAAAAGCTAGCTCAAAGCTCACCATAATGAGATTAAAAAGCATTAAATCTAGATGCACTTGTTCTAAACCCTTTAATTTACATTTTTTAAATGATCATGTAGTATTTTCTATCTATCTATCTATCTATCTATCTATCTATCTATCAATCATAAAATCTTTTTTTGTTTTAAATCATCTTGCTTTGGATGTATTCTTCACATTTAAATAAAGTTTAAAAACAACATTTCATATTTTCATTTGGGCTTAAAATAAACCATTATTTTTTCATCCCCAAGGTATACTTACATATGCTCTCCTCCAACGTCCTACGGATGATCTTAAGTGATAAAAAATAAGTGATCTTTCTTTTTCTTTTTAGGGGGCATACCTAGAGAAGTGGTCACTCTAGGAGACAACCTCAACTCCAATGTTTCGATGGAGTATAAAGAGTGGGGGGTGAATTGAAAGGCATGCCTCTTGGAAATGGAATCTTGTCAATCTGAGCTAAGCCTCTAAGAGCTTTATACCTTAGAAAAGTGAAGGTGGAGAGTGGGTTACCCTCTCCACCTAACTATTTGGCATTATTCTCTTTCATATATGGATTTAGGCCTCAACATTACCTTGCAGTATATATAGGATACCTCTTGTTGAGTTTGTGAATACTGGTTGAATATTTTTTCCATCTTTTCTTTTACATAAAAGGATTGATAGTCCCAATTAATTAGGAGTTTTTATGTATCTTATGTTCTTGATTGTTTAAATTACCTTCCCTACATAAAACCAAAAGGGGACAAATATCAAAATTGAGCCATACGTGAAGTGCCTTCTTTTATTCTCTTGCATTGTATCAAATCAAATTAAGTAATTTAAATGAACAATTATTTTATCTTTATCTATATTTTAATGCTTTTGAAAGTGTCATTATCTATCTTGTTGTTTAAATCTCTTGTCAGGAAAACATTCAATCAAAACGACTATCAAAGAAATAAAAACTTCTAAAAAAAGAAACTTGAAATTTTTATTTTTATTTTTAAATTTTAAAAAGTGAACCAAAAATTGTATGTCTTAATAATTTTTAGTGACCAAGATCAGGATTTGGGAATATTTCCATTTCATTTCTCAAATTCATTAATGTTCAAGTTGGGTCTCTAATCTTTTTCTTTATCATTTGGTCATTTTTAGCTTTTTTCTTTGTCTCATAAGCCTATTCCAAGTTGAAGACCTATATTGTATCTTTGTTGAATATGTTGGCTTTTGAATCTTTGTCTAATCTTAAGTGATATATTTCACTTTTATCATTATCTTTATTGTTTTGGAGATCTATCTTAACATTGATCAATTTTAGCTTTGAAGCAACAAGTACTTTTCATCAAAATCAAAGTATCCATTCTTATTCAAGATATCACATATTTATATGACAACAACAAGATCACAACATAATTAAAACATGGAATAAAGTCAAGGAGATGTCAAAAATGGAACACCTTCACAATCATCTCCTTTATAAAACTCTCACAAAATGCCTATTTCACAAGGTGAACATACAACCTCATCAAATACTCTTCTAAAGAACATGAACAACATGAACCAACATTGGAAGACATAAGAGGAAGTGTTGGAAATGGTCCTTAATTCAAATCCTAATTACTATTTTGGGTTTCTAATTCAAAACAGTGCCAAGCTAACTTCTTATTTTGATGCCTCTAGTATTAAAGACTAATCTACACGAAATCCATCATTTCCCATGACATTGTCCACTCCTCTATTAATAGACATTTTTATTCCACAAAACCCTTCACAATCAAGCCAAGTAACATCTCACCTTTCATCCTCATCCATAGCACAAAAAACCACATAATACATCATTTCCAGTCACCAAGAAAGTCAACCAATGACTCTCATGCATCAACTTACCAACAATATCAACCAATGCCCTCTCATGCCTCAACCAAATTCAACCCATGCCCTCTCATTCTTATACTTATCAAAACTATGCTCCACCAACTCAACCATTTGGTTCCACCTACTCAATCTCTTGCCTCCATTTACATCCCATAAAGTCAACCACCCATTTCTGCTAATAACCTCAACCTGTTCCCACTAATACCCCTACATGACTTGGCATTCCAAATAAAGATCTTGCAACAAGAGATGATAGATATAAAAATGGGTTACACTAAGAGGAGCTATACACTTGAATACATAAACCCTTGTCCCTTTGATATGTCTATACATATGATACCTTTTTCCAAACACTTTGAGGTTCCTAAATTTGACAAGTATAAAGGAAAGGGTGATCCTAGGGAGCATGTAAGAGAGTTTTATCTATCTTGCATTGAAGTATCTCACAATGATATGTATCTTATGCACCTCTTTCCAAGAAGATTGGGTGGACAAGATATTGAGTGGTTTTCATATTTACCTCATGGGTTTAAGTCCTTTCATGATTTGGCAGAAAAAATTATTTCATACTTTGCTTACAACATTGAACATCGATTTTCTATGAATGAAATATACAACACAAAACAAAGAAATGGAGAGACATTTGCTTCTTTCTTACAACAATGGAGAGATATAACAAGTAAATTTTCTTGTCACCTTCTTGAGAAACAACTTGTCAAAAAATTTGTTCAAAAACTTAAATTCAAAAATATATTTTCACTTGAAGATACAATCTCCTAAAACATTTGATGCAATTATAGAAAAATGTATCACCATTGAAGATTCCCTTATTGCTAAAGGCCTTGTGAAGATTTATAAGGACAACAAGGACATCCCTTCTACATATAATGATAAGCCTCACCTTTGGGATAATAACAAGAATTCAAAACTTAAATTCAAAAATATCTTTTCAATTGAAGATACAATCTCCTAAAACATTTGATGCAATCATAGAAAAAGGTATAAAAATTGAAGATGCCCTTATTGCTAAAGGTCTTGTGAAGATTTATAAGGACAAAAAGGACAACCCTTCTACATATAATAATAATCCTCACCTTTGGGATAATAACAAGAATATTGTTAATGATGGTGTAGTAGATTCTAAAGTTATTCAATCTCCCTCTAACATTTCAGAAAACATTCAAGGTATTACACTTTTTGGACAAGTTAACACTTCAAGGAAAAATCACAATCCTAGAAGAAAATTTACTCCCTCTGGAGAATCCTTTGAAAGTGGCTTGCAAAAACTTGTTCAAGCTAAAATGATAACATTAATTGGAGGTAAAAATCAACAACCAACCAATAGTAAAAAGACCATGGTATAAATAAAATAAATTTTGTGACTCGTAGATATAGAGGACATCAAACATCAAGCTACGTTAAATTGAAACTTTTGATCCAAGGTCTTATAGATAATAGTGATATTGATATTGAAGACACTCCTCCCGCAACAAATATTGATCTTAATACATCCAAGGATCGATTCCCTAAACATAGAAAAGAACATTCCTCTAACAAGAGTATCTCCTCTAATAATATTGATTATTTTGCAAAGGCATATGATTACACCAAAGCTCATCTAGAACAAATTATACCATCCATGTAGCATCCAATGATCCTATTCCAAATAATAATAAAAGTTGTATATGAGAGAAAAATCAACATGCTAATTAGACTAAAAAGGAAACCACTAAACCTTAAATCTAATAACAAAGTCTAATTGTAACACAATTAATGAATACTTAAGAGAAATCATTATAACACCGTCTAATTGTAACACAGTCTGATTTGTTCTATAATTAGTTTAAGGTAAACAATGCATCACAACAAGAATACATTAATCAATCTCATAAAAAAGGATTCAAGCTCAACATCAAGAATCAACTTAACCACAAAGAGATACACATCCGTCTAATTCATGGTTGGGTCAAAGTTTGTAGAGTTTCCTCCAACCATACTAAAACTTAGTATGTTGAAGGAAGTCTGCAAACCAATCCACCTTTCAATAGTTATAAAAATATTCATAACAAAATACTAATTAAAGATTAAACATTAACTATGTGTATCCAAAACGGTATCTTTCAGAATCAAACAACATGAAAAGATAAATGCATGTTGTAGAAAGACATTTAGAATAGAGAAATTTAAAATCTCTTGCCTGGAAATGTTAGAAGAGAAATCCGCCTCAAGGCTCCCACGGCTCAAGACAACCACCTCAACTTCTCTCCCAAACAACAACTACCCACATAGAGTTAAATCCATAGCACACTGAGACCCACCCCAACACAATGATAATGAAATGGCCTCAAAAGCTAGTTCTTCTCAATAAAAAGATTCAATAGTATCACCAAGAGGCAACTTGACCACAACAAAAGTCTCCCAAAAGAGCAGTATCACTGAGCTCAAGCTCAAAGTTTTACATAGAATAACATTACACTACTCCAAGTTTAGAGTAACCCCCATGGCATCATCAAATGCCAAATAAAATAACAATGAACTTGATATCAAGCACTTTCTAAGCACCAACATCTTTAACCAAAATATATAAAAGTTACAAGAATGCTCGACCACCAAGTTGGTGGGCACCACATCCACTATCGGTGGTCTTTAACACGAATCATGATACATAATGCAGTGCTACCAACCCATAAACATAAAACAAGAGAGAGACCTATATACACCTCATGTTTGTGCCCCAATATATGGGATATGATCTATATATGTATATTATTTTTTTGTGTTGGATATTTTGTATATATGTATATATATATGTATATATATGTATGTATATCTGTGTGTGTGTGTGTGTGTGTGTGTGTGTGTGTGTGTGTGTGTGTGTGTGTGTGTGTGTGTGTGTGTGTGTGTGTGTGTGTGTGTGTGTGTGTGTGTGTGTGTATGTATATATCTATATATATGTATGTATATATCTATATATATATATACATATATATCCTCACTAAGCCATAATCAAAAGAGAGAGAGATACCTTAATAAAAATATCCAGCACAACAAAATAATAGGCTCAGACTTAGGATAACCAACTACCTAGCGGTACAAGGGTGAAAAATTGACTCAAGGTTGACCTCAATAGGGTGATATGGACCTTACTAAACTATGGTCGAGATGCTCAAGATGTATGTCTAATTAACCAAACCTAGGTATCATTGGCAATGCTCATTTATAGTATCTGCAATCCTCTCCTTGGTGATAATCTCCCTTCCTTCTGAGGGTAGTGCACATCCCGCATCCACTTGTTCACATGAAAGAAAATCGGTTATTCAATTCTTAATCATTAATAATTTTTACATAAGAAACATCAATTATTAAACTTATTTCTTCAATCATTTCCCATTCATTAAGTGTTTTCATCCACATGAGAAAATAAATATTAACCTATCTATCCAATCATAATGACATAATAGTATTCAAAATTCCAAAGTTAGGGAAGTAGGAAGTAACATATTCCCCCCTAGTGAATCATTGTCCTCGATGATTTTTATTAAACATATATTAAAATTTCAAACAATATCAAGTTCATATTATTAAAAGAAAAATTCAATAGTTTTTTAATAGATGGGGAAATTTCCTAATGGATTTCTTCATAATCTTTCCATGTGGCATTTTCGTCTACATACTAGTCCCACTAGATCTTAAATTGCGTAACCTCATAGTTATGTAGTTGTAACTTATGCACCTTGAGTATTCCGAGTGGTTGGCTCATAACTTATTCTGAGTGGTTCGCTCATAATGTGATTTTGCACATTATAATAATTAATTCTAGAAAGAAATAATTCACCTAAGATAAAAACTATGTAACTTAATTTCACCCGCACATAACATAATATTACTTTCATAATAATTAAGAATTAATTTCACCTGAGATATTTAATTGCTTTGCATAATATTTAATTCTTGAAAGAATTAAATATAGATGTCAATGCAAAATAATTTATGAAATTCACACATAGTATCCATAGGAGGGCTACCTAGGATTGGATGGAAGTTGAAGGCAACATGGTGTAACTCTTCTGTCAATTGTTAACCTCTGCTAACCTTTGCTTGATCAAATTCACTTGATCCTCAATTTCCTTAAGCATTTCCATTCCAAGGGTGATTCTATCCTCTTAACCTCTCTCAATTGAGGGGGGTTATGTATTTCCTACCAATACAATGCTTCAAAAGGTATCATTTTTTTGGAAGATTGATATGAGTTGTTATAAGAAAAATCTACTAGATGAAGGTACTCTTCATATTTATACTATTGATCCATGCAATACATCCTTAAGAGGTCTTATAAAACTTGGTTTAGTCTTTTTGTTTGACTATTCATCTCTAGATGATATGTTGAGCTAATGTTTAGTTGTGTTCCCAATGCTGCAAATAATGTTTGCCAAAATATGGACGTCATCTTGGCATCTCTATCAGAGATGATTTTCTCATGTATTGCATGCAATCGAAAGATTTCCTAAACAAATTTCTAGGCAATAATATGTGCTCCATCAGTCAGATTCCCAAGTATGAAATGTGCTACTTGTTAGACATTGTTGCTGCTAGGATATGTTGTTGTCATTGATGTCAACATATTCCTATGATTTATTGCTCTGGTGATTGCAGATTCATTTACTGGGATCATGGTTTAGTGTATGGATTATTTCTAGTATTATCATATTCTTCTATATTGGTTTTGGTGACCCAGAAAGCTTAATAGATCATATCATATGATCCGGTTTGCAGTTTGGTTTTTCTGATCAGCACCTTGCAAAGTTCAATATTTCCTTCGGTATATTCTGATGTGATCAGATCTTGAGCTGAGATTTTGGGAGATTGTTTGGGATGGTCTTGTGTATCTTATTTTCAAATGGTTTGTGATTTGGTTCTCTGCAAGTTATCTTTTTTTGTGATATTTGTTATTGTTTCAGTACTCCTGAGTTTCAGATGTTGATCAATGAAGATTTGATAAGTGGTGTTGATACAACAATTACTAATGACTCTAACATGATTGTTGGTGTTTCCTAAGTATGTCCTATTTATTTTGATGATCTGTATTGATCATTGTGCAAGTTCTTGGTGATTTTATTGAACTGGTGATGTTCTTCGTGTTATGTTGTTTTCCTGGTGGTGTAGCTTGTTGCGGTTGATCTTGGCATGATTACCGGTGGTGATGAGCATTTGGAAATTTGATTTAGGTCCATGTTATGTCATGTATATCATTATATTAGTCCAGTGGTCGATCTTTGTATCATGTGATGTAATTTTGTAATTGTGAGCTGAGGGTTTAGCCTACCTTGTTGTCAAGGTTGATGAATTGTATAAATAGGTGATATAGCATGTAATTTAGGTATTGAGGTTGTGTTTGCATTATTAGAGAGTGGTGTATGTGTGAACAAGTGATTCATCCTTTGGCATTGTGATTGAGAAGAGATTGGTTTTGCAGAGTAGATAATTGTGCTTAACTGGAACTGTCATCAGGCATTTGCAAATGCTATTATTGTAGTTCATTCCTTCCGGATTGTAGTCTGAATCTTGTTGTAAGTCAATGAGACTTTCCTAAGGGTTGTAGCCTTCTAGGTTATTATATTTGAGTAGAGAGCTCTAGGTAGTGTGCCTAAATGTTGATAAATTCCCCGTTGTAATATTTTTGCATACTTCTGTAGAGTATCATCTTATTGTGGGTAGGTTCCCACCATGGGTTTTCCCCTAACAGGGTTTTCCACATCAAAATATTTGTGTTGTGTGGTTTTCTATCAACTTGCTTATCTTTGTTGTTGCTACAATTTATTATATTTGTATTTGTGGTTGAGTTTGTAGATCCAATAGAAAATTGATTCACCCCCACCCCCCCTCTTAGTTTTATCTTATTATTGTTGCCAACAATTGGTATCAAAGCTAGATCCTCTAAAAGAAGTTTAACCGCTTGAGGAGATCTGGGATGGTAATTAGAGGTGTTATCTTTAAGAAGGAGAGTTTGAGATTTGATGGGAGTAACTATACTATATGGAAGAACTGGATGGAGGTGCACTTGAGATGTCTTGGAGAAGATTACTAGGAGATTACAAAGAATGCCTATTTTGTTCCTCCAAATGGAACAGTTACTACTGATGAGATCAATGAAGCTGAAAATAACATTAGAGATAAGGAAGCATTGTTGAGTGCCCTGACTGATTCAAAAATGACTAATGGAATGGGACTTCAAACTGCACAGGAGATCTGGGAGAAGCTTGAGACCTTGTATGAAGGAGATAAACAAGTCAAAGTTGCTAAGTTGCAGAGTTTGAAAGGAAAATATGAGATGTTGAAGATGGGAGCTGATGAGAACATAAATTATTTTATGGCTAAAGTGAATGAACTTGTCCTAGGTATCAGATGTGTCAGTGGAACCCTTGAAGAAGATGAAATTGTTGCTAAGGTGCTAAGATCACTTCCTCCTTCTTACAAACATAAGGTAGCTGCTATTGATGAAAACCAGATTGTGACTAATGTGACAAGAGACATGTTGGTTAGAAAGATTGTTGCATTTGAACTAAGTAAATTTGGTGAATCACATGAAAAGTCTGAGACAACATTTAGAGCATCTGTATCCAAAAATCAGAAGTATGATCATGAAGAATGCAGAATATCTAGATATGAAAGAGAGAGAAGAGAGATGGAAGAGAAAGAAAGAGAGTTGGAGGTGCTTGGAGCATTGATTGAACAAAGATTGCCTAAAGGAGCCAGCAAGTGTGATGGAAAATTACCTTTGAAATGTTTCTCTTGCAATAAGGTATGACATTTTGCTTCTAGATTCCCAGAGAGAATGTCTAAGTATGATAGGCATGACAAATTTGATAAGCATGATAGGAATGATAGATATGAGAAGCATGAAAAAGTATGATAAGCCTTACAAGCCTAACCAAAAGTATAAGCATTAGAAGAAATGTTATTATGTTGCTTATGAAGGTGTTACATATGAAGAATTAGAAGGAGATGAGGTTGTGTTTATTTCTATCAAAGAAGATGGATTGGTGCATGTTGATTCCACAAGATACACTTTTGAGGAGAAAGCTTTAGTTGCTAAAGTTGAAGAGAAAGATGAATTGGTGATTGACAGCGGTTGTTCACATCATATGACTGGTGATAAAAGAAAATTTGTGAATATGGAAAGGTATGATGGTGGAATACTAAGATTTGGAGATGACGGTGTCTATGTGATCTGTGGTAGAGGTTATATTTACTTTGATGGTAAGCATAATATTGATGATGTCTTGTATGTTGAAGGTTTGAAGCATAATCTTTTAAGTGTTGGATAGATGGTTGACAAAGGTTATGATTTACAATTCAAGAATGGAAAATTCAAGTGTTGGTATTACAATAGAAAGGAGATTGTTGGCATTTCAATAAGGATATTGAGAAGGTTGTTGGAGATTATTGATATAACTGAAGAAGGATGATTACTATCTTTATAATATTATTTTGTCATTGATGTCAAGAAATTGATTTTCTGATTCAGTATGATGTTGCGATATCTTGAGAGGTATGTATTGATGAGAATTAAGATGTCGGTAAGTGACACAGAAAGAATGTGATGAATATGGGGAGAAATAAGTTATTCAATGGGCAACTATTACCGAGTTAGACAATGATGAGATCATGTTGTTTTGATTGTTTTGATATCCTACATATGTTGTTGATTGTAAGGTTAATACTATACTATGTCACTGAGCAAAAAACCTGGTTGGTAAAACCTAAGGAACCTAGTCTGTAAACCCTAAGGTTATCGATATTGGTTAAAGAAGGCAGAATGTCTACCGAGTGAAGTTTAGTATTTACTGAGTAACAATCGAGTTATAACAGATCACATTGGATGGATAAAAACATTATTTAATGAAGGATGTTGATGAGATGGAGATGAATAGATGATTGGTATACCACGCATGAAGTTTGTTAAGGATCTACGGCAATGGAAAATCAATAGGAAGATCTACAGCACAGATTGAACCGCAATAACCTAGCACAAGTTCCAAGGAAGGAATGCAAGTTCCAAGGTGAGGTAAAACATTTTCAGATCGAAGGATACAATGAACCTAGTCAAGATTGATGATCTAATGGCTAAGATTGATCATGGGAAATGTGATCAAGGAGATTAAGCGGTTAGAAATTGTTTATAAATAAGGAATTGTTGATAAACAATATATGCGGGCAAGTGTGAGCATAGGGATGCTACATAGTGATTACCGAGCACAGAAGCTTGAAGACCTATTTGAATAACAGAGTAGGGAGCCCAGCAGAGGGACAAGATAAGTCCTATGACTAGACAAGTGTTGAGCAAATAAGAATCTACTTTAGCATTCTAGATGTGAAGTTGCAGATATATTTTTATTACTTTTATTTTGTAAAGTGACAGAAAATCTCTTAACCGAGTGGACTTAACAGTCTTATTTGTAAATCCTCTAGCAAGGTAACATTCTAAATGAGTGTTTGAAATCCTTTGACAAGGTCACTTCTAACAAAGTGCAAGACTCTAACAAGTCTCAGGGAAATCCCTTAACCAGGTCACATCTAGCAATGTGTTTGTAATCTTTAACAGGATTTGTTTTTAACCGAGCATACTCTAGAAGAGTATATTTCTTAGTGGGTCCAAAATCCCACAGTGGTTTTTCCCTATTTGGGTTTCCATGTTAAATCTGGTGTTATATGTGTTATGATGATTATGTGTTTATGAGTTAGCATGTTTAGCAGTTTTTGGTTATATTGCTGAAGTATAAGTTATCGAGGTTGAATCTGTTGATTTTATGGAAGATTAAGTTTGTATGATTCAACACCCCCCCCCCTCTCATCTTGTTAGCTATTGGCATCAAAACTTTACAATTCGTATAAGAGCTTTGGACTCTGGAAGAGAAAGTTTAAAGGTACTTGAGGCAAAGATCTGAAGATGTATAAAAGGGATGCACCAAAGCTAAACAAGTCAAGTTTCTCCACATGATAAAAAAGGATGAAGCTGCATTTATCAGGAATTGGAGAATATGCAACATATTATTTGGAGAATGATTACATACCACCAAGCACCAACCCGATGACCTTGGAGGAGATAAAATCAAAGCAAGAACATATTCAAGCTATGATTGAATTAACATCAGCATTGACTGACTCGGAGTTTAATGATCTAGAAGGTTGTAATGATGCAAAATCAATGTGGACCAAGCTCATATCTGTGTATGGTGGTGATGAACATGTTCAGAGAGCAAAAGTAGATAGTCTAAGAGGACAACTTGAATCCATGAGAATGAATGAAGGTGAGAACATAACCTAATACAGTACAAGGTTAAAGGAGACTATCAATCAAATCAAAGGAGCGAGAGGAACTATTGAAGAAAAGGATGTAACAAGTAAGTTGTTGAGAACTCTTCTACCTGCTTATGCCATTCGAGTCTCTGCAATCAATGAACTAAGGTCTGTACCAAATATGCTAGTTTCTTTGGATGCTACTATTGGTAAGCTACATGCATTTGTGTTAAGTAATTTTGATAACAATGGGTTTTCGGTAAATAAAGTAGAATCTGCATTTAGTCCTTTTCATATTGGTGAATCTGATGATTACAATGATAGAATGAATAAGTATTCTGAAGGGAATCACAATGGAGCAAGTGAAAGATTTCGTAAGAACATGGAAGAAGTGCAGAAACTGTATGAAGAAATCAAAAAGAAAGAAGAGTTTGAAGCATTATTAGCCAGAAGGTTACCGAGAGGAAGAGGTAAGTATAAAGGGAAGTTACCTTTAAAATGTTTTAATTGTGATAAAATAGGACATATGGCTTCTAACTGCCCTGACAAAGAATCTAGTGGAAAGAGAGAATACCGAGATAACATGCAGAAAGACAACCAATACAGAGGACATCGAGACTTCAGAAGGAGAGACAGAAAGACATGCCTAGTAGCTAATGAGGAATCCAACAATGATAAATCTGATGAAACTGATACAGAGGAAGTTTTTTATGTGGCTATTAAAGATGGATTGGATGAAGAATGGTATGAAGAAAAAGCCCTAATATCTCACATAAATAATAATGATTCTTGGATCATAGACAGTGGATGCTCACATCACATGACAAGTGATAAACACAAGTTTGTTAAATTAGAAGACTATGATGGAGGATATGTAAGATTTGGTAATGATGCACCATGTCCAGTGAAAGGTAAAGGATCTATAACACTTCTTGACAATGCTAAATGTGATGATGTATACTGGGTTGAAGGTTTGAAATACAATATGTTGAGTGTAGCATAGCTAAACAATACAGGATACCGAATAGAATTCCAGAGGGGATGTGTCAAAGTTCATGACAAACATGGAAAGTTGGCTACTACCGGGACACAAACAAAAGGTAATACATTTCATCTTGACTCAACTCGGAACAAATGTCTATATGCAAAAATAGAAGATACCTGGTTATGGCATAAAAGATTTGTCATGTAAATTTTGATAATCTGATAAAAATAAGTAAGAAGCACCGAGTAAGAGGTCTACCAAGCCTAGAAAAACCTGAGAATGCTATGTGCTGAGGATGCCAGATGGGTAAGATGACAAGATCAAGCTCTACAAGTAAGTCCTACACTTCTAAAGGAATTTTAGATCTAGTACACATGGATCTTTGTGGTCCCATGAAAGTTCAAAGTTATTATGGTCATAAATATTTCATATTATTTGTGGATGATTACTCAAGGATGATGTCAGTTATGTTTTTAAAAGAAAAATCAGAAGCCTTTCAAATTTTTAAATGGTACAAGGCAAGAGTTGAAAATGAAACAGGAAGACAGCTGAAATATCTTAGATCTGATAGAGGAGGAGAGTTCACTTCTGATGAATTTAACTTATTCTGCAATGATCATGGTATAAAAAGGCAAGTGTCTGCACCAAGAACACCTCAGCAAAATGGGATAGCTGAGAGAAGAAATAGATCAATTGTACATTGTGCCAAAACCTTGATGATAGAATAGAGGGTACCTCAAACATTTTGGAGAGAAGCAATCAGCACTGCAGTTTACACCCTGAACCAAGTACAACTGAAGAAAGGAAATATGAAGACACCATATGAAATCTGGTATGACAAGAAACCTAATGTAAGTTATTTTAAAATCTTTGGAAGTAGATAATATGTACACAAAGATGACAGAAATGGAAAGTTGATCAGAAAAGTGAAGAAGGAACATTTCTAGGTTATTCTTCTAGAAGTAAAGCATTTAAATGTTTGATCAAATCATCTAACAAAATAGTAGAAAGTGCAAATGTGAAAATTGATGAATTTGTAGAAAGAAATGATGAAGGAAATTCCAAAGAACCAGAAGATTATGAAGAATTTGTTTATGTTCAACCGAGAAATCCTACTGAGAGAGTTACTGAAGAAAATAAAGAGAATATCCAGTTATCGAGTGATGAAGAAGATCATATAGAGCCTACCGAGCCTATATTAGCCAAATATGTCAGAAGACATCATGCATCAAGTCAGATTATAGGAGATAAGGATGATCCAGTGATGACAAGGAACAAACTGAGATAGAACACATGTCTAATATCTGAATTTGAACCGAGAATAGTAAAAGAGGCATTTAACAGCGAAGATTGGGTAAATGCTATGACAAAAGAGATTGATCAAATCAAAAAGAATGACACATGGACACTGGTCCCAAGACCGAAGGAAAAAAATGTAATCGGTACAAAGTGGATTTTCATAAACAAACTAAATGAAAAAGGTGAGGTCATTCGAAATAAAGCAAGACTAGTTTGCAAAGGTTATGCTCAAGAAGAAGGAATAGATTACGGTGAGACTTTTGCACCTGTGGTTAGACTTGAGGGAGTAAGAACATTGTTGGCATATGCTGCTTTCAAAAATTTCAAGGTATATCAAATGGATGTTAAATCTGCATTTTTGAATGGTATACTAGAAGAAGAAGTTTATATTGAATAGCCTGAAGGATTTGTTGAAGACAGGAGTAAAGATCGGGTATGTAAATTGAACAAAGCTTTATATGGTCTAAAACAAGCACCTAGAGCATGGTATGAAAGACTGCACTCTTATTTGATCAAGATTGGATTTATAAGGACAAGTGAAAACAACAATATGTACATGAAGAATGATGTGGACAATGGAATACTAATCTCAGCCATATTTGTTGATGATATTATTTTTTGTGGTAATGACTCCTTATGCAAGAACTTTGGAAATGAAATGTGCAAAGAATTTGAGATGTCATTAATTGGTGAGATAAAGTATTTTATAGGTTTACAGATACTGCAAGTGAAAGATGAGATTTTCATTACTCAATCTAAGTACATAAAGGAAATCTTGAAGAAATTTGGAATGGAGGATTCAAAACCAGTAAGTACTCTTATGATTACTAACTGTAAATTATCAAAGAATGATGCATCTACATCTGTTGATGAGACACTTTACTGATACATGATTGGAAGTTACAATATTTTGTGCACAATAGACCGGATATAGCACATGCAGTAGGAATAGTTGCAAGATTTTCTGCATATCCCAAAGAAACCCATATGACAACAATCAAGAGAATTTTCAGATACCTGAGAGGCACTGAAGACTATGGCTTAGTGTATGAAAAGAGGAATGATTTTGATTTAAAAGTTTATACTGATGCTGATTGGGCAGGAAACATTGATGACAAGAAAAGCACAAGTGGTGGAGCTTTCTTCTTGGGAGATAGACTAGTAAGTTGGCTTAGCGAGAAACAAGAATGCATTTCACAATCAACAGCTGAAGTTGAATATGTCGCTGCAGCATTGAATTGTACCAATATTGCATGGATCAAACAACTATTGGAAGGTATAAATGAGAAGGTTACCGAGCTAGTAACTATATTCTATGATAATATGAGTGCCATTAACATTTCAAACAATCCGGTAATGCACTCTAAGACAAAGCATATCTCTATAAAGTATCATTATCTCAGAGAAGAAGTTCAAGAGAAGAAAGTTGTGCTAGAATATATCAGTTCAAAGGAGCAAATAGAAGACATCTTCACAAAGCCACTGCCAAGGGACACTTTTGAGTATCTCAGAGGCAAGTTAGGGGTCCTACCCCTATCTTCTACTCACTGACAGAGTTCAGTGAAAGCATCAATTCGATGAATCTACAAAATATTATGTGTGGATTGATGTTGATTTACGCACTTTAGGAGGTTTTCTAAAGGTGTGCAAGAAATAGTATTGAAGGAAAGATTGCTCTGATCGAGTTTTAGATGTTACATTTGCATGTGTAACATAGCAAAGCAAGCACTTCATAGCAGAAGAGTTCATGATTTAGTTCTTTTACTTTTTGGCATTGTTGTCAAAGGGGGAGAAGACTAAATGGTAGACTAAATGGTAAAGCCCTAAATGAAGAAGATAATAGAAGACTAATGACAGGGGGAGTAGATGGTTAGGAGAAGATTTTAACAGCTCAAGGATAATAGGAGAAGTCTCCACAGCAATTTGAATCTGAATCAGTTGGAATAAATCAAGTTGGTATTGCCATTTAATTGTTGGTTTTGCCATCAATGCCAAAGGGGGAGATTGTTGGCATTACAATAGAAAGGAGATTGTTGGCATTTCAATAAGGATATTGAGAAGGTTGTTGGAGATTATTGATATAACTGAAGAAGGATGATTACTGTCTTTATAATATTATTTTGTCATTGATGTCAAGAAATTGATTTTCTGATTCAGTATGATGTTGCCATATCTTGAGAAGTATGTATTGATGAGAATTAAGATGTCGGTAAGTGACACAAAAAGAACGTGATGAATAAGGGAAGAAATAAGTTATTCAATGGACAACTATTACTGAGTTAGATAATGATGAGATCATGTTGTTTTGATTGTTGTGATATCCTACATATGTTGTTGATTGTAAGGTTAATACTATAATATGTCACCGAGCAAAGAACCTAGTCGGTAAACCCTAAGGTTATCGATATCGGTTAAAGAAGGCAGAATGTCTACCAAGTGAAGTTTAGTATTTACTGAGTAACAACCGAGTTATAACAGATCGCATTGGATGGATAAAAGCATTATTTAATGAAGGATGCTGATGAAATGGAGATGAATAGATGATTGGTATGCCGCGCATGAAGTTTTTTAAGGATCTACGGCAATGGAAAATCAAGAGGAAGATCTACAGCATAGATTGAACTGCAATAACCTAGCACAAGCTCCAAGGAAGGAATGCAAGTTCCAAGGTGAGGTAAAACATTTTCAGATCAAAGGATACATTGAACCTAGTCAAGATTGATGATCTGATGGCTAAGATTGATCATGGGAAATGTGATCAAGGAGATTAAACGGTTAGAAATTGTTTATAAATAAGTAATTATTTTTAAACAATGTATGCAAGCAAGTGTAAGAACAAGGATGCTACATAGTGATTACCGAGCACAGAAGCTTGAAGACCTATTTGAATAATAGAGTAGGGAGCCCAGCAGAGGGACAAGATAAGTCCTATGAATAGACAAGTGTTGAGGAAATAAGAATATGCTTTAGTATTTTAGATGTGAAGTTGCAGATATATTTTTATTACTTTTATTTTGTAAAGTGACAAAAAATCTCTTAACCGAGTGGACTTAACATCTTATTTATAAATCCTCTAGCAAGGTAACATTCTAAATGAGTGTTTGAAATCCTTTGACAAGGTCACTTCTAACAAAGTGCAAGACTCTAACAAGTCTGAGGGAAATCCCTTAACTGGGTCACATCTAGCAATGTTTTTGTAATCTTTAATAGGATTTGCTTTTAACCGAGCAAACTCTAGAAGAGTATATTTCTTAGTGGGTCCAAATTTCCACAGTGGTTTTTCCCTATATGGGTTTCCACATTAAATCTGGTGTTATATGTGTTATGATGATTATGTGTTTATGTGTTTATGAGTTAGCATGTTTAGCAGTTTTTGGTTATATTACTGAACTATAAGTTACCGAGGTTGAATCTGTTGATTTTATGGAAGATTAAGTTTGTATGATTCACCGCCCCCCCTCTCATCTTGTTAGCTATTGCCATCAGAACTTTACAGCAAGATCCTAAATACCTCTGGTATAGAGATTGCATCTGGAATTGAGACTGAAGGTAATATCTTTCATTTGAATGTTGGTCAAAAAAGTTGTTTGATTGCTCAGATTGATGAAATTTGGTTGTGGCATAGGAGAATATGTCATGTTAATTTTGATTTAATGAATAAGATAAGTTCTACACAAGTTGTCAGAGATTTTTCTAAAATTGTTAAGTCTGCTAATCCGGTATGTAAGGAATGTCAAATGGGTAAGCAAACAAGAATTTATTTCAAGAGAAAACAGTATACATTTGATGGATTGCTAGATCTTTTTCATACTGACCTATGTGGACCTATAAATGTTAGAAGTGTGCAGGGTGTCAAATATGATATGTTGCTAATTGATGATTATTCTAGGATGATGTGGGTTGTCCTTTTGAAGGAGAAATCAGAAGCATTGGACAAATTCAAGATATTAAAAGCAAAGGTTGAGACTAAGCTAGGAGTAAAGGTGAAATGTCTGAGATCTGTTAGAGGAGGAGAATTTTGTTTCGATGAATTTGATTCATTATGTGAGAAGCATGGGATTAGAAGACAATTATCTGCTCCTAGAACCCCACAACAGAATGGAGTTGTTGAAAGGAAGAACATAATTGTTTTGGATGATGCAAGGACTATGCTGATTGAAGGGAATGTTCCAAAGATCTACTAGAGAGAAGTTGTTAGCAGTGATGTTTACACATTCAACCGAGTTCATATAAAAGGTGATACCAGTAAGACTCCTTATGATCTATGGTTTGGTCATGTTCTTACTATGAGATATTTCATAATTTTTGGTAGCAAGTGTTATATCAAGAGAGATGAGGATACATAAAACTTTGATGCAAGAAGTGACGAAGGAATTTTCTTGGGATATTCAACAAAGAGAAAAGCCTATCGGTGCTACAATAAGAGATGGAGGAAGATAGTAGAAAGTGCAAATGTGAAGGTTGATGAGAACTATGGAAAAAAAATCAAAGCATACAAATATGATGATGGTCACCATAATATTCTAACACCTATTTAGACTAAAGAATTGAAGCAAAATGATCTAGTAGAGACAGTTAACCCAGATATTGTAGGAACCTGAAAATTAGAATAATCAGAAGACTCTGAGGTATGTAAGACTGAATCACTCTGAAAATAAAATTATAGGTGATAAAAATAAAGGTGTGATGACTAGAAGAAGTCTAGTTGTTGAAGAGGTATGTTTGATTTCCAAAATTGAACCTAAAGATGTTGTTGAAGCTTGCAAAGATGATAATTGGATAAGGGCTATGCAAGAAGAATTGAATCAGATAAAAAAGAATAACACATGGGAACTTGTGCCTAGACCTAAAGATAAGAATGTGATTGGTACTAAATGGGTATTCAGGAACAAATTGAATGAAGTCGGTGAAGTGGTCATAAATAAAGAAAGATTGGTATGCAAAGGATATTCATAGAAAGAAGGAATTGATTATGAGGAGATTTTTGCTCCGGTAGAAAGACATGAAGCTATTAGATTGTTGCTTATATATGTTGCCTATAAGGATTTCAAGGTATATCAGATGGATGTCAAGTCAGCTTTTATGAATGGTGATCTTGAGGAAGAAGTCTACATTGAGCAACCTGGTGGATTTTCATTATTAGATGATGGAGACATGGTATGCAAATTGAAGAAAGCTCTTTATGGATTGAAACAAGCCTCTAGAGCCTGGTATGCTAGATTGGATAAGTACCTACTGAAATTAGGATTTAATAAAGGTACCGTTGATAGTAATTTGTATTTTAACATTGAAAAAGATAACATTTTTATTGTAGAAGTTTTTGTTGATTACATTATCTTCGGAGGAGATGATAACTTGAGCATGAAGTTTTTTGATGATATGTAGAAAGAATTTAAGATGTCTATCATAGGAGAGATGAAATTTTTCTTAGGATTACAAATTTCATAAACTAGAAAAAGTATTTTTATATCTCAAACTAAATATGTGAAGGAATTATTAAATAAGTTTGGGTTAGATGACTCCAAACCAGTTGGAACTCATATGGTGACTGGTTGCAAATTATCTAAAATTGATGAATCTTCGTAAGATGATCAGTCTTTGTACAAATCTATGGTTGGTGGACTGCTATATTTGACTCAAACTAGATCAGACATTATGCATGTTGTGTGCATGGCTTCTAGATATCAAGTTGATCTGAAAGTGAGTCATGTCATTGCGGTAAAGAGGATATTCAATTACTTGAAAGGGATTGTGGATTATAGTTTGTGGTATCCCAGGAAAGATGATTTCATGTTATGTGCTTACATTGATGCTGACTGGGCTGGTGATGTTGATGACCGAAAGAGTACCTCTAGTGGTGCTTTCTTTTTGGGGAAGAAATTGGTTTCATGGGCTAGTAAGAAACAATATTCAATGTCCTTATCTACTGAGCTAAGTACATTGTTGTTGCTAGTAACTGCACTCAAGTAGTTTGGATGAAGAAAATATTGTAGGATATTAGAGTTATCTATGATGAGCCTACTGTCATATATTGTGATAATTCCAGTGCTATTAATATGTCAAATAATTCGGTACAACATTCAAAGACTAAAAATGTGTCAATCAAATATCATTTCTTGAGAGAAAAAGTCAGTGAAGAGGAAGTGAAGTTGGAATATGTATCTACAAAGGAACAGATTGTTGATATTTTCACTAAGCCTTTGCTTGCAGGTACATTTGTCTATTTGAGAGACAAGTTAGGGGTATATATCCCTCCTGGTGAGAACTAGATGCATTGAATTGCATGAATCTGATGGACTTCATACTCTTATCCTTTTTTGTCTAGATTGATGAGTTGGTGTTGCTAATTTGCTGGAGTAGTCGGTGTGTTTTTGGGGAGAGTAAGTTTGGTTTTTTGTTTTGAGAATCTTTGGCATTATTATCAAAGGGGGAGGAGAAGCATGTGAAAAATTGTTTTATCTTCTTGATCTTTTGGGGAGTTTGTTGGAGATATTTTCTTTATTTTCATTGATTGTTTCTCGCATTCACATGTTGTCACCTATGCCAAAGGGGGAGATTGTTGGACATTGTTGCTACTAGGATATGTTATTGTCATTGATGTCAACATATTCATGTGATTTATTGCTCTAGTGATTGCAAGTTAGTTTATTGTGATCATTGTTCAGTGTATGGAGTATTTCTAGTATCATCATATTCTTTTGTATTGGTTTTGGTGATCCAGAAAGCTTAATTGATCATATCATATGATCTAGTTTGCAGTTTGGTTTTTTTTATCAGTGCTTTGTAGAGTTTAGTATTTCCTCCGATATATTCCAGTGTGATCAGATCTTGAGATGAGATTTTGGGAGATTGTTTGGGTTGGTCTTGTTTATCTTCTTTCCAGATGTTTCATTTTTATGCTCTGCAAGTTATCTTTTTTCATGACAGTTGTTGTTGTTTGAGTACTCATGTGTTTTAGATGTTGATCGATGAAGATTTCATAAGTGGTGTTGGTACAGTTGTTACTAATGACTCTAACGTGCTTTTTGGTGTTTCCTAAGTATTTCCTATTTGTTTTGATGACCCACAACCAGTGATGTTCTTCATGTTATGTGGTTTTCCTAGTGGTGTAGCATGTTGTACTTGATCTTGGCGTGATTACCAATGGTGATGAGAATTTGGAAATTTGATTTAGGTCCATGTTATGTCATGTATATCATTATATTGGTCCATTGGTTGATCTTTGTATCGTGTGATGTAATTTTGTAATTGTGAGTTGAGGGTTTAGCCGACCTTGTTATCAAGGTTGATAAATTGTATAAATAGGTGATATAGTCATGCAATCTAGGTATCGATGTTTTTTTTGCATTATCAGAGAGTGGTGTATGTGCGAACAAATGATTCATCCTTTAGCATTGTGATTGAGTAGAGATTGGTGTTGCAAAGAAGACAATGGTGCTTAACCAAAACTGTCATCAGGCATTTTTAGATGCTATTATTGCAATTCATTCCTTCTGGATTATAGTCTAAATCTTGTTGTAATTCAGTGAGACTTCCCTAAGGGTTGTAGCCTTCTGGGTTATTATATTTGAGCAATGAGCTCTAGGTAGTGTGCCTAAATGTTGGTGCATTTCTCATTGTAATATTTTTACATACTACTATTGAGTATCATCTTATTGTGGGTAGGTTCCCACCATGCTTTTTCTCTTAACCGATTTTTCCACTTCAAAATCTTGGTGTTGTGTGGTGTGCTATCAACTTGCTTACCTTTGTTGTTCTTGCAGTTTATCAGATTTGTATTTGTGGTTGAGTTTGTAGATCTGGTAGAAAACTGATTCACCCCCCACCTCTCAATATTATCTCATTGTTGTTGCCAACACTATCTTGGTAATTTTGTCAACTACTACAAGGATTGCATAATGCATGTTTCTTGTCATGGGTAAACCTTGCATAAAATCCAAACTGATAATATGCCACTTCCAATCGGGTATGGCATGGGGTTGTAATCTTGTTTGATGTTGATGTTTCATTTTCACTTTCTGACACTCAAAGCAACCTGCTAAAAATCTTGTTGCATCCTTCTTCATTCCCTTTTATAAATATAAGGGTTTAACATCTTCGAACATCTTTGTCATACCAGGATGTCCCAAGTATGGTTCTGAATGTACCTCCTTCCATATTAATTTCCTCAATTCTGAAAAAGTCATGTATGTACATCCTTCCTTGATACCTTAACAAACCATCTAGTTCCATGTTATATCCCTCATATTGGGGGTCTTGGGAATCACTTTGTAAGGCACCTCATACTTGATTGTAAAATTTATCACCTTCCAAATTCTGTAGTACCCAAGTTTTGAGATCCATATACACAGTTACCATAGCTGACAAATGTCTATGATGACTTAATGCGTCAACCACCCTCTTTTCCTTTCCCTTGATATAACTGATTTCAAAGTCATAGTCCACGATTAAATCTAGCCATATTCTTTGTTTGGTCTTCAAGTTTGGTTGAGTAAATATATACTTCAGTCCTTGATGAATAGACCATAATTTGAAGGGTTTTCTCATAAGGTAGTGTCACTACATTTGTAGAGCGCACTATTGCTGCTAATTCCAAATCATGTGGTGCATAATTTTGCTCATAATCCTTTACCTTCCTAGATTTGTATACAATCAATTGATTATTTTGCATGAGAAACCTTCCTAAACCTTAACTTGATGTGTCTCTAACTACCACAAAATGGCCTTTGAGATCCGGTACCTTCAAAATAGGTGCAATAGTCAGTTTCTCCTTAAGTTAATCAAATGCCTTTTGACACTTTTATATCCATTTGAATCTCTTTCCCTTCTATTGGATTGAGGATATAGGATGTGCTATCCTATAAAAATTTATTACAAACTTCCTATAATACCTAGCTAATCCCATGAAGCTCCTCACCTCTTGTACATTTTTAGGTATTGGTCATTGTACGATAGCTTTTAACTTTGTCAAGTCCACCACTATTCCTTCTACAAATATTATATGTGTTAAGTATTGTACTTCCCTTTGTAAAAAGGCACACTTGGATAATTTTCCATACAATTTATGCTCACGTAAATGCTATAGAACTATTTGAAAGTGTTGCAAGTGTTGCAAGTGTTCCTCTTCAATCCTTAAGTAGATTAGAACATCATCTAGGAATACTAACACAAACTTGTCCAAACAATCCTTAAACACACTGCTCATTAAGTTCATGAAAGATGCAGGATCATTTGTGAGTCCAAAGGGTAAAACTATGAATTCATAGTGTCCATATCTAGTTTTGAATGTTGTCTTATGTATATCTTTATCCCTCAACTACAACTGATGATAACTTGACTATAAATCTATGTTGGAGAATAGTATGACACCCCTCATATGATCAAACAAATTATCTCTTCTAGGTAATGGATACTTATTATTGATGGTGAGTTTATTGATCATATGATAATCTATGCATAACTACAGAGTCCCATCTTTCTTAACAAAAATTATGGGGGCTCCCCATGGTGATACACTTGGTCGAATTAACCCCTTCTCTATGAGTTATTGCAATTTTTCTTTTAACTCGGTCAACTCCATTGTCGCCATCTAGTAAGGAACCTTGGATACTAGTTTAACACCTAGCACTATTTCTATGGAGAATTTGAACACTCTCTTGGGTGGTAATATAGACAATTCCTTAGGAAAAACATGCTGACAATCTTGCATATAAGGATATTTTTTTGTGAAGGTCTCTACATTCTTACCTTGTTCTATTATCCTCTTATCACTATAACTAGTTGTCTCATACTCCATTAAGTCATTCTAGTATATAGTCTCCCCATGCTCCTGAACTTCTTTCATATCAAAAGAAAACAACTGACAACCTTTATGTTTGCATTGTTTGGTTTGCATGGAGGATATTTGTAGCAGGCTTAAAAAGATAAAAATGTGATAATTGGCATTAGACAAAGAGAGCTTGACACCAAAGGGATAGATTAGATTGATAGTAACAAAGGAATTTTGATAGGAAGCATTCACTTAGGGACTGCGAATAAAATCCGAAAACTAGTTCTCATCTCCAATCATGGTGGCTAGTCGCCTAAAGAATAAGGTACCTCAAAAAAGGTAAAGAGATTGGAGAAATCGGGGTGGAAAACGATGAGAAAAATCAGGACATATTTAGGGAGATACATGTGACTGATATACCTCATGATGAGAACTACAATAAAGAGAATATCTTCAAACTAGAGTAGAGATCAAAAAAATCACAAAGTGAAAGTTCTAGAGGGGGATTTTTTCAAACTAGAAGTTGTGAAATGAACTTCTTAGGATCAGGCAGTTGCAAGTAGGAGATTTGTGAAATTCAAAGGACACAAACAAATTGTTTTATAAGATCTATTAGAGGAGGGAGAGGTAGAGGAAGCTGAATATAATATTATGTTTGGGGATCCAGAACATACACATCAAATGACAAGGGGCATTGAGGAGAAGTAGGTTTTAGGAATCAACCAAATTCAATTCTCAAAGATGAAGCTGGATTGTGGAGTGAGTAATAGGAAAAGGAGAGGGAATAATTCAATGTAAGAACTGATAAATTTGGATGGGGAAGTGGAGGATCAACTAAAGATCACAGTATTGTTGAGATCATAAAGGGTATTTCCCCCTCCCCAAAGGCCATGCGGCTAGTATTGTGGAATATTAGAGGCCTCAATGCCCCTAAAAAACAAAACTTGGACAATCATAGGGTTGGCATGTCAAAAGAAGATGTGCTAGTTTTACAAGAAACTAAATTGTCCAAGTCTAAATTTTATCCTAATTAATGTATATGGACCAATTATATGCACTAAGAAGAAGGAAGTATGGAGGGAACTTGAAGTATTCCTAAGATCAAGATATCAACCTCATGTTGTTATCGGTGGGGACTTTAATGCAATTCTATATTCATAGGATAAGAGAGAAGGAAGCTAAATGATTAATCAATAATTAAGTGATTTATTAGACTAGGTATCCAAACTCTTAGATATTGAACTAGGGAATGGTTCCTTCACATGAAACAACATGCAGTTAGGCTTCAACAATATTGCAAAAAAAATAGATAGATTTCTTTTATGGGAGGACTTAGCTTCCTTCTCCTTCAAATTGGTGGGGACCATCATTCAATGCTCAAGGTCTAATCACTACCCCATATAGCTATAAATCACTAGGGACACAAAGCCTATTAGATGTCCCTTCAAATTCAAAAAAAATGTGGATGAGAGATGTTTCCTTCTTTAAACTCATTGAGGAATGGTGGGGAAGTATGGATTGTGAAGGGTCTAAATTATTTAGATTCATCACTAAATTGAAGATCCTCAAATAGATTCTCTTACATTGGAATGAAAAGAATTTCAAAGATATCTTCATGAGGTTGTGATGCAAGAAGGCATGGATCAAGAGGCTTATGAAAAGTAAATGTGCATCATGGGTCAATATGAAGATATCCTTGCCAAAGAGGAAATCTACTGGATGTAGAAATCTATAGAAACCTGGATTAATGAAGGAGACTAGAATGCTAAATTTTTCCACAATTCCACAAAACAACGTAGGGACATAAATAGAATTTCAAACCTAAATATAGTTGTGAGACACCTCATAGAAAATCCTGAGGACATCAAGAGGAAAGTAGAAAGGCTTTCCAAGAGCCATTGAGTCAAACAAAAGGATTTGTTGGTTGAAAATTATGTACACCTAGGAGGATGTGTAAAATTAAAGTTTCAAGCACAACGTGTCAGTATATAAAACTCTCTTAATTTAAGGGAAGGCTCCCACTTTTCTACTATTACTAACTAAACACTAAACTAAATTGGGTGAAACAACGTCCTTTTCTCTTTTTTTAGAAAAGGTAATATTGTTTCCTCTTCCTAGGGAAGAAAAGCAACGGTTTTAACAACAATTACAGCAGCTTAAAGAAACAACAAGAATGCTTAAACAAAAGAGAAGTGAAGTTTCTGTGAAATCCCAAAGTCTTTTGTCACTTCCCCTGGGATGGGTAAATAGAAATAATTCACAAAGTCTTGAGTTCCCACTATCCTATCTACCTTTCCAGAATGATTAAAATAAGAATAATATACAACATATGGCAGAACAAAGTTTGCAAGTATGATGCACCTTCAAATCACTTGAAATGGGAACAATCACAAGCACAAAGTCTTACAACTCTTAACACTAAACTATATTAATTCAACCCTCACTATTTGCAGCACAAAGTCTGCAAGAAATCAGATTGAAGCTCCTTTTAACAATCTTACTATAATCTCAAGCAAATATAAAGAAATATGTCACTATGACACAAGAACACAATGGACATAAAAGTATGGCTTCAACACAAATTATGAAACTCCAAAACCCTTTTGATATTACTTGAGAAAAATAGCTCACAAATATAAAGCTCAAAGTCTCTATGATTGCAAATTTTTGAAGAGTTTTCTTGCTTGCTAAGAAGATGCCAATTACAAAGGACACCCTCATGTATATATAGGTGAGAGGCTGAGAGAAAAAAGTGGGAGAAGTCCAACTAACTGAGACTTTTTCCACAACTAACTGTAACTAACTATGACATTCAAAGTAGAGTCCTATTGCTAACCAACTTGTAATTTGTTTACATACAATTACAAGTTACAAGAATGCAAGCAATGTGACTACATGCAATTACAGATTTTGACATTACATGTAATTTGTCAAATGGAAATTACAAATGCATGATTGAAACTAATATAAGTGTCTGAGACATTAATCTATTTATATCATCCTCTATCTAAGAGGTTTTCATGTTGCTACAAGATGCTAGAACTTGAAGTATTTGAGATTGATGAAGGTATATGTCTGGGAACATCAACTTGCATAATTGACTATGAATGGTAATGAAAACAACCTTATGAAGATCAACCATTAAACTTGAAGGTTATAAACATTCTTCATTGGTCACTATGATATTGAAATTTACTGCTCTTTCATCACCTAGCGCTTCTACAATGCATTCCTCTGTTGCATTACTCCTTCATTTGTCAAGTCCTCTTTGTGCACATGACCAGTGTATTCTTTCCATTTGTCATCATTTTTGCCATCAACATATGACAACACTGGATTTTTCTTGTTGTCCTTACATGCATTGGGACCCCTTGCAATTGAGTTTTTAGGACCCGACTACAATCATTGATCTTGAAAAGGAAAGATGTGGGAATGAGAGTATGTGGAGACAAGGTGAATTTTGGATTTTGGGAGGTGGAATGGGAGTGCAAAGAAGTGAGCTTGAAAAGGTGGAAATAACCAATGCAAATGTAGGGAAAAACTTTTACATTAGCACTTGTAATCAGGTCTTGAAGGCCCGATTGCAAGTGAACAAGCCTTGCATGTTTGGATAGATTGAAAATGAGTGGGAAAGCCTTCATAATCTGTCTTTAAAATTATAACATGGGATTTTTGTGGAGGAGAGCAGTGTTTTAAAAATTTGAAATCACTTGCAATCGGGTCTTAGAGACCCAAATGCAAGTAAAGAAAGCCATGGATAATGAAATTGCAATCACCCTCTTGAAAATAGAAATGAAACATGAGGGCATAATAAGGAGGAAACATAACAATAGGAATTTGCAATCGGGTCTCTAGGACTTGATTGCAAGTAACCAAGATTGAAAAGGGAAGAACAAACTTGCAATTGGGACATGATTGCAAGTGAAGAATCACATGGAAATTTACCAAAGTCATGAATGTGTATGAAAGATGATGATGGAAAAATTTGTAGGAAAACCCTCAAGAACCGATTCTAAGTATCAATAAATCATTAATGATAAATGAACTAAAGAAAAAAAAAACTGATATGCAAAGGGGAAATAAGAAGCTTTCAATTGGGTCTCTAGGACTCAACTGCAAGTAATCAATCTCGCAATATGGGTAACTCAAAAGGAAAGACCAAGGCATGAAAGATAAAGACAATCAAAATACAAACCAAGGAAACACATAGAGCTTAGATGTAATGGGAAGATCACAAACTTGCAATGATTTCTTGCAATTGGGTTTCGAAGACCCAATTGCAAGTGTAAGACAAACATGACAAGATAACACACTTGCAATGTGAAAAGATGGCTTGCAATTAGGGTCTAGAGACTTGATTGCAAGTAATGACAACTTGCCAAAAGAAAAACAAAACACCCAAATAGTTGCAAAAGACCTACTAGCAGTGACTTTACTTGTAATGATAGCAAAAAGTTCCTACTTCAGTGACTAACTTGAAACCCAAAATTGCACAGAAAGCTAGGAAAATGAAGGCAAAAACCAACCAAAACTTGGAAAATGATGGAAAACACACCCCTGAATGATTTTGCATTGACAAATATGAGTTTTAAAACCTCATAAAACATGCCTTAAAGAAGAAAACTACAAATTTTGAGTAAAAATTTGTAGGGGTTTTCTATTTTTGAAAATTCAAAAATTGAGACAACAGTTGGCTCTAACTGGGGAGTTTTTGGAGACTCTATTTGGGATACGATACGCATCCAAAGGCCTCATTATTTTGTTTGAAGTATACCAGTATCCTATTCATTGTAATTTATTTTCTTATAATTTCTCAATTTTTCACCAAGGACATGTAAATGGATGCTCAAGGTCCTTGGGGGGATGCTTTTGGTCTGTTGAATCTGACTCCACGATTACATGCTCTTCTTGATGGTTCAAGGAAGAACTTTCCCAAGTTATTTGGAGATGGAAGACAACATCCAGATGAGCACATTACTACTTTCTATATTGCATGTGGTGTGATTGGTGTGGAACATGAGGATTTTTCCGTGAGACTTTTCATTGAAACTCTACAAGGTGTGGTTATAGATTGGTTTTACCACCTCACACTACAAACCATCACCAATTGGTAGATACTCAGAACAAAGTTTTAAGACAAGTTTAATCCTATAGAAGATGCTCATGCATCATTAGCATAGCTGACTCAAATGAGAAAAGAAGTAGAGGAACCCATGCAGGAGTTGTGGTTAAATTTAATAAGATGTCTAACTGAATTCCAATAGTGGCTCAACTCATATCTGAAAATTTGAAGTGCTTCTTCATCAACACTTAGTCGCCTGAGGTGAGTTTCTTGCTAAGGAGGGAAATTCTGAGAGACCTTGTAGTTGCACAAACCTTAGCAATTAAGGTTGAAGATGATCTTATCCTTGCAAGTAAGATAAAGATAGAGCCAAATGGGTCCAGAGTAAATTGTCCTTTGGAATCATTGTCTACCAAGAGAATAGATTCCATGGTGCAAAGGTTGGCTAATGAGCTACTTGCCCTCAAAAACCAAATAGCTCAAGGTGTATTCGCATCCCCTTATGAAGAAATTCCAAGGAGGCCATATCCAAATACTAATCCTAGTTATGTAGCTATAAATTAGGTCAGCTTCCTTAACCACCAAAAAAGATTGTACTTGAGGCACCACCGACAAATGCAGTAGTGGGAAACTCTAAATTTGAACAAAGTGATCTTGCTAATCTCTTCCAAGAGGAGGAAGAAGACATAGTTGGTAACTCTCATATCTGGTAAGTACATTATCAAGGAGTTGTTAAGAAATATACCATGGGGAATACATAGCAAGAGTTTGAAGGACGCTATTCAAAGGTGTTGGTAAATGAGGATCATCATATCATGAGATGTGAAAAGATAGATATCCATGAAGGTACTAGTAAAGTTGAAAAAAAAAAATGTTGCATCTATATTTCAAGGTCATGAACTTGAACATATTGTGCATGAAGATAATAAGGAACTTGATGAAGACCTTTTCACAAGAATAATAGAGTAATTTTGTTCAATTCTTGATGGCAAGCCTCCCAAATCTTAAGTTTGTGAACAACATGATGAAGCAAGCAATGCAGCCATGTTTTCACTTGCATCACATGAGGAAACTCATTCCAATCAGCATGGGGTTATGGTTGAAGAAGCATATAATAAAGGTGTAATCAACAAAAAGAGTTATGATTTTTTCCTTTCAAGGGGGTGTCCTATAAGACATCTAGCTTGGTTAGAAGCGGACAATTCCTCAAAGGTTACACTTTCTCCTAAGCATGAAGATATAATGGAGGAAGGGATAAAGGATGCATCCATTGTTAAGAAAGAGTAGTCCATATTCATTTATCCATTTTGGAGAGGTAGTACGTGTGATTTATTTTAGGAGGCAAGTGAATTTGTTCGTCTTTTTTAAGGAGGAGTGCATCAAGCTATGGTACAATTGTTTGTGCTCAAATTGGTTGTAGATGCTTATGATCATGCAAGGCATTGCAAGCTGCTGAGAAAAGGTAGCTACTTTGGTGAGCCCATGAATGGTTTCATTTAGGAGGGTTTTTGTGGTCAGTTAGTTTAGGTTAGGTTAGTTTCCTTTTCAAATAAGTGTAGCTGCACAAAGTTGAGTCTTATCTCAGCAAGTTTTTAGTTAAGTCATATCATCCTCCTTGTTGTCTATGTCTTTATTTCTTGAATCTATATCCCAATGGATGATAAAGGCACTTAGAGTTCTATATTCTTCTCCCTCCAATCATTCCAATGATTGAAGGAAGTCCCCAGTCAGAGCCAATTGTTGTCTCAATTTTTGAATTTTCAAAAATAGACAACCCCTACAAATATTTACTCAAAATTCATATTTTTCTTCTTTAAGGCACATCTTACGAGGTTTAAAACTCATATTTGTTAATTTCAAATTATTTGGGGGTGTTTTTGCCATCATTTTCCAAGTTTTGGTTGGTTTTTGCCTTCATTTTCCTAGCTTTCTAGTGCAATTTCAGGTTTCAGGTCAATCATTACAAGTAGGTCTTTTTATTGTCATTACAAGTAAAATCGCTGCAAGTAGGTATCTTGCAAGTATGTGGGTGTTTTGTCTTTCTTTTTTTAAGTTGTCATTACTTGCAATCGGGTCCCTAGACCCTGATTGTGATTCCTCTTTTCATATTGCAAGTGTGTTATTTTGTCATGTTTGTCTTACTCTTGCAATCAAGTCTTGAAACCTGATTGCAAGCCATCATTGTAAGTTCATGATCTTCCCATTGCATCTAAGCTCTGCATGTTTCCTTGGTTTGTATTTTGATTTCCTTCATCTTTGACACCATGGTCTTTCCTTTCAAATTACCCACATTGCAAGATTGAGAACTTGCAGTCGAGTCCTAGAGACCCAATTGCAAGCTTGGTGTTTCCCCTTTGCATATCACTTCATGTGTTTTCCTTAGTTCAATCATCATTAATCATTTATTGATGCTTAGAATTAGGTCTTGACGGTTTCCCTATAATTTTTTCCATCATCGCCTTTCATGCACATTCACGACTTTGGTAAATTTACAAGTAATTCTTCACTTGTAATTGGGTCTCAAGGAGCCAATTGCAAGTTTGTTCTTCCCTTTGTAATCTTAGTTACTTGCAATCAGGTCCTAGAGACCTGATTACAAATTCCTATTTTTATGTTTCCTTCTTATTGTGCCCTCATGTTTCATTTCGGGATTCGAGAGGGTGATTGCAAGTTCATTATCCATGGATTTCTTTACTTGTAGTCAGGTCTCCGAGACCCAATTGAAAGTGATTTCAAAGTTATAAAACATCACTCTCCACAAAAATCCTATCTTATAATTTTAAAGATAAATTATGAAGGATTTCCCAATCATTTGCAAGCTATTTCCAAACATGCAAGACTTGTTCACTTGCAATCAGGCCTTCAAGACCCAATTACAAGTCCAAATGTAAAAAAAATCCCTACATTTGCATTGGTCATATCCACCTTTTCAAGCTCACTGATTTTTACTCGCATTCCACCTCCCAAAATCCAAAATTTTCCTTATCTCTACATACTCTCATTCCCACATCTTTCCTTTTCAAGATCAATACTTGTTGTCAGGTCCTAAAAACCCAATGCATGTAAGGATAGAAAGAAAAATCTAGTGCTATCATGTGTTGATGGAAGAAATGATGACAAATGGAAAGAATACACTGGTCATGTGCACAAAGAGGACTTGACAAATGAAGGAGTAATGCAGTAGAGGAATGCATTGTAGCAACGCAAGGTGATGAAAGAGCAGTAACTTTCACTATCATAGTGACCAATGAAGAATGTTTATAATCTTCAAGTTCAATGGTTGACCTTCATAATGTCATTGTCATTTCCATTCACATTCAATGATGCAAGTTTATGTTCCCAGACATATACCTTCACCAATCTCAAATAATTCAAGTTTCGACATCTTGAAGAACTCTTAGACAGAGGATGAAGTAAATAGAGTCGCATCTCAAACACTTAGATTAGTTTTAATTATGAATTTGTAATTTCCCTTTGACATTTTACATGTAATGTCAAAAGTTGTAATTTCAAGTAGTCACATTACTTGAATTCTTGTAACTTGTAATTGCATGTAAACAAATTACAAGTTGGTTAGCAATAGGCCTGTAATTTGAATAAGTCACAGTTAGTTATAGTTAGTTGTGGAGAAATTCTCACTTATTTAGACTTCTCCCACTTTTTTCTCTTAGCCCCTCATCTATATATACACGAGGGTTCCCTTTGTAATTGGTATCTTTTTAGCAAACAAGAAAACTCTACAGAAATTTACAAACATAAAGACTTTGAACTTTATACTTGTAAATTATTTTTCTCAAGTAATATCAAAAGGGTTTTGGAATTTTATACTTTGTGTTGAAGCCATGCTTTTATGTCCATTGTGTTCTTGTGTTATAGTGGCATACTTCGTTGTATTTGCTTGACATTATACTAAGCTTGTTAAAAGGAGCTTCAATCTAACTTCTTGCATACTTTGTGCTACAAATAGTAAGGGTTGAATTTGTATAGTTTAGTGTTAATAGTTGATAAGAGTTGCAAGACTTTGTGTTTGTGATTGTTCTCATTTGAAGTGGTTTGAAGGTGCATCATACTTGCAGACTTTGTGCTACCATATGGTGTATATTATTCTTGTTTTAATCATTCTGGAAAGGTAGATAGGATAGTGGGAACTCAAGGATTTCTTCTTTGTTTCTATTTTCCCGTCTCGGGGGAAGTGACAGAAGACTTTGGGATTTCATGAAAAATTTACTTCCTTTTTGTTTAAGCATTCTTGTTGTTTCTTTAAGCTATTGTATTTGTTTTTAAAATTGTTGTTTCTTTCCTAGGAAGAGGAAAGAATATCATCTTTTTTGAAGGAAAAAAAAAAAGAGAGAAAAGGACATGGTTTCACCCAATTTAGATTAATGTTTAGTTAGTAATAGTAGAAAAAGGGGAGCCTTCCCTTAAATTGGGAGAGTTTTATACTCACATTGTGGTTGAAACCATAATTTTGTGCATCTTCCCAGGTGTACAAAATTTTCAACCAACGGGATCAAACCTTCAAGCACATAAAGAATTTCTTGAAAACATTCCAAAATTGGTTGCAAAAGAGAAAATAAAATGTTGAATGCATGGTTCTCAGAGGAGGAGGTGGTGGATGCTATAAATTAGTTACATCCAAACAAGGCCCTTGACTTAGATGGATTCTCAATTGGTTTTCTTAAGAAGTGTTGGTGCACAGTGGATAGTGAGTTGGTGGACACATTAGAGGTTGCCAGATGTTTGGGTGTACTATTTAGAGAGGTCAACAATACTTTTATATCCCTCATACCAAAGAAGGAGAGGGTCATGCAACTAGGAGAATTCCACAATTTCTCCTTATGCATTATTAGATACAAGATATGTTGAATTGGTTGAAGGAATCAGAATACTAAGAGGGGGGTGAATCAGTATTCCCACAGATTCTGAAACTTTCTCCAAATTTAAACCTTTTGCCAAAATATTAAACTCATCAATTATACTCAACACACATAAAACAACAAATGTGGAATAATCATAAAAAACACAGGCACAAGAGAAATACCAGAATTTATACGTGCAAAACCCAAATGGGAAAAACCACAGAGAGTGTTAAATCTCAAGAGAATATAACTAATTCTATGATGTTTTACAAAATGGTGCCTCACTGCCAAATTACAAGAACGGCTCATTCTCAAATGCTCATTACAAAAATATAAAATTGACTTACTCTCAGAATGCTCATTACAATAAGTAAATATGAATTGAAAAGCATTGCATCTCCAAATGCATGAGATCAGTTCCAAGATTAAGCTCATATCACAATACACAAACCTTACAGCAGATCCTGTGAAAGATATTTGTACTCCCTTCCTCAAGTAATTGCAGCAAGTCCAATAAAGAACTACTGCAATACTACAATACAATTTGTACTTTGACTCTGCACCAACTATCTTCACTGTCTGCAATTGTATACTTCACACTGCTACTACCTACTCACACATACTCCAAGCATTTTCCACACACACACATATATTCTAACATACATCACATGCTTCTATATGTGTGTGTGTGTGTGTGCCAAAGGACTCATACATCAAAATAATTTGTCGGCCTAGCACAATGCGTTACCCAATAAAGCCTTGAACACAAACGTGACAACTAAGTCAACCTCCACAAGATCTTTACACGCTTTCTTTTGCATAATTCTTTTACTGATGTATATACCTTAATTACCAAAATGGGATAGGATCATCCGGACCCATAGATACTGACCCATTATCACAAAACTCAAACATGTCATCTCCAAAACTCCAAAATTCAAACTCCACACATACCGAGGATATCGAACCACAAGACATGAAGAGATACACCTAACATAACCAAAATACCCAATATCAGGATGCATAACTGTTGTCGGGACTAATGTAAGCACAATTCAAAATTTTGAAGATAGGGGTCTTCTAGAAGTCACTCTATTATATCAACTCCATCTTACTACATCACATCTCATAGCAATACTAGAAGGTACAACACTTCCTCATAACAAAAACTACACGTACTGACTGCATACAACTTTTGGACTAAACTAGATAACATGATTGACAACAATGAACTGCATATGTTGTTCAGTCCAAACCAAATAACTAGTTTGACATCAATGACAACAATATTCACACGTCTAACAATGTCCCCCTTTATCATTGATGGCAACACATATCCAAAACATATCTGCATATAACTCAATTCCCCCTAACTCATACATTTCCTCAATTCACATATCCAAAATCCACATTCCTTTCTCCCCCTTTTAATATCAAGGAAAAAGAATGCCTTTGATGAAAAAGAAAAAAAGATAAACAAAGTGTATATGCAATGTCAAAAAATTGAATACCAAACTAGATAGAACCTTCAGCTACTCTTCTTCAGAAATATAAGCTTGTATTTCTCCTTTAGTTCCAGAAGAAGAACTTCCCAAGAATTTATGGCCAGTTTAATGCTAATTTGAAGGCTTCTGCATTCCACCAATAGATCAATAGCATGGGAGAAATTGTCTAGAGCAGATGGGTTGTGCTCATACTCAACAACACTGCCAAGCAATGCTGAAAAATGCTCCAAATTTGCCTCAACAATCTCTTTCACTTTCCAATACATATTTACAAAGTCTTCTCTCTGCCTCTGTAAGAATAAGAGTTCAGTTTAAAGAGAGTTTATTCTTTTCCTTTGCTCACCATCCTTATCTTCTAGAAAATCAAAATATTAGCCTAAAGCACTCAAATCGTCTTCAATAGATATCAATTTTATCTTTGTGCTTCACTACAGCTATCACCCAAGAGGTATAGTTTATGTAGACTCTGTTGGCACTATGGATACAGTCTCTCAATTCCTCAATACACACTGATAGATCTTTATGTGCATCAACACATTCATTCAACAAATTTTGCACATCAATTTCTTTTTCCTTAGATACTCTAGCCTGAATAGATTGCTTAGATAACTTCTCCTTAAGAATTTCATTTAGAGATTCTAGAAACAAATTACTAATATCCTCAATGCTCATGTTGTTCTAGATCAAGTGATTCAATAGAACATCTTCAATTCTGTCTTACTCAACTGAGATCATACACATCTTGCCAGTTTTATTTATTCCATCAGAGCTACCAACCAACTCTAGCAACTTTGATTCATCACCCAATTCTTTAGCTTCTGCAGCCAACTCTCCTTCTATTAGTCCCAACCGGTGCTAAGAGGGGAGGGGTGAATCAACACTTGATCAATTTTTTACAATTAAACTTTTAACTTAAATCTACATTCATCTAATATCCAACAATATACCTAATCACTAAAGTAAAATATGCAAGCATGAAAAGTTGACAATGACACCAAGAAGTTATCGCTTGGAAACCCAAATGGGAGAAAACCATGGTGTGAGTAGGAACTCACAAAATTTGTACTCTTCTAAAGTAAATCCGGTGAGGAGCCATCCCTGTTAGGTGCCACCCAATTAATAGATTTTGTTCAAGGTTGGTTAGTTCCTTTACCTTGTTAAAGGTAGCCTGGTTAAAGGACTTAAGAACATCAATTAAGATGTCACCCGGTTAAGGGATTTTACAAAAGGGACATGTTAAAGTCCACCCGGTTAAGGAATTTATGTTGTAGTTGTTAGAAAGCAACATATGGATGATCTACTAAATTATCTACTGATAGCTTGATCAGATCTCAATATGAATCACACTCAATCCACACCGGTTGTGTCTTCTCTATACAGCACCGGTTTTCTTCTTACACCTTCGACTCTTCACTCAACCGGTTGTCTGTCCCTCGGCACTGCACTCTGTTGATCCTCTGACCTTCATTTCTTCACTCTGTCGGTTCCCTATCATTTAGCTCTGCACTCTACTGATCTACCTCAAACACACTCTACTGTGCTAAAAAATCTTAGCACTTCCTCTCTCTCTGCTCTTCATTTTGGATCGCCTTCAACAAGATCTGCTTGTTGTAAATTTCACGATCAAAATTTTTTGAATAAACTCAAGAACACTTTATACATTTTCTACTAACACTTTCAGGCATTCCCTCAATCAAAGAAATCATGGATTTCGGAAGATTTCAAATTCAAAAATCTCCCACTCTTTCTTTGCATGCCTTACAACAATTCTGCCAAGTGTTCAACAAATTCTTCCACCGCATCTCCCAAAGATAGTAACTTCTAGGTTGTGTTCAGTCAATTAAGTGTAGACCAGAAAATCCACCGGTAATCATGCTTGACTACATGATAACTGAAGTTGACCTTACCAACAAGTGATTTGGCATAGACACAAGCCCACCAACTCATCTTTCATCACCACAACTGAATAACCGATCACCGCTCCTAAATTTATGGTGATCACCTGTCTTCCTTCGGTCATACCAATGTACCGGTATGCCACTGCACTTCTCTATTACTAGTTCATCCTTTCATTGCCGGTTTGTTGTGCTAGAATCAAGTCTCTTACCTTGTTTGCCAATGTGATTCCGATTTGCATACAACTTCAAGTTTTCTTGCTTGAGTCACCTTTTGTGACTTCATCATCATCAAAGTGACAAATCTTCCTAAATGAAAGACTGGTTGACTTATTCTATCTTTCCTTGAGCTAATTGAACCTCTGATAATTTGTTACCAATGTTGTTTCCATGTGTTTGTAATTCATCACTTTTTCTTACTGAAAAAACACCACTCTACCTATACCACTTCACTGGTTAGTGTCTTCACCGGTAAGTGTTGGACATCAATGACAAATCTTAGTACATATACCAGTTCTCTGGATTGACTGGTTTTGTCAATACCAACAATCTAACACCTTCAGCTACAGGAGACTTTGGATCCTCAATTACAACAATATCTCTCTCGTGTGAATCCTTCTTTCTTTTCTTTGGCTCCAAATCACTCATAGAAACAAATTATCTTCTTTTCCTCTTTCCGGAGGAAGATCCTCCAAAATTGGAAATAGGGGATATCGGGCCAACACAACACATGTCTAGAAAGGATTTGAAAAATGCATTACAAACTTCCTCTTTACTATCTAGACTGTTCAAATATTTGTCTTGCAATCAGGACACCATATTACCATATGACATTCTCTTTTACTGGAAGGGATCCCAAATGATACATGATCAAACATACAAGCAATGAACCAAACCAAAAAGGATAATTCTGCACTTTTGACATCTTGATATTTTCCAACAATAATTCTCTCAACAATTCACACAAGTCAAATGATTTGTTTTCCATTACAAGCATATGTGCCCTATACACTGGAATTGCCAAAGTGGCACATTCCCTATTCCTAAATTATATCTTATAATAAATGTCGTAGGCAGCATACCTCACCACATGGTTAACAATCTTATCAATGATCAAGGCTCGTTGATCACCCTTTACGTCGTTTAGGGTTCCCACTTCTCGATTATTAATTTACTTCTTAGCCAAAACATCTCCATTGCCACATAAACTAGTGATCTCTGAAATAATCTCCTTCATGATTGGATAGGGTTTGTCCAACACGATGTTGTCATCCTACACACAACTAAGGATCATCCTAATAACCTTTGCACTTCAATTCCTTTACTTTCTACAACTAAACATTACTCAGAACAACAACAACATTTTTTTTCTGGGTCGAATTAATCCAAGAATACCTTTTCCAAAACCTGAAATTTTGTGTTGCTAGATTCTCTGATGATCATTTTTCCTTCCATGTTTGCATGCTCTTCGTGCTTTGCTATCCTTTTATTTTTTGCAATATTCTCAAACACAAATTATTGTCAATGAAAGAATAAATTCAACAAGCCGATACATATCTTGCCAAAAATCTCCTTTTAGGGTTTTCCTGCTAAGAACTATCATATCAATGATGTCAGCAAAATAACTTCAATTGCCTGATAGCTTCTAAACACAGTCATGTTGAATCAATGACATGCTCCACTCAGACAAGGGAGTGTGTGTGTAAAAAGTGGACCTATATCTATATTTGTATCTGAATACACAACACTTCAATTAAGTCATTAGATGCATGGTTAGTAAATCAATAATCAATAATGAACAATAAACCATTACAAAGCGACCTATTGTCTTCTAGTAGATGCGAGTTTAGTCTTGCTCTCAGATTTCATATGCAATACCAGTGACTAGACAACATCTAAACAAAGGATTTAATCTATATGAGCATGAATTTGAACTAAATGAATGCAAGATTTAAGCTAGATATGCAAGATTAATCTAACATGATTTAAGCAATATTAAGCTAGATGATTTAATAAGGATGCAATAACTAATATGAATATCTTAATGCACAAATTTCAATGAACCTAGAGCAAAAACAACATGATAACAATATATTCTCCAGGATCCTTGATTAGGAGATGAGAGCCTAAATTTATAGAAAATTCAGAAAGAAACCAACGGTTGAGATCGGATGATGATGAGAGGTCAAGATTTTCTAGGAGGAAGCACAATCCAAGTGAATTGATGTGATTGGCTGCTTTTCTTAGTTTTAAAGGAAATTAAACTAAAATTAAGATAAAATCAGAAAAAATGATTTATTCTCTATTTCATTTAGTTTTGATATTTTATTGTTTTAATTGTTTTTCTGAGATTCTTCTTCAATTTTTAATTTGATTTTCAAGATTATCTCCAATTGATTTCTTTCCTCAATTTTAAATTCTTTTTTGTTAATTAATTCCTTTTTTTGATGATTTAATGGCAAATTGATTTATTTAATTAAATATACTAGGATATTTAATAAAATAAATAGGATACTTGTTTAAAAAAGATTTACTTGGAATGATTTAATTAATATTGAGTGATTAATTTTCCATGTGACATTTGATGATTTAAGAAATTAACTGTGTGCTCAAGATTAATTTAATTGCCTTTGGTTGGGACCTTGGTGATGTTGTCGAGATTATGGGGCATATGGTTTACATGACCATTTTTAGGGTATTACATTTGCCCCTCATTGAATTAATGTGCGAGTAGCACGTTGGTTCAAAGAATATTTGATGTCTAGGAGATATCAGTTTTGAACATGATTGATCACGAACCAGATGAAGAGCAAGATATTCAATTTGTTTTGAAGTGATGAAACTAAACAGAGTTGATTAAAGCAAAACCGATCCCGAACTTGATTGAACTAGGACCGATGGAGAGAAAAGATACTGAACTTAAACTTGATGGATCAAGAAGTGTATCTTACTGATCTAGAACTTGATTGAACTAGACACAGTGAGCAGAGATAAAAACTGATCTTGAACTTGATGGATCAAGATACGATGAGCGAAGATAAATTGTCTAGCTTGATTTGATGCGATGAAACTAAACACCTTCTTAGATTGAGCATGTGATCAAAGATACCCTTTAAACCCTTGGTTGAGTTTAAATGAATTATCAGCTTGATGAAAAGAGATGAAACTAATTAAAGTTAAAAGAATGATTCAAATGAAGACAATATCAGCTTGATTTGATTGATGAAACTGATATGCCCCGAGATTGATTTGATTCAAATGATCAACAAATCTCAACTTGATATGAAGCGATGAAGCTGAGATGCCCCTAGTGATAAGGTCTTGTTTTGATGTTCGATGAAGATTTTGAAAGAAACTCTCAACTTTGAGGATGATAATCACTGATGATGATGATGATTGCATGAGTATGCCCCCTCGAGAGAGAAATCGAAAGATAGCGAGGGTTGCGTAGTGATTTCAAGCAATTTTTTTGAGAAATGATAAGTTATTTGAGCACAAAGATTAATGTTGAAGGATAAAATCAGAGTTAATGTGAGAATTAAATTGAGATTTAGCATTGATTAACGAGAAATTGAGTGCAAATTGAAGAAGAGAATGAGTAGTTGATGAAAGCGCTAAGTGGTCTCAGTTCTGCAAAATTGTCTAGGAAGATGAGCTCAAAATTTGATTTTGATTCTGAAAATGGAACCAGGACCATCGATTTAGCTTAGGGTACAAGTTTGATGTCCATCAGAGCAAGTTGAAAGATTAGGGTTTTGGCTATATAAGGGGTCCATGTGTCATTTTCAATTCATTTTCACCTCTCCAAGTTTGAAATTTTAAAAGTCCTCTACGAAGAAAAATGGCCATTTTGATCCAGGAGCACCATTTTGAGCACCAAAGACGTCACAATCGATCACGAAACTATGACCCGGCGGTAAGTGATTGATCTTCAGCCTATTTGATTTCCTAAATTTTGAATTTTGATTGATTTTTTTGCATTTTTGAGTCGTTTAAAGTCGTGTGTCATGGTTTATTGTGCGGGCTAAGACCATTTCTCATATGATAAACTATCGCCTTAGTGTTTTATTGTATGCGCATATAGGGTTTGTCGTTCGGTGTTGTCCCATGTCTCGTACAAACTTGTGCTTGAGTGCCCATTTTGTCATGCGATATATAATGTTTTTTCGTATTGTGATAGTTTGTCATGCTATGTATAATCCTGATTCATACAAAATTTTGCCCTTCTATGAAAACTCGTATGAAAAACAGCAAGCATGTTTTAGGGTCAAAATATCAAATTTTGATTTTGCATTTTGTATATTTGGCTTCGTAAGCATGTTTAGCATATTTGTAGCACAATTTAGATCACATGCTAACAGTGTTTATGTTTGATTTTGCAGATTTGGTTGCCAAATGTCTTGTTTTGATGTGTTTTTCCTCCTATGATGGGATTAGTTCACAGCTTATCAGACGCAGATAGGGGACACATTGAGTTGTGCAGGTTTGGATACCTTCTTTAGATGCCAGATATCTGTGTAAATCACAGAATGTTGACCACATTAGCAGAGCGGTTTCATTCAGAGCATAATACTTTCCATTTACTTGTAGGAGAGATGATGATAACACTTGAGGATGTATACCGGATTCTTAGGATTCCATTTGCTGGCGACAAGGTTGATTATGATTCTGCTCAGCGGCCAAGTATCTTAGCTTTGAGATGGATATTCCATGATGAGACTATCCTTGAGCGGGCCATCACATGGGATGTTCTGATGAGCAAGTATAGTGAGCACTTTCTGCTAGCATGTGTGTTAGCATGCATCATTGGGTGTTTTGTTATGCCGAACGAGGGACAAGAGGGTTTTCTGTGTGGCTGGGCTAGGATGCTCGAGATACTATTGACTCATCCTGAGAGATTAGGGTGGGAATCTTGTTTATTAGCCCATATGTATCATGAGATGCACGAGGTTGCATATACGGATGGGAAGAGCATGGCAGCAGGAGTATTATTTTTGCAAATATGGGCATGGGAACACATGCCAGTATGCAGGCCAATAGTAGATGATGCTAGAGAGCTTCACTAGCCTATTTTATATTTTTATTCAAGATATTTCACTCAGCCCCATCTAGGCAAGATAGATTACTAAAGGAGACAGCTCGATGATTTTATCGCGATAGTGTGGAGACCGTATAGGGGTCTAGAACTATAGGATGATTGGAGAGGGCAGAGGAAGGATATGTTTATGACTTGTCTTCTTACTGGCAGGTTGGTGCCCATCATTGAGCGGTTGTAGTTTCTAGGGTTATGAGGCAGTATGGCAGACCACAAGGTATATCTCAAGAGTTTAGAGCCTATGCCCGATATGGAGATGAGGAGAGATGTAGATGGTCTCTGAGGTTATCCTGTGTGTTGAGCATGCAGGAGCTAGTCGATGTACAGCAATAGTGATGGGAATATTTGGAGGATGTTACAAATGTGGGGGTATTGCCCCATTATAGGGATTTGTTCTAGAGACATCCATTTCCTAGATTCATAGATCCTGCAGAGCATGCACCTCTCATAGAGGAGGTTGAGGATGAGGCACCAACATACGAATAGGTACCAGGTCAGGTACAGGGAATAGGATAGGTGCAGGGATGAGGACAGGTGCAGGGTCAGAGAGCAGATGCACCTAGGCGAGCAGGGGGTAATCCTAGGGCTAGTAGCAATAAGATACCAACCGGAGTGAGACAGTAGCAGAGAGGGGAGGGTGGATCTCTAGGGGTTGTTGGGGTTGAGGCTGGTAGTGCTAGGGCAGCAGAGGGCGAAGGTGAGGAGGAGAGAGAAGCTCCTAGGCAGGTGAGGCAGCGGAGGGATGAGCAAGGAGGCGGATAGGGAGTTGGAGGAGGAGTTGGAGGGGGAGGGGGAGGGGCTGGGAGAGAGCAAGGGGCAGCGGATGTAGCATGATCTCTAAGGACTAGACTGGTAGGTTTATAGTCACAGTTGATAGTGACGCAGATGCAGCTTACAGAGCAGGACAGATAGCTTCCTAAGGTCAGAACAGAGTGAGAGCTTCTGCATCAAACAAGTCGGGAAGCCTAGTATGTTGTCGCAGATAGTGTAGCAATCCCATTGGCACAATAGGTTGTTCCATATTCTTATTATATGGCTCAATCTGAGAGAGATAGGGCACCTAGATAAGATGTTGGTCAGTAGGCACCACCTCCTCCACCTGGCGATGAGGGAGAGGCAGAGAGTTATATTTTGATATCTCCTAGATTTTGTTATATACCCCATTTTGTAGCCTATACTATTCTTGCTCCGATGAGACATTGTATTTGACAATTGATATCATTTGTCCTCTGAGACACTGAGATTATGATGATATATATGAGATCTTGATTTGATTTCATCATACTTGTGTTGATTGATTATGAGATGTCATTCTATATGCTTTATTCTATATGTATGCGTATCTTTTCAGTATAGATGTATGTAATGTAGATGAATATGGATGTTTGTTTTCATTTCTTTTCATATGCAAATGGATGATAAAAATGAGTAATGAGTCATACAAATGTTTATTTTTCTTCATGCAATAATATGAATCCAAATAAGTAATAATGAAATGTATGGATCTATATAAGATGCTCATGTATGCAGCTAACATCTTAATACACATGTACTTGATCAGGGAAATGATGATGCCACAAACTCACATTCAAAAGATAAAGAGATCATTGTTATCATGCCAAAATCACTCAAAATGCATAAAATTTAGAATGAGTGCAACCTAAACCTAGTCATTGGATTTGGAAAGCTTAATTTTCATCACTGAGCATTTTACAAACATGGCAGGCAAAATAGAGTCCCTTTCTTTATATATGCAATATGAATTATCTTGTCCGCAATGACCCTGTGTTCATTCATATCCCTGGACAAATTGTGCATGCTTCTGGATTGCACATTAAATAAAATCCCTCAAACAGACAAAGAAATGACTCCAACCTCCCTATAGCATACAAATAAGTAGAGTTGAGGTATGCGTGGCGATTTTACCTTGATGTGAAGGCACTTATCATAGACACCCAGCTAATTAGATGTTTCCAGATCATCGAATTCATTCCTACAAGAAGAAAACAAAGAAAGCTTTATACCCCCAATCCTTGCTCCTCTTAGTCAATATAGACTTCCTCGAGTTACTCAGAGTGAATAATAAGTGAAAGCCAATGTAAAAGACAACAGACAAAGAAAATTGCATGCATATCTCAAACAATTTAGTGATTATTTTCAGTAGTCTTATTTTGCTTGTGTACTCAGTGATAAAACTCTTCAGTAGTTGGTAGACAGGTGATTGACTTAGAGTGGATGACCAGGTACCATTGACTGAAAGATGACTTGGTTGATACTACTTAGGACATGTAAATTCCTCAGTCGATTACCCTAAGACTAGGAAATTGATCGGTTTCAAGCCACAAGGTTTCCAAAAAGAACCAAGATGTCGCAAAAGCAACTAAAAGATATGTACAAGAGAAATCAAAGATGTAGGAAAGCGGGAATGAAAAATGGGAAATGCCAACATTGCGTTGATGGATGGAGCGCTTGAGTACAAGAGGCACCTGTGTCGTGCCCAAACTTTTGGGCAAAAAACAGAATAACAAGATTTTTTTTAAACACCTAAACTCTCAAAATAGTCTACACTTTAAAGAAAACAATTGAATTTTGTCTTAACTAAGATGTAAGTGGAAATGTTTACTAACATTGGGTTAGCTAACTCACTCAAAAGGGCAACATTAAAATGAGGGCTAATTATTCCCTAAGAGGGTCCTCGCAATCTTATTAGTTAATTTAATCAGCCTAATTAATTTGCCGCTAATTAAAGTCGAGGGATATCTAGATATCTCAAATGCATTTAAATTTTGTCGGGCTAATTGAATGATGATGAGGATATCTTAAATTAAAAATTTAATTAATCGAGCACACGCAAATTTCATTATTTAAATCTAACTCGTAAGGGTTCAAATTCAATAATGTCATTTGCCAAATAAATCTAATTTTATTTTATAGTCAATTTTAATTTCCCCTAAACCTTCAAATTTGACGATTTAAATAATATGGCCAACATTGGCCTCATAAGTTAAAAATTCATTTAAATTAATTAATAATTCTTGTTTACAAATTTTCCCCAAATTAATTTCCACTTGACGTCCATATTTAATTAAATACAAAAATTATCTAAGAAATATCCTTATAAATTTCCTTGATAAAATTATGTCAATAATGCAATATGATAACTATATTAAATTTAATAAAATAAATTTACATAGGCTTTCAACTTAACCTCAAATATGTATAAATAATTGTATATATACCTATATTGAAAAATATAGCATATATATAAATTATATACATATGAACAATTTGGGTGGGCAATTCTATATTTAAACCTATTTATACATGTACATTTCTTTTAATAAAAAGAAACAATTATGCCCATTAAATATTATAATGCAACTTATAAATTAACCCTAAATTTCAAATTGTAATTTAAAAACTTAATTCAAATTCCCTCCTATTATTTTTACATGCAAACCCTAACCCGAATATGGGCTAGGGTTGCATTTTTATTATTCTTGGTTATTTAAATGCTAACACTAACCCAAAATTGGGTTAGGGTTGCATTTTTTTACATCAAATATCCTTCCCTTTCCTTCCTTAATTTGTTTCTTCTTTTTTTTTGCCCTAACCCGAAATGGGTTAGGGTTTTTTTTTTTTTTTTATGTTATTTTGAGTGTGTGTGTGTGTGTGTGTGTGTGTGTGTGTGTGTGTGTGTGTGTGTGTGTGTGTGCTATGTGTTATGCAGGGCTGAAATAGGGCAAGGCGGTGGCCGAATTTGGGCAAGGTGGCAGCCGAATGGAAGGGCGGAGGCCGAGAGGAGGTCGAGTTCCATAGTGAGGGCTCCCCCGAATGCCACTGTGCATACACACAGTGGCAGGCGGTGTCGTCCACTATGTGTAAGCACGGTGGCGGCCCGAGCCATCCACTGTGTCTACACACAGTGGCAGCACCTCCCATGCTATCCACTATATGTAAACACAGTGGTCTGGCCCATGTGTCATCCACTGTGTTAACACATAGTGGTTCGGCCTTGGGGAAGGTACTCCCCCCTCTTTTTTTTTGCTTATTATATATATTTTTTTGTTTAACATATTTAAAATATAATATAAATATATATATATGTATATATATACATATACATATATGTATACATATATATATGTATATATACATATATACATATATGTATACATATATATATGTATATATATACATATACATATATGTATACATATATATATATATATACATATATGTATACATATACATATACATATATGTATATGTATATGTATATGTATATGTATATGTATATGTATATGTATATGTATATTATACACACACACACACACACAGATATATATATATATATATATATATATATATATATATATATATATCTTAGGGTTAGAGTCTCTTTTTTTGTCTCTTTTCTTAAAAAGAAATCTAGACATCATCATGTAGGAATGTAAAAAATGTAAAAATGTATAGGCAGCCCATAGCTAGATGTAGTTTGTTAAATAGATTAACTTATACCCTCATTGTTTAAGACTAAATGTGCATATATTTTTCCCTTTTTTTTTTCAAACAACAATACATTTTATGACAGTGAAGGATAGTAGCAAGCTAAAAAAAACTTTAAATAGTTTTATTATTATTGATTCTCTTTAGATTAATTTTCAGCAATGTATAAACAAGAATAAGAATGGCAGTAATAAATATGACTATAGGAGCATTTTTAACTTCACTTAGATATCTATAGGGAAAGTAAAATTTACATGGTTCTACTTTAGCTTTCTGCTTTTTTTGTTCTAAGTAAAATAAAATGACAGTAGTAAATACATTAGCAGCAGCATATAAATAGCACAGAAAATACTAATAACATTAACATAACATTTTCTGGATTTCCCTTCTTTTTTTTTCTATATAATTTGCAGAGATAAATAAATAACAGATTTTAGTTTAAGGCAGATTTAAATAAGAATAACAGCAGCATAATATATTACATAATTTAAATAAAAAATGCTTTTCTTATATGAATGTATGAACTCAAGTTGTCAATCTTTACAAATGGGTAAAATACACAATTAGTCTCTCATTCCTAATGAATGAGGACTTAACTAAATAACACATTTCTTTCTTTAAAATAATTACAATAAATACATCATTATTTCTTTCTTTCTGCCATTAAGTAAAATCTGCAACTCCTAGCTTTCCTTTCCAAGCAACCTGCATTCGAAATTTTAAGGTTGTGACCATGGGGTGCTCACCTCCCAGCCTAGGCTTACTAGAAGTCACCCCCAAGCTTGGAGAACCAAGTCCTAGATGGGTTACACTCAAGAAAACATAAACAAACAAGGGAAAAAAAAAACACAACAAGCACATTCTCATTCCCAAGCTGAAACTTCATCACATAATGTGATGTTTTTACTAGGGTGGAAGTGGACCAAGTACCTTTGAGGAGATCTGCTAGATAGTACCACACAGCCAACTCATGGCATCCAAGAACACAACAAAACTCATCTTAACCCCCATATCCTTATGACCCCCAAAGGCATACATGTCATATTTTCTCCCCTTATGACCCCTGAATGCATAAACAGAACTATGCAGCAAAGGTCACATGGACAAACCCTTGAGATCACTCTCATGATGAGAGCCTCTCACTCTAAGGCTATTAAAATCCTTCCATCCCAAGACCATTTTACCCTCCCAAGGATAAGATGGCCTTGGATACTCCCAAAGCACAATAAAATGCATAACAAAAGTAAAGGAAGAAACCACATAAAAACTTTCACAAATACAAAACAAAGAAAAATTACAATATTTTCATTCAAGCATTCTACAAACAGATTTTAACATATAAGCAAGATAATGCACCTACCTTGAATTTTCCAAGGGTATTCTAGGGAAAGCTTGGAGAAGAGCAGCCCAATCCACAAAACTTTTCTGCAACACTTAGCCAAAATCCCTATTCCAAACTGGTTTTTTTTTCAAATTTTGCAAGATCTCCAAAAATGGAGAGTGGGTGATTAGCTCACTAAGCCTCAATCTCTAGCATAAGAAGGTTTCTCTCACTCCTTCCAACCTCTTGGATAGAGTGAGGGACTCCCATTGGTTGGTCTTCCCTAGGTCTTACACACTCCCTAACCGAGGCACCTCAAGAAGAGGAATGAAATGGGGAAGATGAATGACACAAACCAAGAAGGTTCTCTAACCAAGGATGGCAATCCTATAGATGAAATTCGTCCATCTTGGGAAAACCACTTTTTTGGGTGGTTAAACAAGCCCTAGGGGAAGGACACATGGCCAAATTTGGCCTTCATCCATAGGTACCCCATGAGGCCTAATAAAAATTCTCTAAAACTGACTCTAGGAGTTGATTGAACCCTTAGAAAGTCCACCTAAAGTTAATATACGGGTCAACTCTGAGTTGACCCTCCTTATGGTTCACTACCCTAGATTTCTTGGTACCTTCAAGGATGATTGGGAAATATAATAATTAAACAAAAATAAATCTCTCCAAAAAGGTGACATGACAATTGCCAACACAACATACAACATAGGTGTCAAGTGAGACTACAAAATAATTCCACATCACAAATACACACATGGCAATTGTCCCTTGAATGATTTAAACAATTTAATAAATATAATTTATACTCATGCAAACATTTTATGTTTATGAATAAAATAAAATACATACAGGGTGTTGTCTCTCCAAATAGACAGCCCCTGGTTTTACGAACGTACATAGGCCTAGGCTTGATTCTCCATAATATTCCATGGTCACATGGATAATTTCTTGTGCATCTCAATTTAAACATTAGTACTTTCCAATAGCCTCATATAATATTTAACACGTAATCAAGAATACAATTCAATCACTCTGCATAGAATTGATATTATACAATACAATTTGCCACATATCAAAGCAATTCACATAAGCAATTCATCATAACCCTCATAATTTAATCCATTCATAAGATATGCAAACATATTTCTAGCATCATAATAAAGTCCTGCAAATCAAATAATGACATACATCATCTCAATGTTACCCTATTCTAGCATCATATAAAATTCTATATCCACAAAGCATAGGAATGGAGCATCAATATATCAATGTTATCAAATTTGTGGGATCATATAAAGTTCTATATCCATAATGCATAAAAAGAAAGCATCCATAATAGTTCCAACATGAAAATCACTAAAAAGCTAGGATTGGTTGGGGTAGGGCCTCACACCCTCCCCCTCTAGGCATGAACGTCCTCCTGGAGTTCATCAAAAAGATGAGGGTATTGTGATCTCATACGTGTTGCATCTCCCATGAAGTTGTAACCTCATCATAGAATTCCCATTGGACCCTAACCAGGTCCAGCTCTCGACCTCGAAGGGCCAACGTCCGATGAGCCAAAATGTGAATGGGCTCCAAAGCTAGCTGCCCATCGGACTCCACCTGCAAGGTATCCCAATCTAAAATATGAGACTCATCATAGATATACTTCCTCAAAACTGATACATGAAACACATCATGGATGTGTGACAGGCTAGGTGGAAAAGCTAAGCGATAAGCGACTGGTCCTATCCTCTCAAGGATCTCAAAAAGTCCAACAAATTGAGGTGCAAGCTTAGAACCCTTTCCATAATGGATTGGACTCTTATGCGGCCGCACTCTCAGAAAAACTCTATCCCCAACCATGTAACTCTGGTCTATCCTCTTTGCATCTGCATATTTCTTATGCCTATCCTGTGCCTCTCTAAGGCATTGTCTAATCAAAATTACCTATTGCTCCATATCATGAACCATCTCAGGGCCTATGGCCACTCTATCCTCAATATGGTCCCAACTCAAAGGTGTCCTGCAAGGTCTGTCGTACAAAGCCTGAAAAGGTGGCATCCCCAAAGAAGTGTGATGCCCATTATTATAGGCAAACTCTACTAAATGAAGGTACTCCTCCCATCTGGTCTAATGATCCATGACATACATGCAGAGCATATCCTCTAACACCTGGTTAACCCACTCTATCTGTCCATCCATTTTCGGATAGTTGGTTGTGTTGAAATTGAGATTGGTACCCATTGCTGCCTGTAATGCCTTCCAAAAGGAAGAAGTGAAGAGGGAATCCCTGTCAGAAATAATCTTGCATGGAACACCATGAAGCCTAACAATGTATCGCAAGAACACCTATGCCACTGTTGGTGCTGTGAAGGTAGTCTGGATTGGTGAGAAGTGGGCCACTTTGGTCAACTTGTCATCTGTCACCAAGATAGCATCATGGTGACGAGATGACATGGGAAGACCAATGATGAAATCCATGGATATAGTATCCCAATTCAACTCTGGTATAGCATGAGACTGGAGCAACCCACCTGGATGATGGTGCTCCGCCTTGACTCTCTGACACTCCAGTGATAAGTTGCCGCATACCTAGCCAATGATATAACTATCTCAAGTCTGCATGCATCTTCTTAATCCTAGGATGTGCTGCATAAGGAGCTCTATGAGCCTCCATGACAATGAACTCTCGCAATCCCCCGGGAGAAGGTACATAGATGTTCCCTCTATGGTGTAATAGTCCATCGGACTCTAATGAGTAATCCACATACTTCCCCTCTAGGGTCTCCTGAGATCGAATTCGCTGACAAACCTCTATATACCATCCATCCTCTGGAAACCGCTGTAATATACAGTCTCTCAAATCTATGGTCATAGATATGGGGTATACCTCATGTCGTCTCCTACTCAAGGCATCTGTGACTATGTTCTCCTTCCCTTTAATGTAGTGGACATCAAAATCATACTCACAAAAGAACTCCATCCATCTCCTCTAATGGGCATTAAGATTAGGTTGGGTGAAGATGTACTGCAAACTCTGATGGTCTGAATGAAGCTCGAAGTGATGACCCAAAAGGAAGTGTCTCCACCTCACAAGTGCATGTACTACTACTGCAAGCTCTAGGTCATGTGTAGGGTAGTTAAGCTTGTGAGTCTTAAGTTTCCTAGACTCGTATGCTATAACTCTACCTTCCTGCATAAGGACTGCTCCTAATCCATCCAAAGAAGCATCCGTGCATACCATGAAATCAGCCTTGGGGTCTGGCACAATAAGAATCGGTGCACTAGTGAGTACCCTTTTCAGATCCTGAAAATCCCTCTCACACTTCTTTGTCCACTCGAATTTCTTTCCCTTTCACTAGAGGGATGTGATGGGGTGTGCAACTCTAGAAAATCCCTCAACAAAGCATCTATAGTACCCTGCTAGGCCCATGAAGCTCCTGACCCATGTCACACTGGTTGGCGCTAGCCAATCCATAATAACTCTGATCTTTGATGGGTCAACTAAGATCCCATCACCAGATATAACATGCCCCAGGTACTTGACCTCTGATCTAAAGAAAGCACACTTCGACAAACTGCCAAACAACTAGTTGTCCCTCAAACACTGCAAAACCTGCCTCAAATGCTCCTCATGCTCCTTCTCATTCCGAGAATATATCAATATGTCATCAAGGAACACAATCACAAATCAGTCAAGGAAAGTGTGGAATACCCCATTCATGAGACTCATGAATACAGCTGGAGCATTCATAAGACTGAATGGGACCACAATGAACTCATAGTGGCCATATTTGGTGCGAAACATGGTCTTGTGGATATCACTCTCCACAATCCTCAACTGATGATACCCTGACTTCATATCTATTTTGGAAAACACTTCAGCACCCTGAAGCTGATCAAACAAGTCATCGATCTTGGGCAAGGGATAGCGGTTCTTGATGGTTACTTTATTCAGTTGCCTGTAATCCATGCATAACCGAAGGGACCCATCCTTCTTCTTCATGAAGATGACTGGTGTGCCCCAAGGGGAGACACTAGGATGAATGTGACCCTTCTCTAAGAGTTACTCTAGCTGCATCTTGAGCTCATTAAGCTCATGTGTGGTCATCCTATAAGGTGCTCTTGAAACTGGCTTGGCACCTTGCACCAAATCTATGTGGAAATCAATCTCTCTGCTAGGTGGCATACCAGGTAGCTTGGCTGGAAAAACATCTGCAAATGCCTCAAGGATGGGATGATCATCTAGGGAGGGCTCCTTCTCATTTTCTTCGTCTCTATCACTGATGGTGATAGCAAACAACTAGCATCCCTTTCGCATGATCCACTTAAGCTGCATAGCGAAAATCATATGAAGAGACACAGGTCTATGAATCCCAGTGATTACTGGGAGCACCATGATCATCCTCGCACTCGATCTTTTTCAGGTGACAATCCATCTTGGCTTTGTGGGCATAAAGCCAATCCATTCCAAGTATGATGCCATAGGATCTGAGTGGTGTAACTCTAAGGTCTACTAAGGTGGTGGTATTACCAATCTGGAGCGGACATCCCCTAACCTCTAAATCCACTGACACTCTAGACCCTGATGCTAACTCCACTTCCCAACTGATACCTTGCCTAACTGGCACTAGCTCGTAATTCTCCACAACCAATGGAGATATAAAGGATTCAGTTGCTCCTAAGTCAAATAATATAAAAATACCGATACCTCTGATCATACCTGCAGCCTCAATGACTCTAGCCTGGTGCTCTACCTAGTGGTTGTCAACCGCTGCGAAGACCCTATGGGACTTTCCCATATCTACAATTGTAGGCTCTGATGTTGTTATCCTCTGACTACCTACCACCTGACCCTATGGGCACTCTCTCACCATGTGCCCCATGGCTCCATATGTGAAACAAGCACCACGTGCCTGAAACTATGCACCCTGAAGCCTAAATTAAGGCTACCCACCCATCCTGCTTGAACCACTGTACCCACCCCTGGAGGATTGTTGAGTCTATGTCAGAGGTGTGTATGTACCCTGTGCTCTCTAGTCACGTCTAGGACCCTGTGACTGCCACTGCTTAGGCTTGGAGCCCTACTATCCCTAAGGGGGCCTCTGCCTCTAACTCTGTTGTGATTCCTATGGAGGAGGGGGTTTATAGGACCTCTATGCATTTTTGTGGTTGCCTTTCCAGTGGGGTTTCTAAAACCTGAAAGACTGGGGTCTTGGGTTTTAGTTCTGAAACTGATCCCTCGTGTCCTATGGCCTAACCTGAATCTCCTCGGCTATCAAGGCCTTCTCCATGGCAACCCAAAGGCTCCCTGGAGCAGCCATCCTCATCGGTCTTGCTATCCTGGCATTAAGTCCCCTAATAAATCGGTTGACGAGAAGCTTCTCGTCCTTCAGGTAGTCTACATAAGGTAGGAGCTCAATGAACTTGCTCTCGTACTGGGTCACTAAGAGACCCTTCTACTGAAGGTCGTGGAACTCATCGATCCTACGCTGCCTAAAGTGCTCTGGCAGGTATCTCTCCCTGAACCTCTTTGTGAAGATCTCCCATGTGAGGGTGTCTGCAGCTAGACCACACTTGTATTCCTCCTATCTCCACCATGTGGAGGTCGTTCCTCTCAAAAGGTGGATTGCAACTCGTGCCTTCAGATTGCTTTTGTGAGAATGCAATGTGAAGCACCGATCTAGGCTCAAAAGCCAAGCCTCAGCTTCTATCCTGTTAGTAGATCCCCCAAAAGATGGTGGCTGGAGGCGCAAAACCTCTCTGATAAGATCTCCTAGTTCCCGACGTGCTCTCTCAAAGTACACAGGTGCTGCTACTGGAGGTTGTCCGGGTATATGAACGGACTCAAGCTCATGCTCAGCCTGACCCTCTATGGGATTAGGAGGTGGACTCCTACTCCATTCCCTATCTACTGACCTATGGCTCCTTGAGTTCTGGTTTTCTCCATGATGGTCAACTGCTGGAAGCCTATCCTGCACTATCCCAATCAGGTTCTGAAGTGCTAATAAGATGTCTTAGTTTGGGTCAACTAGTGGTTCGTGAGGGGCCTCTGGGTTCCCTTCTGGAACCAGTTCCTCCCTATCAACATCCTTGTGTGCCATACGTGTAGGCTTAGGACTCCTTCCACGCTTGCGAGCTTGTCGCGTAGTCGGAGGCATCCTTATGAGAAAATAAAATAAAAATAAAATAAATAAATAATTTTTGAGGAAATTTTTTTAATTAATTAAAGCAAAATGTAATGGAGAAAGGTTCCTAGTGTTGGAAACCTTGCTCTGATACCAAAATGTCATGCCCAAACTTTTGGGCAAAAAACAGAACAACAAGTTTTTTTTTTAAACGCCTAAACTCTCAAAATAGTCTACACTTTAAAGAAAACAATTGAATTTTGTCTTAACTAAGATGTAACTGGAAATGTTTACTAACATTGGGTTAGCTAACTCACTCAAAAGGGCGACATTAAAATGAGGGCTAATTATTCCCTAAGAGGGTCCTCACAATCTTATTAGTTAATTTAATCAGCCTAATTATTTTGCCGCTAATTAAAGTCAAGGGATATCTAGATATCTCAAATGCATTTAAATTGTGTTGGGCTAATTGAATGATGATGAGGATATCTTAAATTAAAAATTTAATTAATCTGACCACACGCAAATTTCATTATTTAAATCTAACCGGTAAGGGTTCAAATTCAATAATGTCATTTGCCAAATAAATCTAATTTTATACTATAGTCAATTTTAATTTACCCTAAACCTTCAAATTTGACGATTTAAATAATCTGGCCAAAATTGGCCTCATAGGTTAAAATTTTATTTAAATTAATTAATAATTCTCATTTACAAATTTTCCCCAAATTAATTTCCACTTGACGTCCATATTTAATTAAATACAAAAATTATCTAAGAAATATCCTTATTAAAATTCCTTGATAAAATTACGTAATAATGCGATATGATAACTATATAAAATTTAATAAAATAAATTTAAATAGGCTTTCAACTTAACCTCAAATATGTATAAATAATTGTATATATACCTATATTGAAAAATATAGCATATATATAAATTCTATACATATGAACAATTTGGGTGGACAATTCTATATTTAAACCTATTTATACGTGTACATTTCTTTTAATAAAAAGAATCAACTATGCCCATTAAATATTATAATGCAACTTATAAATTAACCCTAAATTTCAAGTTGTAATTTAAAAACTTAATTCAAATTCCCTCCCATTATTTTTACATGCAAACGCTAACCTGAATATGGGCTAGGGTTGCATTTTTATTATTCTTGGTTATTTAAATGCTAACCCTAACCCGAAATTGGGTTAGGCTTGCATTTTTTTTCATCAAATATTCTTCCTTTTCCTTCCTTAATTTGTTTCTTTTTTTTTTTGCCCTAACCCGAAATGGGTTAGGGTTTATTGTTTTTTTTATGTTATTTCAAGTGTGTGTGTGTGTGTGTGTGTGTATGTTGTGTGTTATGCAGGGCCGAAATAGGGCAAGGCGGTGGCCAAATTTGGGCAAGGCGGAGGCCAAATGGAAGGGAAAAGGCCGAGAGGAGGTCGGGTTCCACAGTAAGGGCTCCCCTGGACGCCACTATGCGTACACACAGTGGCGAGTAGTGTCGTCCATTGTGTGCGCACACAGTGGCAGCCGGTGTCGTCCACTATGTGTAAGCACAATAGCGGCCCGAGCCGTCCACTGTGTCTACACATAGTGGCGACACCTATCGCGCCGTCCACTATGTGTAAACATGGTGGTCTGGCCCGTGTGTCGTCCACTATGTTAACACATAGTGGTTCGGCCTTGGGGAAGGTACTCCCCCCTCTTTTTTTTTTGCTTATTATATATTTTTTTAAATATATTTTAATATTTATATTTATGTGCATTTCTATATATATATATATATATAAATCTCTTAGGGTTAGAGTCTCTTTTTTTGTCTCTTTTCCTAAAAAGAAATCTAGACATCATCATGCAGGAATGTAAAAATGTATAGGCAGCCCATAGCTAGATGTAGTTTGTTAAATAGATTAACTTATAACCTCATTGTTTAAGACTAAATCTGCATATATTTTTCTCCCTTTTTTTTTTTTCAAACAGCAATACATTTTATGACAGTGAAGGATAGCAGCAAGCTAAAAAAAACTTTAAATAGTTTTATTATTATTGATTTTGTTTATAGATTAATTTTCAGCAATGTATAAATAGTAATAAGAATGACAATAATAAATATGACTGTAGGAGCATTTTTAACTTCACTTAGATATCTATAGGGAAAGTAAAATTTACATGGTTCTACTTTAGCTTTCTGCTTTTTTTGTTCTAAGTAAAATAAAAATACAATAGTAAATACATTTGCAGCGGAATAAAAATAGCACAGAAAATACTAATAACATTAACATAACATTTTCTACATTTCCCTTCTTTTTTTCTATATAATTTGCAGAGATAAATAAATAACAGATTTCAGTTTAAGGCAGATTTAAATAAGAATAACAACAGCATAATATATTATAGAATTTAAATAAAAAATGTTTTTCTTATATGAATGTATAAACTCAAGTTGTCAATCTTTACAAATGGGTAAAATACCCAATTAGTCTCTCATTCTTAATGAATGAGGACTTAACTAAATAACACATTTCTTTCTTTAAAATAATTACAATAAATACATCCTTATTTCTTTCTTTCTGCAACTAAGTAAAATCTGCAACTCCTAGCTTTCCTTTCCAAGCAACCTGCATTCAAAATTTTAAGGTTGTGACCATGGGGTGCTCACCTCCTAGCCTACGCTTACTAGAAGCCACCCTCGAGCTTGGAGAACCAAGTCCTAGATGGGTTACACTCAAGAAAACATAAACAAGCAAGGGAAAAAAAAAGCACAACAAGCACATTCCCATTCCCAAGGTGAAACTTCATCACATAATGTGATGTTTTTACTAGGGTGGAAGTGGACCAAGTACCTTTGAGGAGATCTGCTATATAGTAACTCACAGCCAACTCATGGCATCCAAGAACACACCAAAACTCATCTTAACCCCCATATCCTTATGACCCCCAACGGCATACATGTCATATTTTATCCCCTTATGACCCCTGAATGCATAAACAGAACTATGCAACAAGGGTCACATGGACAAACCCTTGAGATTACTCTCATATGAGAGCCTCTCACTCTAAGGCTATCAAACTCCTTCCACCCCCAAGACCATTTTTCCCTCCCAAGGCTAAGCTGGCCTTGGATACTCCCAAAGCACAATAAAATGTATAACAAAAGTAAAGGAAGAAACCACACAAAAACTTTCACAAATACAATACAAAGGAAAACAACAATATTTTCATTCAAGCATTCTACAAACAGATTTTAACATATAAGGAAGATAATGCACCTACCTTGAATCTGCCAAGGGTATTCTAGGGAAAGCTCAAAGAAGAGCAGCCCAATCCACAAAACTTTTCTGCAACACTTAGCCAAAATCCCTATTCCAAACTGTTTTTTTTCAAATTTTGCAAGATCTCTCCATTTTCCCTATTCCAAACTGTTTTTTTTCAAATTTTGCAAGATCTCCAAAAATGGAGAGTGGGTGATTAGCTCACTAAGCCTCAATCTCTAGCATAAGAAGGCTTCTCTCACTCCTTCCAACCTCTTGGATAGAGTGAGGGACTCCCATTGGTTGGTCTTCCCTGGGTCTTACACACTCCCTAACCGAGGCACCTCAAGAAGAGGAATGAAATGGGGAAAAGGAATGAGACAAACTAAGAAGGTTCCCTAACCAAGGATGGCACTCCTAAAGATGAAATTCGTCCATCTTGGGAAAACCACTTCTTTGGGTGGTTAAACAAGCCCTAGGGGAAGGACACATGGCCAAATTTGGCATTCACCCATAGGTACCCCATGAGGCCTAATAAAAATGCTCTAAAACTGACTCTAGGAGTTGATTTAACCCTTAGAAAGTCCACCTAAAGTTAACCTACGGGTCAACTCTAAGTTGACCCTCCTTATGGCTCACTAGCCTAGATTTCTTGGTACCTTCAAGGATAATTAGGAAATATAACAATTAAACAAAAATAAATCTCTCCAAAAAGGTGACATGACAATTGCCAACACAACATACAACATAGTTGTCAAGTGACACTACAAAATAATTCCACATCACAAATACACACATGGCAATTGTCCCTTGAATGATTTAAACAATTTAATAAATACAATTTACACTCATGCAAACATTTTATGTTTACGAATAAAATACAATACATACGGGGTGTTGTCTCTCCAAATAGACAACCCCTGGTTTTACGAACGTACATAGGCCTAGGCTTGATTCTCCATAATATTTCCTGGTCACATGGATAATTTCTTGCACATCTCAATTTAAACATTAGTACTTTCCAATAGCCTCATATAATATTAAACATGTAATCAAAAATACAATTCAATCACTCTGCATAGAATTGACATTATACAATTTAATTTGCCACATATCAAAGCAATTCACATAAGCAATTTATCATAACCCTCATAATTTAATCCATTCATAAGATATGCAAACATATTTGTAGCATCATAATAAAAGTCCTGCAAATCAAATAATGGCATACATCGTCTCAATGTTACCCTATTCTAGGATCATATAAAATTCTATATCCACAAAGCATAGGAATGAAGCATCAATATATCAATGTTATCAAATTCGTGGGATCATATAATGTTCTATATCTATAATGCATAAAAATAAAGCATCCATAATAGTTCCAACATGAAAATCACTGAAAAGCTAGGATGGGTCGGGGTAGGGCCTCACGGCCTGTTTACCAAGTTTTCACTTGCGTGGCAAGGATTTTTTTATTTTTTTATTTTTTATTTTTCCAAGGTATTTTATGATTATTAGGATTTCTTCAGGACCTTTTATGATTTTTTAGGATTTCTTCAAGACTTTTTAGTTGTACAGGTTGTTGGAGTAGAGAATACTAGGTGAATAATTTATTTAAGTGGATGGTATTGATTGGTTCACGGAGTTGTTCTCCTTCTGATGCTGAGAGTTGATAGGAACTAGAGCCAAAGACTATAGTAACGATGTAGGGACCCAGCCAGTTAGGTTCAAACTTCCCTTTGTTTTCTTGAAACTAATGATTCTTAGGATTTTCTCTTAGAACAAGGTCACCAACTTGAAATTCTCGTTGTCAAACCTTTTTGTTATAACCTCTAGACATTCTCTTTTGATATGCTCTCGGATGATCAAACGCCACTTGTCGATGTTCATCCGGCAACTCGAGTTCATGCAATCTAGATATTCTGTAGTCTTCATCAGTAACAAGACCTTGCAAAGAAACTCTTAAAGATTGTATTTCCACCTCAATAGGTGACTGCTTCAGACCCATACACCAAAGAAAAAGGTGTAGCCCCAGTAGGTGTTCTAATATTTGTTCAATATTTCTAGATTTATTTACTATTCTATGTAAGATAGTCAACATATTCTTGTTAGATGCTTCAGCTTGTCCATTACCTTGAGGGTAGTATATGGATGACCAGTGCTGTTTTATTTTGAATTTTTCACAGAGTTCATCTAGATCTTTATTCTTGAACTGCCCTCCATTGTCAGTTACAATGGATGAAGGTATATCATACTTGCAGATGATATAGTTAAGGATGAACAAAGCTACTTGTTTACCAGTTGCTTTGATGAGTGGAACTTCTTCTACCCACTTAGTGAAGTACTCAGTGGGAGTTATAATAAATTTGTGTCTATTAGATGATGTGGGATATATTTGGCCAATGAGATCAAACACCCATTGTAGAAAAGGTCAATGTGTAATGAAGGGTATGAGATCCCTTGTTGGAGCACGTATGAGGTTCCCATGTAGCTGACACTTCTCACAAGTTTTAGCAAATTTTATAGCATCTTTCTCGATGTCTGGCCACTAGTAACTAGCCATTAGTAGTTTTCATGCTAAAGTTAGATCATTTGAATGGGATCCACAAATACCTTCATGGACCTTAGATAATGCGCATTGGGACTCTTCAGTTTCTAGACATCTAAGCAAAGTACTATCCAAACCTTGCCTAAATAGGTCATTAGCGATGATGAAGTACCATGAAGCATTTCAGATTAGGTTCCTTTTCTCATTACGAGAAAGATTAGCAGGGATAACTTGGTCACGCAGGTAAGAGTAAATGTGGTTGTAGCGAGATGAGTCATGTCCAATAATAGAATAGACCATCTGGTACTCAGGAGAATCATAGGCAGGTTAATGTAACTCTTCCACCAGGAATTCAAAGCAAAAAATTATATTCATGTAGTTGTGGTATAGACGCCAAGGTGGCTATTGCATCCACTGCTCTATTTGTTGATCTGGCAATCTGCTGAAATAATACAAGGGTAAAGTATTTCTTGAGATCATCCACCATTCTCTTATAAGGAATCAGTTTCTCATCTCTACTTTGATATATATCATTGATGAGTCTCCTTAGATGTGCAATTCAACAACCTTCCCTTCGATGGCCAGCTTGATCCCATTTACCAAGGCTCCATATTTTGTAATGTTGTTTGTGCAAGGGAAGAGAATCTTGTAAGCTTTTGGGATTGAATATTTTTTAGGATTAATAAAAAGTATTCCGGCACCAGAACCATGTTGAGTGAAAGACCCATCAAAGAATATCTTCCATGATCATTGAGTAAGGTGCATGCTTGATTCATCTGGAAATTCTATGTGCAAAGGTTGACTGTCTTCAAGTGGATCATCAACAAGTTGAGCTGAAATAACATGTCCTTTGATGGCTTTGTGTTCTATATATTCAATATCAAATTTTGTAAGAACCATGACCCATTTAGCCAATATTCCTGTAAGTGTTACTTTGTTGAGAAGATATTTGAGCGGATCAATCTTAGTCACCAACTTAATAGAGTGTGCTAACATGTAGTGTCTCAATTTTGTGATGCAAAAACTAATGCCTAACAAGCTTTTTCTATGATAGTATAGTTCATTTCATAGGACACCAAGGTCCTGCTGATATAATATATAGCTCTTTCCTTTTTATTTTCATCTTGTTGTGCTAGAAGTGCCCCCAGTGATGTATCAGTAGCTGATATGTATAGAATCAATGGTTTACCTTGAATTGGTGGCATTAATATGGGTGGATTAGAATGATAGTCTTTGATTTGTTTTAGATATTGTTCACAATCTTCATCCCGGGTGTATTGTACTCATTTCCTTAATACTTGTGTGAAGGGTTGATCTTTCTCTGCTAGCTAAGATGTAAAGCATCTTATTGATTGGAGACGTCCTTGTAAACTTCTCATTTGACTGATATTCTTAGGCAGAGGCATTTCCATTATGCCTTGGACCTTTTCAAGATCAACCTCAATTCCTTTCTTTGAAATTATATAACCAAGCAATTTCACTTATGTTACTCTGAATGCACACTTTTTAGAATTTAGTCAAAGCTTGAATCTTTCCATTCTATCTAGTATGAGGCCTAGTTCTTGGATATGTGTGGATCTCTTCATGGTTTTTACTAGGGCCTCATCAACATAATCTTTCATGTTTTTGTGCATCATATTGTGGAAGCTAGTGGTTACTACTCTTTGGTAAGTCACTCCTGCATTCTTTAGTCCAAATGGCATGGCGTTCCAGCAGAAGTTTCCCCATGCACATGTGAAGGTTGTCTTTTCTTGATCCTTAGGAGCTATCTTGATCTGATTATAACCAGAGAATCCATTAATGAGTACATCTCATATCCAACAATCATATCCACTATCATATCAATGTTGGGCAATGGAAAATCATCTTTGGACATGCTTTGTTGAGATCCTTGAAGTCTATGCAAACCCTAATAGATTTGTCTGCCTTTGATACAGGTACTATGTTTGATATCCATTCTGCATAGTCTATAGCTCTGATAAATCCATCTTTTAGCAATTTTTATAGCTCAACTTTGACTAGTAGTGCCACATGAGGATGCATCTTATGGAGTTTTTTCTTGACTGGTTTAACTCCTGATGTAATAGAAAGATGATGCATGATGAGATCAGGATCTAGTCCTGGCATATTAGAGTATGTCCATGCAAATTTGATCTTCTTTTCTGAAAAGAGGTTGTTGAAATATTTTAACTCTTCTACTGATAGTGATTGAGCTAAATGAATGATATGTGGCATCTCTTGACTTCCAATATTTACTAGTTGAGTTGGTTCAATCAATATTGAAGACCTTTCTTGGAAGTGACTTGGCAGCATATCAAGTATCTCACCCTCACGTGCCTAAGAGAGGTTTTCACCCTTAGGTACGTCCTTTATTTTTACTTTTCTTTGTTTTGACACCACCACAGTGTGGTTTTCATCATCAAAACTGTTATTTTTCTTTTTTTGATTTTTACAAATGAGATAATTGATTTTTGTCTCAGTCATGTTCTCATTTTTCTCACTGATGGAAGAGTTCATTGATTCAATTGCATTAAGATAGCAAGCTAATGTCTATTCATTGGTGAAGGTAGGTATATTCAAAGGTTGGTTGTAAAGAGTACAGTCAATCAGTTCAGGATGTATTAAGGATTAAGTTTGAACAAGTTCAAGGGAGTTCACGGTATTATCATCATAACTACAGACCGACAAGTCGAGTTCCATAAAACTACCTTGTGTAGGTGTCTCGAGACCAGGAAGAGATACAACACGATTATCAAAGTTTATGTTAATATTTAGTGGACCTAACCCAAAAGACCTACTCCTAGCATCGTCCCCTACTTAAGACTAAACTGCATATCATGGTGTGATAGTAACAAGGTCAATAGGTAGCATCTCAACATTCATGACGGAGTAGTCATAATATGATGTTGAATAGTTGTTGTCATAAATAGAGCTTCTGTCAGAGTTATCAGAGTCATAAGATGAAATTTCTGACTCTTCTTCAAGTGATTTAGTAAAAGTATGTATAGTATCAATACCTACATCCTTGATGCTGCAAGTTCCTTCATGATTTGGTTCATTGATAACTTGTATTTGACATACCTATTGACATAACCTTGATGGTTATGTTAGTCTTTGTCGTCTTTTCCATTCAGCTTCCTCTGGACTAATGATTGGTCCTGCTTCCGTAGCTTCTAATTCTTCTTTTGTAGTTCCATACCTGATTTGTCCTATCTCATTAGAGGGGGAATTTTCTTGTGCTCTTCCTTCTTTCCGATTTTGTTCGTAATCTTCTTGTCTTTGTAGTCTGATTTCCTTTATTTCCTTTTGTAACTTTAAGCAGATTTCCTCTTGTGCTTCATCTATGATAAAACTAGATTCTTCGGGAGTTTCTATAGTAGGTGTATTTGAGAGATGATCTGGACCCCATTCATACTCACTCAAGTCAATTTTTGAATCATCTACTTGTTGTCTACCTGTATATCTGACCAGAATGTTCAGTGGTGCAAACAACTCTTGGATTCCTTCGATTTCTTTCCTCGTGTCTTTTGGGATCTCTACTCCTTAAAGTGTAATTGTTGATATAATTGGAACTTGCATACCAGTTGCTTCTTCTCTCTTTATTGCCAATTCTTCTTGTTCATTTTCATACTCTTCCTGAGTTTGCTGAGTATTGATTTCCTATGATGTTGAAGGTAGTATCTTTTTCCTCCACTTAGGTTGATGGTGAGAAGTATGTTTATGATCTGATGACTTTCTTGGATTGTACTCAAGTCCATCTTTATCATTTGTAGACTTAGTTTGTAGCTGAATAGGTTCAACAATACCTTCTTGACACTTTCTCAGAGGACTGGTACCTGAATATCCCATGCATTGAATCATCTTATAGCCTGGACCATATTGTGTCAAGGAAATTTCACAATGTTGTATTTCTTTGTTTGTACTATCTTCTTTGAAAAGTCATTTGATAATAGCATCCTCTTCTATTTCATCTGCAAGGGAAGTAGAAGACTGTATAAAGAGACCATCATAAATGACTTTTGGAGTTGAAGTTTGTGGCTTCATAACCTCTGATGGTTTTCCCAACTATCTTAGCGATGGAGGAAGAGACATTAGTGAAAGTACAAGTTCTATTTTATATCCATCCATGCCAGTATTTGTGATTTTCAATTTCTTTTCTAAATCTTTCAGCAAATTTTCTAAACTTTCAGCTGTAGAGGGTTCTCTATTATGAGGAACAAAAGCATCAGCACTCTGCGTTAATGCATTACAAGTATATCTTGTATCAGTAGGAATACTGACTTCAACTCCGTTATAAGGAAATTTCAAGCATTGATGATATGTAGATGGTACCGCCTTCATTTCATCAATCCATGACCTGCCCAGTAAGATGTTGTACGAAAGAGGAAGGTCAAGCATCTGAAAGATAACATCTCTTTCCATAGGTCCTACCCTGATTGGTAATAGTACCAGACCTTTAGAGGTTCTTTCTTCTTCATCATAAGCTTTGATTGTTATTTTCTTTGTTGGATCAATGACATTTTCAAAAAATCCTAGGTGTGTTAGTAGATTTTAGGTACAAATATTCAACCCAGCTCCTCCATCTATCAAAACATGTTTAACTTGGTGTTTATGGCTCATAGCTTTGATGTGTAATGGTTGGTTATGCAGGTGATTCAGTGAGTTATCATCTTCTTCAGAGAAAGTGAGGTAACGAGGTGAAGTCAACTGACCCACCATAGATTGAAACCGATTTATATCTAAATCTTTTGGGACATTAGTAGTGAGCAAAGCTTTGTCCAGGATCTCTCTATGAGCAGAAGTGATCTTAAGCAGTTCAAAAATGGATATTTGAGCATTAGTTCTTTTCAATTGTTCAACGATGCTATAGCCAAGAGAGGAGCATGAAGCCAGTTGTTTAGATTTAGTCATGATTGTATCTATTTGTCTTTTTAAAGAAGTTGGTAGGTTTGATGTTGTTTGAGCAAAAGTTGAGGAACTAGCTCCTTGGAGAGTAACCTTCTTTTGAGCGTGGGTCACAGTATTTGTAGTTTGTGCTTGATTTTGTTTAGCTTTTATTATGATCACATTGTAATATTCAAGTTGGAAATATTCAATTGTGTTGATCATGTTGTCATTGTTAGTGTAGGTGTAATTGACTTTGGTACCTCCCTTGGATTTTCAGGAATAACCTTGTTCATAAACAGGTAAGGGATCTTTAAAAGCCTTATGATTAGCATTAGTCATGCGATTTCCAACAATGATTTTGCCAGCATCGATTAGGTCTTGAATTTCATGTCTGAGCTTCATGCAATTGTTTGTTGTATGACCCCTTGTTTCGATGGTATTCACAGTATTCGTTTTCTCTCCACCATTTGGGTTTAACTTCTGGATCATATGGTCTAGAATTGTCTAGCAATGTTATCAGATAATTTGCCAATAAAGTTATAAAAGTTGATTCATATGATTCCTCTAGAGGACTAAAATCATGTTTAGGCTGTGAAAGCCAAGGTTTCTCTTTAAACCATTCTTTTGATTTTTTTGGAGGATTTTTTGTTGCATCTTCAATCGCTTTGAGTGCTTGTGTGCCGCTAGACAAGTTGAATATTGTGGATTTTGTTTTTGCTTTAACAGTGTCTACCACTCCGTCATTAACAACGTTTCTATTGTTATCTTTGTCGTATTTCTAGTATTTGTTCTTTTCTTTAGAACTAGAACCTTGTGATGTTTCTTTCCAAAGTGATATATCTCCTTTCTTTATAAGCACATCTTCCATTCTGAGGGCACTATCTACCCTTTTGTTGAATGAAGGATACACTTACATTTTGATACTATATTTTAATTCAGGGATCAGGTTATTGATGAAGATATCCATCTTCTCATAATCTGGAATAGGCCGCAAATATCTAGAGAAAATATTTCTCCAACGTTGAAGAAAAGTGAGAAAAGGTTCTCCAATTTTTTGTTTAGTGTTGCAAAGCTCAATCATAGTAACTGGATGATGAATTTTATAGGAGTATTTTTATAGAAACAATTGGATTAATTCCTCAAAAGTTTTGATTCTCATAGGTAGGCTTGAAAACCATTCCATAGCTTGTCCTCCTAAACTTCTCGAGAAAAGGCACATAAGGTATGTTTGTCTGTGCATGAGTTCCATACATAAAGCACAAAATTCTCTGACATGGTCTTGAGGATCTGCATTCCCATCATATTTGTCAAACTTGAGAATGTCCACTCTTGAAGGGAATGGAGGCATGTAAATGTTTTTTGTCAAATGGAAACGGGCATATCGTGTCCAGAGAATATTGCTTTGATGTTTTATCCTTGTTTTTCAGTTATGTGATTTTTGTTTGTAATGCTTGCAATTGTTTGTTTACCAGCACTCAAGGTGTCTCTTCCTCTTTAGTGATGAGGGTTTCAATGTCATAATCAATAGGAAGTTTAGCGCCTTTCTTTGCTAGCTCTAGAAAATGCTCTTCCTTTTCTCTAGACATGATGATCTTCATCACTTTTTGGAAAATTTTATCATTTAGACATTTGTTTATAATAGTTTATGTAGGTTCAGAGACTACAGATTCATCTAATGAGGAATCACTGTCAGTAGCATGGTTGTTGAGGTTGCCATAAGTATCACGTTTAGTAGCTTGTCTTTCTTGCCTTTCTCCAGACATGCTGGGAGATAGGGACTGATAAAAAATTGGTATTTCTGACGATGAAGGTTTATTTGGGATGAGTTCTTCTACAAAGAATGGATTATCATTTGATGAAAAGGATACTCCTTTACCTTTGTCAGCTTTCTTGTGAGAATTTTTGGTTTGAGCAGGCATTTATGACAGATATGACCAAGATCTAGATGTGATGCAGAAGTCAAGATCAAATTGAAGCTAGTTGTTCGTTTAATGTAGTGATTGAGAGAAGTAACTAAGATCTGGTCTAATTTCAAGAATGATTTATCCTGTGTAAGATGTTATCTAAGTTAACTTAGGTTTGATAAGATGTTGATTGAACTAACTGGAAGATGATCGACAAAATCATGAAACGCAATGGCAAGGGTACACTATCGAGATTGTTTTGTGTTCAGAATTATGATAACTAGTTTTATGCTTGTTGTAGACTAATTTGGGCAATTTTGATTGTTTTGACTGACAAGATCAAGAATTCATATGACAGAGTTTGAAGACCCAGATGACAGTTTAGCAATTTACAGATGATAAGTCAGTTTTTTGTACGAGTTGCTACCTGATTTTGTATGACAGTTGGGTAGACTCCAAACAATAATCTACTGACCGTGATGTATATTCGTACGGCAGACTATAAAAGACCAAACGATAGTTTTTCAGTTTTGTACGACAGGTTTAACAAAGCTAGATGACAAACTTTTAAAATCAATGAAGACTCGTACGATAAGAGGTATGTAGAAGGACAAAAATTTAGCAGACTCGTACGACAAAGGACTACACAAAAACAAAATTCTGACAGGCAGAGTTTTTTTAACAACTAACAAAGACCAGTTTGTAGACATGGACTGATGTTTCGATGACTGACAGAGACTAGTTTTGGACACAGACAGATTTTATCACTGAGTTGCTGATTTGTTTTCTCCAGTTGCAGTATTTTAGTTTTAGTTTCAGGGATGAAAACACGCAAGGTATATGTAATGACTTCAATCATAGCATGCTAACCCTATGAAAGATGGCTTAGAGAAGAAAACCTTTGCTTGTTGACTTAGGTACACACCCAATAGCTAATCAGAATACAACCATTGAGTCTCGCGTGATGGATTCTCAATGCCATATTACCCGACTCCAAATGCTAATAGGAGCACGATATGGCAAGTGTCCTGGGAGAGTTACTATCTCTCTTGCACAAAGATTATCCCCCTTTCAGAGGTGAATCGGATAGCTTCTATATTATAGTTCTTAGTCAGGAATTTTGTTTGAAATTACCCCTTGAATTCAAGCAACCATGATTGAAGCCTATAGCCTGACAAGGTATCGAAACAATTTCTAGTCACATAAACGTGATTGAGACCGTGAGGCCCTACAAAATGCTCAATATGAGAGATCTCAAAGAGAAAACTCAAATAATCCCATCCTTTGAGACTTTAATCACGAAAGGCATATTTATTATAGTGAGTTGGAATGCTCAGATCTAGCTATACTCACTTGGGTCATTCTCACTGGATGATTACTTTTTCCCATTGTGACAGGCCCGCTAAAGGTATACAAATCTCAAAATTTAGAAAAAGCTTCAAGGGTCTAGATTTTTTATTTTCTGTAAAAGACAAGAGCATACTCTCCTATCTCTTTGATTTTTCTAAAAACACAAAAGATAGATTTGTTCTTTAACTAGATAGAAATTTAAGTGCCTAAAAAATTGGACTTTAAAGAATACACAGAGTTTGGTCGATTTTCTTTAGGCAACCTGCAAAACCAATGCATCAATAGTCATTTTGTTTTTGATTCTTTGATAGGTGTATGTTTGATTGATAAATTCTCTGACAAGCATTCTGCAAGAAAATCATTTAGGCTGTAAAAATCTCAGGCAAACAAAAGACAGATCGGGGTTAGTGTCAGCGTTAGTAAAATCTAAATTCAATTTACGAAAAACCCTGAAAAGTATACTATTTTTGAAATGATAAAATAGAAATTCGTATGACAGATTATACCTTTTCTCATGATTATTCTCACAGGCCTGAATGATAAAACTCAAAGTCAAATAATCAGAGTAGAAACTCGTACGAGCTTTCCAACAGAATCGCATAATAAAAGAAAGGTCTTGATAGAATATCGTATGATGAAGGAAGTAAACTCATACGATATTTAGTAGAGGTTGTACAGACGAGACCTGAAAAATTAAAAAGTGATTTTGAGCCCGAAGGATTGAATTAAGAGCCCCACGGTCGGTGCCAAAAATGTGTGTGTGAAAATTAGACCTATATTTGTATATGTATCTGAATACACAACACTTCAATTAAGTCATTAGATGCATGGTTAGTAAATCAATAATCAATAATGAATGATAAACCATTACAAAGCAGCCTATTGCCTTCTAGTAGATGTGAGTTTAGTCTTGCTCTCAAATTTAATATGCAATACTAGTGACTAGACAACATCTAAAAGAAGGATTTAATCTATATGAGCATAATTTGAGCTAAATGAATGCAAGATTTAAGCTAGATATGCAAGATTAATCTAACATGATTTAAGCAATATTAAGCTAAATGATTTAATAAGGATGCAATAACTAATATGTAATATCTTAATGTACAAATTTCAATGAACCTAGAGCAAAAACAGCATGATAACAATATATTCTCCAGGATCCTTGATTAGGAGATGAGAGCCTGGATTTATAGAAAATTCGGAAAGAAACCAACGGCTGAGATCGGATGATGATGAGAGGTCAAGATTTTCCAAGAGGAAGCACAATCCAGGTGAATTGATGTGATTGGCTGCTTTTCTTAGTTTTAAAGAAAATTGAATTAAAATTAAAATAAAATCAGAAAAAACTGATGTATTCTCTATTTCATTCAATTTTGATATTTAATTGTTTTGATTGCTTTTCTGAGATTTTTCTTCAATTTTTAATTTAATTTTCAAGATTATCTCCAATTGATTTCTTTCCTCAATTTTAAATTTTTTTTTTGTCAATTAATTCCTTTTTTTGATGATTTAATGGCAAATTGATTTATTTAATTAAATATACTGGGATATTTAATAAAATAAATAGGATGATTGTTTAAAAAATGATTTACTTGGAATGATTTAATTAATTAAATAAATATTTAATTAATATTGAGTGATTAATTTTCCATGTGACATTTGACGATTTAAGAAATAAACTATGTGCTCAAGATTAATTTAATTGCCTTTGGTTAGGACCTTGGTGATGTTGTCGAGATTAGGGGGCCTATGGTTTAGATGACCATTTTTAGGTATTATAGGGAGGATAAAAGATATTTCCTTCAAAAGAGAAATCCCCCTAACCCAAAGCATTATACTCAGTTACCAGAGGAAGAGGTGCCTACACCAGATTCTGGTATGTCAGGCTCGCTTCCTTTGTTCACTTCCTTCTTTCTCCAGACCAAATTTTCCTTCTTCTTTGATTCATCATTCTTCATCACACTCTTCTTCGCAAATTTCTCCATATTTCCATTTCCACATTGATTAGCATAATGTTTAGATTTCTTACACTTGAAACAACCGATAACCTTCCTTCCAGTGTTTATTGGATGAGATTTATATCTGCATTGATTAGCTTTGTGACCATAGCCATTGCAAGTATAACAATATCCATGAAAAATGTAATTCATCTTGTTTTCTTCAACCACATTATGATTTCGACTCACAACATGGTTTCTACAATGATTTTCTTTATGACCAAACCTCTTGCAACTACAACACTAAATGCTTCTATAGTTTGCAGCCTTATGTCCAAATTTATTGCATTGAAAATAATAACCATTAAAAGATGGGTACCTTTGCACATTAGGCTGACAAATCAGTGGCCTTATTGCACTAGTAATCTAATTATGAGTCTTTCCTACATCTTCCAATTTCTTCTCAACTTTAACCTCTTTTCTTTTGTCCTTATCCTTCTTATCCAAACACTCACTGGGTTGACAACCAATTCCGGTCTTGTCCAAATGAGCTTTTTGCATGCTAATTAGGTCTCTCCAAAAAATTTCTACTATCAAGAATCTTATTCTCTATCTTCAGCTTCTTCACTTCTTGTTCTAGCTTCTCACATTCTTCATACTTTAGCTTGATTATTTCTTTCAAGGTACCCTCTAACTTATACTTCTCCTCAATCTTCTGCATCAAATCATTAACAGTCGCATTCACCTACTTCAATTGATTGTTAACCTCCTTATGCCTCGATTTGAATTTCCAGATTTTCTCTCTCAACTTTTGCACACATTCATTTACTACCTTCACATTCTCTTTAAATTTCTCATTATTTTATCCAAAACTTTCCAAATCTTCAAGAGTTGTCTTTAAGTCTTCATCCAATTGAAATTCTTCGATCATGCACATAGGTTCCATGATTCAACCAGCATGAATCTGCCTCAAGCAATTAAGCTTCCAAACAAGGGACCAAAGCTCTAACACCAATTGTTGAATTGGTTGAAGGAACTGAAATACTAAGAGGGGGGGAAAATCAGTATTCTCATAGATTTTGAAACTTTCTCCAAATTTAAACCTTTTGCCAAAATATCAAACTCATCAATTATACTCAACACGCATAAAACAACAAATGTGGAATAATCATAAAAACACAGCCATAAGAGAAAAACCAAAACTTATACATGAAAAACACAAATGGGAAAAACCACAAAGAGTGTTAACTCTTAAGACAATATAACTAGTTATATGATGTTTTACAAAAGGGTGGCTCACTATCAGACTGCTCACTACAAAAATACAAAATCAGCTTACTATCGGAATGGTCACCGCAACAAGAATAAACTGAAAAGGATTGCATCTCTAAATGCATGAGATTAGTTCTAAGATTAAGCTCAAATCACATTACATAAAATTTACAAAAGAGTCAGTGAAAGATCTATGTTCTACCTTCCTCAAGTACTTGCACCAATTTTAATAAAGAACTAATGCAATACAATTTGCACTCTGACTCTGCACCAATTGTCTTCACTGTCTGCAATTTTATACTTTACACTGTTACTACCTAATCACACATACTCCAAGCATTTTCCACACACACATATATATTCCAACACACCTCACATGCTTCTCTCTCTCTCTCTCTCTCTCTCTCTCTCTCTCTCTCTCTCTATATATATATATATATATATATATATATATCATCTCCAAAACTCCAAAATACAAACTCCGCATGTACCAAGGATACCAAACTAGAAGACATGAAGATATACACTTGACATAACCAAGATAGTTGATACTGAGATGCGTAACTGTTATGGGACTAATGTAAGAACAATTCATAATTCCAGAGATAGGGATCATTCAAAAGTCACTCCATTATATCAACTCCATCTTACTGCATCACATCTCATAGAAACTCCAGAAGGAACAACCTCTTCTCATTACAATAACCGCACATATCGACTGCATACAACATCCAGACTAAACCGGATAACAAGATTGACAACAATGAACTGCATATGTTGTCCAGTCCAAACCACATAATTGGTTTGACATCAATGGCAATAATATTCACACAAGTCTAACAAGATAATAGAAAAGGTTATACCAAAAAGACTTAAAAAGGATCTCCCTAATATAATTTTGGAAGAGAAAACTAGGTTTGTTACTAGGAGATTTATCCTTCATAAAGTTATCAGTGCTCAAGAAGTAATTCACTCAGTGAAAACAAATAAGCACCCAAGCATGCTAATAAAATTAGATATTAGGAAGCTGTATGACAATGTGGACTGGCAATTCATGTTCAATATTTTGGAGGGCTTTGGATTCAACAAGATATTGGTCAATTGGATATTTCAATGCATATGCAGCCCTAGGTTCTCAGCTTTGGTAAATGGCTCCCCTAAAGGTTTTTTTGAAGAATCTCGAGGGTTGAGATAAGGGGATCCCATTTCACCTTTTTTATTCATAATAATGGTGGAATCTTTGGGTATAACACTTAAGAAGATTCAAGATATGGGCTTACTAAAAGGGATTCAAGTAACAAGTTCTATGCCCAACATCTCTCATTAGCAATTTTCTAATGATGCAATGTTGTTTGGAGAGACAAAGAGAAGGGAAGCGTATCAATTTATATGAGTCTTAGATTAGTATGCAAAGGCTTTGGGGTAGGAAGTAAACCACACAAAATTAAAGGTGTTCTTTATCTCAGTGGATTAGAGGAGAAAGGCAGAAATCTTACAGATTTTAAATGTCAAAGAAGGCAAATTACCATGCATATATCTTGGATTACCCTTAACACAAGATTGTGAACCACTATATTATGGGATCCACTGAGAGATAAGATGGAGAAAAGACTCTTATCATGGAATCGTAAATGGATTTCATGGGTTAGAAGACCAGTGATGCTCAAGATTGTAATATCGGCATTACCCATATACCCGCTATCATTCCTAGCATTAAGTGTTGGGGAAAATCATAAGATAATTCAAACAATGTGTAGATTCTTCTGGCAAGGAACAATAGAAAAATAGAAGCTTCCACTAATAGCCTGGGACAAGTTGTTTAGAACAAAGGAGAATGGGGGAGTGGTTCTCAGGAATCAAATATGGAAAAATAGAGCATTATGAGAAAAGGTTATTTGATGCATATACAATGCACCAGAGTTGAAATGGGTTAACATTATTAAAGGTAAGTATCTAGATGATATCAAACTAGAACTAATCTTTAGAATGAAAAACCCTCCAAAAGGCTCGTGATTCTGGAATTTTCTACTCAGTTGCAGGCCAGTAATATCAAATAAATTAACATGGGACATATATAATGGGGAATCCATATTGTTTTGGCAAGACTCTTGTGGTGGATATCCATGCTTGGACAACATGATTAGGGTAGAGCATACCAAGACCTTCTTAAAGAAGTAATAAGGTAGTCATGTCAAGGACTACATCAATTTCATCAACAATGATCTAGCTTTGGGCTAGGCTTGGAAGAATTTCCAAACAGTTGGATTGCCTTTGGATGAACTCGATCAGATCCAAGATATCATATCACAAAGGAAATCATCTTCAGAAGGGGACAAGACAGGTTGATTTGGGTTGGGTTTAGTAATGGTCAACACAATGCCAAGGATGGGTATCATGTCTTAGCATGTTCTTAGCAAAAGGAAGAAATTCCAATCAAGTTGTGTTGGGATAAGATGTGTCTCCTAAAGCCCAAGGTATTTGCATGGGTTGTAGTACAACAAAAGATTCTAACTATAGATAAATTTAGAAGAATTATATTTGAAGGTTCCTCTTGATGTGTACTTTTCAAACAAGAGGAAGAATCAGGAAACCACATATTACTTGGATGCTTCTTTACACAAGTATACTAGAGGTGGATGTGTGCCAAATTAGAGTGGATAACTACCCTTCGCAATGATATCAAAAATATTTTTAATAGATGGCATCTTGTATAAGGTATGGGTGCTCTAGGTATCCTATGGATTATCTACCCATATTTGTTGATATGGGAGATATGGAAGGAGCGTAACGGAAGGATATTTTAGGATAAAGAGATGAAGATTTTTTCCTTCCTTAATAAGGTGGAGGCTACCATTGTAAAAATAGTGAACAATAGAGAAAAAAAATTCCTGGTCAAGGATGAGGTTTAACTGCTCACGCTTGAAGATTCTTTCTTATATTCGGTTGGGCTGAAATCCAAAGATTTAAGAGAGAGGAAAGGTGAGGTGGCCGAACCATTGGTACATAAATGGGTCAAACTCATCTTTTATGGGGCATTGAGAGGGAACTTTTGCCCTTATTCGTAGGATACATTATTAGATTATGAGACGGCAGCATTGTAGGGAAACTTACTTTACCATTAGAGGAGGACATGAACAATATTGTAGAGATAAAAGCTTTAACGAAAGGACTTTTGTTCAACAAGGATTTGGGAATAAAAATCCTAGAAATTGAAGGTAATTCTACCTTGGTTGTAAATGCCTTAAGAGTTGGGTACACAACTAACTGGAAATTGAACAAATATATGGGCATGACTATGAATATCTTTGAGGGCTTCAAAAAATACACCATTAACCACATATATAGGAAAGGTAAGGTAGAGGCTAATGCATTCACCAACATGACAACAAATGTGAAATTTATTGGCACGATTGGGGATGGGTAATCATCACATTGAAGTGTGAAACAGGATGTCCTAAATCACCTAAAGGAATGTTGGGATATTTTACATCCCACAATATCAAACCAGTGAAGTCATTTCAGGCATAATGAAAGGACGAAGTTCTTGAATTAAAATGCCATTTTACCCAACAAAGCACATAACCTTCAAAATCAGATCTTGATGCTTAGATTTACATTTGTGAGATTCTGTTGTTGGAAAGTTTTTACTCAAAACACCCTATGGTGTGTCTAGGTACTGGGGGTTTTCATAGTAAAATTGTATCTGATTTTGCATTGGGTATGAGAACATGGCCTCTCTCAGCATGGATATTCTTTGTTATTTGATGTCCTAAAGTTGTAATTTTTAGATTGAACAGATCCACCTAGAGTAATGCTCAATGATCTAATAGCAATGGTGTGCTTCCTTTTTGACACTGCAATACTATTTTGTAACCTAGGTTGTGTTTACTGAGAAAAAAATAATATTAAGAGCAAAATGATTAATTGATTATGGAATGAATTCAAAATATTAGTTTGGAAGAACAGAGTTAAATTAACTAAATAATTAAAATCATCTAATTAAGAAAGATGAGTAATAGGCGAAATTGGCGTTTACAAATGTCGAACAATAAATTTTTCCTCTTAGAGACAATACATTTTAAGGTATTGTTTCAAACAAAAATCAACAAAAATATGCCTCAATGGAAATATGGTAATGTAGGTTGTCCTTTTCATCCTTGGATCTTGAGAGAATAGGAATAAGGGTCTTGCATGGAACCACTAGTTAGATGAGGTGGAGCACAACTACTTGTGATGCATTGGTCTATACCATGTGTGCTTTATTGCCAAGCTTACGACCAACAGAGGTTTGATTATGATACTTGCAAAGAAATGGAATTTGAAGATGAGCTCCTTCCATCTACAAACTAGGGAGGCTTTTGTTATGATTGAGGATGTTTGGCCTATCTTGTGGATTCTCATCCATGATGAGGATGACCTATGAGCCATGTGTTTAGGATTGCAAATTTTTGTGAGTTGTATGAGTGTGATCCAAAGGAGCTAGGTATGGATGACTCATACAGGTACCCTATGGTGTTGTGCAACTTGATTGTCTATATG